>NC_060124.1:261158329-261767079 GCF_021461395.2 Schistocerca americana | reverse complement strand
TTATATTTTAAATTGTTATCACATTCACTTCTTTCGTTTTCTACTTTACTTTCTTACACACATGTATTCTGTTAATTGAAAATAGTAAGTAATTATTATTAAACAAAATTGTCCTAATAATGATAATCTGTAATTAAGTGCTTAAAACTGAACGTTTTGTAACACCTTGTACATAAAATGAACGACAGGGAAGATAAAACGAAATTGATCAGGATATCAAACTGTCACGGGTAATCCTCTAAGCATCCAGTTTTGTGTCAGGCATATTTGAGCACATTGGTAAGCCTTGGCGAAAAGAATTGATTAATTACTAGTGGCTACAGCTTAATAACATTGTTTCTCAAGTGAAGACTGACATCAAAATCATTCAACACAGACCAAAACTTCTTCTCACAAGGTTGTACACATAAAACATTTGTACCTGTGCCGTCGAGTGCTTTGGGATCACCAGATGAAGAACTTTCTCGTCATCGGATATGAGGGTCAAAACGATTTTTTTGTATCATCGACAACCCACCTTTTCATAGTTTCAAAAGAAACTACTGGCACGTTTCAACAGAGAAATCCAAAATCTCTTTTTGGAGTACCAAATGTCATTGTGACAGCATCGAAATCTGGTAAACAAACTCTGACCATATCAAAAGATATTTGAAAGGTGTGCACCACGTATGCTAGGAGGATTATTACAAGCTTGCTAAAGCCGGGAAGTTTGTGTGGGGGAAACTCTAATTCTTGTAGTGTTTCATGTTACATAGGTAAAGCCGAGAATCCCAATGAATTCGATTGACAGCGACCATAGAAGTTATCGGCCGGCCGAAGTGGCCGCGCGGTTCTGGCGCTGCAGTCTGGAACCGCGAGACCGCTACGGTCGCGGGTTCGAATCCTGCCTCGGGCATGGATGTGTGTGATGTCCCTAGGTTAGTTAGGTTTAACTAGTTCTAAGTTCTAGGGGACTAATGACCTCAGCAGTTGAGTCCCATAGTGCTCAGAGCCATTTGAACCATTTTGACCCATAGAAGTTATCAAGATAATCAAGTGAGCTCCATAGTCTGACTACGTGACTTAGGGCAGATAGTACTGCAAACAACATAGAGGTACGTTTGTCACTTTACTGATGACTAGCTGAGTACCCGGGTATGTATTTATTTCAGTTCTACTAGTTTGCCTCTTACTTCCTCCTCTATTAGTCTATCTCCTCTTCCGGCCGCAGTGGCCATGCGGTTCTAGGCGCTACAGTCTGGAACGCGCGACCGCTACGGTCGCAGGTTCGAATCCTGCCTCGGGCATGGATATGTGTGATGTCCATAGGTTAGTTAGGTTTAAGTAGTTCTTAGTTCTAGGGGACTGATGACCTCAGAAGTTAAGTCCCATAGTGCTCAGAGCCATTTTTTTCTATCTCCTCTGCCCCTCCCTCCCCCCCCCCCCCCCTCTGTCCACTCCTTCTCCCACTTTTAACAGGTCTCTGTCCTAATTAGACCTCTAATACCTTCGAATGATGAAACTGCAGAGACTAGACTGTCGCTTTGAATTCTTACGTCATGTATAGAACGACGTTACTTCAAGTGGGCTACCCAATCTTAGTATTATAGGGACACAAAGATAGTGGTCAGAGTGTTATCTGGTAACATTAACCTCCTCTCTTTATGTCTCCGCTCCTTTTCTTATTTTATGAGTTCACAATTGTTTCGCAGTCTGTCTACTCTTATACTTCGGCAAGTTGAATAACTTGCGACAAAGAGACCCAGACTCCTTCAAAATTCTGCAGTCTCGTAAGTTTATCGAAGTTACTGCTCGTCGTTTGCTGATCCACTACTTCCTACCATAAAGCGAGGCGAATCGGACGAGTCGTTCCTCATTACCATCTTCATGATAGCGTCGTAAATGTCTCCATCAAACTAGTTTTCTGATTTAAGAAGCCCTGAAAGCGGTCTCCCAAGTGATTTTCAATAGAGCCGTAACCCTTAAGGAGTTGACTTCCAGCCGCAATCGAATCTGGAAATATTCCAATCAGTGCTGTGTTTGCAACTAGTCTCCGAACTCTGCGCGAATAAATTTATTTTTCCTATTTCAAGTGCACAGTTACCATTCCACAAATCTGCACCTTACATTCATTTTATCGTTGACGGTTTTAGATTACTACATCCCCAACGCCAATTTCACGGTAATAACGGGAATGAGGAGAGCCTATGGCCAACAAAAAGTACAAATATACAATTTCCATATGCTGTCACGGGTGCATGACCATCTTATATAAACCCAATAGTGAACGATGAATGGTTACAGCATACTGCACACAATGACATGCAATGAATTCAATGCTTTGCATCCTTCTACATTCCAGTTTCTCTATTCCCTAAGAAGTGTATTCATAGGCGTCCGAAAGGGGCAGGGGGACAAGATGGAAAACTTGCCCCCCCCCCCCTTTGGAATCTGGAGTGCAGAGTTTTTATTCATACACTGAGTTTAAAGCCATGAGTGTTTTGTCACAAATAAAATTTAGTTATTACGGAAAGACCTGTCACTACAATGAAAAATTCATTTATATAAAAAGATGGTGATTTTCACAGTCTTTCCTCCCCTACTTGATGCGTGCAAAGACGTCTGCGGGCGCCCATGAGTTTACTTACGAATTTACATAATATTAGTCCACAGCAGACTACACGAAAATTTATCCCCTCCAAACTACCCTTTGAAGGTACAGATCAGAAAAGACTCAGGTGCCTCCAAATCTTGACAACAGGAAAGTCTTGAACCATAACTGGGGATTTTCGTCATGGCAATGACTGATGAGTCAAAAAACAATCTCTCCCGGAGCTAGAATACTTATTTTCACGTTATTTCTTAGTCACTGCTGTATCAACGTACGGTACTTCACAAACGGTCCGCTACAGTTTTGTCAAAAGTGCCACGCACCTGCCCTTTCTTACTTCATCATCTTTATAATAATCTGCCACAGCAAAAGAATAGAACGAAGGTGATAAACTGTTTTCATCAAATTCCTTCAGTACGAAATATTTTTCACTACTCTAAGTACAATTTGAGCGCCATCAGTCCGCTTCTTTCACTGCAGTTTTGTTGCTGGAGTATAATAATTGACCGACGTTACTTTTCCAGCCACCTAACGGTCAAAACAGTCCTCATAAAATACTAATTTTACAGAGATACTAATTGGACTATCGTTTCTGATACGTTTCTTTTCTCTGGGTTCGATAAACACAACATTGCACGCTAAGCTACCATCATGCAGAGTTTGATTCACGATATTATGCGCCCGTTGGAACGCAATGTCTACCAAGCATTCTGTCTAACGAGTCATAAATAACGTACGTTCATCAGAATACCACGCCGTTGGAAATGATATACATTGACTTTGCGACTCTGATTGTAGTGGAGACGAAGAAAGTCAACAACCTGGTTCATGTTTCGATTCATTCTCAGGTTGTTTAACCATCCTTAGTGACACTGTGTCACTGATAAAAAACTAACAAGTTTTACGCCCTTTTTTTTAGTCAACACTGTTCTGACTGGTTTGATGAGGCCAGCCCTGGATGTATTCCAAGCTCCGTGTACCATTTTTACCCTCTACCACTCTCTCTCTAGTACCATGAAAGTTATTCCATGGCGTATTAACAAATATCCAGCCATCCTGTTCCGTTTTCTTGTCAGTGTTTTCCACATATTCCTTTTCTGAGGAGAACATCATTCCTTACTATATCATTCCACCTAATTTTCAACTATCTTCTGTAGCGCCACAACTCAAGTGCTTCGATTCTCTTCCCTTCCGATTTTCCTACACTCCATGTTTCACTACCATATAATGCTGTACTCCAAACGTATATTTTCAGAAATTTCTTCCTCACATAAGGCCGCCGGCCGAGGTGGCCGAGCCGTTCTAGGCGTTACAGTCTGGTACCGCGCGACCGCTAGGGTCGCAGGTTCGAATGATCATCCATTACTCATTGCAATCGATAAAATGAAAGTGAAGAAGAGTTCCAGGATTTATTGGATGTGCGTGATGTCCTTAGGTTAGTTAGGTTTAAGTAGTTCTAAGTTCTAGGGGACTGATGACCTCAGAAGATAAGTCCCATAGTGCTCACAGTCATTTGAACCATTTTTTCACATAAGGCCTATGTTTGATACTAGGAGACTTCTCACGGTCAGAAATGCCCTTTTTGCCTGTGATAGTCTGCTTCTTATGTCATCCTTGCTCCATCTATCATGAGTTACTTTCAAACAACTTACGGTATTTCAGCCAGGTAATATTTACAGCGACCGCCGATATTTCGGCGGGATTACATCCTGCCATTTTTAAGAAGTTTGTGCCTTGAAAATGGCGGGGTGTACTCCTGCCGAAATATCGGCGGTCGCTGTAAATATTACCTGGCTGAATTCCCGTAAATTGTTTGAAAATTGTATACTCCAGAAGAAACTCAGGTCTCACATGAGGAACCGTACTTCCTTAACTTCGTCTATTTCATGATCCCCAGTTCTGTTGTTAAGTTCTTCGCTGTTCTATTTCTGCTACTTTTCATTACTTTCGTCTTTCTTCGATTCACTCTTAGTCCATATTCTGTACTCATTAGACTGGTCATTACATTCAATAAATCCTGGAACTCTTCTTCACTTTCATTTTATGGATTGCAATGAGTATGAGATGATCATTATTTGGCCGTGGATCAATGGAAACATGTCACCTGAGCTGGTAAATCACGTTTTTTGAAACATCAGGTCGATGGTCATTTGAGAATGCGCCTTCGACCAGACGAATGACTGCATATAGCGTGCATCGCGCCACGGTTGCAGGCTATGGGGGCAGTAATGCGGTATGGGTGACATGCCTTCACGTTTGATATATGCTGCGACAATAACGGCGTATTCCAGTAGAATAAATATCCTTGTCACAAGGCTACAATCACACAAAGTGTTTTGAAGTGAATGATAACGAACTCATGTTGAAGTCCTGGCCACCAAATTCACCTTATCTTAGGAAGGCCTAACGTATCTGGAATGCTATCGAGTGTCTGCTCTACACTCAAGAAACAATGAGCCCTTTAATTTATAAGACTGCCTGACTTGTGCTTAGATATCTGCTGCCACATATCTCCGGAAACCAACCAAGGTCTTCTACTGTATTACGTTCAAAAGTAACAGATGGTCTTAATGTTTTGGCTCATCTGTATCACCTTCTCTCTCTCTCTCTCTCTCTCTCTCTCTTCTCGCGTCTGTCGGCCGTCGTATTCTAATTTATTATTTACTACAGAAACTAATTCGTAATAGTGATTGTTGTCGACTTACGTGGTGGGCCTTAATCAAAATGATAGTTCATTCAATTCTGATTTACAATTAAATGCTTTTGTGCAGTTGTCTCTTTCTTAAATAATATTAATCTCCAGTGGAAATTATTTGTTACGTTAATGGACATAAGACCCACTGCATCTTAAAACATGAGCACATAAATTGAACACTGGAATAAAATTTTCATATTAATTTCCTCAGCTAGTCAGTTCACTTTAAAGCAAAAAAATCTTTAGTTATTAACTACAACACACGCGCTAGAGTATTTTTCTTACACCCGTTAACCATTGCTTTGTAGTTGGAGTCCTGGCTCTGGCTCTCGGCTGTTGTACTGAAAATAATAATGTTAAAGCTACGTATTTTCTGCAACGTCTGGAGGCTGTGGAGAAGAATGTATATTATGTTAATAGAGGGCAAGTTTTTCGCTTCGCCTAATTTTTATAAGTTAATATCGCCACGTAAAGGCGTCGTTTGCTGCATCGGCCGCTGTGATTGTTGCACTCTAGATTACTGGAATGCAGGTTAATTCAGGGAAGGCGGACATGAAATCGGGATCACCTCTTACAAATTAAAAATGAACAATAACCTTATATCAATATATTATCTGCTTAATTAGTACAAATATGCATACATTTTCGCCAGCACTCGCAAGATGTCCGTCTACACGCAATCAAGGCAAGAGAAGAAGTGAAGACGACTAAAAAATTAACAAAGAACATATCTTGTCGTCTCTTTAGATCATTTTGTTATATATCTTTGCCCTGGAAACTTACACAGAGAAATTATTATAATACGGATACATCAGAAAAATACATTTTCGAGTGAGCGGCTAGTGTCCAGTTATTATTCAATTTTTAAATGTCTCTTCTTTATAAATACTGTTTTAAGTCTTTTTTTAGTATACCACTGGGGACAGTATACTCTCTCTCTCTCTCTCTCTCTCTCTCTCTCTCTCTCTACCGATACTGTTCTCATATTAGATAAATAGTATGCCATTTCCATCAGTTTTCGTAACACTGGCTCTACACCTGTGAAGTCAGCTATAAGGATATATTTGCATGATATTTTATATTTCATTGTTTCGTAGCCATAGTATATTATAAATGCCAAACTTGTTCATTTCCACAGTTGCTTTATATTTATATCCAAAGTGTGTCATACAGATATCAATTGGAAACATATTCGTACTTAGACGAAGGGAGATTCATGATCGTTAAGTGTATACTGCCCGAAAGTGAAATATTTTCTCGGATGCTCCTCCAAACAGGGTCAATAGAAACACTACAGTAATATGAATAGTAGAAGACACGATGAACATACTATGAGTTAGTATCACAGTAATTCATGAGTGAGAGTTGATTAAAATCGTATCAGTTAATTCATTTACCTTCCCTGAATTCAGTACAGGTCACATCTAGTCTGACACAAAATCGCATGTGCTTCGCAAAAATATAGCAGTACCTGTACTGTCCGTGGAATGCTGTGTGCGATTTGCAGGAGAGGAGATGTGTATGGGAGAGGAGTATTTCCTCCTCTCTGCATCAAATCATCCCATCTTCTGATTTTAAATTACTCGTCGAAACCGGAGATATTTATTTCTCGATTACAGATTACGTAAAACTTGCCATTTATTTTCAGATTGTGGAACCGTACAAAGAAAGTGTAAAAACCTTCTATCTTAACGTTAACATGCTTGTTGATTAATTTTGAACAAATTTCTCGTGCTATCATTGTTGCCTTAATCTAAGCTCAGAAATCGATTATTCGCAAGTCTGAGAGGCAAGTAGTATTGTTACTGAGTTCAGAGAGTGCACGCGTGTAGAATTGCGGCGTTTCAGCATGTCTTTCAAACAAAGCAAAATTTCTTCATTCCTTAAGAGTAGTGCATTACCGGAGACGTATGCAACATTTACAGGATACTAACAGTGTCGCTAAGAGAGTGAAAACAGACGACGAATCCAAAAAACAAAACGGTAATGGCGGTGTTTACAAAGATGAAGGACCGAATCTTGGAGGACTTAAAATTGCAAGACGTCTCAGGGTAGGAATAGGCTTGAAACTATAGTTGGAAATTGTGTTGCTCTACTGTGTTTTCGAAACAGACAAAATTCTAAACCGTGGCTGTCTGTTAACAAAAACTTGATAATATGAAGATTGTGTTCAGAATTTCGTGAAATTAAGGTGGAAAGCATGGATGTGTGCGTAACGATAACGCGTTTTTGGCTGGTGTTTGTACTAACAATTCAATATACTAAGTGATAAAAACGGTGATAATGCAAAGTGCAAATCACACTTGCAATGCGTTGAAATCTTAGGCACAAAACCATAGTAGAGAAAAATTCGTGACTAAGTGAAAATTTGTGGGGAAAGTAACATCAAGTAAAAGCAATCACAACTGCTTTGTTGTTCAAATTTGCGTATATAATAGTTAAACAAAAATTATAATCCAAATCGTATCCAGCAATAACGGGACTATAAATGTTTAAGAGTTTATCAGTGGATCCTATGCTTCATTCTGACAATGCATGCAGAAATATCTTATACTTTTATTTATAGGAGAAGAAGTAAGAAAAAGATCTTCCTCACTTCCTTATAGAGTCGGGTACAAACTGTAGTATTATCATCGACGAAAGTACAGTGAGTTCCAATAAAACCTGTTTAATAACACACGTACTTTTGTCCTTTGAGGGACTTGCTTTCAATTATTTTTTCGACATTTTCTAATTACAAAGTGGGATAGAAGAAGGTACAGAGTAAGACACTGTTTACGCTTCTTCAAAAGTATAACGTAAAACACAATGTATTAGGGTTATTCGGAAAGTAAGAACGATAGGTCACGAAATGGAAACCACAGTGAAAATAAAAGCTGTTTTATTTGCAACGGTTATCTACACCTTCCAGCTACTTCTCTTCACAGTCGCCGCTCAGACTTACACATCTGTCGCAGCGTTTTACCAACTTTTCAGTTCCCTCGTTATAGAAGACAGCCGCCAATGCTTTTCGACAATTATCTACTCTGAGCTGCAGCTCGTAGTCTGTGTCAAAATATTGTTTTCATAGCCAGCGGTTCATTTGAGCAGAGATGAACCTCAAGGGTAGCCCATTGCAGGCTGTATTATGGGTGATCAAACACTTCCCATCGAAAACGCTGCAGAAGCACCTTTATTGCCACTGCTGAGTGCTGCCAAAAATTGTCGTGTAGAACGAACTGCATGACAGTTATGTTGTGTGGATTGCATAGCTTCAGGCGAAATCTGTCACTAGGCCCTCATACTTTGCGGGAGACTCTAATTTCTAGCCACGTTCTCACTGTGAGCTCAGAACTGAAAAGAGCGACATGATACGATCGACAGGCACTCTAAATACAGTGCCTAACGCATCTGTGCAAAGCTTCATCAGATTTTCACTGTATTTTACATTTCGCGACTGATCGTTCCTTACTTTCCGAATAACCCTCGTACTAAAACGCCATCTTATAGCGGTTTCGCAACAGATGGTGCTTCAAGAACGTTTGCATCTTAAAAATACGTAAGCGCACTACTGTTTAATCATTTACATAACGACGTAGTTGTCATGCATTGTGTGAACCATAAAATGGAACTAGCTGTCCATGATGTTATGAATGATGTGGCAGATGTGCACCATATACAACAGTTCTAGATTCCGTATATTCTGTGTTTTCTCAAAGTTCCGAAAAGCAGAGTCTATTACAGGGTGTTTTACACGAATTATCCTCTCACCTATTAAAACTAAGCGGCGCTTTTCACATGTGTTGGGTTGCTCTGTCATTTAATATTGTTCGAGTTCTCCTTGAAAGTCACAGTTCCCTTCACCATCGATTTCAGAAACTGAGTCATAGTGGTTCCAGATGATTTCCTGAATGTCTAAATGTCTCACAAAGTATTTTAATTCATTATGTAAAACAGAAATTCTTCAGATCTTGCAGCGAAATAAGAAAATGATGTGCTTATAAAAAACTCTTGATACACTGGAAAACTAATTACTCGCCAGGAATAAGGATGATAGTACAATAGTTTGAGCAAAAGCGTCTATTCAAAGGAATCGTAATTAAAGAACCGTCTTCCAATGAATTTAACAAATATCAAACGTTTCGAAAGAAAATGCTTTGAATATTTGAACTTCTTTTGGATGCAACCTTATTATATTCAGGTGCATGGCTTTCATACGAAAATGAACATGTATTTTGTGATGGCATATGAGTTCCTCTTTTTTCTAAACACAAGTGTGTCATTATTTGAATCTATAACGAAAACCGTTAATACATTCCAGCTTCTGTGAAAGATCTTCTGAAAGCAGTCGAAATTGTACCTATATCAATGTCTGAATGTGAACCACATTTGATGCCATGAATCTAAAACTCACTGATCAGAGAAATCATTTTCGAATTACGAAACTTTAATTCTACTTTCTATTTCAATGTATGACCTGGCAAACCCTCGAATCTTCAGGACCAGCCTTATTCATCTCGTCTGTTCAACGAAACACTCTAAGTTAAAGTGTCAAGTAAATACTGTAATATGATTCTGTAAAAATGATTTATCAATAATGTGCTTTTATGATACATCATTATCATTATCATTAAATTATATGTATGTCATTACCATATAAAACCCAGTAGGATATTCACCCCCCCCCCCCACCTCCACCGCCTGTGGTAAAAGCACAAATTGCACACTGGTGACATGTATAATCAACATAATCAACTCTGTATATTATGTCAGTTAAAACATCAAACGTTCTGTGAAGGCTACATCTGACAACGAAGAAATGTTATCCTATGAGAACAGCACATATTTCCGTCGTACACTGAGTATTTCCAAGCCTAATAAAATAACTGACAACGATCTCCGAGCAGAGTATAAGAAAGTTAACAATTTCTTCGAAAACGTTAAATAATCTTTCTCTGTACTATAAAAGTAGTGTGCAAGCGATATTAGGTCATTTTATACAGATATCTGTGAGTTGGGAGAACAACGAGTTGTTTGCGTTGTTTAGGCCGCAGCAGAAGTGAATGGTGGGCTTCGATTCCAGGACAGTGCATTGAGCTCTACGAACCAAGCTATGAATAGATTGTTCCATAAGAATCTGAAAGGTCTCAATTGGATTACTTTTAACGTTTATGTTGATCAGTACCATACTAGACTAAGAAGACATAACGAGCGTATACAAGTGACGGTGTATTTGACTTTAGGAGGACTTTAAACAGGCACTTAATACTCGAGATGGAGAGCTCTGTTCCCAGCTAGATTTTTTGATTTTTTATTTTTATGATTATATTTTTTATTTTTTGAATCATCAGTCTTCTGACTGGTTTGATGCGGCCCACCACGAATTCCTCTCCTCTGCACACCTCTTCATCTCAGAGTAGTACTCGCAATATACGTCATCAATTATTTACTGAACGAATTCCGATATCTGTCCTCCTCTACAGTTTTTGCCATCTACAGTTCCCTCTAGTACCATGAAAGTTATTCCCTCTTGTATTAACAGATGTTCTGTCATCCTGTCTCTCCTCCTGGCCACTGTTTCCCACATATTCCTTTCCTCTCCGATTCTACGGAGAACCTCATTTCATACCTTGTCAGTCCACCTGATTTTCTACATTCCGTTGTAGCACCGCATTTCAAATGCTTCGATTCTCTTCTGTCCCGGTTTTCCAACAGCCCACGTTTTACTATCATAAAATTCTGTGCTCCAAACGTACATTATCTGAAATTTCTTCCTCAAATTAAGGCTTATGTTAGAGAGCAGTAGATTTCTCTTGTCCAGAAATGCCTTTTTTCTACCAATACTGGTCTCCTTTTGATGCCCTCCTGGCTCCGTCCGTGATTGGGTATTTTACTGCCTCGTTAGCAGAATTCCTTAACTTCATCTACCTCGTGACCATCAATCATGATGTTAAATTTCATGCTCTTCTCATTTCTGCTACTTCTCATAACTTCGCCTTCCTTCGATTTAGCCTCAATCCGTATTTTGTGCTCATTACACTGTCTATACCAGCACATCGAGTAATTCTTCCTCATCTTCACTGAAGACAGCAATGTCATCAGCGATTAACGTTTTTTACACGCTGATTTTAGACTGCGTCGTATAAAAAAAATTTCAAATAATTAAACGCCAGCTCAGTGAATTCTATTTCAAAGGTCAGGGTTTCGATCCGCATTCAATCCTCAGATTTTTGTGTCAGTTATTTCTTTCACCTTTTGGTAACACTTGTTGATGTCGAAAATTTCGTGTTTCACCTTTGGTATGGAGTCCACATTAAGCTGTAATTCGCTCTATAAGAACCTGGATACGTACTTGCAATGGAACCATTGCTATCTGTGTTAGTGGTAGTTTTATCTGTTTATCGTTAGGAGCGTCTTACAGAAACTTACACGCATGGCTCTGAGTACTATGGGACTTATTATCTGAAGTCATCAGTCCCCTACAACTTAGAACTACTTAAACCTAACTAACCTAAGGATAACATACACAGCCATGCCTGAAGCAGGATTCGAACCTGCGACCGTAGCAGTCGCGCGGTTCCGGACTGAAGCGCGTAGAACCGCTCCGCTACAGAGGCCGGCTCTGAAACTTACAAAAATTTTAATTGTCTGTCACTGACATAGAACAGAGAGATGCCCTACGGCGTCCCACTACACCAAAACGAATATTTTCCGCTACACTCCATTAACTCTTGGGGCTTCTGAAAACCCAGTAATTAATTTCATTTCAAATTAACCATCACTATTGGAACAATATGGGTAACAGTACATTCATAGTTTCGTGAAGCGGTTTATCTTGTAACAGCCTCTCAATCTCAGAATAGCAGTTGCACACCACGTCTTCAATTATTTGACAGATACACTCGAATTTCTGCCATCCCCTGCAGCTTCCACCCTCCTCAGCTCCCTCAACTTCAGTGGGTGTTATCCTTTAAACATTGTCCTATCAACTTAGTTCTTCTTCTTGTCAACGTTTCCAAATGTTTCGCCGATTATGCGGAGAACCTCCTCGTTTCCTCATACTTCCCGACGGATTAAAACTGTGTGCCGGATCGAGACACGAGCTCGGGACCTTTGCTTTTCGTGGGCAAGTGCTCTACCAACAGAGCTACCCAAGTACGACTCACGACCCGTCCTTACAGCTTCAATTCTGCCAGTACCTCGTATCCTACCTCCCAAAATTCACAGAAGCTCTTCTGGTAACCTTGCAGAACGAGCACTCCTGGAAGAAAGGAATTTTTGGAAGGTAGGAGACGAGGTACTGGCAGAATTGAAGCTGTGAGGACGGGTCGTGAGTCATGCTTGAGTAGCTCAGTTGGATGCACCTGGAAGTGATACCCAAGGAATTTACGGAAGGTATCATCTTGCCCTTACCGAAAAAAGGTAACAGCAGGGAGGTCGAAAACATGCGACCCATCACACTCCTGAATGCCGATTTCAAAATCATTACCAGATCGATTAAGCTACGGATGCAAACCGTTATGTACAAGGTTTTAGGCAGTTACCAATACAGTGCAGTGCAAGGCCGAAGTGCAGTCTCAGCTGCCTGCGATTTGAGGGACATCATCTGTTCATCTGCTAAAACCAAAGGACAGGGCGCTCTGATCTTTCTAGATTTTGAGAAGCCTTATGACCGTGTACGTCATCACTTCCTCTTTAAAAGCACGAAGAAACTAGGATTTGGACCTCATCTCATAGAATTAATTCGCAAACTTATTACAAACGCCTCTTCACAGATTCTCTTTAATGGCCATTTTACAAAAGAAGTTTCCATTGGACAATCCTTCCGCCAAGGATGTCCTCCGTCAATGATTTTGTACGCCATTGCAGTAGAGCCGCTACTGAACAACTTAGCGCATAGCGGGATCGGGCTTAGCGTCGAGTCTGTCACTGTTATATCCTAGCCAGTAATGCCACCCGAGCCCGCTGCCAAAAAGGTTGGCAGCATCAAAGTCCGGACGCCGTCCGCATAAGCAGCGCCAGCGAGACAGGAAATCGCCGCAAGTCTGCGCGCGCCACGCTGGCTTCTGGTTTCTTAAGCGCTGGAGTCGCGAGCGCTAGGACAGTTCTGTATTCGCCGCTCAGTTGTATACTCGCCACCGAATTGTGTACTTGCTAGTCAGTTGTGTGTTCATCGCAGCAGAGTTGTTGTTTGTCGTCAGCCGACGCTGACCTAGCCGCTCCGACTCGAACTAGACAGATCTCTGTAGACACGGAGTTCACTACTGTGTTTCTGTATCTTCGTTAATAAAGATAAGTACCGACTTTTATTTAATCAGAGTGTTTGGGTTTTCATCTTTCTGTTCACTGTTCCAGCGGACCGGTCGGCCCGCTATTAAAAGTGTGGCGGTGACTTCGTAAGCCGTTTCTACAGCGAATTGCTTGTCGCTACGAACGCCGCCACAAAACTGGCGACGAGGGCTTCCGAACTCGTGTGCAGGGCTGGTTCAACTTGTTTCTGGTTATACTAATTATAGCGTTAAAATTTTGGGGGCTGGTTTAATTTGTGTTCACTATGTCTGCCGAATTACAACAGTTGATCTTGTTACAGAGTCAGCAAATACAAAGTCTGGTGGAAGCAATCGCCAAACAAGCGGCTAATCCTCCAACACAAAAAGAACAAGCACAAGCAGCACCACCTTTCCGTGCTTTTGATGCATCAAGAGAAGAATGGCGAGAATATTTCGCGCAGTTGCAGGCGCACATGACAGTCTACAAAATCACGGGTACTGAGCGGCAGCTTTATTTAATTGTCACTGCAGGCGTGGAAGTCTATCGACTACTTTGTAAGTTGTTCCCGGAATCCAAGCCAGAAGCTTTAGACTATGACGTTGTTGTTAACAAGCTTGCTGAGTATTTCGAGTCGCGAGTTCATGTGGCAGCAGCCAGATTCAAGTTCTTCAGATTAAAGAAACTGCCACATCAATCTAATAAACAGTGGTTAACAGATTTACGGGGCCTCACCCGTCAGTGCCGATTTAATTGTGTGTGTGGAGCTTCCTACAGTGATGTCATGTTACGAGACGCTATTACTCAAAACATTGCAGATTCTCGTATTCGTGCTGCTATCTTAAAGTTGCCTGACCCGTCATTAGAGACTGTGATGAACATCACTGAAGCCCAAGATACTTTTGACTATGCTGAGTGTGAGTTAGATCAGCCATGTATTTCTCAAATTGCCTGTGCTCAGCAAGTTATGTCACGCCCGCGGCCCCACCGGCAGAGTGAGACTGTAAACACTAGCCGGCCGCGTCATGTTAAACACATTCGTCAGCCGCGTGTGCAAAATGATAGAGTTAAGTATTGCCCTAAATGTGTTCTTGCTCATCCTCGTGAACGCTGCCCGTTGAGAAACGCGGTTTGTCACTTTTGTCAACGGAAAGGACGCATCCAGACTGTTTGTTTGCGTAAACGCAAGAACAATTCCAGTGCTGCCCAGCCCATGGATATTCATGTTCTTCAAAGCCAGCCCGCCCTGAAGGTCGCGTTTAAAGACTCTTCCACGGTTCGTGTGGGTAATAAACTTGTTCGCAATAAGCCACCCACCCAGCCCTCTGCTACGCGACCCAGGCGTAATTCAAACGCTGTAAAAAGTAATGTACAGACTGCAAGTGAAGCGGGAGTTGTTGTTCCACCCGCCCAACCCACGAGTTGTCGTATGCAGCGAACACGCGCTAAACGCGCTGATTTTGTGTCTTCCGCCTCCACTGCACCGATCCAGAGACAGTGTAATAAACTATTTGTGAAGCTACGCATCCAGGATAAGACCTTCAATTTTCAATTAGACACTGGTGCGTCTGTGACTCTCATAAATAGTGCTACGTATGCGGCTATCGGCCGCCCTAAACTTTCAGCGGCTAAACATTCTTTGGCTACTTATAGTGGAGAACAAATTCCTGTGTTAGGTGTATGTAGCGTGCCAGCCACATTCCGTGGCAATACAAAAACAGTTTCATTCACAGTGCTCCGCGCTACAGACAGTGTAAACATTTTCGGATTAGACTGTTTTGACTTGTTTGGCCTGTCTATCCAAGACAATGTGTTGCAAATTAATTCTGTTGTTGTTCCTCAAGACAGCATAACCGATTTGTGTAAACAATACAGTGACATATTTAATGACGAACTAGGTTGTGCTGCGAACTTTGCCGCTCATATTACGTTAAAAGATAATGCTCAGCCTCGATTTTTTCGTGCTCGTCCAGTGCCTCACGCCCTCCGGGCACCTGTAGCAGATGAACTTCGTCGTTGGCAGAACAACGGTGTTATTCAACCCGTTTCAGCGAGCTAGTGGGCTTCTCCCTTAGTTATTATAAAGAAACCGTCTGGCAAGTTACGTTTGTGTGCTGATTTTAAGTCGACAGTTAATCCTCAGACTGTCATTGATTCTTTTCCTTTGCCTAGACCGGACGAGCTGATGGATGTTAGGGGAAGCTCGTTTCTTTTCCAAAATTGATCTCCGTGAAGCATATTTGCATTTGCCCCTCGACGAGCAATCACAACAGTATTTTGTCATAAACACGTCGTTGGGGTTGTTCCGTTTTCTGCGTTTGCCTTTTGGTTGTGCGTCAGCTCCAGCTGTTTTTCAGCGTTGTTTGTCACAACTTCTGGCTAATGTGCCATCGTGTTGCAACTATTTAGACGATATTGTTGTGTCCGGTCGGACGCCTGCTGAACATTTCCGTAATTTGGAGTGTTTGTTTACAGTGTTGTCTCAGGCAGGCCTACGTTGCAACATCGATAAATGTTCATTTTTCCTTACGGAGATGGAGTATCTGGGACATGTTATTAATGCTCAAGGCATTCATCCCTCCCAGTCACATTTAGCAGCTATTCGTGATTTGCCCGCCCCTCGCAATCTGCATGAATTGCAAGCAGTTCTTGGCAAATTGACATATTATATTAGGTTTATACCTAATGCATCACAGATTGCTGCACCGTTGCATCGTCTCCGCCGTAAGAATGTTCTGTTTGTGTGGTCAGCTGATTGCCAATCAGCCTTTCAGCACCTTAAAGAGGCTTTATTGAATGATCGTTGTCTGGTCCATTACGACCCTAACAAGCCTGTGGTGTTGGCTTGTGATGCCTCTTCTTTCGGCCTCGGTGCTGTGTTGTCTCACCGAGTAGGTGACACCGAACGTCCTATTGCGTTCGCATCTAAATTGCTAAACAAAGCTCAGTGTAATTATAGCCAATTGGACAAGGAAGCGTTGGCTATTGTGTTCGGTGTCACAAAATTCCATCACTACCTCTATGGTAGACCATTCTATTTAGTAACAGATCACAAGCCCCTGACGTCACTGTTTCATCCGTCTAAACCAGTTCCTCAGCGGACAGCTCAGAGACTACAACGTTGGGCTCTTTTGTTATCACAATACCAGTATGAGATACTGTATCGCCCTACAGCTCAGCATGCCAACGCTGACGCGCTTTCTAGATTGCCGATTGCTGCGGATGATGTCTTCGATTCCTCTGACGACTCTTGCCATCAGATTGACGCCGATGAGCATCAATCCCTCCGGGATTTTCCGATTGATTATCGTCAGGTGGCACGTGAGACAGCTACGGATCCTCATCTGAGTTTACTATTACGTTTGGTTCAACGTGGTTGGCCGTCCAAGGCAAAGGACATATCGGATCCTGTGGTTCGTCGCTATTATCCGCAACGTCATCTGTTGTCTGTTTCGCACGAAGTTTTGCTGTTACGCACCGAGAATGACCAGCTTCGTGTAGTGGTTCCCCAAGTGCTCCAATCCAAGGTCCTCGACTTGTTGCATCAAGGTCATTGGGGAGTGGTCCGCACCAAGCAGCTTGCCCTCCGTCATTGTACATGGATCGGCATTGATAAGCAGATTACGCAGATGTCTACAGATTGTTCGACGTGTGCCGAACACCAAGCTGCTCCGCCTCAACGCTATTTTGAGTGGGCACGCCCTGCCGGTCCCTGGCAGCGAGTACATATTGATTTCGCTGGTCCATATTGGAATTCTCGTTGACTCATCGTGATAAATGCATTTAGTAATTTTCCGTTTGTTGTGCCCATGCAGTCTACAACGTCTGCACAAACTATACAGGCGTTGACTTCAATTTTTTGTATTGAGGGTCTTCCAGAAGTTTTAGTGTCTGACAATGGTCCACAATTTACCTCTGCTGAATTTGAAAGTTTTTGTTCTGCCAATGGCATTCGCCATGTTCTTACTCCGCCGTTCCACCCTCTATCGAATGGTGCAGCGGAACGTTTTGTACGCACATTCAAGGATCATATGGACCGCCTTCGTGCTACGCACTCTCGTCAGCAGGCCCTCATCACGTTCCTGTCGTCGTACCGGACCACGCCACGCGACGGCCCTTCGCCTGCGGAGCTTCTCCACGGCCGTCGTCATCGCACCTTACTACGGTTGTTGCACCCCCCGGATCGACCCGCCGCTTCTGAGCATCGCACGCGTTTTCAGCGCAACGACGCCGTTTTTTTCAGAGTTTATCACGGTCGCCGTCGTTGGGAACGTGGTACCGTGATAAGTGTCCAGGGTCGCGGTTTTTATACTGTTCAAGGTGGTACTTGGGTGCACAGGAGGCATCAGAACCAGTTGCGCCGCGCTGGCCGCCCGGATTCTGCCGCTCGTTCTTTGTCCACAGATTTGGTCCGCGGCGGGTTCCAGCCGCGCCTTCCGACTTTGCTGCCGCCCCCAGGGCAGCAGCAGCAGCCGTCGCCGCTACCACGCCGACAGCCCGTCCCGTTGATGCCTCCCGCGCAGCTTCATCCGGGAGCGCCCCAGGTGGTCGCTCCGGCGCCTGCGGTCCCTCTTCAGTCGCCACCGCCTTCGGAGCTGATGGACGTCGACCCTCAGCCGGGCCACCTTCCCAAGCGGTGGCTGTGCAGCCTGTCCTGCAGCCGCTTTCCTTGGGCACCCCCAAGGAGTCTGACACCGCAGCGCCTTGTCCGGCGCCCACTCAGCAGCCGTCGACGCAGCGTCAGGAGACGCTGCCTCTCTTCGTGGGTCCCGACGCCCCGTCGCGTCCAGTACCAGAAGCTGCGCCCGTGGTCACAGGCGTGCACCCTGACCTCGGTTTTCAGTCGGTGTTTCCCGAGGCCCCGCGCAGCCAATGCTGGGGTGCGGACCGGGGACTGCCACCGACAACAGTCTCCGCCCCGGTCTCGTCCGCTACGCCTGCGGCCAGACCCCTCCCCCGCCGTCGATGCTCGCCACGTCATTATTCAACGACGGTGCGGCGATTTGGGGGGGAGGAGTGTTATATCCTAGCCAGTAATGCCACCCGAGCCCGCTGCCAAAAAGGTTGGCAGCATCAAAGTCCGGACGCCGTCCGTATAAGCAGCGCCAGCGAGACAGGAAATCGCCGCAAGTCTGCGCGCGCCACGCTGGCTTCTGGTTTCTTAAGCGCTGGAGTCGCGAGCGCTAGGACAGTTCTGTATTCGCCGCTCAGTTGTATACTCGCCACCGAATTGTGTACTTGCTAGTCAGTTGTGTGTTCATCGCAGCAGAGTTGTTGTTTGTCATCAGCCGACGCTGACCTAGCCGCTCCGACTCGAACTAGACAGATCTCTGTAGACACGGAGTTCACTACTGTGTTTCTGTATCTTCGTTAATAAAGATAAGTACCGACTTTTATTTAATCAGAGTGTTTGGGTTTTCATCTTTCTGTTCACTGTTCCAGCGGACCGGTCGGCCCGCTATTAAAAGTGTGGCGGTGACTTCGTAAGCCGTTTCTACAGCGAATTGCTTGTCGCTACGAACGCCGCCACAAAAGTCACTATCCCCTGCATTGCGTATGCTGACGATATATGCGTAACTGTGTCCAATCGCAACAACTTCTGTCAGCGGAAACTTTTTTACAAACATTCACGTTTCTTTCAGGAGCAATACTAAATAGAACTAAAACCACAGCTTTGCAGATCGGAGGTGGTATCGGAGACATATCCCATGTTACCCGGTGCAAGATCAAGTATTATCACACAACTCACGGTTTTAACTTTGAGGCCAAACCAGACAAATTCCTGACGAAGAACTGGTCACACATGCTTAATAAATTACATGGTGCTTTGATACTTCACTCCGACCGTGACTTGAACATACTACAGGAAGTTAAGACCATAGAGATCTCCATTACGAGCAAGATGAATTATTTGGCGCAAATACTTCCATTCTCCGACCATCTAGCCAAGAGTATACAACAAGCGTTATGTTGGTTTCTTTTTAGGGGCACATTTTCAAAGTTCAATTCGATACCTTAACCTTACCTTCGTCCAAGGATGGCCTTAACCTCACTAACGTACACAAAAAATGTGTCACCCTGCTCCTAAATCGCATCAGGAAGGAGTTTCGTACCCGGAGGACCAGTATCATCTCAAACCTCATTCAGCGGTGGAAGCCTCATAGCCGTGATCCACACGTTAATATCACTGGCATTCCACTTTCTTACCGACTTGTGCGACTGTACTACATGGAAATGAGCTACATTCGACACAACATCGTCGACAAAAGAAGCCTGACGAACAGGAAACTTTATGACCTTCTCATGACAACAAACCACAGAAATCGTCTCGAAGAAAAACATCCACATACGCATTGGAGTATAGTGTGGCGGAATGTGCACAGCGACATGTTACCATCACGCGTCTTAGCCGACTGGTATCAAACTGTCAACGATAAAGTAGCAACGAATGAAAATCTACATAAGATAGGCCTTCGTCCAACGCCCAACTGTGACGCAAGCGGAAGAGTCGACACGCTTATTCATAGGCTCACGTGCGGACATGCAGATGAAATTACAACATTTCTTCGTCAACGATTGTCGGTGATAGACCGTACGACGCCCAGTGGTGTAGACCTTTTAGAGATCATTGAGCCACAAAAACTGAGATATCCACGAGAAAAAGACAACGGTGCAACGAGGATCATGGGCCACACAACATCGTTTATTATCCATAATCGGCATGCTAATTATTCTTACATAGAAACTGAACACTTTAAAATGAGCCAACATTGTGACTGTAGGAGGATATTTGGAAATATGCTGAAAATCGTAATTAATGGTTAAATACTTGAAATCCAATATTTCTGATAGCAGAGGTTGCCAGTGATCTGTATGTATGAATCCTAATTGCTTCCTGGTACTTTAGTTCTTGTCGGAAATTTAAGATAATATCCAGACGCTTACCAATGGAGAAGGCATTTTTTCTCTCCCATTTTTGTTCTAACATTTTCCTTCTCAGACAGAGCAGCGGAGCAACTTTCCTTCAACAATGAAGTGCTAGTCCTTTGTCCACCATAAAAAATTTTCTGTTTAGTACTTGGCAAAAAAAAAAAAATCCTCAAGAAGACATTTCATTTCTTTTATTGCGCAACGGCTGCCTGGAAATGATATATACTTTGTTCATTATATTCTCATTACAAATTGGAGCGAATGTTTCCCTCCTCATAAAAAAACCCTCAGGAAGACATTTCAAAAAAAAAAAAAAAAAAAAAAAGGGTAGAGCGTCTGCCAAGTTGGTAGAACACCTGCCCGCGAAAGGCAAAGGTCCGGCACACAGTTTTAATCTGTCAGGAAGTTTCATATCAGCGCACAATCCGCTGCAGAGTGAAAATCGCATTCTGGAAACATCCTCTAGGCTGTGGCTAATCCGCGTCTCCGCATATCCTTTCTTATAGGAGTGCTAGTTCTGCACGGTTAGCGGAAGAGCATCTGTGAAGTTTGGAAGGTAGTGGACGAGGTACAGGCAGAATTGAAGCTGTGAGGACGGGTCGAGGGTCGTGCTTGGGTAGCTCATTTGGTAGAGCACTTGTCCGCGAAAGGCAAAGGTCCCGAGTTCGAGTCTCGGTCCGGCACACAGTTTTAACCTGTCAGGAAGTTTCATATCAGCGCACACTCCGCTGCAGAGTGAAAATCTCATTCTCCTCGTTTCCTTTCTATAAGTCTAGCTAATTTTCAACATCCTTCTACTGCACCAAATCTCAAGTGCTTCGGATTTTCTTTTTCAGTTTTCCTACAGTCCATAATTCACTTCGACAGAATTTCTTCCTCAAACTAAGAGCGATATTTATGTTACTAGTAGTCTCCTCTTGGCCAAGAATGTCCTCTTTGCCTGTACTAATATGGCGTCTACGTCCTCCTTGTTGCGTCCATCATGTGTTAATTTGCTACCAGACAGGACAATTCCTTCCCTGCGTTTGATTCCCGAATTTTTATATAAAATTTGTGGCTTACCTCATCTCTGCTTATTACCTTTATCTTACGTCGTTTTACCACCAATCCATAGCGTGTGCTCACCAGCAGCTGATTATAATCAGCAGGAACTGCATGTGTTCCTCACTGTCGCTGAGGATAGCAACGTCATCAGCGAATCTTATCATTCACATTCTGTCACTCTGAATTTCACTCCCACGCCTGTACCCTTCTTTTATTTGCTTTTTTTATGATCTTCAGAAACTTCGGTATTGTACTGAGTCAACTGTTCTTCGGAATACATCAGTCTTGTTTGTGATCACTTGTTATATGCTGCTGTAACGGGTTGCTTATAAATAAGAGATCCCATCTTGTAAAGAACGTACAAGGGTTTGCTGAAAAGCACGTAATGCCTCCGAATCTGTTATGTGACAACTCTCGAAGCTTTTCAAACAAAACATGCGCCATTAACATTCTACATATTTATTCATCAGATCTACGTATTTCTTCCTCAACATTGTCGCCGTGGGGACGAACAAATATCTCCCAACGACAGACTGGCTTATTGATACTGTCACTGTACAATGTTTAACTTTGTTGACGGAACAAGGACCTCAGCTCTGCTTGTACCGCTTCATCACTATCTTAGTGATGTCCTGTAAGGTGTTTTTTTAAGCTCTGGAAACAGAGGAAGTGTTTGAAACTTCCTGGCAGATTAAAACTGTGTGCCCGACCGAGACTCGAACTCGGGACCTTTGCCTTTCGCGGGCAAGTGCTCTACCAACTGAGCTACCGAAGCACGACTCACGCCCGGTACTCACAGCCTCACTTCTGCCAGTACCTCGTCTCCTACCTTCCAAACTTTGCAGAAGCTCTCCTGCGAACCTTGCAGAACTAGCACTCCTGAAAGAAAGGATATAGCGGAGACATGGCTTAGCCACAGCCTGGGGGATGTTTCCAGAATGAGATTTTACTCTGCAGCGGAGTGTGCGCTGATATGAAACTTCCTGGCAGATTAAAACTGTGTGCCCGACCGAGACTCGAACTCGGGACCTTTGCCTTTCGCGGACAAGTGCTCTACCAACTGAGCTACCGAAGCACGACTCACGCCCGGTACTCACAGCCTTACTTCTGCCAGTACCTCGTCTCCTACCTTCCAAACTTTGCAGAAGCTCTCCTGCGAACCTTGCAGAACTAGCACTCCTGAAAGAAAGGATATAGCGGAGACATGGCTTAGCCACAGCCTGGGGGATGTTTCCAGAATGAGATTTTCACTCTGCAGCGGAGTGTGCGCTGATATGAAACTTCCTGGCAGATTAAAACTGTGTGCCCGACCGAGACTCGAACTCGGGACCTTTGCCTTTCGCGGGCAAGTGCTCTACCAACTGAGCTACCGAAGCACGACTCACGCCCGGTACTCACAGCCTTACTTCTCCCAGTACCTCGTCTCCTACCTTCCAAACTTTGCAGAAGCTCTCCTGCGAACCTTGCAGAACTAGCACTCCGCTATATCCTTTCTTTCAGGAGTGCTAGTTCTGCAAGGTTCGCAGGAGAGCTTCTGCAAAGTTTGGAAGGTAGGAGACGAGGTACTGGCAGAAGTAAGGCTGTGAGTACCGGGCGTGAGTCGTGCTTCGGTAGCTCAGTTGGTAGAGCACTTGCCCGCGAAAGGCAAAGGTCCCGAGTTCGAGTCTCGGTCGGGCACACAGTTTTAATCTGCCAGGAAGTTTCATATCAGCGCACACTCCGCTGCAGAGTGAAAATCTCATTCTGGAAACATCCCCCAGGCTGTGGCTAAGCCATGTCTCCGCTATATCCTTTCTTTCAGGAGTGCTAGTTCTGCAAGGTTCGCAGGAGAGCTTCTGCAAAGTTTGGAAGGTAGGAGACGATGTACTGGCAGAAGTAAGGCTGTGAGTACCGGGCGTGAGTCGTGCTTCGGTAGCTCAGTTGGTAGAGCACTTGCCCGCGAAAGGCAAAGGTCCCGAGTTCGAGTCTCGGTCGGGCACACAGTTTTAATCTGCCAGGAAGTTTCATATCAGCGCACACTCCGCTGCAGAGTGAAAATCTCATTCTGGAAACATCCCCCAGGCTGTGGCTAAGCCATGTCTCCGCTATATCCTTTCTTTCAGGAGTGCTAGTTCTGCAAGGTTCGCAGGAGAGCTTCTGCAAAGTTTGGAAGGTAGGAGACGATGTACTGGCAGAAGTAAGGCTGTGAGTACCGGGCGTGAGTCGTGCTTCGGTAGCTCAGTTGGTAGAGCACTTGCCCGCGAAAGGCAAAGGTCCCGAGTTCGAGTCTCGGTCGGGCACACAGTTTTAATCTGCCAGGAAGTTTCATATCAGCGCACACTCCGCTGCAGAGTGAAAATCTCATTCTGGAGAGGAAGTGTTTGTTTTCTGAACTGAGAACAGGACAATGAACGAGTAAAGGATCAATTTAAAGTTTTGTTTTCAGCTTGGAAAGATGCGGAAAGAAACGCATGCAGCACTGGTATGTGTTTTGGAAATCAAGCACTGTCCATGAAGTGTGTGTACGAATGGTTCGCCCGTTTTCGAGGAGGCCGGGAAAGTGTTTCTGACAATCCCCGTAGCGGACGATTGGCGACGTCCGTCAATGATGGAAACACTGAGAAAGTGAGGATCACGAACGACTGCCGATTAACTGTGCGCACGATAGTGGATGAACTGCAGATGAACGGTGAATCCGCGTGACAAATCCTTACCCAGGAGTTGGGGAAGAGGAAAACGTGTTGTCGTCTTGTGACACACATCGCTTGACTGACGATCAGAAGCAGGCACATTTAGAGGCTTCACAGGATTTTGTCAAAACGGTGGACGAGACACCCAATTTCTTTGACCGTATTGTCACTCAGGATGAAACCTGATGTATCCAGTATGACCCTGAAATGAAACGGTAAAGCATGGAACGGCGTTCTCCGGCATCACCTTGTCGGAAAAAAGGTCCGAGTCGAAAATTCACGCATCAAAACGATGCTCATCACCTCTTTCGATAGTCAAGGCACTATCCACGTGGAATTTCTACTTGAGGGAACGACGTTGAACGCTGCACGGTACTACCCCAGTACGCACAATAAAGTTCCCGGTTTTTTGTTCACGACAACGCTCGCCAGCACACAGCCAATATCGTTAAACAGTTCCTGGCAAAACAGGGGGGAGGTGCAACTTGAACATACACCATACCCGCCGGGCCTCAATCCTCCAGACTTCTTCCTATTCCCTCGACTCAAACTCGCTTTGAAAGGAAAGAGATCTGACGGTATTCCTGACATCCAATGAAACTTGATTCGGCTTTTGAACAGCATGTCAAAGGAAGACTTCGTGCAAAGTTTCCAGGACATGTATCGCAGAGCTCAGCGGTGCATAGTTATGGAAGGTGACTATTTCCAAGGACAGTAAGGTAACTGTATTTCATAGCTCATCTATTTTAATCTTATAGGACTATTCACCGAACTTGTCAGAGGTTGTATGAAGGCACTTCTTTTACGGTGGGGTATGCCCGCAACGCGTGATATTTAATTTTTCATCGAGGCATCTATTATTGTTTGTAAGCAACACATTACAGTAGTGTGTAAGAAGTACTCACAATTGGCATTATGGTCGCTACATTATGTCACAACCTATGTGATGGTATTGTCCAGTGTCAAGAGCACTGCATCACCTCTGGTATAGGAGATTTCAGAATTATATTGAACTATCAAGAAATAAAGTTGGCAAAATACTTTTCTCTGCCTCATCTGTATGTGGATGCTATCACAGAAGTAATGAACAGTCTGTAGCAGTGCCGCGAACTGAATCTCCCTGTGCTGAGCAGTACCTTTTGCAGAAAAATTGTCCCAACCGATTTCCGAGACTAACGTCAGAGAAGGTCTTCTCTCGTTTTCTGTAGCTGATTACATCCGCGGTCAGCGATACCAGAGGTAGAGGATCGGCGGACAACGTCTTCATTGTCATTGCGATTGGGGCAGCGCGTGCGACCAGGTCATATCGGAGCCCCAGCCGGGACCTCGCATCACTCACCCCAATTGAAAATTGTTTGCAGAGACAGAGCGTTGCTTCGTGATGACGTCACCGCAGCTACCTTGAAATTACGCCCAGTGCAAAGTTCCTGACGCAGCTACCTCTAAAAGCCACAGCATTTACTCTCAAACCCCACATCGTACACTGAGCTAATGTTATCTGTGAGGCGTAGACATACTTTCATTTTATTAACATTCCTTAAATATTGAACTAGATTTGATGGACAGTTATTGCAGCGATCCTAAACAGACGTCATGCAATATTCAGATTTCTTTTCATTGCGAAATTGCTTAACTACCAGTAGTTTTATTATGTAATACATGCGAGGCACTCTGTGCACCTTCGGCAAGTCAACAATGTTAATCGTGCGAAATGTTTCTGGCTGACTACAGTAGTTGATTGTTGTATGGAATCGAGTGAGTCAGCGCTGACACTGCCCTTTCAAAATTTTATTAGCTAGCTGACCGTATAGATATTAATGTACCCTGTCTCTGCAGGCAATGCAGAGTAGAATGTGTAAATAAGGAGTTTTGTTTAATATGTACCTGTAACTTATATGAATGTCGATTGACACTGTTGCACATTTGCATTGTATAACGTGTGACATTGTAGTCGAATTTTACTGTATCACATCTTAGCAGCTTGTGGTTTTGTCCGCGATGTCTTTTGGATTCGTAAGGCCGTTGGCATCCCAACTTAAAACGGAACTTCTCATTTAGCAGCATTGAAAGCTTTAGCCCACTCACTAGTAAGTTCCTTATTATTAAAATGATCGTTGTTGCACAGAAAGTAAATATCCTACATTGAACTAACTATTCTAATGTTATCAGCTTCTGCTTTATTTAATAAAGACAGAAACATTATATCACCGTATACGGGGTGTTCAAAAAGTCTCTCCGCAGGGCCGTATGATTGTTAGCCGAGCGTGTCGTATGCCGCATCGAATATACCGAAATGAAACTAAGTGACATACAAGTTATTAATATATTGTATATTCATTTTTACTTACAAATTTTCAGATTAGATTTGAATGGTCCTCCCCCCCCCCCCCTCCCCCCTGTTGTTGAATACACAATTCAATTCGTTTAATCATGATTCTCCAATGGTTAGCACTTTGACAGTGACAAAAACGAAACAAACGAACAAAGGAACTAAACTTAAACGTTCACGTCAACATGTAACGACACACACCAACGACACTACTGACGCTGGCTGAGATAAACGAAACTGTGGAATGTTGGGAGAGTCCAGTTGAGGTAACCCAGGCGGGCGAACAATCTTAAGACACGCGCGGCTAACAATCATACTGCACTGCGGAGAGACTTCTTGAACACCCGTACATGTTATTTATCATGCTGTGGCTGTCTCGTTGTCAAGGTGTCGGTTACCATTTACGTTTTCCAATTAACAGGTCCAAGGACTTTTGTTGATAAAAATCGCTGGTATATAGTTGTTGTAGAGATTGTTAACATTTATTCATAAATTCTTGACACTTTATACAATAACACTTGTTAAGCAAAAGCATTGTGCAACATTTCAACACAATACAATGAACCTGATAGTTGCATTGGTCATTATCAGTAACAACTGAAGCTATGATGGCGTGTTTGTCGCGTGAAACTCCTTTAAGTATTACGTGCACGGCTTCCAGACCCTTCTAGAACGGGATATAGTTAAAAATTAATTTCATTATGATTGTCTTAATCGTAATTACTCTAAAGGTACAATTTACGTAATGTTTTCTGTAACAATTACTTATATAAAGATTTATGAGCATAGTAATTAATAATGAAAGCTTCGAATTTTGACAATGTAGAAAATATGAACTTCCTGTCTTTGTACAACTGTCCATTGATTCAATTATCGAAAATTGTGAAAATTAAAAATGAAAGCAGAAATATAGCTTACATGGAAACGAAAGCACAATTACATTAGTTTCATTGTAAAGTGCACTTTGACTCATTTGGCTTAACAATTGTGTTTACTAATTTTCATGGTTCAAGATGGATGTTGCTAAATGGATCAATATGGAAACTGAATTATATTATCAGAGAAATAGTCTTTTGGTGATAAAATACATCCAAGATTACCTTTAGCTGTGGACTACATAATTTGAATAGAAAAATTAAGTCGGGCCGAAATTTATACGGAAACGAACATTTTGACTGAAGTACGAAATTTCTTAGAAGGCGAGGTCAATTATATGCCTCACATCAAGGAATACGTATCTATAGCCTATGTAATCTGCCTCTACACAGGGACGTCTGTGGAAGACACTAGGTATGAGGACATTTCGAAGCTGTATTTTCTCCACTGATGTGACAGAACAGCTGTGACCCCTCACACACGCTGAATTCAAAGTACAAATCAGCAAAGGCACGTGTAAGCCGTAGTAATACAGAGGAGGGATTACGCCAGACACTTGTTGCACCGAACACTGACTATTGCTTCCACCCGATTGAGTAGTTTAATTCACGAGTGACGACGTGGGTGCAGTTTAGCGATACATTAATTATTTACTTTATTTCATCATAAATCCAGTCATAGACAAGAAACCGGGCCGGCCGGAGTGGCCGAGCGGTTCTAGGCGCTTCAGTCTGGCACCGCGCGACCGCTACGGTCGCAGGTTCGAATCCTGCCTCGGGCATGGGTGTTTGTGCTGTCCTTAGGTTAGTTAGGTTTACGTAGTTCTAAGTTCTAGGGGACTGATGACGTCAGCTGTTAAGTCCCATAGTGCTTAGAGCCATTTGAGCCAAGAAACCTGTGTCAGTATTGATTTTGGTCAAATATGATCATCGTGGTCCATGATTACTTTCACAATAAAATAGAACAAAGG
Source organism: Schistocerca americana (assembly GCF_021461395.2). Taxonomy (NCBI): domain Eukaryota; kingdom Metazoa; phylum Arthropoda; class Insecta; order Orthoptera; family Acrididae; genus Schistocerca; species Schistocerca americana. The sequence continues at coordinate 261,738,729 of NC_060124.1, read as the reverse complement.
TTAATTAGTTTCAAAACATTGAAATTCCCGCCCCTTGTGTATTTCTCCGCCCTACTTCACACGACAACAACACAATGTACGTACTCTACTTTTACGTTTTTAATGCAAAGCAGAAGTTTTTCCTTGAGCATATTTCATATTCTTGTAAGAGGCTTTTGAATTTCAATATTTTCCCCTATGGGTGCCTAATTATAACCAGCGCGACAGTAACTTGTTCTTTACAGTCATTTTTATGTGTAAGATTTCGTGTCCAAGCGCATGGCATACAATTTAATACTGTTCTCGCCAACAGAAGTGGTTCTCGGTGGCAGCGAGGAGTCTGTGAGTGCGTAAACAATCTGCATACATCAGTTCCGAACAAAAAAAATGGTTCAAATGGCTCTGAGCACTATGGGACTTAACTGCTGAGGTCATCAGTCCCATAGAACTTAGAACTACTGAAACCTAACTAACCTAAGGACATCACACGCATTCATGCCCGAGGCAGGATTCGAACCTGCGACCGTAGCGGTCGCGCGGTTCCAGACTGTAGCGCCTAGAACCGCTCCTCCACCGCGGCTGGCAGTTCTGACCAAACAGCAGAACACAGCACCCTATGAAACTCGAACATCCGAGGAGTAACTACATGGACACGAGTATGGAGAAACATACTTGAGACCTCAAAGATAAGGTACGGCCATGGGCCTTCATACGTCAGAAATGTAACGGCTATAGTACAAATGACTAGTTATGTAAACCACAGACTTTCGTGTTACACACCCCAAGACTACATGCCAGGTCCCAAGCCAGCATGACGATGAATAATGTAATCTGGCAATATTCGTTCTCCTCAGAGGCTGCACACACTTACAATGAAATGATAATTAAATCAAGACCCTAAGCTGTCGACAGGAGTTGATATACATCAATAGGGACAGTTGAAAATGTGTGCCCCAACCGGGACTCGAACCCGGGATCTCCTGCTCAGATGGAAGACGCTCTATCTATCTGAGCCACCGTGGGCACAGAGGATAGTGCGACTGCAGGGATTTATTCCTTGCACGCTCCCGGTGCATGGTCACCGATGGTATCTGTTCTTTTGGACATGTCCGAAATAACAGATACCATCTTCATATAGTTAAGTCTAACCGGCCACTGACCTTCTTCTTCTGTGCTGGATGTACACGCATTGCCCGAACTCTTACGGGGGTCGGTAAGATTGTCTGCCGCGAACAATGAGTGTAATGGGCAGGGGCACTACGAATGTAGTGTGTGGACATTATGTTGGGAAGGTGGTCTCACGGGGAGCGTGAAAGGGATAAATCCCTGCAGTCGCACTATCCTCGGTGCCTCAGATGGATAGAGAGTCTGCCTTGTAAGCAGGTGATCCCGGGTTCGAGTCCCCGTTCAGGTATATCAACGCCTGTCGACATCTTAGGGTATTGATTTACTTATCATTTCATTCTAAGAGACCTGCATGGTCACCGATGGTATCTGTTCTTCGGACATGTCCGAAAGAAAAGATACCATCTTCGTACACACTGATAACTCCATCGTAGTGCTGTAGACACGAACGAAAATCGTCTGAAAAGACTTGGAGGTGCCACTCTTGCGCACAGTGTATTCATTGAACACACAACTGTCTGCAGCCGAGTTGACCACGCGCATCGGATTTGTCCGTGAGACGAACAAAGTATTTTGAGTGCTGTACATTTAAATTCGATCGCGCCGCTGTGCTCTTTGACCATTTATTATTGCATATATACTTGCTTTTATCTTTATGTAAATTTATATGTACACGATTTATGAATTAATTTGTTTATTTTGCTGTACAATCAGTTATGTATATTATGTAAATATCGATGAGTAATCGCTGAGGGAATGTTAAGTAAACATTAGGTTTTTATCAACGAGTAAGTATCGTTGGAGTAGCGGCGTCTCTGCACGCAAGAGGATGTTAGTTAGAGCGCGCGCTACACAGAGAGACGACTCTGGGTTGAGACTTGGTGAAGTGCGGACGCATGGATGGCGTGCACTGGAGGAGTGATTGTTTAGCGGCACGTGGCAAGTGATGAGCGTGGGCGGTGGAAATATTGGCTGCAGCAACATCAAGAACCCGCCACGCCAATATCATTGCCAGTAACTCCCGTGCTCGCTAATTATCATGGAAAGGAGCCAGCAGCAGTCTCGTCGTCAGCAACTTCGTCACGGCTAGAATGGACTGAAGTAAGATTGCTGCTTCACAGCTTATTCTCAACTAGTTTTGTAACGCCGTTACTCAGTATCGGGGTTTTTTGCGAGAGAATGATTACCGTAGTTTAATCAAAACTGTTTACCCGTGATTCTCCTTAAATCATACTCCAAGTAGGTTCCCTCAGCGTTTACTCACCGATATTTACATAGTGTACGTAACTGATTATACAGCAACATAAACAAATTAATTCACACATCGTGTACATATAAATTTACATAAAGATAAAAGCATGCATATATGCAAAAATAAACGGTCAAAGAGCACATCGCCGCGATCGAATTTAAATGATGATGGCGCCCTCTTGGGTAAAATATTCCGGAGGTAAAACAGTCCCCCATTCGGATCTCCGGGCGGGGACTAATCAAGAGGACGTAGTTATCAGGAGAAAGAAAAATGGCGTTCTACGGATCGGAGCGTGGAATATCAGATCCTTTAATCAAGCAGGTAGGTTAGAAAATTTAAAAAGGGAAATGGATGGGTTAAAGTTAGATATAGTGGGAATTGTGAAGTTCGGTAGCAGGAGGAACAAGACTTTTCGTCAGGTGAATACAGGGTTATAAATACAAAACCAAATAGGGGTAATGCAGGAGTAGGTTTAATAACGAATAAAAAAATTCGAGTGCGGGTAAGCTACTACAAACAGCATAGTGAACGCATTATTGTGGCCAAAATAGACACGAAGCCCACGCCTACTACAGTAGTACAAGTTTATATGCCAACTAGCTCTGCAGATGACGAAGAAATTGATGAAATGTATGATGACATAAAAGAAATTATTCACATAGTGAAGGGAGACGAAAACTTAATAGTCATGGGTGACTGGAATTCGAGTGTAGGAAAAGGGAGAGAAGGAAACACAGTAGGTGAATATGGATTGGAAGTAAGAAATGAAAGAGGAAGCCGTCTGTTAGAATTTTGCACAGAGCATAACTTAATCATAGCTAACACTTGGTTCAAGAATCATAAAAGAAGGTTGTATACATGGAAGAATCCCGGAGATACTAAAAGGTATCAGATAGATTATATAATGGTAAGACAGAGATTTAGGAACCAGGTTTTAAATTGTAAGACATTTCCAGGGGCAGATGTGGACTCTGACCACAATCTGTTGCCTATGAACTGCAGATTAAAATTGAGGAAACTGCAAAAATGTGGGAATTTAAGGAGATAGGACCTGGATAAACTGACTAAACCAGAAGTTGTACAAAGTTTCAGAGAGAGCATAAGGGAACAATTGTCAGCAGTGGGGGAAAGAAGTACAGTAGAAGAAGAATGCGTAGCTCTGAGGGATGAAGTAGTGAAGGCAGCAGAGGATCAAGCAGGTAAAAAGACGAGGGCTAGTAGAAATCCTTGGGTAACAGAAGAAATATCGAATTTAATTGATGAAAGGAGGAAACACAAAAACGCAGTAAATGAAGCAGGCAAAAAGGAATACAAACGTCTCAAAAATGAGATCGACAGGAAGTGCAAAATGGCTAAGCAGGGATGGCTAGAGGACAAATGTAAGGATGTAGAGGCTTATCTCACTAGGGGTAAGATAGATACTGCCTACAGGAAAATTAAAGAGACCCTTGGAGAAAAGAGAACCACTTGTATGAATATCAAGAGGTCATATGGAAACCCAGTCCTAACCAAAGAAGGGAAAGCAGAAAGGTGGAAGGAATATATAGAGGGTCTATACAAGGGCGATGTACTTGAGAACAATATTATGGAAATGGAAGAGGATGTAGATGAAGATGAAATGGGAGATACGATCCTGCGTTAAGAGTTTGACAGAGCACTGAAAGACCTGAACCGAAACAAGGCCCCGGGAGTAGACAACATTCCATTAGAACTACTGGCGGCCTTGAGAGAGCCACTCCTGACAAAACTCTACCATCTGGTGAGCAAGATGTATGAGACAGGCGAAATACCCTCAGACTTCAAGAAGAATATAATAATTCCAATCCCAAAGAAAACAGGTGTTGACAGATGTGAAAATTACCGAACTATCAGTTTAATAAGTCACAGCTGCAAAATACTAACGCGAATTCTTTACAGACGAATGGAAAAACTGGTAGAAGCCGACCTCGGGGAAGATCAGTTTGGATTCCGTAGAAATATTGGAACACATGAGGCAATACTGACCTTACGACTTATCATAGAAGAAAGATTAACGAAAGGCAAACCTACGTTCTAGCATTTGTAGACTTAGAGAAAGCTATTGACAATGTTGACTGGAATATTCTCTTTCAAATTCTAAAGGTGGCAGAGGTAAAATACAGGGAGCGATAGGCTATTTACAATTTGTACAGAAGCCAGATGGCAGTTATAAGAGTCGAGGGACATGAAAGGGAAGCAGTGGTTGGGAAGGGAGTGAGGCAGGGTTGTAGCCTCTCCCCGATGTTATTCAATCTGTATATTGAGCAAGCAGTAAAGGAAACAAAAGAAAAATTCGGAGTAGGTATTAAAATCCATGGAGAAGAAATAAAAACTTTGAAGTTAGCCGATGACATTGTAATTCTGTCAGAGACAGCAAAGGACTTGGAAGAGCAGTTGAACGGTATGGATAGTGTCTTGAAAGGAGGATATAAGATGAACATCAACAAAAGCAATACGAGGATAATGGAATGTAGTCGAATTAAGTCGGGTGATGCTGAGGGAATTACATTAGGAAATATGACACTTAAAGTAGTAAAGGAGTTTAGCTATTTGGGTAGCAAAATAACTGATGACGGTCGAAGTAGAGAAGATATAAAATGTAGACTGGCAAAGGCAAGGAAAGCGTTTCTGAAGAAGAGAAATTTGTTAACATCGAGTATAGATTTAAGTGTCAGGAAGTCTTTTCTGAAAGTATTTGTATGGATGTGAAACATGGACAATAAATAGTTTGGACAGGAAGAGAATAGAAGCTTTGGTAATGTGGTGCTGCAGAAGAATGCTGAAGATTAGATGGGTAGATCTCATAACTAATGAGGAGGTATTGAATAGAATTGGGGAGAAGATGAGTTTGTGGCACAACTTGATGAGAAGAAGGACCGGGGTAGGACATCTTCTGAGGCATCAAGGGATCACAAATTTAGCATTGGAGGGCAGCGTGGATGGTAAAAATCGTAGAGGGAGACCAAGAGATGAACACACTAAGCAGATTCAGAAGGATGTAGGTTGCAGTAGGTACTGGGAGATGAAGGAACTTGCACAGGATATGGTAGCTTGGGGAGCTGCATCAAACCAGTCTCAGGACTGAAGATCACAACAACAACAAGTAGGTTCCAGTCCTGTCCTATTGTTACAATAATCCGAGTACCGTTTATGAAAAATTAAAATTGCAGTGCCAGTTAATTTTGCTTATGAACTAAATGATTCTGTTAGATTAAAGATTTGAACTTAATGCTTTGAGTTATTTCAGTCTCACTAACTTTAAATTTGAACTTTAATCTGAGGCGATCTAATTGTTGCAAACAGTAAATCAACTAATCAAATTAAAATGATGCCTGGCGCTATGAACAAAAGCACTAACTAGAATTAATGGGTGAGTGCGAATATCAGTGATTATCGCAATTTGTTGTTAGTAAATTTCTGGTTCACATTTTGACTTGCAGTCGTGCTAAAGTATAATAATTACCTTTTGATTCAGTAATTATCAATTTCTACTTCCCCGTTCAGCAGTCAATAGAGCTTCTTTTAAGTATTTTTTTGCCGTTTTCCAAAATTAATATGAAAGTAGTAGACCTTATTGTGAGGTACCGCCATTGTCACTTACAACAGTAAGGAACCATTAATCTAAGTGTTATTCTGTATGTTTTCAAAATTTCAGCTCTACTAGTTAATGATATTTCGAGAGCAAATTAATTTCTTTCTCGCTTTATTACGTAAATGTTTCAATTGCTTTTGCTAACGTGCGTGCAGCCCTCTGTTGCCGCGCGTGTTCGAGTAATTCTTGACATTGACTGTTCGGCTCATTAATTCACCCACCGAACAGAAATTTTGCCCAGTTGGGCTGGCGACCGTATTTCTTTTAGCTATAGTTATTTCCGTAACTCTTATTATTCTGTTCCGATCCACGTGGTACCCCTTCTCGTTGGCACAGTACTTGAATGATTGCACAAACCCTTCGAACAATCATACTAAATTTTACAGTAATTAAGTAGGTGGAGTAAGTTGTCCTAGAAGGCATCTTGTTGTTAACCTCCCCCTCATTTATCGGCTTTATATTGAATCTTTGGAACGATAGCCTTTTCAAAATTTTATTCCAATTGTTTAGGCACATGCTTATGCGGTCATATATTTCTAACATTGTCGATAGAAGGGAAGGGGGACGTTACACGTACTGAGCCACGACCTGCAACCAATGTAAGTAAAGAGGGTTTGCAACTGTAACGTAATATGATACACAGTTAAGATTCACTGGATACATCACATTTTGTTTTCACAATTGCAATGGCAGCTGTGTATTGTGATAGCCTACAATCCGTAGACAGTAGATAAATGCATATTTCGCAATTCGCTGATAAAATGTTATATTTCCCGCGTTATCCGCTGGGAGCTGAGAGTTACTACGTGCGTATGTAACAGTGAGTAAGTAGGTCTAATTAAAACCACATGCTAATACACTCTTTCGCTGTTCTAATCACACAGGAAAAATGATACTCTATCTGCTACAATGTGAATGATTCTTCTGCAATGGCTGCTCAGTTTGCTTACTCAGTGAATAGAGTTCGTGCTGCGTTTCTCTTTGACACTAAAGATATGATAGGTCCCACGTGAGTGCAAAGGGGTCTGAGTTACTTCAGCTTACATACATCACCGGCAAAACGCTCTTGGCCTGATTTTTGTTTAAAACTAAGGGGTTGCAATTCTAGTTTTCCAAGGAAAGAAACCGACTGTCATTTGACTAACGTGGAAATGAAAATGAAATTTAGTTTCATTCTATTTTCTCATTTTAGTTCATTAGCATACATTCGTTATTTACATGTTCTCGTACGTTTTCAACAAAGCTCGCTGCTGTTTCCTTCTTAAAACTTAGGGATGTAGTCTTTCACCCCTACTGTTCAATCTGTACATCGAAGAAGCATTTCATCTTCATCACCAACGGCAAATAGCCCGACTGAAGTAAGACTTGCACTTGGTGGCGAAAACCCAACTGGGACGTCCCAGCAAACAATGCCATACGATCATTTCATTTCAGTATCGAAGAAGCAATGACGGAAATAAAAGAAAGCTATAAGATTGGTAACAAAATTCAAGGAGAAAGGATATCAGTGATAAGAATCGTTGACGACATTTATAGCCTCAGAAGATTTCTAGGATGTGATGAATGGAATGAACGGTCTAATGAGTACAGAATATCAACTGAAAGTAAATAAAGGAAGGACCAAGGTAATTAGAAGTAGCTGAGATGAGAACAATGACAAACTCAAGATCAAAGTTGGTGATCACGAAGTAGATGAGGTAAGGAATTCTGCTACCTAGGCAGCAAAATAATCCATGACGAACACAGGAAGAAGGATATCAAAAGTAGACTAACACTAGCAGAAAAGATCATTCCTGATAAGTATCAAACATAGGTCTTAATTTGAGGAAAACGTTTCTGAGAATCTATGTTTGGAGCACAGCATTGTATCGCAGTGAAATATGTACTGCGGGAAAACCGGAAGAAAAGAGAATCGAAGCATTTGAGATGAAGTGCTAAAAAAGAATGTTGAAAATTAGGTGGACTGATAAGGTATGGAATGGGGATGTTAGCCACAGAATCGGCAAGGAAAGAACAGATAGTAAACACTGACAGGTAGTGATAGGATGAAAGGACATGTGATAAGACATCAGGGAATAACTTCCGTGGTACCAGAAGGAGCTGTAGAGGGTTCAAACTATAGAGGAATGCGAAGATTGGAGTACATCCAATAAGTAATTGAATACGTGGGTCACAAGTGCTACCTCCGATATAAAGAGACTGTCGCAGGAGATGAATTCGTGGCGGGTTGCAAAAATCTGGAAAAAAAGCTTTTTCTTGTTCATAATCTCACAGGTGATAGCGGAGACAGCATATTTAATTTATCCACCCAAGAAACCGAGCATTCTTAAGAAGACGAAATTAATACATCAGCAATTAGCATATCAAGGAATTTTTTTTTTTTTACATAGCTACATCTATGCTACTAATTTTAAAAAATCCAGCTGGCGCTACTTACGTTTTCCACTTGATCACAGATGTCACCCTTGTCAACTGCTCTTATTCTATCGATTCCTCCTTAGTCCCAACAGATGCCAATACTCTTGTCTATACCAGATCTCCCGCTCTCTCCATTGTTAGCGGAGTAAAAAAACTAGATTAAGCTTATTTTAACTTCCTCTTTTACTAATTTAAAACATTTTTCTTAAATTATATTCCATTTGTGCGATGTATGAAATTACCTGCATTTCATAGAGCACAAGAAACACACTGCAAGTGAACAAATGCGCGTAAAAGTATTTCATACGCGGAACAGTGTTACCTCACAGAGTCAAGGGAAGCCACAACAATGATCGCCGCGCTGACAGTCCGAAATGTTCCCGACTTCATCGTAAGGTCGTGTGGATGCTTGTTTTTCTGCAAATATGCCTGTTTCCTGTCTCAGGCAACATGACGTGGCTGTACAACCCTATACGACCGATCGGGCCCTATTCGCATTCGGAGTGGCGCTGTTGAGATAGCGCATGGCGTATAATGCTGCCCTCTTGAACCTATTCATACCATAATCGCTTAGCAATCGTGGGATCCCGACCGACGTGAGCAGGAATATTGCGGAACAATAAACCGCCATCTCGATAAGCCACGATGTAGCCTCTGTCTAATTCCGAAATGTACTAGTAGACGTTTCTCGTTCTTACACCAGACATAGCAGTCAAACGTGATTTTTGATTTAGAAATCCGAACGTTTCGCTCTATACAGTACGTAGATGGCGTGCGTCCTACCCACTATATGTGTCTGCCCTAAAACGCTGCCATTTACACAACCAAGAATGTAGTTCAATTCGCTGCATGCCGCCTTAATGGTGGTACTGTTTTAATAGTCAACAGTGTATTTCTTCATGTAAACTGTAGTTCCTTCTGAAATGCCTGTGACATACCTGTTTACATCTTTAATACCCACTCGCTTATTACCAAGCAGCATACATTCTCAGTGCATTCATCTGCAGTTACAGTTTAGGGACGTTCTCCACAGATATGTCTTTCAATAAAAACAGGGTTACGTTCGAAATCAGCCGTCTTTTTGTTATGTGTTGAAAATAATGGAAGGCGCCCGTTCCAAACTTTCACGAAATTTGTTCAAACTTCAGTTAGTATTATACTGAATAAACTAGGAATTTTGTCTCCTTGTCCGTAGCCTTAAATCGCAGTAAACTTTTTGAAGGCCTTGAGCTGTCTAAAATTTTCGAAATGTTTATTGAATTCCTTTTTTAAAAGTCTACTGGTCGCATCGACAAAGATTCTATTATGGGTTTCAAACGAGTTTGGAGCACACATAGAGTGTAAGAAAATATCTGAGAACTGCAAAAGATTTACAGCATCCTCTCGTGACAGCTGCTGGTTGAAAATTCCCTTTTAATTGTGCGCAAGTGTACGTCGGAACCACGAAATAAGTTGTTGTCACTCGCATAGCCAAACGAAACAGGAGCTGTTGCTTTCGACATACCGATAATTCGGCTGCAGCGGAAGGCACTTTTAAAAATGCAGGCCCTCTTACAAACATTTTAAGCAAGACAACAAACACCATGTGACTATACGCGCTTCTACAGAGAAGTACTGTTACATCTCTGTACAAGCGCACATGGTCGCATGATGTTCGTTGTCTTGTTAAAAACGTTTGTCATACGGTGTTACGTAAAATAAAGTATGGAGAACGACTGTACAAGAAGAGAACAATGATCGACTTCTTTCAACCGAGAATGAGATCCTAGCTAGAGAGTATGACGCATGTGGAATTCTCTGACAAATGGTGGTGCTCTCTAAACAGCTAAAAATGTGTCTCAACATTTGTGGCTCCCTTGAGCCTGCGATATAACTGCTGGCTTACAGATTAGGGTTTCGTGCGTCGATGCATACTAAAAGTTAGTGAATCATTTTATGCATGGACCCCGGCCTGTCAAAGCTAAAGATTTATCCGTAGTGAACACCGTACATGAGATACTACGTCATATTATTCACTGTATGATTATTTCCTTATTTCATTATTCAGTTGTGTACAATCATGTGACAGCACACAAGTAACCGATGAAATAAAGCAGCACTCAATTTAAAAAGAAAAAGAAAAAATAAGGATCAGCTATGGCCGAATGTCTTATGAGAAAAACTACAATCACAGCTATATCTTGAGAGTCTCTTTATTCTGTCACGCGACTAGTTTCGGCAGCACATTACCGTCATCCTCAGGCCAGACCACTGCCAAGGGAGTATTTGATTCCCTTGGTGCATTTACTGCAGAATTCTCGTTACTGGCATACGTGGGCTAGCTTTAATCAGGAATCGACACTCGACACCGGTATCGCGCAAGAGAGGACAATAAAACTGATGAGTTATCCGAAAATCCCTCGCCCTAGCAGCATAATAAGTAATCAAAGTTTGACGGCCGTTCGGTTTAGCCGAGGCAAACCACCTTGCCAGAGTGGTAAATACCTTCCAGCGGATCGAAGACTTCGCTCCCACGTATTTAACATCAGCGGGGAATGGAATAGTTTTACCGTTTGCCTATGAAATTACACAGTGGCATCTAAAGCACAGTGATCAGAAAAGCTAGCAAGGATATCGTCAAGCGAAAGAATACGATCGCGCATCCAATCCGATAAATAGAATCGGTCAATCCTGCTACTAGAAATCGCAGTAAAATGTGCAAATCTAACCAACGTCGGATATTTAAGTTCCCAAACATCTTCCACGTGCATCGAGCGTACCACCTCGTTTAAATTTCGACGATAATTAAAACGGAGAGACTGATTAACAGGGCGCAGACTACAGTTAAAATCAGCACACACCAACACGCTCCGAGGACTCCTACATAAAAGATAAATAATCTCCTCTTTATGAAAACGCTAATGATCTACTGTGTGACTAGAATCAGACGGATCATACAAGAAAACCAAGGTGAGGTCAAAAAATCTACAGCCTATTCCTCTGCCAGATTCAAAAACCTCTACCTCATCAACAGAATGCCTTCTAGAAAGAATAAGGAAGTTCCCTTCGAATACTCCAGGATGAGGGAAACAGGTAAACAGTCGCAAAACCTCTTGCAGGAACACTATATCTACACAGAAGTCATATATAAACTGACGCAGGGAAGCTAAGTGCAGGTCTGAAATCACTCTGTTAACATTCAATGTGGCATATGTATACGACTGAGCCCTCAGTCAAAAAATGAATATTTGATCTGATTTGATTTATTGTTCATTTAGAGACCTCATATTTTATAACAGGTCGTTCATTGTACAGATTTTCATGTAGATTACAAGACATATTTCATATTACAAACAGCAATTATTACTTTCAGCAGTTACAATGGAAGTAATAATAAATTAAAAATACATTAGAAATCGAAAGGAAAAAAGCACAAAAAATATTCATATTTTAAGAAGATATGATGATAGAAAAGACTTGAATAGTAAGAGAGAGAAATGTTACTCTATCTGAGCCAGTCTGGTCTAAAAGCCTCGAAACTACTACGAGCCTTGCAGTCCCTGTTCGCTACAGTTTAATTTACGGGTTAATATGTCTAAACACTATTTACAAAAACGCTACAACCAATATGGACGTTGTGGAAAGCGTAGTGGTGTATGAATATAAAGTGTGTTATTTCTTGGGGTTACTAATTAACCTTCAGTTCTTATATTATGTGTCTCGAATTTTACCTGTTACTTTGCTTGTATACTAAGTGTTAAGTTACAGTTCTTATATCACAACACTGGTGTAACGACCGCGGGATCGATATGCCTGCTCTTTATGCCTAAGCTAGAACAGGATTATCGTTTATTCTGAGACAGTTTAATTATTTTAGATGCTGTGTAAGGTTATCTGTGGTAAGTGTTGGTGAAAGTGTTTGCTGTTTGATTGAGTGTGTGTTTCGTTACTGCTGTCTGTGTGGGTGCACGAATTGGAACTGCTTCGTGCTTCGTGTCTGTTGCAGTGGTACACGGTCGTGTCCGTATGTATTCGTCATGTAATGTCCTTGAGACATCACCAGCGATGTTATTTATATTTCCCACTCGTATTTGTCTCATATTCCCACATCATACCATTGTTGTACAGCGTTGGTGTCTGGTGACAGTGAAAAAGTATGTGTTCTGGGGATCCATGTTCCCGTCATGTACAAGCAGCACCCTATCTGCGGCCTACGCGATGTAAGTGCGCAGCGTAAGGACCGTGACCTGTCAGAAAGTGAACCGTACCCAGGCTGCTACTGGTATGGCTCAGTCTCAGACTTTCGCTGATGTTCGGGAAGAGTTGATATACCCTACGGCCTTTATCGCTTAATTCCCATTTCCTAAGCCAGGTATCTATCCGCCACTTCACGGGTTGGCGCTTCTCAGTGCTGTGATGTCCGGTAATCTCGATTACCTTCTCCTGTCTCCCCCTCCTCAGCAAGTACATTGCAGCACGAAACAGATTGGACATGTCGATAGGGAAGGTTCCAAGCACCACGCAGAGTGATTCCACTGACGTGGAGTTGAAAACTCCTGGCAGCCTTACCAGGGCACTTCTCCGCCCTCGCCGCACAATGTTACGATTCGTCACCAGACGATGGGCCCATGCACTGGCTCCAGAACAGACTACAGACTCAAAGAGCGCACGATGGTAAGATCTCAGTGTGTGTAATGGTCCCATGAAGTGTGTTACTTCCGGCGCCCGGGTTCCCGGGTTCGATTCGCGGCGGGGTCAGGGATTTTCTCTGCCTCGTGACGACTGGGTGTTGTGTGATGTCCTTAGGTTACTTAGGTTTAAGTAGTTCTAAGTTCTGGGGAACTGATGACCATAGATGTGAAGTCCCATATATATATATATATATATATATATATATATATATATATATATATATATATATGCATTTATGTCGATGTATAATTGGTTTGTTTCGCAAATACTATTTGTATATTTACGCTGGGTCTTGCCTAGGGAGAACTATGCTATCGAACGATTACAACGATAGGTCGTGTGGAGAACCAAAGTGTTTAGGATCTTGGGTAGTGTTAACTGTGCCGCGTGGAGCGCGGGCAGAGGGAGTCTGGCGGGAGTAGAGCAGTGGAGCAGGTGTGTTGTGTGACGCTCCCGCGAGTTGCCGCGCTTTCGGGGTTTGGCAGCATGTAATTGCGCTCGACTTGCTATGATAGTTTCTGACACGGTGTCGCGGACGGGAAGCTTTAGCTGGCGCACATCGAGAGCCCTTTTCGCCTGGTGACAGTGTCGAGAAGAAGGCGCGCCAACATCCATCTTCTGTAACAGCGACGGCCGACAATGAGTGACTGTCGCCACCTCCTCGACCGACGACTTCAAACCTTCAATCAACCAACAAGGAAAACTGGAAGTTCGTAAAGTTTTAGAACTGTATGGCAAACCTCAGCTTTTAAAATTGTTCCATGTGCCTCTTTAAATTACAGCAACGTAGCATGAACCTTTGTTGCTCATTGTCCCAATTGCATTACCAAGCAGAGTCCCCTCCTTTTCCGAAATTAACCCGAGTGCCGTTGAAATTCAGACGCCAGTATTAAAGTAATATCACTCCATTTCACTGCTTTAATTTCAAAGTTCAGTTAAGGTATTTATAGCTGGCTACAATATTTAGATTACACAAGCACAAATTAAGAATGCGAGTTTCGTTACCATATTTTAGCTTACCTGTGACTGCAGCTCAGCTTGGTACGTACTAAATTCTTCTATTGTTAATTGTTCAGAATTATTTAATTCACGTTCAAAGTTAAATCTCTTATTTCTAAATTGCGGAGATTCAAGTAGCTTTTGAAATGATTGTTGAGGTAGCCCAAGACTAACCGTATTTTACTGAATTTCGATGTGCTTCAGAAACAAAGTTCACTATTGATTTCAGTCACTAAGGTAACTTTCAATTTTCCGGTTTTATTAATTCTTTTGCTAAATTAAGTCAGAGTGTAGCGAAATTTATTACTTCTGACAAACTTTCAGTTTTCACACTACACGTGTCAACCTTCAGTTGCCGCGCTTTTAGTCCTAATTATATGTGCATTAATCTTTCGTTTTCAGTTATTATAGTAGTTGTCCATAGGACTGGCGAACGTAATTTTCCCCAAATCACAAATATCTAATTAACGCCATTTAATTGTTAACGTAACGACCGCACATTTACTTTCTATATTAATTGTACCCTTTTCTCAAAATTAATTTTCACCAATTTCATTTGCATTTTTCCTTTCATTTAGATGTAACCCTTTCCTCCCTCTTTACCGACAAATTAACTTCGGTGACGATTGCTTTTCCCAAATTTCCGTTAGGTGCACGCGGTTTAATTTTTTACTGTCATTAAGGTCGATAAGACAGGGGGAGGCTACAAAATGACAGTCGAGTTGCACACCAAGATGTCGTGTTTCCCGTTGTCTGCGTATGCTAATGTCGTGTAGTTTTGTGATACGATTACTTTGTAGTGTTCCTTTGACTAGTATATAAACTGTTCTGTGTAGAGCCACCTGACGTTTATTGTGTTCGCACCACTGGCTGATGCTTGTGAGTAGATGTTTTGACCGGTGTTCGAGTTGAGCTCTTCAGTCCGCGGAGACCACCACCAGAAGGTCATCTGAGTATGTTATCCCAACGTCCGCACGGTTATCCACATCCTGTTGATGTAGGAGGGGTTCAAAGGTGATATCCCCAAAGTTGGAATCACAGATTGATCCTTGCGGGCAACCTTTGATGATTCTTTCAATCACTTTCTGATTTCCTGCGCGCCATTCAACCACCCAGTTCCTACAGTAGTCAGAGAGGCTACCGTAGAAGGCCTTAGGTACCTGCATCTCTCTGAGACTTGCAAACATTGCTGCACACCAGAGATTATCAAAGGCGCCCCGGAATAGCAACTGCTTATTTCTTGTCAATGTTATTAACGGTGGTCGGTACTTTATTTAAAGTGTCATCTGTAGATTTTCCCGCTCTGAAACCGAATTGGTGCAGACATTGCCAAGGAGCGCCCTGTGCGTTTTCAACCGATCGCACAGAAGTCGCTCCTGGACCTTGGCCAAAGTGTTAACCTTTTTGATATGTAGGATCCTTGCCCTCTGATTTTTTAATTATGGTGGCATTTGCTGTTTCCCAAACCGCAGGTACCCATCCCAGCCGCAGCGCTTCGGTGAATAGATCCGTGAGGTATGGAACAAACTGAAATCTGGTTTCGAAGGTAAGAGTGGATCAGGTTGTGGAAAGGGGCCCAAATCACTTGCTGTTAGTTGTACAAAAATACAAACTTTCTTTTGCTAAAGCACTTAATCAGACATGTCCTTAAAAGAATTCAGAAACAATACAAAATTGTGGCACAACTTGACTAGAAGAAGGGATCGCTTGTTAGGACATATTCTGAGGCATCAAGGGGTCACCAATTTAGTATTGGAGGGCAGTGTGGAGGGTAAAAATCGTAGAGGGAGACCACGAGATGAATACACTAAACAGATACAGAAGGATGTAGGTTGCAGTAGGTACTGGGAGAGGAAGAAGCTTGCACAGGATAGTTTAGCATGGAGAGCTGCATAAAACCAGTCTTCGGACTGAAGATCACAACAACATCTCCAGGAGGAAGCCCATTTGTTGCCGCCATGCCACTGTGCGCCACCATGACTTCGCCCTGGTAGCTGGAGACTTGTGATTCCGGCGGTGAACGTCTCCGTATGCGATGTCAAGATATGTGGAATTAAGACCCTCTCGACATATTGTAGTCTTAGCAGGCGTAGTTTTGATAACTGTAGTCTGTGTTAGCGATCAGTTTTTCAAGTAACTGTTTATACGTGGGGCATTCCGGACCACCTGTTTTGTTACAAGTGCGGTTTCCGTACATACAGTGTATGAAAGCAACCGCCTTTTCAGTACAATCGGTTTGGATGTCTGCCGGTTTGGTGCATTTGTAGCAGACAGCTGCGTCTCGCCTACAGTTATTAACTGGGTGCCCTAGTTCATGGCAAATGTAGCATTACTGCACGGTTACGAATGTTGTCATTCTGAGTGCTTCGAAATCGATGGATACCCGATCCCTTTGCATTAGAACATACCATATTCGAGAGCTAACCTCAATAATGCTGTTCACCTTCCGCTTATTTCTCGATGCTGTTCTAAACTTAAGCTTCGCTTCTTTGTCGAACATTCTATGGTAACGTACTCACAGAGGTTAATCTCGTTCAGTTCCTCCATGAAATCCTTGTCCGAAATGGACATTGGTACGTTATATATGGCCATCAGAGGTCTGTTTTCCCGGGCTTCGTCGCATTTCATGTCCTTCCTTTGCCATGATTTTCATGTTACCCGTCTTCGTCTCGATTTCGATAATCACTGTGTTTGGTGTTGATCCGATCCCCTTTATGTTGAATTTATCCTCAAGTCGATTAATCGTTTGAATTACTTTATCTCGTGCCATCCTTGTGTCCTGATTGTTTGTTGGGTTAAAAAATAGAACGCTTTTTTTTTAATTAACCAGGTATCTGTACAGATACTACTGGCGATCTTGCAGCTCTCAGAGAATGAAATTACAATGCAATCAGACCTTTAGCTGCTTACAGGCGTTGATAAATATCAACGGGGGCAGCTGGGCAGGAGCACTACAAATGTAGTGTGTGGACAGGAAGTTGGAAAGTGTGGGTCTCACGGGGAGCGTGCTAGACATAAGTCCCTGCAGTCGCATTAACCTCTGTGTCCTCGGTGGCTCCGTCAAATAGAACATCTGCCGTCGAAGCAGGAGGTCCCAAGTTCGATTCCCGGTCGGGGCACACATTTTTCAACTGTCCTGCCTGTAAGCAGTTAAAGGTATGTTTTCATTGTAATTTCACTTGTTTTCTTGTCTTTACTTTCTCAGCTTTGCTAACCATTTCGTTTTTCTGTTTCGTGACACTCTGAAGAACAACAGAGCAGCATGGTTTCTGCACCAATCGCCCAGTACAGTCCACCGCGGAGGCTAAAAACTAATCGGAGAGCGGGGAGCCAGTACCGGCCCCAACAGAATCTTTACCCTCCGCTGTTTTCCTCGCCGATGTACGTCGCGGCTGTGCACGTTCTTTAAGCCGGTTGCGAGGCGTAAACAGTCTTTTCAGAAGGGGCGTAGGCTGATCTTTGACAACATTCATATCAGTCTGTGACTGCCCAGGGTTCGAGTTCTGCCCAACAGAAGGGTCACGCTGCAATGCATGCCGACTCCGAGGACAATCAGAGTGAATCTCAGGGACATCGGAAGGCACCTCTGGGGTAACAGCTTCCGAAACGGGAGTAGCAATAAGCGGCAAATTACGATCTCCATCGCTTAGAGCAGGAGGGCATTGCAGTATTACCGGATGGACTTGTGGTGGAGACAGCGAAGGAGACGATTACAACACAGTCTCGCTCCAGGACTGCACGATAGGAGCCACTACTGCAGCAGCCGGAATTTCTGATACCGCCTCTCCGATCTCCACCCCGCCAGGGCAAAGTGGTACCACACTACTGGTAGCAGTGACAGACAAACGTGGCTCAGGGCAGTTGGGACACCGGAAGGCACAACTAAGACCTCGCCATCTTGAGAGCGGCGCCGCCGTCCAAACAGTAGCAGGAACGGCGGCAGCCTTTGTTTGAAACGGCGCAAAATAACCTTTAGAGATAGTGTGAAATGTCGGATGGTCTTCAGAATCGAGGGAAGATATAACATTAAGTTCGTTACCAGAGGGGACAAGGACAGGAACGGGGGACAAAGTCAGCAACCATTAACTTTTTTGCAGTGAACACATGGTGTGTCGTGGGGCAATTCACTCTGTTTTTAAATAATTGAAAAGCCACGATCGCTTCAATATCGTTCACTAGTTGCCCGGTTTCAGCACTCTGAAGGTGCCATCATCGGATCTGAAAAGTGGATTAACATTTATAAAACCATATGGACATCATTGCACATGAGGCAGACAATGATATTATCAGATGGCATGCCTCATGTGCCATGATGTCCGTATGGTTTTATAAATGCTCACCCACGTTTCCGATCCGATGATGGCACCTTCAGAGTGCTGAAACCGGTCATCTAGTGAACGATATTGAAGCGATCGTGGCTTTTCAATTACTTAAAAACCATTAACTTGCGGCGCTGCTCCACGGAAGACCGTAAAACAAAAACTCCGCGTGCCGTTAGTTCGGAGATGGCCAATTTCGTAGTACAGAAAACAGGTCCCTTTCTGTCCGCTGTACGTAACATGAATACGATAGCCACAGACTTGCAAACGAGACAGAATGTTCTTCTTGATATACATTCCCTCCGAACGTATGGCGCTATATCACTGTACTTTGTGTTACCTGCACAACGTTCAAATCGAATGCCTCTGTCACTATGTTGCACCAAAACTCCCTCAAGTTCAATATTCTCTGCCTCCTGAGGAAGACTGAATATTCGAACGTTTGTATATTCAACGTCCGCATTCACAGGCCGGAGAGTACTGACCGAACCATCTCCGCGCTGGAAGGGAACCTGAGTACCATGCATGAACATGAACTTGTCTACTTCAGGAAATCTAAGAGTTTCACAAAGAACGCATGATTCTCAGTATAAAAATAGGTGCTATGCACTGGGTCTGAAATAACATGAAAAATATGAACTAACCAGTAATGGATTCCTAAAGAATCGGACTGCACGTTACGTGTCGACTTCTCGAACGAAAAGATCAAAGTAGCTTTCCGTGAAACGCTCTTGGACGCCACGAGAAACAAACAGGAGCGGACTAGGCCGTTGTTAGACACACACGTAAAGCAGGACGAGACGAGACAACGACGATGCCGCATATAGAAAGGCGCAAACGCCACTCAAGCAATAAACTCCCAAACACCTCCGACGCTGCGGTGGAGCAAAAACGTGAACAACGACATGCCAGCTTCGCGCACAATGCAGAATTATTTGCCACTAAGCCATATGGACACAGGGGCCATTGCAACTGCGCGGACTACACCAGCACGCTCCCGTCAGACCCAAACCCAAATTCTCCACTTATCCACACACTGCTAACGTAGTGCCCCTTGTTCTTTTTTTTTTCTTTATTGTGATTTCATTCCCCTGCCCCATATGGGCAGGGGAGGCTGTCAGCCGCACGATCCGCCGCTCTTCAGCCGAGTGACATAACAACTTAAAATAAGAATAAAATATTACATACATAAGGCGAGAAAGGGGATCTTAAAACAGAATAATGGGAGAAAATGGAGGTAAAAAAATAGACTAACACGGAGACGTTCATGGAGGACAGTTAAAAGTCACCAGAAAGTTAAAAAACACAGTTGGCGAGTCTTCAGAACTCAGAGAAGACACTGAATGTACATGCACACGTTGAAAGTCGGCCATAGTAGTAAAAATACTCCGGAACAACACACTTAAAACCCACTTGGAGCCCACACGACGAAGGATAAAACTGCCAGGCGGGACCTGCCGAGGCAAAGGGCAGAGAGGATGGAGAAGGAGGGGAGAGCATGGGGCAGCAGGGGAAGCAGCGGGATGAAGAGAGGAGGGGCATCAGTGGGTTCACAAAGAGGCAGGAGACACGTGGGGCAGGAGAGGAACGGGGAAGACAGGGCAGGAGCGAGTGCAGAGACACTGAAAGGAGGTACAAGAGATGGAGCGGGAGTAGGAGGGAGAAGCCACTCAGGAGGAGGGAGGGGGAGGAGAGGGAGCCCTGAGGAGGAGGCAGGAAGATGGGGTTAGAGTTGGTAGGAAGGGGAGATGTCAGGGCGAAGCTCATCATCCGGGAGGGGTAGACGGTGGAAGTTGTGTTGGGAAAGGAGATGGAGGGTGTGGAGATGGAGAGAGGGTGGGGCACAACAGTAAAGGTGCGGCAACTGCTTGGGGTTGGAGAGGAAGGGAGACACCAGGGGGTGAGGAGGATCAAGGCGGCGGACAATATATAGCGTGCGGATGTGTTCAAGGAAAAGGAGAAGGTTGGGGAAGGGGTCGAGGTCGTAGAGGATGCGCGTGGGGGACGCAAGGCGGGTGCGGAAGGCAAGGTGGAGCGCACGGCGTTCGAGGATTTGGAGGGCTTTATACAACCGGGGAGGGGCAGAAATCCAAGCAACGCTGGCATAACAGAGGATGGGGCGGATCAAGGATTTGTAGGTGTGAAGGATGGTGGAAGAATGCAGACCCCACATTCAGCCAGACAGGAGTTTCAGGAGGCAGAGGCAGTTGTGAGCTTTGTTTTGGGTGGTAAGGAGATGGGGAGTCCAGGTGAGATGGCGGTCGAGTGTGAGGCCAAGGTATTTGAGGGTAGGAGTGAGGTGGATAGGATGGCCATAAACGGTTAGGTAGAAATCATGGAGGCGGAAGAAGCGGGTGGTGCGGCCTATGATGATCACCTGGGTCTTGGAGGGATTAACAAGGAAGAACCACTGGTTGCACCAAGTGGTGAATTGGTCAAGTTGGGTTTGGAGGGTACGTTGGGACCGTTTAAGGGTAGGATAAATGGCTAGGAAGGCGGTGTCATCAGCGAACTGGAGAAGATGAACAGGAGGGGGAGGTTTGGGCATATCAGCAGTGTACAGGAGATAGAAGAGAGGGGAAATGACAGAACCTTGGGGCATGCCGCAGAGGGATAGTACGGAAGTTGGAATTGTGGATAGTCACATAGGAGGGACGATGGGAGAGGAAGGAAGCAACGAGAGGGACGAAGTTGATGGGGAGAGCATAGGTCTGGAGTTTGAAGAGGAGCCCGAGATGCCAGACACGGTCATAGGCGTTCTGGAGATCAAGAGAAACAAAGATAGCAGAGCGACAGGAGTTAAGTTGGAGGGAAAGAAGATTAGTAAGGTTAAGGAGCTTGTCGTCGGCAGAGAACGAAGGCCGGAAGCCAAATTGGGTAAGAGGAAGGAGGCGGTGCTGGTTAAGGTGGCGGTGAATACGGCGAGACAGGATGGCCTCGGAGACCTTACTGAACATGGACGGCCCGCATCTCGTGGTCGTGCGGTAGCGTTCTCGCTTCCCACGCCCGGGTTCCCGGGTTCGATTCCCGGCGGGGTCAGGGATTTTCTCTGCCTCGTGATGGCTGGGTGTTGTGTGCTGTCCTTAGGTTAGTTAGGTTTAAGTAGTTCTAAGTTCTAGGGGACTGATGACCCTAGATGTTAAGTCCCATAGTGCTCAGAGCCATTTGAACCATTTGAACATGGACGTGAGGCAGATTGGACGATAGGAAGAGGTATCAGAGGGGGGTTTGTTAGGTTTAGGGAAGAGCAGTACATGGGAAGTCCTCCACAGGTCGGGGTAAAATCCAGTGGAGACGAGGACATTGTACAGGGTAGCAAGGACAGACAGGAAGGATGATGGGGATTCTTTGAGGTGACGGTAGGTGACGCCATCATTACCAGGGGCAGTGTTGCGTTTGGAGCGGAGGACGAGTGTGATGTTTTGTGTGGTGATGGGAGTGTTGATGTCTGAGGGGCGTAACTGATCCAAGTATTGGAAGCTAGGGGCGAGCAGGGGGTCAGAGGTGTCAGTGCGGTCAAAGATGGTGGGGAAGAGGGAGTAATCAAAATGGGGATCGTCAGGAATGGAGAAGACCTCGGATAGGTGGGAAGCTAAATGGTTAGCCTTACTGAGGTTGTCACAAAAGGGTCGATCGTCATAAAGGATGGGGGAATGCGGGGTGGGATGGCTACCAGTAAGGCGGTGGAAGGCTTACCGGTACTTGGAGGAGTTGACAGGGAGGGTGGAGTTGAAGCGTGTCCATGTCTGGCGCCAGTCCTGGCGTTTCTTTGCTGTAAGGAGGTTCTGGATATGTCGCTGCAATTGCCGGTGGCGGGTGAGAGTATCCCGGTCACAAGTGCAGAGGAAGGAGCGGTGGAGCCTGTGGGATTCATGCAGAAGCAGGATGGCTTGTGGAGGAAGCGTAGGGCGGTGAGGGTGGATGAGTTTGGTAGGGACATGAGCCTCCACAGCGTCAGTGGTGGTCTTCTGAAGGAAGGAAGAGGCATGGGTGATGTCATGAGGAGGTGGCTTTCGACCTGTAAGGCAATGGATTCCTGGTAGGCATCCCAATCGGCACAGTGGTAGTGATGGACAGACTTTGGTGGGGCAGCTGGGCGAGTGGCTGCAGTGGCGGGATGGGTAGAGGAGATGGTGAGAAGGACAGGGAGATGGTCACTACCGACAGGATCAAAGGACATCAACGGCGATGCGACCGAGGAGGTTGGATGAAGCGAGGATAACATCAGGGGTGGAGTTACTTTCAGGACGGGTGTGCTGTGGGAGAGGAACAAGGTCACCATGGAGGGTGGCAAGGAACTGATGCCACTGCCGAAGGGTGGCAGGGTCACGGCTGTGGATGTTGAAGTCAGTGGCGATCACATGGGTGGAGAAGGTATGGTCAACATGGGAAATGAAGTAAAAGGGGAGAGCAGCTGTGGGGCAGATATAGATAGTGGCACAGGTGACGGTGAGGGAGGGGAAAAATAGGCTGAGGAGGAGGTGTTCAGTCGGGTCATTGAGGAGGGGTTGTGGACAGACAGGGAGATGCCTCAGGTGGCCTATAGTGACCCCACCTCGGGCTATGGGAAGGGGATTGTCAATGCGGTGAAGGAGATAAGGGGAGGTGTGGACAAAATGGTGGGGTTGGAGGAAGGTTTTATTAAGGATGAAGGTGTCAACCTGGTGCTTGGAGAGGGTATGCATGAAGAGGTATTTGTTTGCAGGGAGAGAGCGGATGTTGAGGTAGAGGAGATGATACTGTTGACGCGCCAGGAGGTTGGAGGTGGGAAGGGTGTGGGAAGGGGAGAGAGGGGCTTAAACGAGGGTGTCTAGGCGGGTGAAGGTAAAGTGGGCCTGGTTGTGGGAGCAGGTGGCGTAGGTGTTTAGTGGAAAACAGAGTGGACGGCAAGGGAAATCTGCTGGAGTGTGTGGGGGCGCTGGAAGGGGTGGATGTTCTGCAGGACGATGGTGAGGAACCGGATGATGTCTTCTGCTGTAGGGGGAGGGCGGAGGGAATTGTTAGGGTGGATGGGTGGGTCAATGGGGCGAACGGGGGCACTGAGTTCAGGGTTGGTGGGAGGGGGCCTGGCTTTGCATTTGGAGGAATAGGTGGGGTGAGGTTCATTGCAGGTGTTGCAGGACGGGGGGAGGCGAGGTTGGGACACTGTTTAAGGAAGTGGGAGGCTTTACAATGGGGGCAGGTGGGTGGGTTCTTGCAGTTTTGGGTGAGTTGCCCCTTGCGCATTATCCTCTTTATTTGCGGCCTTTGACCGATTCCCGTAATGGATCGAGTCTGCTGTGCTTCTGCACTGAATACATCACTATCCATATTGACTGGGCCTAACAAGAAATAAGCATCATACGAAAAAACTACAAAGAACGAAACTCGTCTAGCTTCAAGGGGGAAACTAGATGGTGCTATGATTGGCCCGGTAGATGGCGCTGCCATAGGTTAAACGGATATCAACTGCGTTTTTTTAAACAGGAACCCCCATTTTTTATTAAATATTCGTGTAGTACGTAAAGAACTATGAGTGTCTTAGTTGCACCACTTTTTCCGTTTTGTGATAGATGTCGCTGTAATAGTAACAAACGTATAAGTACGTGGTATCACGTAGCATTCCTCCAGTGCGGACGGAATTTGCTTCGTGATACATTAACCGTATTAAAATGGACCGTTTACCAATCGCGGAAGAGGTCGATATCGTGTTGATGTATGGCTATTGTGATCAAACTGCCCAACGGGCGTGTGCTATGTATTCTGTTCTCTATCGTGGACGACATCATCCAAGTGTCCGGACCGTCCGCTGGATAGTTACGTTATACAAGGCAACAGGAAGTGTTCAGCCACAAGTGAAACGTCAACCACATACTGCATCAAATGATGATGCCTAAGTAGGTGTTTTAGCTGCTGTCGCGGCTAATCCGCACTTCAGTAGCAGACAAACTGCGCGAGAATCGGGAATCTCAAGAACGTCGGTCTTGAGAATGCTACATCAACATCGATTGCACCCATATCATATTTCTATGCACCAGGAATTGCATGGCGACGACTTTGAACGCCGTGTACAGTTCTGCCACAAGAGAAATCATGGGACGATGACAGATTTGTTGCACGCGTTCTGTTTAGCGACAAAGCGTCATTCACCAACAGCAGTAACGTAAACCCATAATATCCACTATTGGGCAATGGAAAATCCACGATGGCTGCGACAAGTGGAAAATCAACGACCTTGGCGGGTTAATGTATGGTGAAGCATTATGGAAGGAAGGATAATTGTCCCCTACTTTATAGATGGCAATCTAAGTGGTGCAATGTATGCTGATTTCCTACGTAATGTTCTGCCGATGTTACTACAAGATGTTTCACTGCATGACAGAATGGCGATGTACTTCCAACATGATGTATGTCCGGCACATAGCTCGCGTGCGGTTGAAGCGGTATTACATAGAATATTTCATGACAGGTGGATTGGTCGTCGAAGCACCATACCATGGCCCGCACGTTCGCCGGATCTGACGTCCTCGGATTTCTACCTGTGGGGAAAGTTGAAGCATATTTGCTACCGTGATCCACCGACAACGCCTGAAAACATGGGTCAGTGCATTGTCAATGCATGTGCGAACATTACGTAAGGCGAACTATACGCAATTAAGAGGAATGTCGTTACACGTATTGCAAAATGAATTAAGGTTGAAGGACATCATTTTGAGCATTTATTGCATTAATGTGGTATTTACGGGTAATCGCACTACAATAGCATGCGTTATCAGAAATGATAAGTTCACAAAGGTACATGTACCACACTGGAACAACCCAAATAAATTGTTCAAACGTACCTACGTTCTGTATGTTAATTTAAAAAACGTACCTCTTACCAACTGTTCGTCTAAAATTGTGAGACATATGTTTGTGACTATTACAGCGCCGTCTATCACAAAGCGAAGAAAGTGGTCCAACTAAAACACTCATATTCCTTTACGTACAATACGAATATGTAGTAAAAATGGGGATTCCTATTTAAAAAACGCAGTTGATATCCGTTTGACCTATGGCAGCGCCATCTGGCGGGCCAACCATAGCACCATTCCATTTCCCTCTTCAAGCTAAACGAGTTTCGTTCTTTCTCGTTTTTTCGTTTGATGCTCATTTCGTGAGATATTTGGCCCTGTCACGATCAATGGACTATCCTATATATATATATATATATATATACAGGGTGTCCCAGCTATCTTGTCCACCCAAAATATCTCTGGAACATTAACAGCTATTGGAAAACGACTTTCACCCATATCAATGTAGGGCTAGGGCCCATGAATGTACATATTTGGAAACATTCTAAAACGAAAGCATATGTGTTTTTTAACACAAACTTATGTTTTTTTTAAATGGACCTCCTATATTTTTTCTGCAGCAATTCATAGCATGACAAAGCACATACACAATGGCGTTGATTGCATCGCAATATTCCCATTACATCCCGAGATATTAAGACGCGAAGTTGACGCTTGAAACACCCGACATGCGCTGCTAGCACACGTCCTGAGGCGTGAACCCCATGCTTCCCGTAATCGCGATGTGATTGACATGCGTAATCACACTTCCATACTTATCAAGAGGTCCGAAACGAATAATACGGTCTGCTGCCATCCTGCATTAACGTCGTACATTCCAGCAGGTATTTATCCCATAGGCTACGGGTGATGCGGTTCTGTAACATATCTGTGTACCGCAACATTAGTCACAAAGTAACGGATTAACGATAAGTGAAGTTAATGCAGGATGGCAGCAGACCGTATTATTCGTTTCGGACCTCTTGATAAGTATGGAAGTGTGATTACGCATGTCAATCACATCGCGATTAGGGGCAGCATGGGGTTCACGCCTGTGTGTGTGTGTGTGTGTGTGTGTGTGTGTGTGTTTTTCTATCGGAGCACTTGGTTCAGCAGCCATTATCATTATGAATTACGACACAAAGGGATTACAGAGATGGATCAAAATGGTGTCTGTTCTTCGGACACGACATATAAGGCGAGACAGCCAATGATGTCTTCAGTGCAGGTGCTCCCCAGGCTCGGACTCGTACGGGAACCAGCAAAATGCCGCAAGTAATGAAGATAATGGACAAGCGACACAACATTAATTGCGTAATTTGGGTCTGACGGGAAGAGGGCTCATCTACCTGGTAACCAGGAGACCCGGATTCATATCCCGGTCCAGCTCAATGTTTCAACTTTCCCCATTGATATCGATCAGTGCCTCCTTTGTGCCATGTCCGAAAGAACAGATACCACTTATACATAGTTTGCATAATGAAACCTGGTAGTGACTCATCCATATCACCGACACGTCTCATACCGACTAGAAATTTTCACTTTACCCCTGCTGCGAGTGCGCCGCGCTCAGAGAGTACCCTCGCGGGAAGCTCCCCGGCGTCGTCCTGACGACTACCCCGGGTCTCGGCCTTTCTTATTACATTATGGATCGTCCCGGCGCCCGTATTTCATAGCGGGAGCCACGCGTCCCGCTCGTCCGGTCCTTACTCCAGGGCACAAGGAGTGCGGCGCGAGATTTATCTCCTTCCTCTGCGTGTCCGCTCTCATTACTGCCAACACACCGACAAGGAATTCCGCCGGTGAAATGTTCACGGGACTTACCAAGATTTTTCCTTCCTCTGCGTGAGGAACTCTCCCATCCGTTAAAGAATAGTAAATGTTTATGGCAATGATAAGACACTGTGGCACTATGGTATGAAGGCGCAGTGGATGAAATAGACGTCTTTCCCAGACCTCCCGCTAATATCGTGTAAAAGCCTTAATAATGGAATTAATTCGATAAGTAAGGCGTTTCACTAGTTGTTTTTTTAGATATACCGTAACTGAAGAAACTGCAAAAAAGGTGGGAATTTGAGGAGATGGGACCTGGATAAACTGAAAGAACCAGAGGCTGTAGAGAGCTTCAGGGAGAGCATTAGAAAACGATTGACAAGAATGGGGGAAAGAAATACAGTAGAAAGAGAAGGGGTAGCTTTGAGAGACGAAATAGTGAAGATAGTAGAGGATCAACTAGGTAAAAAGACAAGGGCTAATAGAAATCCTTGGGTAACATAAGAGATACTGAATTTAATTGATGAAAGGAGAAAATATAAAAATGCAGTAAATGAAGCGGGCAAAAAGGATTACAAACGTCTCAAAAATGAGATCGACATGAAGTGCAAAATGGCTAAGCAGGGAAGGCTAGAGGACAAATGTAAGGATGTAGAAGCACATGTCACTAGGGGAAAAGTACATACTGCCTACAGGAAAATTAAAGAGACCTTTGGAGAAAAGAGATCCACTTGTATGAATATCAAGAGCTCAGCTGTAAACCCAATTCTAAGCAATGAATGGAAAGCAGAAAGGTGGAAGGAATATATAGAGGGTCTATACAAGGGCGATGTTCTTGAGGACAATATTATAGAAATGGAAGAGGAGGAAGATGAAGATGAAATAGGAGATACGATACTGCGTGAAGAGTTTGACAGAGCACTGAAAGACCTGAACCGAAACAAGGCCCCAGGAGTAGACAACATTCCACTAGAACTACTGACAGCCTTGGGAGAGTCAGGCCTAATAAAACTCTACATTCTAGTGAGCAAGATGTATGAGACAGCCGAAGTAGCCTCACACTTCAAGAAGAATATAATAATTCCAGTCCCAAAGACAGCAGGTGTTGACAGATGTGAAAATTACCGAACACGTGAGGCAATACTGACCCTACGTCTTATCTTAGAAAACAGATTAAGGAAAGCCAAACCTACGTTTGTAGCATTTGTAGACTTAGAGAAAGCTTTTGAGAATGTTGACACTCTTTCAAATTCTGAAGGTGGCAGGGGTAAAACACAGGGAGCGAAAGGCTATTTACAATTTGTACAGAAACCATATGGCAGTTAAAAGAGTCGGGGGGCACAAAAGGGAACCAGTGGTTTGGAAGGGAGTGAGACAGGGTTGTAGCCTATCCCCGATGTTATTCAATCTGTATATTGAGCAAGCAGTAAAGGAAACAAAAGAAAAATTCGGAGTTGGGTTTAAAATCCATGGAGAAAAAATCAGAACTTTGAGGTTCGCCTATGACATTGTAATTCTGTCAGCGACAGCAAAGGACCTGGTGTAGCAGCTGAACGGAATGGACAGTGTCTTGAAAGGAGGATATAAGATGAACATCAACAAAAGCAAAACGACAATAATGGAATGTAGTCGAATTAAATCGGGTGATGCTGTGGGAATTAAATTAGGAAATGAGACGCTTAAAGTAGTAAAAGAGTTTTGTTACTCGGGGAGCAAAATCAATGATGATGGTCGAAGTAGAGAGGATATAAAATGTGGACTGTCAATGGCAAGGAAAGCGTTTCTGAAGAAGAAAAATTTGTTAACATCGAGTATAGATTTTAGTGTCAGGAAGTCTTTTTTGAAAGTATTTGTATGGAGTGTAGCCATGTATGGAAGTGAAACGTGGACGATAAATAGTTTAGAAAGGAACAGAAGAGAAGCTTTCGAAATGTGGTGCTACAGAAGAATGCTGAAGATTAGATGGGTAGATCTCATAACTAATTAGGAGGTATTGAATAGAATTGGGGAGGAGTTTGTGGCACAACTTGACTAGAAGAAGGGATCGGTTAGTAGGGCATATTATAAGGCATCAAGAGATCACCAATTTAGTATTGGAGGGCAGCGTGGAGAGTAAAAATCGTAGATGGAGACCAAGACAGGAATACACTAAACAGATTCAGAAGGATGTAGGTTGCAGTAGGTACTGGGAGATGAAGAAGCTTCCACAGGATAGAGTAGCATGGAGAGCTGCATCAAACCAGTCTCTGGACTGAAGACCACAACAACAACCGTACCCACTACAAGTCTCGTTGATAATCCGGTTCTGTAGACCTGCAATATTCGGGGGATACTGAATGCTGTGCCTCACCTGTAGACACAAATACTCACAGTTTCTGTGAGCTTAAGATCACGTGATTTAGGGGGACAATGGGGAACGGTCGGATACCTGAGCTTTCCTCAAAGCATAAACAAGCGGTCAGCCCTCTGTACATATCAGTTGTCATACGGCCGGCCGGTCGCTGATTCGAATCCTGCCTCGGGCATGGATGTGTGTGATGTCCTTAGGTTAGTTAGGTTTACGTAGTTCTATGTTCTAGGGGACTCTTGACCTCAGATGTTAAGTCCCATAGTGCTCAGAGCCATTTGAACCACTTTTTTGTTTCCAGAACGAGGATACGAGGTACTGGCAGAAGTAGAGCTGTCAGGACGGGGCGTGAGTCGTGCTTGGGTAGCTCACATGGTAGAGCACTTGCCCGTGAAAGGCAAAGGTCCCGAGTTCGAGTCTCGGTCCGGCACACAGTTTTAATATGCTAGGAAGTTTCTTTTTTTTTGTCGTATTAAAAAGCAGGATCGTCCACAACATAATCACCATGAATATGTAGACGAAGAGCAAGATTCAATTAATGCTTCACTACTCTAAACTGTCTAAACGAGTGTACAACGATGTCGTCTTGTAGACTACATTAACAGCTCTGGTTCTAAGAAACGAGTTTCCTTAGTGTCTCCATATAAACTGAGCTTAATGTGTATTAGTCGCCTATTTTTTTTGTGGGGCATGGTGTTTCAGAAATTAACATCCTGGATCACGTTCGTGATAATCTTAAATGACGACCACTGCGCCTTGACTATCCAAACCGCCCCCATGTCACGGACTGCGCGGCCCCTCCCGCCGGAGTTTGGTGTCCTCCCTCGGGCATGGGTGTGTGTGTTGTTCTTAGCATAAGTTAGTTTAAGTAGTGTGTAAGTCTAGGGACCGATAACCTCAGCGGTTTGGTCCCTTAGGAACTCACACACATTTGAACATTTTTGAACTATCCAAACCGCCTAAATATAGGTATTTGAACCCTAGTTGGAATGATCTTTTGTCCTATAACAGAATTTTCGTAGCCGCGAGTTCCTACGGAAAAAAACAGTTCTTAATCTTCCATAGCTACCACTGAGTGTCAAGTCGCCTGAAGTCCCAGAAAAGTGAACTGAAATATCGTCCTCGTTTCAGTCACAAAGAAGACGGGCAACGCAAATGTAGCTACCATACTTCAGACCGACCGATCAGAGATTGAACAACACTTTTACCTAGTCATTTTCTCTTACATAGTGCTTGACGTTATTAATCACAGGACCAAGGATGATAGGCAGTTACGCACACTGGGGAAAAGGTTAACGAATTAAATTGACGATTAGGATATTTTTGTTGGAAAGTGGAGCAGACTTCTTAACTTCGTTGAACGTGGAGCAACTACAACAATTCTAACACTGTGGATTCGTGATGATAAACTCCGTTGTGTGTCATTATTCGGAAAGGTCTAGGCTGGTTTGGGGTATATCTACATCTACATGTTAGCTATCCAGTTCATAATTAGCTGCCTGGCAGAGGGTTCTTCGAATCATCTTCAAGCTTTTTATGTAAGTCTGCAGCCTTATGTAAGTCACCTTCAAGCTATTTGTTCACCGTTCCGTTCTCGAAGGGCGCGGAAGAATGAGCTCTTAAATCTTTCTGTGCGAACACTCGTTTCTCTTATTTTATTATGATGATCATTTCTCCCTATGATGATGGGCGCCAACAAAATATTTTCGCAGACGGAGGAGAAAGTTTGAAATTTCACGGTGCTGCTGCATCGAAAAATGGCTTTGTTTCACTTATCAAGTCCGTGGTATTCTATTCCCTATTTCGCGATAACACAAAGCGAGCTGCCCCTTCTTTAAACTTTTTTGATGCCCTACCGTGAGTCTCATGTGATGCGGATGCCACACAGCACAGCATTACTGCAGAAGTAGACGGACAAGCATGTTGTAAGCAGTCTCTTCATCTTCAGCAGACCTGTAAATAGCAGTTTTTGGTTTGCTTTAACCACAACATTATCTGTGTGATGGTTCCACATGGATGCGCATGTTCTCTCAGGCAAAATCTTAGCATTCACAGAATAACCGAAGATAACATCCACCGTTTCCTAGCCAAAGTTGAGACGTCCAAACTGGCATGCGCCTCGCACCGGAAAACCTAATCGAAATAACGTTGCATGGAGTGATGTTATCTGACATCTGAATTTAAATATATGGTAGGAAAATTACAATTCGCAAAACTCTACAACACTTCTAACAAATTACTTTGAAATTGCAGAAATTTGCAGAAAGTATCCAACTCGAAAAATCTGAACGAATTTCCGTTCAAAATCACTGCCTATGAACACATAGGAGCGGGGCATCATACCAAACAGCAGCATAGATATTCGGCTGCGACTCGAAACTTTCGTGACACCATGACTTACATTTCGAAAAGAGTCTGTCTCGCCTCCGAGCACAGACACCGAAGGAACCTGGAGGGGTGAACTGACTAATTAGCAAGACGAGCTCTCTGACTGTATCCTCCAAATATAAGAGAGAAGAGACGAGGCCCGTTTAACAGTCCTCAAAAACTTTTCTATCTATTCAACGTCTACGACTTCAATGAAAGCGTTCCTATCACGTAGTTCTGAGACAGCCAATCGCGAGGGAGCCCCTTACAAAAAATCTGAGCAGATAAAGCTCGAATACTCGGACTGAGTAGCGCCTCAAGCCAGTTTCGGAAGTTGAATCCAGTTGCCTTTTCCTGGCTTTCTGCTGCAAAGCTAAACTAAGAAAGTCAGGGTAAATGAAAGGATCCACAAAATTACACACCAGTCACCTTAACATCCGTTTGCTGTAATAATCTAGAATATATTATGTATTCTAGCATAACAAATTTCCTAGAGATTGAAAAGCTTATGTCCACAAACCAGCACGGTGTTAGAAAGCACCACCCATGTGAAACTGAGATTGCCCTTTCGCACGCGAAATTTTGTGAACTATGGATGAAGGGCTACTGGCAGATTCCATATGTCTAAATTTCCGTAAAGCATCCTACATGTTACCCCACTGCAGACTGTTAACGATGGTACAAGTACAGGGAATAGGTTCCCAGATATGTGACTGGCTAGAAGTGTCTTCAGTAATAGATGTCAGTGTGTTTTACTCGACAGGAGTGTTCTTCTGAGGCAAGGGTTACGTCAGGAGTGCCTCGGGGAAGTGTGACATTACCCCTGTTGTTTTCTGAATACATAAATGACCTGGCGGACAGAGTGGGCAGCGATCTGTAGTTGTTTTGCAGACAATGCTGTGGTGTACCGGAAGATGTCGAAGTCGAGTGGCTGTACGAGGATACAAGATAGACAAAATTTCTGGTTGATGTAATAGATGGCAGCTAGCATTAAATGTAGAAAAATGTGAGTTAATACAGATGCGCGGGAACAACATGCACATAATGTTCTGTTACAGCATTAGTACTGTACTTCCCGACACAGTCACGTCGTTTGAATATCAGGCCGTGACCTTCGGCGCACTGCGGGTTAAACGCCTTATTAGGCCATCTGTAAACTCGGAACATTGCATTACTCGAAAAGCGGAAACATCAAAACACTGCGGACGAAATAACAAGCCCCAGCCTGTTGCTGCCCCCCCCCCCCCCCCCCCCCCGTGTTGTTTGGCTTAGTTCAGTCGTGCAGCTATTATCGCCGATGTGAGAAATGGCCTCTGGCAAGGTATCCAACTCCAGATGTCCAATTCTTGCAGTTCCGTTCGCTCCTTTCGCTCGGAAACTGATCTGAATGGACTTCCATTCTCTGATAACAGCAATTTCTGTCGGATTTGAAACTGTCATTGACAGTGAGTGATAGTCATCTCCGGCCACTGTCCTTATGTCGATTTACATGGCAGCGAGTTATAAACCGTTCCTTCCAGATGCTCTGTAAGCCTATTTTGACACATCAGCAAATCGGGCATTTTCACTCAAGGTTTGGTCATGGGCTCGTCCGAACGCGGAAGTAACGTTCCGATATTCTGTCACATCTTAGTACAATGAATCACTGCAACAGACTGGAAGGTACACAACATTCCAGTGCTACGACATACATCTGTGGCGTAGGGTCGCATCACAGCATGGTACTTGAAAGCGGCTACTGTCCTCTCCTTATACACTTTGGAACCAAGCCTGAGCTTAGATCGGTCCATATACGAGGTAGCTATGTACAAAGGATCGTGCCCGGGTATAGCTGGCTCCACGAGTTCCTCGGCACGCGAGCCACACATCAACCGAAAACTTGACTCATTTCATGAGAACAATGTGACGATTACCCGCTATTTGTCCCTTGACAAGTGTTGTCTCATATCATCCATTTTTAGAATTATTTCGAAACAATCGTTAGTGAACATTACAGCTGCTGTCGCAAATGGCGGAGCCAATATGTGATCGCGTTGATCTGATTTCTTGCTTATACTCATGAGGTATCGCAGTTTGGTGTTCTTCTGCTACAAATACGTCACGTTTTTTGATTGAGAAAGAAATTTTGGAAGTTCAGGAGTAAGAAATCCCTCAGAAACTCCCCTCACACTCTTTTAAGGATAATTAAACTTACTGTCATCAACATTTTAAGGGGGGTAGGACGTCAAACTGACCGACTTGGGGCAGGAGAGGCATCACAGGACATTTTAATTTACAGAGTCTATAGTTTTACAAATAAATTCATAAAACTTTGTCAGCAACACCAGGAAGGATTCAGGATTCACACTCATTGCAGTGGAAGCTCGAAAACATAACAAAATAAATTTTTTTACGTGCGAAATTTCATCATTTTTTCACTTACTGATTTCTGCATTTGTTGCTATAGGTACACTTTTCATCATAAGTTAGAGAGGTTCTTCGCTGAATTTTGCACAGCATCCGTACCATACTCACAGGTGTATTAAACTGTAGAATTTGTTTAATTTATGAATAAACGAATGAACTGTTGTATTTTAAACTTCATGTCTAGAATAAATACGAATTTTATAGTTAATCACCTCAATTTTTACCAGAGTTTTTAATAGATTTGAAAAATTGTAGAGTTTCATACACTTTAAGTATGGTTTGTATGCTGTGCAAAATTCATCGAAGAATCTCCCTTACTTATGAAGAAAAGTGTACCTATAGCAACGAATACTGCCATTAGTAAGTGAAAAAATGATGAAATTTCACATGTAAAAACAAATCATTTCGTTATGTTTTCGAACTTCCACTGCCACGAGTGTAAATTCTGAATCCTTCCTGGTCATGCTGACAAAGTTTTATGAATTAATTTGTAAAAGTATAGACAGTGGAAATTAAAATGTCCTGTGGTGCCCCTCCTGCTACAAATCGGACCGTTTGACGTCCTGCCCCTACCCCCCCCCCCCCCTTTAAAATTTATAGTCTGTCAAAGAACTAAATTAAATACTGTGGCTTTGCACAATTTTAAGTACGTATTACTTGTGAAGATATATCAATCAAACATGTGCCAGTAAACTTTAAATAAGAGCATAAATGTCCTGTCTTCTTGGCCCGATACTCCTTAAAGAGGGCTGTCTTCAAAGCGGTAAGAGAGTGACCAATATTTTTGTCTAGTGTGCTTATGAAGCAGTAAACGCACGTTTTTACCCGTGCTTAACAAGCTTTTATTTTACAAGACAGTCTTTGGGTTACAAGTTTATTACTGGTGTCACTCTGTGAAAAATATTATTCATTCTCTGCTTCACGATGAGAAAAAGAACATAGCACCATCAAAGAAACTAACTGCTAACTCTATAAACATCGAGCTCTTATATTTTATAAAAAATTAAACGTTGATATGAGACATTTATGATATAAGATCTACTATATTACACGTTGAATGTATAACGGGCGACCAAAAAGTTTCCGTTCGAAGGCCATGCGGTTCAGAATCGGTATAACAATCAGGCAAAATTAATGCTAGCATAGAGGTAAACATCTCGTCGACGCTGAAGAAACCAGTTTGGTAAACACTGTGTCCTGCTGCACATCTTCGGCCGACAGGAATTTGCGACCCCTCAAGGCCTTTCTCTAAGGGACCAAAGCCGTGATAATCACATGGGGAGATATCAGGACTATAGGGCTAGTGCTCGAGTATCTCCAACTTGAGACACTGTATCACGTGCATTGCAACATTTGCCATATGGCGACGTGATCACGATGCAGCAGCATCCCTTCGCTCACCATTCCACAACAGTTGTTTTCGACTGACGTGGTACCGCATGCGCATCCTTCATTCTCCGATGAAGGTGTACCGGTGTCTGTCTTCCGGCAGCCAAGAAATGAATAACATGGCAATCGTCCTGTTTAGACCCATTTCGTAATAACGTCGCCGTACTTCTCGTTTCCACACTTACCTCACGCACGTCGGAAAGACGGGGATGCCCCACTAATCCCTTGTCGACATGTCGGTACTTACATACTCGCATCGGAGTCGTGCTACTTTGCATATACGCTGCAGCAACGCCCTCAGACTGAAAATTTTTCATCATCTCTTATCAATACTACTACTATACAGTATTCAAATCTGTAATGTTTAATAAACCACAGACATTCAGGTTTTCTGCAGAAATTCTCGTAGTACTTAACGATGAAAAGTTTGGTTCAAATTACGTAACTGAAAAGTGCAGGATGGGACTAGTCTACCTTTTGTCTATTTTGTAAGTATCTGGAAATGGCGATGTAGCAAACATCTTTTGGTCTTTCAGAATCATTTCTGTGTGACCTTTATGGTGATTAATGCTTCCTACCTTTTCGCACCATGCAGGTGTATGTGCCCTCTCAAGCGCAGTATTTTGTCATCTCTGAAATATTTCTGGTTGGTTTCTGAACAGTGCGGTGCAAATATAGTTTCTTTACTCGACTTTTAATTTCTATGATGTCTATCCGGTGTACACAGATTCTTCTAATTTTTCTAAATGGCGGATGTGCTTGTACACCTCACTTTGTTCATAACGGGACTGTAAGTACCACAAACATTCTTGCATGTTGTTGTTGTTGTTGTTGTTGTGGTCCTCAGTCCAGAAACTGGTTTGATGCAGCTCTCCATGCTACTCTATCCTGTGCGAACTTCTTCATCTCCCAGTGCCCAACTTCAACCTACATCCTACTGAAACTGCTTAGTGTATTCAGCTCTTCGTCTTCCTCTACGATTGTTACCCTCCACGCTGCCCTCCAATACTAAATTGGTGATCCCTTGATGCCTCAGAACGTGTCCTACCAACCGATCCCTTCTTCTAGTCAAGTTGTGCAACAAATTTCTCTTCTCCCCAATTCTATTCAGTACCTCCTCATTAGTTATGTGATCTACCCATCTCATCTTCAGCATTCTTCTGTAGCACCGCATTTCAAAAGCTTCTACTCTCCACATGTCACTTCCATACATGGCTACATTCCATACAAATACTTTCAGAAAAGAGTTCCTGACACTTAAATCTACACTCGACGTCAACAAATTCCTCTTCTTCAGAGACGCTTTCCTTGCCATTGCCAGTCTACATTTTATACCCTCTCTGCTTCGACTATCATCAGTTATTTTTCTCCCCAAATAGCAAAACTCATCTTCCACTTTAAGTGTCTCATTTCCTAAGCCTGATTCCCTCAGCCTCACCCGATTCAGTTCGACTACATTTCATTATCCTCGTTTTGCTTTTGTTGGTGTTCCTCTTATATCCTTCTTTCAAGACACTGTCCATTCCGTTCAACTGCTCGTCCTTTGCTGTCTCTGACCGAATTACAATGTTATCGGCGATTCTCAAAGTTTTTATTTATTCTCCATGGATTTTAATTCCTATTCCAAGTTTTTCTTTTGTTTCCTTTACTGCTTCTTCAATATACAGATTGATTAACATCGGGATAGGCTATACAACCCTGTCTCACTCCCTTCCCATCCACTGCTTCCCTTTCATGCCCTCTACTCTTATAACTGCTATCTGGTTTCTGTACAAAATGAAAATAGGCTTTCGCTCTCTGTATTTGACCCCTTCCGTCTTCAGAATTTGAAAGAGAGTAGTCCAGTGAACATTGTCAAAATCTTTCTTTGAGTCTACAAATGCTATAAATGTAGGTTTGCCTTTCCTTAATCTATCTTCTTGCCTATGTCTCCATAATGTAGGATGTTCTGAATAAGTTCGTGCTTTCAGTCAGTTTCTATTCTAGTTGGTTGCCATAGCTATAGATCGAACTTAAATAGACGTAGCTCACTCAAACTGCTACTATGGCTCTGAGCACTATGGGACTCAACTGCTGAGGTCATTAGTCCCCTAGAACTTAGAACTAGTGAAACCTAACCAACCTAAGGACATCACAAACATCCATGCCCGAGGCAGGATTCGAACCTGCGACCGTAGCGGTCCTGCGGTTCCAGACTGCAGCGCCTTTAACCGCACGGCCACTTCGGCCGGCAAACTGCTACTATACTGGACGAATATACACAGCTTACTACTTCCTCGAGGCAAATTCCAGTAACTGATATTCTCTCTACTAGTCAATGCAGAGTGACAGTTTGTGCATAACGCGAGGCAATGCATTCTTCAATTGAACGTGAAACGCCATAAAGACATTCATTTCTGATGATGAAGTTCCTTTTGAAGATAGTGGTTGCACTTGTAGCTGTATATGAAGAAAACCAACTGTTTATAGCTATTCGCAATACTATTAACTAAGAATACTTTTACATAGTGGCAACTCCAGAAAATACGGCACATCCACAGGGAAATAGCTACTTTAAAAGGACGCTACGACGTTGTTAATCTCCGACCACCCGTAGTGTTTGCGGATGTATGTCGCTTATTTATAATCAGTTAAGCGTAATAGCGTGTTTCCTAGATCCCCTGCAACTCCACATACACGCAACCCGCAACGTAGCACCGCTCTGCAGGTCACCGCTCCAGCTCCGCAGGCGCACCGGCCGATGTCAGCCGAACTTCGCCTGATCTGCAGGAAACAGGCTAGTTCAGAGGGCCCTCATCCGCCGTGCTATTTCTTCAGCCAATACGAGCCCACATCGGTAGACCAATAGCTGTCTGGTAGTCGCCCGCCACGGGGGTACAACTGCCCTCTCCCAGCGCGCAGCAGGCAGTTCCGTCTCCGCGAGCAGACTTATAAATTGCCGACACCACCCTTGCCTCCCGGGACCAATGCGTACGGCGACCCGCTGCTCCAACCCTGAAATCCGATGCCGGAACTCCTTGCACTGCTCGTGGGCGGGGACTTCAGTTTTGTGCCTACTGTTGATGTGTAAGAAGATAGCCTGTTTCGTTTGCAAGAGAACTTTTCAGAAGAGAGTCTCACGCAGAAATTTACTTGTGTTGTTGCTTTCTAGGAACTTTAATTCGTCACAGGAGTCATTTTATTTTCGAGAGGGACTTTTTTATTTGTTTCGAACCGCTAACGGATCGCTTAACTTGTATTTGTGAACGTAAACTGATTGTGTCAAGAAACTGCTTCCTGAGTGTAATCATCTGACTTATTGTGAACGTGTCCCACGCTGCCACACTTCACGTAATAAGTCACAAACATAGTAGCAAATTACAAGGACATGTTTTAGCTTTTCCACTAGTGTTCATTTCCTGCTGTATGTAATATCGTATTATGGAGAATTAAATTCTTGGAGCAAAAAGTAAAATGACTCCAGCCACTGTAAGTAACTGTCCAGACAGACCTTCCTAGCATCCTACTTCATTCAAAGGCTAACAACAAAAATAGCAGCATATTTCTGTAACCAAACTCGTAGGAACTTGTTGATATTACTATGCTCAGTTGCTGGTTGGGATTTGACTAGTACTGAATTGAGTTCCACTACCGCCTGCAATAACACTTACGGACGATTCAGTTTTGACGACAGAGGGGCATAATAACGGGCCTAAAATCAAACTGAGATTTTTTTTAGTCATTTCTAAGTGATTCGATGCTCCCCGCCACGAATTCCTTCCCTGTGCTAACCTCTTCATATCAGGGTAGCAGTTCCAACCTACGCAGTCAATTACTGATGAGATGTATTTCAATCTCAGTCTTCCTCTACAGGTTTAACCCTCTACAGCTCCGTGTAGTATGACGAAGGTTATTCCCTGATGTATCATTTTGTCCCTTCTTTTCAGTGTCATCAATATATTCCTTTCCTCTCCGATTCTGTGCATCACCTCCTCATTCCTTACCTTATCAGTTCAAAAAATTTTTAAAATTCGTCCGTAACACCGCATCTCAAATGCTTCATTTCTCTTTTGTTCTCGTTTTTCCACAGTCCATATTTCATTATCATACAATGCTGTGCTCCAAACGTACATTCAGAGAAATTTCTTCCTAAAGTTAAGACCTTTATTTGATAACAATGGACTTCTCATGGCCAGGAATGCCCTTATTGCCAGAGCTATTGTGCTACCATGCCCTCCTTTCACCGTCCATATTGGGTTATTTTGCTGACTGGGTAATAGAACTCCGTAACTTCATCAATTCCCTGATCATCTATTCTGATGTTAGATTTCACGCTGTTCTCATTTCTGCTACTTCTGTTACTTTCATCTTCCTTCTATTTACCCCCATTCCATATTATATACTCAGTAGACTCTTTAGTCCATTCATTAGATCCAGAAATTCTTCTTCACATCCACTGAGGGCAGCTATGTCATCAGCGAATGTTATCACTGATTTTCTTCACCTTGAATTTTCATTCCATTCTTGCATCTGTATTTTGTTTACGTCATTACTTCTGCGATCTATACATTGAACAGTAGGAGCGACACTCTACATCCCTGTCTTACTCACTTTTCAATGCGAGCGCTTCGTTATTGGTCTTCCACTCTTATCGTTCCGTCAACGTAGTTGATATCCATTTTACCTATGGCAGCACCACCTAGTGAGCCAACCATAGCGTCATCTTGTTCCCCCTTCAAGCTAGACAAGTTTCGTTCTTTGTAGTTTTTTCGTTTAGTGCTTATTTCGTGAGATATTTGGCCCGCTCACTATCAATGGACCACCCTGTATACTGTACACTCCCCGTCTTTACCTATAGCTTACCCCTACTTCTCTCAGAATTTCTAACATCTTGCACCACTTGACATTGTTGAAAGCCTTCTCCAAGTTGACAAATCCTGCTGCGGTTATCAACCTTAACGTCAGAATCGCCTCCCTGGTGCCTTTACCTTTCCTAAAGCCAAACTAATCGTCACCTAAGACGTCCTCAATTATCTTTTCCATTCTTGTGTATACTATTAGTGAATGAGCCATCAAGCTGATTGTGAAATAAATGTCGCACTTGTCAGCTCTTTCAGTCTTCGGAAATTGTACGAATGGTGTTTTTCCTAAAGTCTGATGGTACATCTCTATTGTCATACTTCACACCAACGTGAAGCCAAGTAGATCCTCTCAAAGACCTTGCTTCCAAAATGGGATCCCCATTTCGCTTTATGGTTTTTAATTTAAGACAGCCATACTCGGTGGTGACGAACCATTTTCTTAAATTTTGACGTTTGGGACTCAATAAATTGTCGTATATCAACTATTATTCGATCTTACTCAACACACAAAGAATGAAATGTATATGTGACTTTGAATGCTAATAATCCTCCAAGGAAGGAAATAGTGAAATGGTACACCCAAATCGATAGCTGACTGCCAGCGTCTCGTACATTACAGCAACCATCTCTATGTATATGATACAATATATCAGTAGATCCAATAATCTTAAAGTAATACTCCGAACATAGAAAGCTTGAACAGTGGCTAGAGTACTTCCAAACTTAATGTGCTTAGGAGCCGAAGCTTACTTGGAGAAATGGGAAATATTGATTTTTTTGGTAACGGGTAGTACCTACTCGTTTCATACGGAGTTTGAGGACAATACTTACAACACCTATAATTTCTACAGAGGAAAGCTACGTTTTGCGCAGATAACGACACAGGTGATCCCTGACAGCGTTTTGGAATGCTACGAGTAAAACTGGGCAGCTATAAATATAGAGTGACAAAATAACCTACAATATTTGGAGTGTCAGTCCTCATCAAAACAAGAAACATATTCAGTAAACACACTTCCTTAGACAAAAGCCACTTGTTCCTAGGAGGGTTCCACTAACGACATTTCTTCAAAAGTGGTAGTTATTCTGATGTTCATATATGGTACTTCAGACATCTGTCCTTATACGCAAGGAATTACACAGTCCTTGTAATCTTCCTGGGTGTTTGTGATGATAGTGATGATGCACTCGCTTGCATGCAATGGAGGTGTCATTCTGTAGTGTCTGCACGTCATTGACAGGAATATCGTAGAGCAGTTCGTTCAGGCACCCCGATAACAAAACATCTAGGGTGTCGATGTCTCTGGAGCGAGGACGCCTTGATGTGGGGACTTCCCGAGTAGTCCGTCGGTCCTGAAAAGTCCTTGTCAGATGTTTACACCTATTATTGCGGGAACGACGTAAGATTCATCGAGCCTCAACTGTACCTATGGTCTATGTTGACATGAAACTTTCATAGCAAGATCGATACTACTCTGTTGGGAAAGTCCTGATAATGAAACTCATTTAAGCTCTGTGGTAAAACACATGACTGTATAAATCTCTCGCCAGGAATCCCTGTCCTTGTGTTAAATGGGAAAAAGCAGCACTGATCCTCTGTTTCTGCTATTGCAGGAGTATTTTCATCGGCTCAAAAATGCTTATAATGAAATTCTCAACACCACCTCTTGTGAACCCCACCTGGTCAGCGAAAGCAAGTAACCAGATTTTGATCCAACTTCTGCTCATGCAACTGGACAATTTCTTACATGACCATCAACCTGCGAAATTACCGTCTACAACCTGACTTGCTGGCGGTGGCGTTTCCAACTAAGTAGACTTATTGGTTTGGTACTTACGAATAGATATTGTTGCATGACTGCAACTAACGATGCTTTCCAATGCTTATTCACCGACTTTTCATATTTTTAACGATCTGAGGATGGTTACGGATAGCAACCGAAACTAGTTATCTAACTTTGTGACAGGAAAATTGGGTCTAGGCATTACAAGCTTTTAATTTAATAAAAGAATTATTTAATAAACCACAGTAAGAGAGCCGTTTTCTCATTAACAATGTCAGCCTTCAATGAAGGGAGTTCTCATTAGAACCTAATGTCTAAGAAGCTGGCAGCCATGAAAAAGTGGCACTCATATTGTCAAGCAATTACGGCATTTGAATCTACAATGTCTTAAAGTACCACAGTAGTTGGAAATTTTAAGCGTGAGACTGATTATTTTGGTGGTAGCAACGACTTGTCTCGCTAGACAAGGCGTTGCTGCCAGAAAAATAATCAGCCTCAAGCTTAAAACTTCCAGCTACTGTGGTACTTTAAGACATTGTAGATTCAAATGCCGTAATTGCTTGACAATATGAGTGCCACTTTTTTGTGACTGAACTACAACTGCCATTTCACGACGCTGGATACAGCATTATTTCAGTGTCATGTCATACGTACTTGAAATGTCCCTCGTGTACAATTGTCAGCAACTGCTGTTTCATGTTCTGACTATTTTCGACAGAATTTTCTGGAAAGAAAACATTGAGTATATATCTTGGCAGCAAGAGTCTATCGCAGCATGCGGATTTCTTTCAACGGATAGACTTCATTGGAAAGTCGAGTTCAGGGCGGTCATCAATAGCTGTTAAAAGTAACAAAAGCCTTTAAAATATGATGTAAATAGGTATTTATAAGATATTTCATGAATAGCCTGCATTTCAGATTGTGCACACTACAGCATTCGTTCAAATCCGAATTAACGACAGGTAGGATGCGAAGCAGACAGGCGTTTTTAAGGGGCTCTGTTTTACGTCAGTCTCTACTTCATCTAGCAGCGCGTAAGAAATTGTCTCGTGCAGCGTTCCCGCGGTTGAAAACTCAAAATGAACAAAGGGAAACGTCTCTCCGGCTAGCAAGTTTTCTGATATACTTGAATCCGACGTAATTTCGCATGTCACATTTTTTTTTATCTTACTAGTTTCACTTGGGATATTTCGGTAACGCACTAAATTAAAATCCTATACACATTCCACGAATTCACTGGGTACAGACGTTGACCGCCATGCAATCAGAGACTTGGGTTTTACCTTTACATTTTAATTACGAGGAACGGCAGCGTATGAATATTTTCCATGTGAAACCACAGCCGGACGCGGACACAAATAATCTGTACAGGCGGCTGCCCTTCATTCTTCCACAATTTACACCAGCGGTCACGTTCCCACGTACGTCAATGCAGTTGCCTTTGTTTCGCAAGCATGCGGAGCTTGTGTGTAGGCTAGCGAACGAATTAAAACTCGATGTGACCTCGGTTTCTGCTGAATGAAAACACCGGGAGCTGAAACCTTTGTGATATTACATTTCTGCTCCTGGAACACTGAGTTAACTGCAGGAATAACGAAAGGTTTCTAATTTTTGTACTTTCATTAAAAGTTCCTTTTATATCTGCTTGGCTTTAGAATCGATCTCATGTATTAACGAATGTATGAGTTTTCCACACTGTTCATACATACTTTATGGGAAGCAATTATAGCTTTGCAAACGAAAATTTAGGTGTCAATCGCTCCTAAGTCTATCCAAGTCACTAAACTTTAAATGAAGAGGTTAAGAAGTAATTTCTGTGATATATCGATGAAAATTTATAGTTTAAGGTATCGCTGTAGTCGAAGT
Organism: Schistocerca americana; assembly: GCF_021461395.2. NCBI lineage: Eukaryota > Metazoa > Arthropoda > Insecta > Orthoptera > Acrididae > Schistocerca > Schistocerca americana. The sequence goes on along the minus strand of NC_060124.1, from coordinate 261,694,768 downwards.
CACCACGATACCGATGATCAGACTTCCACAGGGAACTTAAAATACAAGTACCTTGTGGATGTAAATAGTCGTCTTTGGTATTTGGAACCAGGAGCTTTGATTGGTCTACTGAAATCACACTCATCGCCACTGGCATATCTTTCTACTCATTGGACGTTCTTGTCGCTCCTCCTGGTTTGTGAACGACGTAATCCTCTGCAGTCCTCGAGATGGTATTGTTTCTTGCCAGCATTGTTCTCGTGAGACTTCTGCTTATACTTTTACATCATTAATAACTCTTATAAAAAGGTACATGAATGAGTTCAACCGTGTTTTTGAGAGATGCTTCCATATAGTGACGGTAAAGCAGTTCTTTGGTTTAGAAATAAACGCTCTCTTTCATATTTTAGCAATTAATTAATGGTAATGTAGCCTCCTTGAGCATTGTCAAGGTATATCACAATAAAAGTACTTATTGCATGTTACTTTCTGCATTATAATGTGTGGAGGAAAAGCAATGTGTGACGACGTCCCTAATAAGCTCTTCGGAAAACCGTACTGGTTACGGACACAGCTGCTGCAGAATAGGGTCCATTTGCAAAATTCAAAAAGTGGAGCAGTTATCATTACAGTTTGTTAAATTACTCAAGTTGAAACAAATGGCATAGACAACTTCTGAAAGTCGCCTGTTCGTTTGGAAGTTTCATTTTCACCCACTATACAGGATTTAGGGGTGTAAGTGCAGATATTGTGATCATTATTGCCTTAATATATACCAACTTCAGCCCGTTAGTTGTTTTTTATCTGTGTCTAGCAGTCTTCCCGCAAACACAACACACATTTTACTACCTGATGATTTCTTCACGGTCGTAGCTGCAGCACTTAGGTGAATTACGGCTGTCAATATAGACTAACCGTTTTCCATCCACGCCTACAAACGTCAACACCAGACCTGCTGCCTAGGGAGAATGAGCATTAATGACTTGGAGATAGAGACCATCCCAAAAACATACTAGTCCTAATAGCTATAATTATTAGTTGTAGGTAAAGTAAATACTGATGTAATGTTGTTTAACGCACCTTCCCCAGTCACTATTTAAAATTTCTGCAATTATACTCCTAACACCAAGTATGTTGCTTTTACTAGATCGCAACAGTTATAGTCCGAATACTTTGTGTATCTTTACCCAGCTCCGATTGAGCGAATTAATCTCGTTAAGGCACATCTTTGCATTGTCCACAGAGATATTTCGGCAGTCTTTGGAAGGGTGGTTTGTCTGTTAACCAATGGGAAGATTTCGCTTTTGCGGAATCACGAGTTGTTTCTTGTTTGAACACCATGGAGTTGTGCGACATAAACGTATTCGTGTACGTACATCTGAAAGATGATATCTGTTCACATTTCGTGCCAGTCGCATACGACTGGTGCTAGTAGCGCCGTTATGAAGATTCAAATCAGGTTTGCCCTTGTGATTTGACGTGGTGTGTTGATGTTAGTCAAGAGTTCTTTTAAGTCGCCACACACGCTGTTACAAATATCTCACTGAATTTCAACGACGTCGTGTAATAGAGCGACGAGAAGATGGATGTTCCTTCTGTGATCTTTCAGAATGGCTTTGCAGGAATGTAGCCACTGTGCACGATTACTGGCAGCGGTGGTCAGCAGAATGTACGGTCGCAATCAGATCTGGCTCCTCACGCCCACGTGGAACCACCTAGAGGACATCATTGTGTGTGGTGTATGGCTCGGGCGCTTCGCACTGCATCTGCAGCAACAATTTGAGCAGCAGTTGGCAATTGCCGTGACAAAACTAACGGTTACAAATCGGTTACTTCAAAGGACAGCTCCGAGCCAGACTCCCTGCAGCGTGAATTCCACAGACCCCAAACTATCGCCATTTGCGACTTCCGTGGTGTCAAGCGAGAGCTTATTGGAAGGCAGGGTGGAAGTCGGTGGTGTTTTCTGATGAAAGCTAGTCCTGCGTCGGTATCAGTGATGGTTGTGTGTTGGTTACAAGGGGGCCAGTTGAAGTCCTTCAACCAATCTGTCTGCGTGGTAGACACACTGGACCTTCACCTGGACATATGGCCTGGAGTGTGACTTCGTGTGACAGCGGGAACTTTCTACATCTACATCTACATCATTACTCTGCAATTCACATTTAAGTGCTTGGCAGAGGGTTCATCGAACCGCAATCATACTATCTCCCTGCCATTCCACTCCCTAACAGCGCGCGGGAAAAACGAACACCTAAACCTTTCTGTTCGACCTCTTATTTCTCTTATTTTATTTTGATGATCATTCCTACTATGTAGGTTGGGCTCAAAAAAATATTTTCGCATTCGGAAGAGAAATTTGGTGACTGAAATTTCGTAAATAGAACTCGACTCGACGAAAAACGTCTTTGCTTTAATGACTTCCATCCCAACTCGCGTATCATATCTGCCACACACTCTCCCCTATTACGTGATAATGCAAAACGAGCTGCCGTTTTTTGCACCCTTTCGATGTCCTCCGTCAATCCCACCTGGTAAGGATCCCAAACCGCGCAGCAATATTCTAACAGAGGACGAACGAGTGTAGTGTAAGCTGTCTCTTTAGTGGACTTGTTGCATCTTCTAAGTGTCCCGCCAATGAAACGCAACCTTTGGCTCGCCTTCCCCACAATATTACCTATGTGGTCTTTCCAGCTGAAGTTGTTCCTAATTTTTATACCCAGGTACGTAGTTGAATTGACAGCCTTGAGAATTGTACTATTTATCGAGTAATCGAATTCCAACGGATTTATTTTGGAACTCATGTGGATCACCTCACACTTTTCGTTATTTAGCGTCAACTGCCACCTGCCACACCATACAGCAATCTTTTCTAAATCGCTTTGCAACTGATACTGGTCTTCGGATGACCTTAGTAGACGGTAAATTACAGCATCATCTGCGAACACCCTAAGAGAACTGCTCAGATTGTCACCCAGGTCATTTATATAGATCAGGAATAGCAGAGGTCCCAGGACGCTTCCCTGGGGAACACTTTCTGTTTTACTCGATGATTTTCCGTCTATTACTACGAACGGCGACCTTCCCGACAGGAAATCACGAATCCAGTCGCACAACTGAGACGATACCCCATAGGCCCGCAGCTTGAGTAGAAGTCGCTTGTGAGGAACGGTGTCAAAAGCTTTCCGGAAATCTAGAAATACGGAATCAGCTTGAGATACCCTGTCGATAGCGGCCATTACTTCGAGCGAATAATGAGCTAGCTGCGTTGCACAAGAACGAAGTTATCTGAATCCGTGCTGATTACGTATCAATAGATCGTTCCCTTCGTGGTTATCCCACGCACCCTCACCCCAAATCTGTACGCCAGTCTGCTGTTTCGACCTGATGTGCTCCCATTCATGAGCAGCTTTCCAGGAGGTGTTTTCCAAAAGCATAACGCTCGCCTACATGCTGCTATTGTAACCCAACACGCCATAACGGAGTGTCGACATGTTGTCTTGGACTGGTCTGTCACAAGATGTCTCTCCAGTCAAGCACATATGGAACACTGTCAGAAGGCAACTCCAGTGTCATCTACAAACACCATTAACCGTCCCAGTATTGACCGACCAAGTGATCCAGGCATGGAACTCCACCCCATAAAGTGACACCCGGTACCCGTACAACACAATAAAGCAATTTTCATGCTTCCTTTCAACATTCTGGCAGTTTCGCCAGATATTCGTGTACCAGGAATCCACATTTGCAATGGCTTAGCTCGCGCATACATCAACCTGTGATCCTACAATTAATAACTCATATATGTTGCCTAGAAATTAGCAGAGAGCGCTAATGCGCTCCTTCCTAGGCGCGCCGGCCACGGATCGAATTCGTCCGGCGGCTTAACGACGGAGGCCGGTGTGTTGGCCAGCCTGGATGTGGTTTATAGGCGGTTTTCCACATCCCGCTAGGTGAATACCGGGCTGGTCCCCACGTCCAACCTCAGTTACACGGCTCGCAGACGTCTGAACACATTCGCCGCACTATTCCATGGATTACGCTAGACACAGACAGTTGGGGTGCACTAATTACATCCCAGGGGGTATGGGGTGGCGGCAGGAAGGGCATCTACATCTACATCTATACTCCGCGAGCCACCTTACGGTGTGTGGCGGAGGGTACTTATTGTACCACTATCTGATCCCCCCTTCCCTGTTCCATTCACGAATTGTGCGTGGGAAGAACGACTGCTTGTAAGTCTCCGTATTTGCTCTAATTTCTCGGATCTTTTCGTTGTGATCGTTACGCGAGATATATGTGGGCGGTAGTAATATGTTGCCCATCTCTTCCCGGAATGTGCTCTCTCGTAATTTCGATAATAAACCTCTCCGTATTGCGTAACGCCTTTCTTGAAGTGTCCGCCACTGGAGCTTGTTCAGCATCTCCGTAACGCTCTCGCGCTGACTAAATGTCCCCATGACGAATCGCGCTGCTTTTCGCTGGATCATGTCTATCTCTTCTATTAATCCAACCTGGTAAGGGTCCCATACTGATGAGCAATACTCAAGAATCGGACGAACAAGCGTTTTGTAAGCTACTTCTTTCGTCGATGAGTCACATTTTCTTAGAATTCTTCCTATGAATCTCAACCTGGCGCCTGCTTTTCCCACTATTTGTTTTATGTGATCATTCCACTTCAGATCGCTCCGGATAGTAACTCCTAAGTATTTTACGGTCGTTACCGCTTCCAATGATTTTCCACCTATGGCATAATCGTACTGGAATGGATTTCTGCCCCTATGTATGCGCATTATATTACATTTATCTACGTTTAGGGAAAGCTGCCAGCTGTCGCACCATGCATTAATCCTCTGCAGGTCCTCCTGGAGTACGTACGAGTCTTCTGATGTTGCTACTTTCTTGTAGACAACCGTGTCATCTGCAAATAGCCTCACGGAGCTACCGATGTTGTCAACTAAGTCATTTATGTATATTGTAAACAATAAAGGTCCTATCACGCTTCCCTGCGGTACTCCCGAAATTACCTCTACATCTGCAGATTTTGAACCGTTAAGAATGACATGTTGTGTTCTTTCTTCTAGGAAATCCTGAATCCAATCACAAACCTGGTCCGATATTCCGTAAGCTCGTATTTTTTTCACTAAACGTAAGTGCGGAACCGTATCAAATGCCTTCCTGAAGTCCAGGAATACGGCATCAATCTGCTCGCCAGTGTCTACGGCACTGTGAATTTCTTGGGCAAATAGGGCGAGCTGAGTTTCACATGATCTCTGTTTGCGGAATCCATGTTGGTTATGATGAAGGAGATTTGTATTATCTAAGAACGTCATAATACGAGAACACAAAACATGTTCCATTATTCTACAGCAGATTGACGTAAGCGAAATAGGCCTATAATTAATCTTGCCAAATCCGATTAACCATGCCGACCATGCGTCATGTCGGGAACACGGCACAAGCAAAAGAAAGAAAACAAAAGATGTGTTACCTATGAAAGATTACTCTTATTCTACATAAATTTTTTGACACTACCATTTTCTCCGTCAGCGTATTTTAAAAATTTGCTGATGCTTTCGTCTTCGGATTTACTGAATTTTCAGTTAATCTTTCGACTTTAATTAGGTGACATTTGTCAGTGTAATAGTTCAACAATAATAATTCGTTGATGAGATTCGTAGTAATTGCCGCTTCCTATTCTATTTTACGAGTCCATAATACCACGTGGAGTTTTAATGGTGATTTTTATGTTTTTTTATGTAATGTGGATGTCAATTCGTCTCTGAAGAGGTAATAAATTATCAAGTTTTTCATACTAGCTTCCCCTCCATCTCTGTGGAGCTGTTTAGCCCGTCTGCATTCTTAATTGGAATCATACACATCTATATCTATTTCGTTGACATAGCCATGTACTATTTTTCGTACAAGTACAACGTCAAATTATCTGCATCATGTGTTCTAAAAAATTTTCTAGTAACGTCTCTTCCCATGTAATCGCCTAAATTAGGTCTTTATTGTGTTCTTATCACTGGATTTGAAATTTGGTTGTAAAACCATATCTCGCAAGAATGTAATGACTTTTAACCCTGGTCTCGGTTTCAAAACTACGCAATGCCACTCTCCTGTTCAATGCCTTGAGAAACATTTTCCTTTTTTTTGAACGGTTACGTCTAGAGATTAAGTCTTGTTTCACTCTCTTAAATGCCTCTTTCTCGTTGGATAATTCCATTTTAACTTGTTTCTAATATTGTAGATAAGGAAATGAGTCATTTCCAATAATTTATCACCTGTCAACAAAATGTGTCAAGGAAAATAAAATTTGCTTTTGATTTACGTTTGGTCACGTTACGTTTTTCTCCTATTAGAGTTTCCACAAGTCTCTTCACGTTCAGTAAGCTTGAAGGTAGGTATTCTTGCATACCAAAAATACCTATACTTTTAGACCGTTAATTGTCATATGTTGTTGACAGTATTTTTTGTTGTTGTCTTCAGTCCAAAGACCGGTTCGATTCAGCTCTCGATTCTACGCCACCCTGTACAAGCCTGTTCATCTCCGAATAACTACTGCAATCTATATCCGTTTGAACCTGCTTTCTGTATTCATTCCTTGGTCTCATTTCACAGTTTTTACCCACACACTCCCCTCTGTTAGCAAACTGACGATTCCTTTGTCTTTGTACTTCAGTAAGTGTCGTTTCAACCTCCACTTCATTGACTCAGGATGTGCCATAAATTTACTTTTTCCTCAGTTCGTTTCATTTCCTCTCTATTAGTTTCTCGGCCTATCTAATCTCCAACAACCTCCTGTAGCTCCACATTTAAAAAACGTCTATTCTCTTCTTGAATATGTTTGGCAAATTGTCCAGGGGTTAATCCAAAGTCTTTCCTTTGTGAGAGCCATTCAATTTTTAAAAAAGTTATATTTCCAATAACACTGCAGCGGCGGCTCTTTCATTTAGCAAGGGAGAAATAAAAAGCTGAAGAATCGACGGTTGCTGTTACGGAGCAGTGTAATTGCTTTCATTAGCGCATAGACGGAAGGAGCGCGCTACAAAAGGCTGTACGGACCTACAAAGGGTCCCAGCCGACGGCTGAGGCGTTCGCCTGTTAATCAGGCCGAAGGCGAGCATTCGTCTGCCTCCACGCACAGAACCACGCAGTTGCTAATTCCATTCGCTTAGCGGCAATTAGCGATCTACCTGCGAGTTCCATCGCCCCAATTACACGCAGTGATGCTGGTAGCTGTCTCATTCAACCGCAGCCCTCCAGCTTTCTGTGAGCTCTCCATCATGTAGTGGGAACCAACAGTGCGTGAAAATGAGAACAAACTCTGTTTTCGAAAGAAGGAAGTAACTCTCTGATGATTCCTGTGCTAAGAAAGCAGCCAAAACAGTGATAATTTACGTGAGTTGACGAAAAGGGTTTGGGGGTATGGGAATTTGAGATATTTTCCATACCAAACGTTACGAGAGAAGAAGAAGAAGAAGAAAAATCTGCCCGGCGAATAATCGTTAATTTTCTTGTAGAAAACATTTTCGTGTTACTTGTCGCGATAAATCTGGATACAATCTGAGTTTCCGACGGAATCCTCGTAACTGTCTTGGTAATCATTTATGCGACTGATCAGCTTACGTCATCACTGCATAATGCTGCCACAGAGTGTCCTAGTGGCATCGGCGTTTGGAAGTGTCCTCTGCTTAGAATTAAGCTGAAAGATGTGCCTACTGAAATCTGCTCTGGCCATTAAAATTACTACACCGAGAAGAAATGCAGATCATAAACGGGTATTCATTGGACAAATATATTATACTAGAACTGAAATCTGATTACATTTTCAAGCAATTTTGGTGCGTATATCCTGAGAAAACAGTACCCAGAACAACAACCTCTGGCCGTAATAACGGCCTGGATACGCCTGGGCATTGAGTCACACAGAGCTTGGATGGCGTGTACAGGTACAGCAGCCCATGCAGCTTCAACACGATACCACAGTTCATCAAGAGTAGTGACTGGCGTATTGTGTCGAGCCAGTTGCTCGGCCACAATTGACAAGACGTTTTCAATTGGTGAGAGATCTGGAGAATGTGCTGGCAAGGTCAGCAGTCGAATGTTTTCTGTATCCAGAAAGGCCAGTACAGGTCCTGCAACATAGTCGTCCATGATCCTGCTGAAATGTAGAGTTTCGCAGGGATCGAATGAAGAGTAGAGCCACGGGTAGTAACACATCTGAAATGTAGTGCCCACTGTTCAAAGTGCCGTCAATGCGAACAAGAGGTGACCGAGACATGTAACCAATGGCACCCCATAACATCAGGCGGGTGATACACCAGTATGGCGATGAAGAATACACGCTTCCAATGTGCGTTCACCGCGATGTCGCCAAACACGGATGCGACCATCATGATGCTGTAAACAGAACCTGGATTCATCTGAAAAATAACGTTTTGCCATTCGTGCACCCAGGTTCGTCGTTGAGTACACTATCGCAGGTGCTCCTGTCTGTGATGCAGCGTCAAGGGTAACCGCAGCCATGGTCTCCGAGCTGATAGTCCGTGCTGCTGCAAACGTCGTCGAACTGTATGTGCTAATGGTTGATGTCTTGCAAACGTCCCCATCTGTTGACTCAGCGATCGAGACGTGGCTGCACGATCCGTTACAGCCACGCGGATAAGATGCCTGTCTTTTCGACTGCTAGTGATACGAGGCCATTGGCATCCAGCACGCGTTCCGTATTACCCTCCTGAACCCACCGATTCCATATTCTTCTAACAGACATTGCGTCTCGACCAACGCGATCAGCAATGTCGCGATGCGATGAACCGCAATCGCGATCGACTACAATCCGACCTTTATGAAAGTCCGAAACGTGATGGTACGCATTTCTTCTCCTTACACGAGGCATCACAACAATGTTTCACCAGGCAACGCCGGTCAACTGCTGTTTGTGTAAGAAAAATCGGTTGGAAACTTTTCTCATGTCAGCACGTTGTAGGTGTCACCACCGGCGCCAACCTTGTGTGAGGGCTCTGAAAAGCTAATCATTTGCATATCACAGCATCTCCTTTCTGTCGGTTAAATTTCACGTCTGTAGCAGTTTTAATGTCCAGTAGTGTAATTTCATGAATAACATAATATAGGCAGCGCTTACTTCGCGCAGCAGTTAAGGAGGTCATAGAGAATTATTGATTTACTTTGATGCCTAAGATTCCCAAGAATTGAAACGCCACTTACACTCGGAAAAATTTTGTATGTCTCATCTTATAAGCAAAGCATGTGCAGTGAGCATGCTTGGTTCATAAATGTGATACTAAAAATCTTTGTACAAGAACATGAAAATATTTAATATTCGAATAATATTATCTGTACCATTGAACAGCATCTGCTGCTCAGAAGATATCGACAAAAACTCGGCTTTTCGAACCCGTAAAGATAGTAGTTAAACAAAAGTCAAGAGGAACATTCACCGCTGCAAATAAAACCGTTGACGTCGCAAGATACACGTGGGTAAAGTAAGAAATGAAGAAATGGTATCGTGTTCGTGATAACGTGTGTGCACATCTAAAAGTGGTACATATGACAATCACACCAAAGTTACACCAGTTTGAGATTGACGTTTTCGATCGAGAAGTTCGTCAAAGTGTAAGTGATCTTATTCACGACGTATTTTTGCGGCAGAATAAGAAATTATCTATGATACTAGTTAAAATACAGTTGACTGAGTGAATGATCCACATGAAAGATAAATCTTAGTGAGCAAGCAACTCTACTGAAGGCAAAAGATCCTAACTGGACCGCCATTACTGATTAACTTATAAGACCATAACAACATGATTCCTCTAAGAGAACTGTTGGACATACATATCCGTTAACCGATGTGAAGGTGCACGGTTAGATATAGAATGATCTCATGTCATTCGATAATTGTTGGAACACATGAATAAACAAAATCAGTGTTACAAGAACCACATGACAACTAGATCACAGGAAGATAAGTACGTCATTCAAAAAATATTCATGAAATTGACAAAAATTCAATGAATCATTTTGTGAATGGGTAAAGAGTGATAATTAGTTTTGTTACGAATCAAATGGGACATAAGGAAAAACAGATTCTGACGAATTCAACTTTTACACAACGACACAAGCTCAGCACAATAGGTTGTGGGGTAGTAGGACTGGACCAAGTGACACATCAGGCAAGACGAATAACAAATAAAACCATCAACACATTTTTAAAATTACCATTTAGGTGAGAACAAGTTACTTCAAAATTTAAACAGTCATAAACCGCGACACTTATGGCCTATTACACATTTAGTGAAATGAGTTAAAAATTATTGACTCAAAAACTATAATCTACCTGAAGAACAATTTATTACAATTTAACGAGGAAATGTAGTCTTCCGTTACTGCAGTCATTGGTATTACCAAAAGTAATTCAGAGTACACGCAACAACAAATCAGATACCAAGGCACACAACCACGTTACTTAAATGGCAGGCACACTACAATGTAGGATATAAAGTACAAAATTTCATGTGACCAAGCAACCTCGTAGGATTCAACAAACTACGCCCAGAAGCGGACGCCCGCCCATTCAGCTGTTTCCAATACAGAGTCGGCATGGACCCCCAAACGTGAGCAGCAACGGTCAGTAATAGGCACGAAAAATTCCAGAACTAGTGGGTATTTAGAACAGACTGACATCCGCCTTAAGTAACTAGAAACACAACAATTCATTATAGCACATCATCTGTAGAATTAATCAACCTATCAATGAACATCAGCTAAGCAGTACAAATCTATTATCTTATGTGCGCAAGGCCAATTACACACTGAGCCGCGAGCGAACTAGATACACGGCCAGCCGGCACGGACGGCCAAAGGGGGCGGAAAATACACAACAACACAAGCAGGACACAACCCAGGACCCCGCACCCGCTACCAAATCAAATGCAAGTAACTAGCGTGCAGGTTAACGATATATCAAGACCGCCTCCTCCCCGCCCCGCGCCACCCATCACCGATGCAAAACACAAGGCGAATTAGAGCAAATACCAACACTTAAATTTGTGATTAAATCAGAATTAATTAAGATATCCACATACTGTCATTGAAGGAATGTTTGTAATTTTCATTAATAGAATCAGTTTCAAACTATTTGAACACACAATAACAACTGGCCTCTCAGTAACTTGGGAGAATTTATGAAACTACTCATTTAGAATTAGATACATGTCTCTGAGACACACTATCACTTCAGATAGAAAGGTAACAGTAGTTTTATTACAATTCGCAGCAAAATACAGGGTGATCAAAAAGTGAGTATAAATTTGAAAACTGAATCAATCACGAAATAATGTAGATAGAGAGGTACAAATTGACACACATGCTTGGAATGACAGATGTCCGACAGATGGCGCTTCATCTGATCAGAATAGCAATAATTAGCATAGCAAAGTAAGACAAAGCAAAGACGATGTTCTTTACAGGAAATGCTCAATATGTCCACCATCATTCCCCAACAATAGCTGTAGTCGAGGGATAATGTTGTGAACAGAACTGCAAAGCATGTCCGGAGTTATGGTGAGGCATTGGCGTCTGCAGCTCGTGGTCGTGCGGTAGCGTTCTCGCTTTCCGCGCCCGGGTTCGATTCCCGGCGGGGTCAGGGATTTTCTCTGCCTCGTGATGACTGCGTGTTGTGTGATATCCTTAGGTTAGATAGGTTTATGTAGTTCTAAGTGCTAGGGGACTGATGACCATAGATGTTAAGTCCCATACTGCTCAGAGCCATCTGAACCATTTTTGAGCATTGGCGTCGGATGCTGTTTTTCAGCATCCCTAGAGATGTCGGTCGATCACGATACACTTGCGACTTCAGGTAACCCCAAAGCCAATAATCGCACGGACTGAGGTCTGGGGACCTGGGAGGCCAAGCATGACGAAAGTGGCGGCTGAGCACACGATCATCACCAAACGACGCTCGCAATGGATCTTTCACGCGTCTAGCAACATGGGGTGTTTTTTTTTTGTTCTAATAAAACCCCATGTCATTCCAAGCATGTGTGTCAATTTTTACCTCTCTATCTACATTATTCTGTGGTTTATTAAGTTTTCAAATTTATACTGACTTTTTGATCACCCAGTATATCCACGGATAATTTTATCCATGTATATCTATAGCAATTGGCCAGCTTACCTCCGTTGTATGATGTAAATACAATAACCAGGCGGCGCTTACACAAGGACCAGCCAAACTGATTTCAATGCCGGTTAACACTGGCTGTAACAATCTACAAACAGAATGTATCAGCGCTCCATGCCCTAGTAAATGTTAATCATCACATCACATACATCTCTTACTAGAACCTTGCGTATTAAGCAAGTTAAAATTAACACATTCGAGGACAGACTCAGTAGGAGTAGCAACGGCTGGCCAAGAAAATGAAGTCAATAGCACAGAACCCAGTAGTCGATTCCGGCAACAATTTGCAGCACAAGCAATGCCCTCACCCTCTTGCTAGTTCGACGAAGCCAGCCGCCGCAGATCACGGTGCCAGGAGACATGCAGGAAGCGAAATACACCAACGGCTTCCCAGTAACGTGACAGCTTCCACGCCGGCGATATTTGCTACGGCGCTGTCACCCGGGAAAACAGCCCATTTTAGTTGTGCTCTTCCTGCTGCCTCGCACGGTGCCTACACTGCCCGCTAGACTTCCCAAACGACGTTACTGCTAGACGTCCCAAAGCAAAATCCTCGCTACCTGCTAGAACTTACCCCTCGCTCCCCGATCGGCCCGGTTGATGGCGCTACTGCGCGCTCTGCGCAAACCACCGGGGAGATGACCCATACCGGTGGCGGGAATATCGCTGATCGAGCCAACGGCTCACCCTGAGACTGTGTGTCCCACCACAGTGCTGACAATTAGTGTAGATGTATTCAAATAACTTACGGGTTTGCTGCCGGGTGACGTCGTCGACCACCGCCGATATTTCGGCAGGAGCACACCCTGCCATTCTCAAGGCACAACTGCAAGGAGGAAGCAATGCGCAAGGGAATTTAATACCTCGGTTCACAGAGGAGAAACAAGAAGATATCACACACAGAACAAGTAACCGCAGAGGCAACACACAACCAAAGATAACCAACATCAGAAATATCGATAGTGACTATTAATCAACAGCTGGGGTAGCACTAATTCTATCCCTCTGTTTTTTGATGAGAGACAGAGCCGGATTCCAAGCAGCATTTAAACAAAATTCACCATCTCTGTGATTAATAGCCACTATCGATATTTCTGATGATGGTTATCTTTGGTTGTGTGTTGACTCTGCGGTTACTTGTTCTGTGTGTGGTATCTTCCTTGTTCCTCCTCTGTGAACCGAGGTATTAAATTCCCTTGCACATTGCTTCCTCCTTGCAGTTGTGCCTTTAGAATGGCAGGGTGTGCTCCTGTCGAAATATCGGCGGTGGTCGACAACGGCACCCATCATCAAACCCGTAAGTTATTTGAACATTCAATTCCCCGGGAAAAGTTAAGGTCTCAAAGTGTAGATGTGGACATCTTGCATCAATATGGCTCGCCAAGTGACATACTGCAGCAAGCATTACCTTGTCTTCCCCTGCCCACACAAAGCGAAATACAAGTCGCAATTCTTATTATTATTCACATACAAACCGAGATTGTAATCATCACCCTATCACTCTCAGTTGTCAAACATTGTGTACCTTGATACTTCAGTGATTCATGCACAATTCACTGTACATGCCTCGGAACTGGTATGTTTTCTTACATTACGTTCATGAGTATTCTCATATTCACGCTAACGAGCGTTCACGCGTGTTTCACTACCCTACAGTACATGAGAGCAGCCGCACTTCCACCTTACAACCGTACCACAGCACAGACAAAAACGGAATAAAACTCATTAGAACCTTTTTTAATTCTGTCAGAGACGGCAAAGGACTTGGAAGAGCAGTTGAACGGAATGGACAGTGTCTTGAAACGAGGATATAAGATGAACATCAACAAAAGCAAAACCACAATAATGGAATGTACTCGAATTAAGTCGGCTGATGCTGAGGGAATTAGATTAGGAAATGAGACACTTAAAGTAGTAAAGGAGGTTTGCTGTTTGGGGAGAAAAATAACTGATGATGGTCGAAGTAGAGGGGATATAAAATGTAGACTGGCAATGGCAAGGAAAGCGTTTCTGAAGAAGAGAAATTTGTTGACATCGAGTGTAGATTTAAGTGTCAGGAAATCGCTTCTGAAAGTATTTGTATGAGGTGTAGCCACGTATGGAAGTGAAACGTGGACGATAAATAGTTTGGACAAGAAGAGAATAGAAGCATTCGAAATGTGGTGCTACAGAAAAATGCTGAAGATTAGATGGGTAGATCACATAACTAATGAGGAGGTATTGAATAGAATTAAAGTGAAGAGGAGTTTGTGGCACAACTTGACTAGAAGAAGGGATCGGTTGGTAGGACATGTCCTGAGGCATGAAGGGATGACCAATTTAGTATTGGAGGGCAGCGTGGAGGGTAAAAATCGTAGAGTGAGATCAGGAGATGAATACACTAAGCAGATTCAGAAAGGATGTAGGTTGCAATAGGTACTGGGAGATGAAGAAACTTACACAGGATAGAGTAGCATGGAGAGCTGCATCAAACCAGTCTCAGCACTGAAGACCACAACAACAACAACGGAACCTTTTGTTCGACTTCGAAGTACGTGTCATGCTGCACACTCTGGCCATGTAAAAAAACATATTGCCCAACCCATCTCCCGTCCCAAAGATCGTCGTTAAGACCAACCAGTGCAGCTGGTGCCCGAGGTAGCTACACTATACATATCTTAACCTGTGAGTGCAAATTACCATGCATGTAAGGGAAAAGGAACTTTTCATCGTAATCGTCAACAACACATCCGCCAACACCGGAAAATTGAATTTCAAGTAACATGTCTCCCATGTACGGGAACATACACTACTGGCCATTAAAATTGCTACACCATATTGCCGGCCGAAGTGGCCGTGCGGTTAAAGGCGCTGCAGTCTGGAACCGCAAGACCGCTACGGTCGCAGGTTCGAATCCTGCCTCGGGCATGGATGTTTGTGATGTCCTTAGGTTAGTTAGGTTTAACTAGTTCTAAGTTCTAGGGGACTAATGACCTCAGCAGTTGAGTCCCATAGTGCTCAGAGCCATTTGAACCATTTTGCTACACCATAAAGATGACGTGCTACACACGAGATATTTAACCGACAGTAAGAAGATGCTGTGATATGCAAATGATTAGCTTTTAAGAGCTTTCACACACGGTTGGCGCCGGTGGCGACACCCTACAACGTG
This sequence comes from Schistocerca americana, assembly GCF_021461395.2. Classification (NCBI taxonomy): domain Eukaryota; kingdom Metazoa; phylum Arthropoda; class Insecta; order Orthoptera; family Acrididae; genus Schistocerca; species Schistocerca americana. The sequence goes on along the minus strand of NC_060124.1, from coordinate 261,679,436 downwards.
CTTACATGAGGAAAGTTTCCAACCGATTTCTCATACACAAACAGCAGTTGAAGGCGTTGCCTGAAACGTTGTTGTGATGCCTCGTGTAAGGAGGAAAAATGAGTGCCATCACGTTTCCAACTTGTGGGGGGATTGTAGCCCATCGCGATTGCGGTTTATCGTAATGCGACATTGCTGCTCGCCTTGGTAGAGATGCAATGCCTTTTAGCAGAATATGGAATCGGTGGGTTCAAGAGGGCAATACGGAACGCAGTGCTGGATCCCAACGGCTTCGTATCACCAGCAGTCGAGATGACAGGCATCTTATGCGCATGGCTGTAACGGATCGTGCAGCCACGTCTCGATCCCTGAGTCAACAGATGGGGACGTTTGCAAGACGACAAACATCTGCACACACAGTTCGACGACGTTTGCAGCAGCATGGACTATCAGCTCGGAGACCATGGCTGCGGTTACCCTTGACGCTGCATCACAGACAGGAGCGCCTGCGATGGTGTACTCAACGACGAACCTGGCTGCACGAATGGCAAAATGTCATGTTTTTAGATGAATCCAGGTTCTGTTTACAGCATCATGATGGTCGCATCCGTGTTTGGCGACATCAAGGTGAACGCACATTGGAAGCGTGTATTCGTCATCGCCATACTGGCGTATCACCCGGCGTGATGGTATGGGGTGCCATTGGTTACACCTCTTGTTCGCATTGACGCCACTTTGAACAGTGGGACGTTACTTTTCAGATGTGTTACGACCCGTGGCTCTACCCTTCCTTCGCTCCCTGTGAAACCCTACATTTCAGGAGGATAATGCACGACCGCATGTTGCAGGTCCTGTACGGGCCTTTCTGGATACAGAAAACGTTCGACTGCTGCCCTGGCCAGCACATTCTCCAGATTTCTCACCAACTGAAAAACGTCTGGTCAATGGTGGCCGAGCAGCTGCCTCGTTACAATACGCCAGTCACTACTCTTGATGAACTGTGGTATTGCGTTAAAGCTGCATGGGCAGCTGTACCTGTACACGTCATCCATGCTCTGTTTGACTCAATGCTCAGGCGTATCAAGGCCGTTATTACGGCCAGGGGTGGTTGTTCTGGGTACTGATGTCTCAGAATCTATGCACCGAACTTGCGTGAAAATGTAATCACATGTCAGTTGAAGTATAATATATTCGTCCAATGAATACCCGTTTATCATGTGCATTTCTTCTTGGTGTAGCAGTTTTAATGGCCAGTAGTGTACATAGTGGATGTACGAGAGCAGGTTGCAGACACGTCATTAACGACGTACGAAGTTTGGGTCTGGTCTAGAGCCATGCTCAGGTAGCTAAATGGTAAGGCGACCGCTCGCGTTAAGCGGGATGTCTGGGTTAGATTCCCGATACGACGCAAATTTTGTCTCATCATTCCATTATACCGCGGACGGTTACCCGTATTCGCAATTGCGAGTATATTTTATGTACTTAATAACGACTGTAGTCACCACGGTTTCTTCGGACAGGCATGCGTGTCCGAAGGATCTTTACACCGTAATTCGAAATAACACAGGCACTGCTGTATCGTATTCGATAACAGAAGATATTATCACGAGTCCAGGCACACAACTCTGGTGAATGGCAATTACGAGTATTTTGTCGAACAAATTAGAAATATGGGTGTTTACAGCTCGAACGACAGTCATATAGTCGAAGTTTATGGAGGTAATCGGCCGAAGTGAGTCAAGATCAGATCCACCCTTGGTTTACATGCTGACCGTTTTAACTTCCTCGAAAGGAGCAGGAAGCGAGACACCCCTACCACTCCATTGACCATCGACGTTATTGTCAAATATGAGAGGCCAAAGATGAACATAAAATTCTCTAGTAATACCGTTCTATTCGGATGAGTAGCGTGATTGAGACTCGGTAACAACATTACTTACACCGAAGCGCCAGGGAAAGTGGTATAGGCATGCGTTTTCAAATACAGAGATATGTAAACAGGCAGAATACGGTGCTGCACTCGGCAACGCCTATATAAGACAAGTGTCTGGCACAGTGGTTAGATAGGTTACTGCTGCTACAGTGGCAGGTATTCAAGGTTTAATTGAGTTTGAACGTGGTATCATACTAGGGCTATTCGGAAAGTAAGATCCGATTGCTCGAGAAATGGAAACCACTTTGAAAATCATAAATATTTTATCTGCAGCAGTTAGCTACAGCTTCCAGCCACTGCTCTACATAGTCACCACTCCAACTTAGACATTTGTCGTAGCGTTGTTCCAACTTTGCGATACTCTCGTCATAGAAGTCAACCACCTGTCCTTCCCATCAGTTTTCTCCGCTCATCTATAGCACGTTGTCTGTGCGAAAATGTTGTCTTGATAGACAGTAGTTAATGTGAGCAGAGATGAAACACAGAGGGGGCCAATTACGGCGTGTTGTGCGGGTGATCAAACACTTCCAACCGAAAACGCTGCAGGAGCATTTTCATTGCCCCTGCAGATTGCGACCCAGAATTGTTCAAATGGTTCAAATGGCTCTAAGCACTATGGGACTTAACAGCTGAGGTCAGCAGTCCCCTAAACTTAGAACCGATGATGATGATGATGAGTCCCATACTTCTTTGCAGAGCGTAGGGGAGCGACGCGGGAGACCCGCACTGCCTTACTAGGCAAGGTTCTAGTGGAGGTGGTTTGCCATTGCCTTCCTCCGAACTTAGAACTACTTAAAGCTAATTAACCTAAGGACATCACACACATCCATGCCCGAGGCAGGATTCGAACCTGCGACTGTAGCAGCGCGCGGTTCCGTACAGAAGCGCCTAGAACCGCTCGGCTACCGAGACCGGCCCCAGAATTGTCATAAAGTAGAAACCGTATGACAGTTCTGTAATGTGGGCTGCTTAACATCTGGCGAAATCTCTAACCAGGATCTCATACTTGGCGGGAGACACTATTTCCTACGCATCTTTATGTGCTCACAATGCCCTCAGAGCTGAAAAGAGTGAAGTGATGCAACCGATAGGCATACTAGAGACAAATTAAACAGCACAATTCTAGCACATTGGATCACCAATCACAGCTATCAATTATAAATTTTCACCAATCACCAGAAATTTTATCTCCACCAAGTTGTATCTCAGTCCTAGGTAATTCCATTGATGAATTAAAGTCACCCAACCCAGTTGACATAATCTGCCTCTCTGAACACCATGTGACCACTGGTATAGGAACTAGGCCTAAGCACAATGAGAAACTCAGACAGGAGAATACTGCAAATGTTAGAATAAGGAAAGGTTCTCATAAAAGTATAATTAAAAATAATGTAAGTATATTTCATCAAAATATTGGGAGTTTAAAGAATAAAGTAGATGAGCTTCTGGTTTGTTTAGAAGATTTAGAAGCTGAGATTGAAATAGATATACTATGCCTGTCTGAGCATCACATTGTTACTGATATGGATAAGGTAAATGTAAGTGGTTATAAGCTCTCTGCACATGTAATGAGAGAAAATATGGAGAAAGGAGGAGTTGCCATATATGTCAAAAGTTATCATTGTGCAAAATGTATAGAAACAAAAAAGTTTTGTGTAGAGAAACATATAGAAGCATGTGCCTGTGAGCTTAAATTAAATAAAGGCACATTTATAATTGTAACTGTATATAGGTCCCCATCAGGAAATTTTCATCTATTTCTGAAAAATTTGGACTCCTTGTTGTGCTATCTGTCAGACAGGGGGAAGCAAATTATTATTTGTGGGGACTTCAATGTAGATTCTCTGAAAGAGGGTAATAGGAAAAATGACCTTGAAGTATTACTCGGTTCTTTCAATTTGACACCCGTTATTGATTTTCCTACTCGGGTGGTAAAGGATAGCAGCTCACTGATAGATAACTTCTTTATAGACCAAGATAAGTTTAACCAGATAAATGCTCAGCCTGTTGAGAATGGTCTTTCTGATCATGGTGCACAGCTAGTTACAATATATGACATAGCTCCATTCAGCAATACTAAACAGTCCTCCAAAGTATTACGTTCAGTCAACGATTTAACAATTGCAAATTTCAGGGAAAGCCTACAGCAGTTAGACTGGGATGAGGTGTACCGTGAACCTGATGCCAATTTAAAATATAATTTATTTCATGACATTTTTGTAAATGCATTTGAAAACTGCTTCCCCAAGAAAATAGTTAAATATACTCGTAAGAAACCTTGTAAGAAACCATGGCTTACTAAGGGTATAAAAATATCTTGTAACCGGAAAAGGGAAATGTATCTGACAGCAAGAAAGAGTAGTGACCCAGAAACTATCAAAAATTATAAAAACTACTGTGTTATATTAAGAAAAGTTATTAAAAAATCCAGGAGTATGTGTATCATGTCTGAAATCAACAACTCTGATAATAAAATTAAAACAATTTGGAATATTATTAAAAGAGAAACAGGTCAACCAAGAGCAGAGGAAGACAGTATTACCATCAAATTTAATGAAAACTTTACGAACAAAAAGTCAGAAGTTGAAAATATTTTTAATAATCATTTTCTAAATGTTGTGGATATAGTAGGATCCAGGTGTTCATTAGAAGATGCTAGGCTGTTAATGGAAGAGGCCATACCTATGCAATTTGATACAATTGAAATCTCACCCACTTCTCCCTCTGAAATTAGGAAAATAATAAACTTGCTTAAAAGCAAAAACTCACATGGAATTGATGGCATTTCCAGCAAAATACTAAAAGCTTGTTCTCAACAGATAAGTAAGATTCTCAGCCACCTGTGTAATAGCTCTCTGGAACAGGGCATTTTCCCTGATAGACTGAAATATGCTATTGTTATACCTTTGCATAAAAAGGGGGATAGATCTGATGTCAACAATTACCGTCCAATCTCCCTTCTAACAGCTTTATCCAAAATTTTTGAGAAAGTAATGTATTCAAGAGTAGCTTCACATATCTGTAAAAATGAAGTACTAACAAAATGTCAGTTTGGTTTCCAGAAAGGTTTTTCAACAGAAAATGCCATATATGCTTTCACCAGTCAAATTTTGAATGATCTGAATAACCGAACACCTCCCATTGGGATTTTTTGTGATCTCTCAAAGGCTTTTGATTGTGTAAATCATGAAATTCTGCTAGACAAGCTCAAGTATTGTGGCATGAGTGGGACAGTGCACATTTGGTTTAATTCATACCTAACTGGAAGAGTGCAGAAAGTTGAAATAAGTAGTCCTCGTATCATGCAAAGATCAGCACATTCCTCAAACTGGGGAACTATCAAGAATGGGGTTCCACAAGGGTCAGTCTTGGGTCCTTTGTTGTTCTTATTATATATTAATGACTTGCCATTCTATATTCATGAAGAGGCAAAGTTTGTTCTCTTTGCTGATGATACAAGTATAGTAATCACACCTGAGAAACAAGAATTAACTGATGAAATTGTCAATACTGTCTTTCAGAAAATTACTAAGTTGTTCCTTGTAAACGGACTCTCACTGAATTTTGATAAGACACAGTACATACAGTTCCGTACAGTGAATGGTATGACGCCATTAATAAATATAGACCTTAATCAGAAGCATATAGCTAAGGTAGAATATTCCAAATTTTTAGGTATGTCCATTGATGAGAGATTAAATTGGAAGAAACACATTGATGATCTGCTGAAGCGTTTGAGCTCAGCTACTTATGCAATAAGGGTCATTGCAAATTTTGTTGATAAACATCTTAGTAAATTAGCTTACTACGCCTATTTTCACTCATTGCTTTCATATGGCATCATATTTTGGGGTAATTCATCACTGAGGAATAAAGTATTTATTGCACAGAAGCGTGTAATCAGAATAATAGCTGGAGTCCACCCAAGATCATCCTGCAGACATTTATTTAAGGATCTAGGGATATTCACAGTAGCTTCTCAGTATATATACGCTCTTATGAAATTTGTTATTAACAACCAAACCCATTTCAAAAGTAATAGCAGCGTGCATAACTACAATACTAGGAGAAAGGACGATCTTCACTATTCAAGATTAAATCTAACTTTGGGACAGAAAGGGGTGAATTATACTGGCACTAAAGTCTTTGGTCACTTACCAAATAGTATCAAAAGTCTGACAGATAACCAACAAGTATTTAAGAAGAAATTAAAAGAATTTCTGAATGACAACTCCTTCTACTCCATAGAGGAATTTTTAGATATAAATTAAGAAAAAAGAATTAAAAAATAAAAAAAATAAAAATAAAAAAACACAAAAAATAAAGTTGTTATATTAACTTAAGTATGTTGTTAAATTAACCTAATTATGCCATGTATTGGAAAATTCGACTCGTTCCACATCATTACGAAATATCGTATTCATGATCCATGGAACTAGTATTAATCTAATCTAATCTAATCTAATCTAATCATATGTGCAAAGCTTTATTAGATTTTCACAGTTGTTTCCATTTCTTGACCGATCGGAACTTACTTTCCGAATATCCCTCGTAGTAGGCACACGAGCGATGGGACACAGCATCCTCGACGTAGCGGTGAGGTGGGGATTTTCCTGTGCGATCATTTCACGAGTGTATCGTGAATATTAGGAATTCGGTAAAGCATCAAATTTCCGACATCGCTGCGGCCGGAAAAAGATCTTGCTGGAACGGGTCAAAAATGGGTCAATTGGCTATGAGCACTATGGGACTTAACTTCTGAGGTCATCAGTCCCCTAGAACTTAGAACTACTTAAACCTAACTAACCTAAGGACATCACATGCATAGATGCCCGAGGCAGGAATAGAACCTGCGACCGTAGCGGTCGTGCAGTTCCAGACTGTAGCGCCTAGAACCGCTCGGCCACACAGGCCGTCTGCGGGAACGGGACCAACGACGACTGAAGAGAATCCTTCAGCGTGACAGAAGTGCAGCTCTTTCGCAAATCGCTGCAGATTTCACTTCTGAGCCATCAACAAGTGTCTATCTGTGAACCATTAAACGAAACATAATCGATATGGGCTTTCGGAGCTGAACGCCTCTTCGTGTATCCGTGTTGGCTGCACGACACAAAGCCTTACGCTTCGCCTGGGCCCGTCAACACCAACATTTGATTGTTGATGACTGTAAATGTGTTGCCTGGTCGGACGAGTATCGTTTCAAATTATATAGATCGGATGGATGTGTACGGATTTGGAGACAACTTCATGGACCGTGCATGTCAGCAGGGGACTGTTCAAGCTGGTTGAGGTCTTGTAATGGTCTGGGACGTGTGCAGTTGGAGTGATATGGTACCCTTCATACGTCTAGATACGACTCTGACGAGTGACACGTACGTAAGCATCCTGTCTGATCACCTGCATCCATTCATGTCCATTGTGCATTCCGACAGACGTGGGCAATTCCAGCAGAACAATGCTGTAGGAAAGTTAGGTTTATTGACAAAAGCTATTTCGTTCACTTTTGCTCTGCACTTTTGAGATTTGATCCAACACTTGTATGTGTCTCCTGTTATAGAGCGCCAGCGAAAGTAATTGTCAATTTCTTTAAAGGTAAAATTTTTATACTGAATGCTTTTAAAATTACTTTCTCGTTGGCTACTTTGTGCCTCCTAATTGTTTTCAGAGCTCCCTTGGATTTTCTCTGATTAAGTACTTGTTTCATTTTTTCGGAGGGACACTTGTTTCCTGAAATAATACTGAATGCTTCAGACATTGTGGAAGTAATAGGTTCTCATGTTAGCTCCCTGAAAAATGCCAATAATTTCGTGCCTACTATACTATTTATTGGTTGTAGGCACTTTGGAGACACATTATGCTATAATTAGAAGGTTAGTTGCCTTGTTTCTTGTTGGTTTTTTGCAACACTATTGTGTGGCCTTAAATTTTTTCCTCGTTGTCAGATCTGGATCGGTTAATAACTTTAGTCGGTCCTTTCCATTTGCTTATTGATCAGTTGCTCTTGTTAACTGCTGGTTCTTATTGCTTATGTCATAAAGGCACATTTAATGATGAATCCATGGACCCTGAATGTCAACAGGGGACTGTTCAACCAGGTGGAGGCTCTTTAATGGTGTGGGACGTGTGCTGTTGGAGGCCCCTGATATGTTTAGATACGACTCTGACAGGTGACACGTACCTAAGCATCCTGTCTGATCACCTGCATCGATTCATGTCCATTGTGCATTCCGACAGACTTGGGCAATTCCAGTAGCACAGTACGATACCCCACACGTCCGGAATTGCTACAGAGTGGCTCCAGGAACACTCTTCTGAGAGTAAACACTTCCGCTGGCCCCCAAACTTCCCAGACACGAAGATTATTGAGCATACCTGGGTGCCTTGCAACGTGCTGTTCAGAAGAGTTCTTCACCCCCTCGTATTCTTACTGATTTATCGACAGCCCTGCAGGATTCACGGTCTCAGTTCCTTCCCGCACTACTTCCGACATTAATGGAATCAGTAACACGTCGTGTTGCAGCACTTCTGCTTCGTCGCGGGGACCCCACACGATATTAAGCAGGTGTATCACTTTCTTTGGCTCTTCACTGTATATTGTCGTTGTGGGAATCACTCAAAGAAACATCATTTAACTTGGGGGTGAAGACGCAGTCCAGCAAAAGGGAAAAGCCGTCAGGAAAATTTTCAGTATAAAGCGGGTATCATACAGTTCAGTAATGTAGTCAAAAATTAAATTGGAAGTGTTACGGTGGGACAATGACACTGGACCGTCGTCCTTAGCGAGGGATGCAATGCATACGCGTAAGATGGTGTAGTTAACTCAGTGCATTTTGTAAAATAAAACGTGGTTGAGGCTTTGTCTAAAGTCCTTCAGTATGAAATAGTTTTAACTGTAGTAATTTGGCTTTAATTCGCCGTACACCCGTACTGCGTAGAGGAGTTTGCCTAGCGCTGTCCTAAGGTTGACGTAATACGAACTAATAAAATTCTTGGTTCCGACGGATATATGTCACCCTTACGATATCAAAGCGCATGAGAGCTTTACGAATTTGTGGTAAATCACGACGTGTCCATCACTACACAATACATGGACACTGTTCTATAGACGGGCAACTGGCCCATACTTCCTGAATGACGACACTAAGGGACACCCTTGCAGATAGGCTGTAATGAGCATCCAGAGAAGATGACACAATTTTACCGGCAGCTGTACGGAATTAAATGTGACACATAAGGTACAATGATCGGTAAAACAGTGGAGTATGTTGTTAACGTTCAAAAGCTGCCAACACGAGGAATCAGAATGGCAAAAGCGATCAAGTTCAGTGCTAAAGGGGCAGTAAAAATACGTGTATTTGAGAAGTGTAGGATACCGACAGGCAAACCGATACGTTATGTACCATGTCATCGAGTTGTTTACTGAAACTAAAATTAGGAGACTGGTCCACCGGCCGGAGAACACAATTAATCAGCATCCAATAGAATCTTTTACAGGATTTACGAAATAGGCTAATGATTTCTTTTGTAGAAACGCGGTCATTCCACAGAACTACCTGATCCCGAAGGAGCATTAAGAAGAAGTAAATTGATATCACAAATGGTGTAGCCATATTATACCATCATCTAGAGCTTGGAAATCTCCTAATGGAGTGCCTTCCCTATAAAAACAAGGCAGTGCCCATACAAAGTCCGGAAGCCACAGTGAAAAAGTTCGAGAACCCAGGATTTGAAAACTGACGAAATAATACTTCCTGTTTGAACAAGAGTCGTATATAGACTGTCGCAAAGTGACGAGCCGAAGTTCAGAACCAATTCTTTGAATATTCCAGGTGAGGAAAGTTCATGCTTGCATAGACAATTGAACCGGAAAAAAATTTGCAAAATTACAAAACCATCATCGAAGGGAGATTTCAGATTTTCTTAGTTGTGCTTCTTTCTCTTTTCATTTCTCAGTCACGTCACTTCCTGTCTTCCTTAACTGTCTTTTATCTCGTTCCCCTTTTCCTCCCCCTTTCTCCTTTGCATTCATGGATATAGCTGCTAGCACTCATAGATTTAATCAGCTTTCCGGTAATTTCTGTATACTGTTGTACTAGCCTTTCCCCCACGGCTTCTCTTGCGTATTCATTCCTCGCATATACTGAACACTCCTCCAGTCCCTTACTGTGTCCAACTTTTCCTATCTCTCTCTACACACCTCAACCTCCCACATCTATCCATCTACTTCCTACTCCCGCCCTCCCGCTCTCCATCTCCCTCTCTCTCTCTCTCTCTCTCTCTCTGTCTATATCTTTCTCTACCCACCTCAACCCCCCACATCTATCCATCTACTTCTTACTCCCACCATCCCGTTCTCCATTGCTCTCTCTCTCTCTCTCTCTCTCTCTCTCTCTCTCTCTATCGTTCTCTCTTTCTCTCTCACATTCGTCACCTCCGCCTCGCCTACTCTTTGTCGTTTTCCTCCACCGATACTCTTTGACCATAAACTTCTCCCCCTCCCTCTTTCTATCTCTGCTTCCCCATCTTCCTTATCCACCTGCCCACTACCAATTTATACTCTTGGCCTACCTCTTGCATCTACCCCCTCCCATCTCTCTGCTAGTTTCCTCCTCTCACACCACCCATCCCCTACTCTATCTGTCTCAGGGTGCCCCCATCCATGCTCATTGGCACATGTAGCCCTTCCAATACAGTTCAACAATACAGGCTGATACTACTCCCACAATATGCCTATCGTTGAAAGTAGGATACACATCAGGCGCCTGAAATCATTCGTTTGCCCTGAATTACAGGCCACTATGCAAAGCAGGTCTGTAAAGCAAGCTGATAACACACCTCTTGGCAATGCCAGCCTGCATGTCGAGCCTGGAAAACCGTTTCTTGTCCCTGACACGTCTGCTGCCCTGAAAAGCAGGTTGATTTGGCAGGCCAACAGTGTTCCCACACAACGTACCTGATGTTCAGGGTAGCCTGTATCTTATGTGCTGAGAAAAACACTTCATTGGCCATATCCCCACTCCTATTGGAACTAGGATAAACCCCACAGTGCTGATAATCTTGAGGCCTGCTGTTTTTGTCCGAAATTTGGTTGAAGTCAGTCTAGATGTTTTGGAGATCCCAGACATACACACATACATACAAACACACTTCCTGCTTTATATAGATAAAAGATATCTCTTCTATACTGTAGTTCCTTGTAAGTGTTGTATTATTTACTGAAACTAAATAAATGCTATGTAGAAAATGTAGAATTCCAGGTAGGGTCTAAGAGAGCGCCTGAAGTCCTAATTCTGATGTGTTAAATAAATCAATAAATGAAATAAACAAATTACCTAGTTGGAGGTAGCAGACTTGAAGAGGTTTAACTGAAAAACTTCCGTTTGCTTCCAATGAAATTTGGGTAGTATGTTAGTGTTGTTTGACCTACAGGTGTTGTTTTGTAGTTGTGGACATTATAGGCAGAAGTTGTAAGGAGCCAGTTGGAGGCGGTGTAAGTATGCTAGTATATTTGACGGATCTAGAAAGCTTCCTAAAAGTAATTAGATACCTGCATGGCATTTTATTATTGACTTTTGAGTAGTGAAAAGTTCAGTCCTGTCACAAGAGTCAAAGTGAGGCAAGCGACCCAGACTTAGACTGATTTAATGAGAATAGTAGTGCAGAGAATTAAACCAGATGCTTAGGTCAACCTTTCTGAGAAAAACAGAAGAGCACAACGTCGTGTAATTGTCACGCTTGCCGCACATAGGGAAGAATGCATAACTTCCGGCCCCAACCGAAAGTCAGACTTCGTGCGGCGCAGCGGAAGTCCCAAACCATGGACAAAAGGATCGTTTCACTCTGCGAGAACCTCTCACAAAGTAAAAAGCGCGTATTTCCTGAGCTATAATATTACAGGCTCTACTTGATTCTGGAATGACCGCTCCAGGCATTACAGACTCCAAAGCTTTGACAGTTGAAGGCGTTAACGATATACGCAAGGCCTGTGTAACCCAAGAAATCCAAAGTTACCGACAACTAATCTGCAACGTTAACTCAGTGCTTCTGCCGTATCATTATCACTAAGGGGATCGAAATTCACGAAGAGCCTACGTCAAATGTTACACATCAAAGTGCAGCTCTCCACATCGAAAGAAATAAAAAGAAACACTGTCACTTACTCCTAACTCGAAATTGTAGTTTTCTTCGCCCACATTTACGAGAGGCCACTATGTAGTTCCTCTTCAAGCTGCTGTATAGTTGGCAATTCTATTGTCCACGCTGCAGGACACGAAACCCGAGAAAAGATTCATACAACGCCTAGCATTGTGGATGATTTCTCGCGGCAGTACAGTGCCTACCAGTCTACGCCTACAAGGAGTATAAAAATTGACTTTTCTCCAGCCTGTTGTAGATCATAACTCTGTCTGCCACCAGCCTAAAGGAAATTTTCTTCAAAATTTTCTTACACTGCGAATGAGCCAGCTTCCTAGTTTAGTGTTATATCAAAAATTGCTCGGTGCAGTATGCGACTTAACTTCTGAGGTCATCAGTCACCTAGAACTTAGAACTAATTAAACCTAACTAACCTAAGGACATCACACACATCCATACCCGAGGCAGGATTCGAACCTGCGACCGTAGCGGTCGCTCGGTTCCAGACTGTAGCGTCTAGAACCGCACGGCCACTCCGGCCGGCTTAGTGTTATATCCATAGATTTTGGGGTTTTAATTGTGTGGTTAGTATTCAATTAAATCTCCGTTTGCAAAAACAGCCTAAGTCGCATTCACCTACTTTTTAGGTAAGCGAAAAAAACAATGTAAGTACTATTTAAACCCCCCCCCCCCCCCCACCCGGTCTAACGCACGGCTTTCCGGGCGGGAAGGAGCGCCTGTTCCCCGACAGGAATCCGAATCCGCCCGGCGGACGAATATCGATGTCCGGTGAGCTGGCCAGTCTGTGGATGGCTTTCAGGCCGTTTTCCATCTGTCACGGCGAATGCGGGCTGGTTCCCCTTATTCCGCCTCAGCTGCACTATGTCGGCGATTGCTGCGCAGACAAGTTCTCCACGTACGGGTACACCACCATTATTCTACCACGCAAACATAGGGGTTGCATTCGTCTGGTGTGAGACGTTCCCTGGGGGGCTCCACTGGGAGCCGAACCGCACAATAAGCCTGGGTTCGGTGTAGGGCGGCGGAGGGGTGAAGTGGACTACGGTAATTGTTGTGGGGTTGTGGACCACGGCGGCTGCGGCGGGGACGGAGCCTCTCTGTCGTTTCTAGGCCCCCGGTTAACATACAATACAATACAATACTATATAAATTATTAGAATAAGGTGACACATAAGCTGAAGATTAAGTAGCACTCAACAGGATTATTGTCAACATCTCACACCTACATGCTAACACGTTTGCACTGCAAAAAACTTTTTATGGCGTGGATTTAGGTTGTTTTTACAATCAAAGAATTTGATGATAAAAAAATCAAAACATAGGAAAACAAATTTATTATTATTTAGAATACAATACACTGCTCTTATGTTACTTGCAGAGCTGTAATACGACATATTTCAATGCTTTCACAAATTAACACTGTTTACGAAACGAAGAACAAGTAACAACAAAATAGTATTTAAAGTTAACAGTAGAGGAAACCCCCCCATGAACCATGGACCTTGCCGTTGGTGGGGAGGCTTGCGTGCCTCAGCGATACAGATAGCCGTACCGTAGGTGCAACCACAACGGAGGGGTATCTGTTGAGAGGCCAGACAAACGTGTGGTTCCTGAAGAGGGGCAGCAGCCTTTTCAGTAGTTGCAAGGGCAACAGTCTGGATGATTGACTGATCTGGCCTTGTAACAATAACCAAAACGGCCTTGCTGTGCTGAGAGACCAGACAATCGTGTCGGCTGAAAGCAAGGGAAACTACAGCCGTAATTTTTCCCGAGGGCATGCAGCTTTACTGTATGATTAAATGATGATGGCGTCCTCTTGGGTAAAATATTCCGGAGGTAAAATAGTCCCCCATTCGGATCTCCGGGGGGGACTACTCAAGAGGCTGTCGTTATCAGGAGAAAGAAAACTGGCGTTCTACGGATCGGAGCGTGGAATGTCGGATCCCTTAATCGGGCAGGTAGGTTAGAAAATTTAAAAAGGGAAATGGATAGGTTGAAGTTAGATATAGTGGGAATTAGTGAAGTTCGGTGGCAGGAGGAACAAGACTTCTGGTCAGGTGACTACAGGGTTATAAACACAAAATCAAATAGGGGTAATGCAGGAGTAGGTTTATAATGAATAGGTAAATAGGAATGCGGGTAAGCTACTACAAACAGCATAGTGAACGCATTATTGTGGCCAAGATAGATACTAAGCCCACACCTACTACAGTAGTACAAGTTTATATGCCAACTAGCTATGCAGATGACGAAGAAATTGAAGAAATGTATGATGAAATAAAAGAAATTATTCAGATTGTGAAGGGAGACGAAAATTTAATAGTCATGGGTGACTGGAATTCAAGTGTAGGAAAAGGGAGAGAAGGAAACATAGTAGGTGAATATGGATTGGGGCTAAGAAATGAAAGAGGAAGCCGCCTGGTAGAATTTTGCACAGAGCACAACATGATCATAACTAACACTTGGTTTAAGAATCATGAAAGAAGGTTGTATACATGGAAGAACCCTGGAGATACTAAAAGGTATCAGATAGATTATATAATGGTAAGACAGAGATTTAGGAACCAGGTTTTAAATTGTAAGACATTTCCTGGGGCAGATGTGGACTCTGACCACAATCTATTGGTTATGACCTGTAGATTAAAACTGAAGAAACTGCAAAAAGGTGGGAATTTAAGGAGATGGGACCTGGATAAACTGAAAGAACCAGAGGTTGTACAGAGTTTCCGGGAGAGCATAAGGGAACAATTGACAGGAATTGGGGAAAGAAATACAGTAGAAGAAGAATGGGTAGCTTTGAGGGACGAAGTAGCGAAGGCAGCAGAGGATCAAGTAGGTAAAAAGACGAGGGCTAGTAGAAATCCTTGGGTAACAGAAGAAATATTGAATTTAATTAATGAAAGGAGAAAATACAAAAATGCAGTAAATGAAGCAGGCAAAAAGGAATACAAACGTCTCAAAAATGAGATCGACAGGAAGTGCAAAATGGCTAAGCAGGGATGGCTAGAGGACAAATGTAAGGATGTAGAGGCCTATCTCACTAGGGGTAAGATAGATACTGCCTACAGGAAAATTAAAGAGACCTTTGGAGATAAGAGAACGACGTGTATGAATATCAAGAGCTCAGATGGAAACCCAGTTCTAAGCAAAGAAGGGAAAGCAGAAAGGTGAAAGGAGTGTATAGAGGGTCTATACAAGGGCGATGTACTTGAGGACAGTATTATGGAAATGGAAGAGGATGTAGATGAAGATGAAATGGGAGATATGATACTGCGTGAAGAGTTTGACAGAGCACTGAAAGACCTGAGTCGAAACAAGGCCCCCGGAGTAGACAACATTCCATTGTAACTACTGATGGCCTTGGGAGAGCCAGTCCTGACAAAACTCTACCATCTGGTGAGCAAGATCTATGAAACAGGCGAAATACCCTCAGACTTCAAGAAGAATATAGTATTTCCAATCCCAAAGAAATCAGGTGTTGACAGATGTGAAAATTACCGAACTATCAGTTTAATAAGTCACAGCTGCAAAATACTAACACGAATTCTTTTCAGACGAATGGAAAAACTAGTAGAAGCCAACCTCGGGGAAGATCAGTTTGGATTCCGTAGAAACACTGGAACACGTGAGGCAATACTGACCCTACGACTTATCTTATAAGAAAGATTAAGGAAAGGCAAACCTACGTTTCTAGCATTTGTAGACTTAGAGAAAGCTTTTGACAATGTTGACTGGAATACTCTCTTTCAAATTCTAAAGGTGGCAGGGGTAAAATACAGGGAGCAAAAGGCTATTTACAATTTGCACAGAAACCAGATGGCAGTTATAAGAGTCGAGGGACATGAAAGGGAAGCAGTGGTTGGGAAGGGAGTAAGACAGGGTTGTAGCCTCTCCCCGATGTTGTTCAATCTGTATATTGAGCACTCAGTAAAGGCAACAAAAGAAAAATTAGGAGTAGGTATTAAAATTCATGGAGAAGAAATAAAAACTTAGAGGTTCGCCGATGACATTGTAATTCTGTCAGAGACAGCAAAGGACTTGGAAGAGCAGTTGAATGGAATGGACAGTGTCTTGAAAGGAGGATATAAGATGAACATCAACAAAAGCAAAACAAGGATAATGGAATGTAGTCTAATTAAGTCGGGTGATGCTGAGGGAATTAGATTAGGAAATGAGGCACTTAAAGTAGTAAAGGAGTTTTGCTATTTGGGGAGCAAAATAACTGATGATGGTCGAAGTAGAGAGGATATAAAATGTAGGCTGGCAATTTCAAGGAAAGCGTTTCTGAAGAAGAGAAATTTGTTAACATCCAGTATTGATTTAAGTGTCAGGAAGTCATTTCTGAAAGTGTTCGTATGGAGTGTAGCCATGTATGGAAGTGAAACATGGACGATAAATAGTTTGGACAAGAAGAGAATAGAAGCTTTCGAAATGTGGTGCTACAGAAGAATGCTGAAGATTAGATGGGTAGATCACATAACTAATAAGGAAGTATTGAATAGGATTGGGGAGAAGAGAAGTTTGTGGCACAACTTGACCTGAAGAAGGGATCGGTTGGTAGGACATCTTCTGAGGCATCAAGGGATCACCAATTTTGTATTGGAGGGCAGCGTGGAGGGTAAAAATCGTAGAGGGAGACCAAGAGATGAATACACAAAGCAGATTCAGAAGGATGTAGGTTGCAGTAGGTACTGGGAGATGAAAAAGCTTGCACAGGATAGAATAGTATGGAGAGCTGCATCAAACCAGTCTCAGGACTGAAGACCACAACAACAACAACAACAGCAGAGGAATCCACCCAACGCTTCTTGCATGTTTGCCGTAGGCCAAGTTAATATTTCATTCCGTAAGGATGACACACTTTCACTGTCAGGAACAAATCTTACACATTGTTTAATGTCTTCCATTTTCTTTACCTCAATAGGTACTTTCATATTCTTGCAACACTTTCCACCTCGCAAGCGTGGTTTCTTCCTTTGGTCAACTTTCATGGAGGAGTTATTGCTCTGAGGACCATTAATGAATTCCATTGGTTCCAAAACTCCTGGCATTGATGGTTTATGACAGAAATGATGAAACTTGGATATATTTAGTGGTACCTTGTCAGCCGTGTGACTATCTCGTTTCCATGTTTCAATAGAAAAGCAAGTCATCTTATAAATTAATGGTCATCACTTTTTGAAGTCTACTATTTCATTTCCGTCCACCAAATGCACAATGAAATTACATTTCGCAGTTACTATGAGCTCCATTAATTCACGGATTATATACATTCTCTCTACTTTCTTGAGCGCCCTCTTTATTACCCCAAATACCCTATCACATGGCTGGAATGAATGACCGCGGATAGGGTAAAAATGCTCATTCTTTTCAAATCAGTCTAACTTCAGAAATGTTAAATGAAGGCGGATCATTGTATTGTGTTTGTTCTGTCCCGGGCAGTTATCGGAAAACAGAAGTAAGTTTTTCATGTCTAGGGCTATAGATTCATTGATATAGCTCAACAGAAAAGTACAAACTTCATTGGGTCCCATTCCTCACATTTCCTTCGCGATAGAGTTAAAAAACAGATGACCTTGTATGTAGATTATGCATACAAAATACTGCAAATGTCAACTGGTACAAGTAGAACAGCTCTTGCACCGGGACACGAGGAAGTTGAACGTAGTCTAAACATAAATCATTAGTCCAAGGATTAGTCTCCTGTTGTCTTTACCCATATTGCAGAGCATCCTAAAACTTCTTAGATCTTCGGATATGGACAATCTTCTCTGCTACCGATGCTCGTATTGCTACTTTATGAGTGTTTCTGACTTAATCTTTAACGTCAACTCTTCGCAGGTGCAGCACGTGTCTACTTTAGGTTTTCCGAAAGCAAGTGAAATGTTTTCACGAAAAATCTTATAATAGTATTCGTATCTCACTGGCGAGCTAGGATGTTTGGCAATAAAAAGTTGGTGCATTTTTTTTCACAGGTAGTTCACAGGTATTGCATAGTGTATAGTGCGGCTTCCACAATGACTTTCCTTAATGCAGAATGATGTGATGTGATCTGTAATTCTGACAATTTTCTCTGACGGCATAGCATTAACACTCTTACATTTCCCTCTTCTGTCTTTCGGTTTCTACCCACTACGCAGCAGTTCACGAATTCTTTTAACTCTCGCATCAGTTACTGCATCAATACTTAGAAAAACTTTTCTACATACTCAAACCGTTTGTCTCCAACAAGGTCACAGTAGCTAAAAGATTTTTCACGCCTGCACCCCTTCTCATGTCTTTTAACATCACTAGCTGTGACCATTCCTTGCAGGAAGAAGTCCTGGTAATTCTCGCATTCCAAGTTCAGAAAATGTGCTAAAACTTGTGTTCTGTCGTCTTCTGCAATAACACTAAAACAGCTACTTGGACACTTGCAGTCTTCTCCTGTCACCTTTTTAGGAATCGATTTGCCTCTGTAATTCACATGTTCCTCTCCATGACATTCCTTCGATATTCCGAGGAATGTTTCACCCTTTTCTTCTGATGACTGCTGATACATATCCTTTTCTTCTCATAACAGCTGGTACACACCACTTCATCCATTTTCACAAGAATACTAAAATCAAGAATGCCAGTTTCCTCCGTACAATTATACCGCACTTTACTGTAGTGCCAACAGTTGAGAAGAAAGTAACCGAAGTCCTGGTCTTCGGACGTTTCTGCACTCAGCTCAGACTTAGTACCTCTGTCTGAACGGTAACAAACGATGACTTTGGCTGTTTTCGTGCACGGTCTGGTGGAGCTAAGCAGGGCATGCATTTTTGCCTTTAACTCGGTTTTCACCAAAAGTTGGCTTAGGAGGTTTTTGTAGTCAGTGGTTCAATTAAGATGAAAGTGTGATATTTTATTCAGAGAATAATTTATTAACTAAGAAGTGGTACGAATTCTATAATGACTTACTGCATGTTCTCAAAAAAAGAGAGAGCTAGAAATTAAATCAAGTTAACCGTCAGGTATGGAAGAAGTTTTAGATGATTAATTTTCGCCGAATGGCAATGGCCGTTAGGTGGCTTCCTATGTCTGAAGGAAGACTCTATGACCACAAGGAATCTTTTTCTGGGAGTTAGTAGGTGATGAGAAACAGCTAGGCGATGGAAACCTAGCAGATGAACAGGGTTACCTCGGAACTAACGTCTGAAAGCAGGGTACGAACATATATTAAGGGTGGCAGTAGAAAGGAGGAGAGAATGTTTTCTTCTTGTGGGGATCACGTCTCTAAATATGTCACAACAGGAACACTCAGCCTTATTTTCAACAGTCTTTTGACGTAAAGTCCGCGTTGTGTACTACTCAGAAGAGTAAGTGCCTGCAATGTAGAGTGTCAGGGTACTGTCCTCGAACTACTTTCACACTTAATGTGGTTGAAAGATGAGTCTCGGGTGGGCAGATCAGTGTTATACTGTAGATGCGGCAGCCTACAGGCTATAGAGAAGGTAGCTTCGCAATGTTCCAATGGCGCTTTTCATTCCTTTCATTTCGCTTTCTCACTCCTCTAAAGCATACAGTGCTTTTCTAATTGAACACAAGATATGCATTTTTACGTTTTTTCAGTTGTTTTTGTCAACAGTGATAAGTGAAGCCCAGTTAGTGGCGCACTCTATCCACCTTATTTCAGTACAAAATATTTGTTTGCTGGAAGGCGTATAAATTTTCGTGCACAAAATTTGTCAATTATAGGTCAAAATCGTGCTCTTACAGGTATTTTGATTAGGATATTAAGGTTTCCCTTCAACTAAATGCCCAATATTGACCGTAATTTCTCAGTTTACCACTTTATTGCATCATATACTACCATGGTTTCGATGCTACGCCAAAGGGACTTCCTTTCTTTGTGTTTTAGTTGTTAAAGAAACTGTTGTACAAGTAAATTAGTTGCACTGCCACACCAGTTCTTATGTATCGATAACTTCCAAGTATGTAGCGTTACTGGATAAATGATTTTAAGTTGTATGTATAATTTATATCCACGAAGCAAAGCACTGTTAGTTAACTATAAATTACTTCATGTGATTTAATATTGCTCTGTTCCTTTCGGATAAGCTTTTATGGTAAAATACTTGTTGAAGTACCTTACGATATTAATGATAAATACCTATCCCTTGACATGTAATATGTTACATTCTCATGTAATATTTAGGAATAATCCTAAAAATCTTGGGTTTGTTATTAGCCATCTTCAACATTCATAATTTCTTTGCCACTCGAAGTGGATCAGGGCGACAATAGGTAGAATGTGAACTCAGTTTTCTAACCTGTGGGGTACGTCCCTCTACATCTTCGACGTTTACAGCTATATTCAACTAGCCATACCTTGGCGTGTGGTGCAGAGTACTCTGTTTACCATTGCAGTTCCCTCCTTTCCTTTTTCAGTAGCGGGAAGCATTAGTGTCAGTGAACCTCCGTCCGAGCTCGAATGTCTCCAACTTTACGTTCGTGGTACACTATGTGATCAAAAGTATTCGGACATGTGGCTGAAAATGGCTTACAAGTTCGTGGGGCCCTCCATCGGTAATGCTGGAATTCGGCCTGGTGTTGGCCCACCCTTAGCCTTTATGACAGCTTCCACTCTCGCAGGCATACGTTTAATCAGGTGCTGAAGGGTTTCTTCGAGAGTAGCGGCCCATTTTCCACAGTGCTGCACAGTGGAGAGGTATCGATGTCGGTCGCTGAGGCCTGGCACGAAGTCCGCGCTCGAAAACATACCAAAGGTGTTCAACAGGACTCTGTGCAGGCCAGTCCATTACACTGATGCCACTGTCGTGTAACCGCCACAGGCCGTGCATTATGAACAAGTGATCGATCATGTTGAAAGGTGCAGTCACCATCCCCGAATTGCTCTTCAACAGTGGGATGCAAGACAATGCTTAAAAAATCAGTGTAGGCCTGTGATGTTATAGTGCCACGCAGAAAAACAAGAGTGCAAGCCCCCTCCATGAAAAACACGATCACACCATTACACCTCCACCTCCGAATTTTACTGTTGGCATTACACACGCTGGCAGACGACGTTCACCGGGCATTCGCCATACCAACACCCTGCCATCGGATCAGCACATTGCGTACCCCACACAACGTTTTTCCACCGTTCAATCGTCCTTGTTTACGCTCCTTACACCAAGCAAGGCGTCATTTGGCATTTGCCGGCGTGATGTGTGGCTTATGAGAAGCCGCTCGACCATGAAATCCAAGTTTTATCACCCCCCGCCTGACTGTCATAGTACTTGCAGTGGATCTTGATGCAGTTTGGAATTACTAAGTGATGGTCTGGATAGGTGTCTGCCTATTACACATTACGACCCTCTTCAACTGTCGTTGGTCTCTGTCAGTCAGCAGACGTGGTCGGTCTCTACGCTTTTGTGTTGCATGTGTCCCTTCACGTTTGCACTTCACTATCACATCGGAAACAGTGGACCTAGGGATGTTTAGGAGTGTGGAAATCTCGCGTACAGACGTATGACACAAGTGACACCCAATCACCTGTACACGTTGTACTGTTTCTCCTAGGTGGATACGATAAATTTTATAAATAATCTGCAAATACGCCAAAGAAGAAGAGATAGAACTACAATGGACATGTTATTCCACGGACTCTTGCACTTATGTGCATGAACTATCTTTCCTTTGTCTTTCACTTATCTGCTTGGATTCGGACCTAAGAGGACGTACTTGTGTAAAGCTCATGTTGATGTACCAGCTGATAATGTAAGTTGTACTTAAAACCCGAAAAATATAATGGTTATTTTGTCAAAAGAATTTATGTATGTGGTCAATCAGTTGGTAGTCTGATACCTGGATTGTCTTAAGTAGATATGGGCCTTAACAAAGAATTTTCGATGTTAGGCGCCATATTAGAAAAATCTTCAACATTTTTCTTTTATCTCATCTACAAGACGTGCCGTCGGTTTGGACAATTAACTTTATTTCAGATCCCACGAGACCGGAGGCAGCTACTAATAAATTAACAATTTTACTTACAGATTTTCTTGATATAACGAGATAACATCCCAGGCAGAATAGGTCTGGTCACAGGATTCCAGTTCCATTATAGGATTATGTTGTAGATGCTACTCTTGTTATCTTATATTGGGGAATCGAGACGAAAAATGGCTCTGAGCACTATGGGACTTAACTACTGTGGTCATCAGTCCCCTAGAACTTAGATCTACTTAAACCTAACTAACCTAAGGACGTCACACACATCCATGCCCGAGGCAGGATTCGAACCTGCCGGCCGAAGTGGCCGTGCGGTTAAAGGCGCTGCAGTCTGGAACCGCAGGACCGCTACGGTCGCAGGTTCGAATCCTGCCTTGGGCATGGATGTTTGTGATGTCCTTAGGTTAGTTAGGTTTAACTAGTTCTAAGTTCTAGGGGACTAATGACCTCAGCAGTTGAGTCCCATAGTGCTCAGAGCCATTTGAACCATTTGATTCGAACCTGCGACCGTAGCAGTCGCGCGGTTCCGGACTGCGCGCCTAGAACCGCTAGACCACCGCGGGCGGCCCAATCGAGACGAAACCACGATGTTGAGTTACGTATTGCAGTAGTGTACATCGAACAGACTTGGCAAATATTCTCTGGTGCAATAAGCACACGACTTCTGACGAGCCCGGAGCAATATCTGTAGTGTTGGGTAAATAAGAAAAGGACATTTAATTATCAACGATTACGCTCTCTCACGATGTCTAGTGACTACTGAAGTCGTTGATATTGAGTACCTGGCTGTAGGTCACAGCACAATGCACCTAATATGAAAAACGTATATTTTGGGGGTGTCCGGATACTTTTGATCACATAGTGTATTTTCGAGAGATATACGATCGGGAAGTACACTGTTTTAGCAATGAACGCTCTCTAAATTTTAACAGTAAGCCACACGGTAATGCACATCACCTCGTGCACAGTCTGTCACTGGAGTTGTATGAGCATGACTCTTTTCCGCGAACGAACCGAAACCGTGACGAAACGTGATGCTGTTCCTTAGGTCTCCAGTTTTTCTCCTAAAAATCCTACCTGGTAAGTCTCTCTGAATGACGAGTAACACTCAGTCATTGGTGAAACGAGAATTTTGTAAAGTACCTGCCTCATAATTTTAATTTGATACTCTTCCTTTGCTTAGAAAAAAGCCAATATGGGATTGTGGACCATCTTGATGCAAAACGCATTTGTTATTTATTTATTTATTCCTCCAAACTAGTTTGAGCGACATGAGTGCAAAAGTTACGTTTCTCTGTGTTTAAAAGTATCTGCAGACCGTCCAACAAACGCCAGTACATGACGAACTACGTAACAACGTAGTTCACACCAAAACTGTAACCACAACACATCGCAATCCCAATTGTGTAACGCAGACATACATAATTTCATGCTTTTTGTATTTGTTTACTGGCAGCCATTCATCGAGTTGCAGATGACATGATGTATGTCGAGAGTCCGCAGCTCGTGGTTTAAGGACTAGTGTTGCTGCCTCTGGATCACGGAGTCCCGGGTTCGATTCCCGGCCGGGTTGGCGATTTTCTCTGCCCGAGGACTGGGTGTTTGTGTTTTCCTGATCATTTCATCATCGTTCATGAGAGTATCTAGATTGCATTGTGAAAAGAAAATCGACTGTGTAAAAATTGTGACATTTTACGGGCGCTGATGACCGCGCAGTTGAGGGCCCCACACACCAAACATCATCATCATCATCATCATGTTGAGAAAAACGGCAAAAAACAAGGCAGAAAATATGCTACAAACAGCGTCAACAATTATAAAATCATGTTCTGACGTTCCAAGATGCTACTCCTGACGGGTGTAAAACGAATGTGCTCAACGGAAAATACTAGACGTGAAAATGAAGATGGGGCACTGTCTGACTATCCCCTGAAGCAGATCTTAGGTATTGTGAAATTATTCACAGAAACAATATTCGGAACAAAACATTACACATACAATAATGTCTTACAATGCTTTATAGGTATGCTATTTCTCCTTGTGTTAGAATCAAAGAACACACTGATGATGGAGATATTTGTCGCTGAAACTAGTTTTGGGGAGTAAATAAATAAAAAACAAAAGGGTTTGCCATCACGGTGGACCCACAATCCATATTGTTATCTGTTTCATGTATGCACTACAGTTCCTGAGGTTTCTTCCAATGAATCTGTCTGGCGTTTGCTTTCCATACGATTAGTGTCATATGGCCATCCACTCTTTAAGTCGCTGAACAGCCGTACACCCAACTATTTAATAGAGGTGACTGCTTCCAGTGATCGTTCTGCAATCATGTAATCGTACAGAGTCCCAGGAAGAATGATTAATATTCAGGATTGTAACAGGAACGACGATTCGAAGCAAAAACAGTCTAGCTAAGATGGACTTTAAAATGCACACTTTAACAGCTATGAGCATTTATCCATTTTCGACACTGTGAAACAAATTTCTTCTGTAGCAAGCTCTCTAATTTCCATATTTTATAAGGAGATAGTATGCACGAAAACAAGAAAAAAATTGCCTAGTAAACACTCTTAAATGTATACCCTAAGAGCTAAGTGCAGTTTTTCAGAGCCCACGTTTACTGGGTATTTTTTCTTGTTTTGGTCCATTCCACCACGTCTCAACATATGGAAAGCAAAGAGGTTGCAGTACATAGGTCTGTTTCACCGGATGCAGAAGAGCTCGTAGTTCTTAAGGTATGCACTTTGAAGCTCAAGTTTATTAGACATTTTTTCTTCGAATGATCGTTATTGTCTCTTATCCGAATACCGACCTTTCCTCCTGGAAACTCTGTGCAATAACGGCTCTTTCTACCTGTTTATGCTTAGTATGTTGCATCTGATTATGTTGAAGGTCAGCTGCCTGTCTCTGCACTAAGTATGGCTCCTCTGTAGGTCTTCCTGGATTTCGGTAACATTGTGTAGCGTTCTGACTTCTCCGTATGGAACAGAATCATCTGTGAAAAACTCTTGTAACTTCAGACGTTGTCCATAGTGGCGTGCGTTCAATGGACGCAAGGTACGCTCGGATTACTCAGCGTTATCTGGAAACAACGGCGAAACTAATGGAAACATTATGAGCCGACAAGTGCTTCCTTACAAAATACCTTTGGATTAGCGGTGCTGGTTTTTCATTCGTAAGTTACCGCTCCCTACGCGTTATGATACAGGTAAGAGCCTACAGTGACTCACATAATTATTCGAGCACTCATTAATGACTAGCCTTTGCGACGCACCGGCCTACGGTTTACAGAAAATAGTGTTTCGCAAACTAGTTGTTAATGTCACTGTTCAACAGAGTCGACACCGCGGCAAAATGTTAACATACAGGAAACAGGGAAGAACCAGTGACGCTGGAACCTCCGAACGCCATTAACGTGCGTCAACAATGTTAATCGGACACGCAGTTGTCGTGCAGAGGTCGTGTGTAGAGGATTAACGGACAGTGTAAACATAAACATTCAGCGATGTGGTGTGCTGTGTACAGTTGAAGTAACGACGGGCCGCAGAGGAAGAGAGAGCACACTCGAACAGCGGCAGCTAGTGATTTCTCACCATGCTAAAGGCAAAACGTGTAAAATTTCTAAAATTTTACAAATAAAGAAAATACATTTTATGATAGAACGAGGAGATTCCGGTAGGAAGACAGGATTGACAATCTACCGCATACGGGACGTCCAAGAAAGTTTTGCGTGCGAGAAAAGTGTTGTTGTGTTCTTGAGTTCAAAGACTGATTTGATGCAGATCTCCATGCTACTCTATCCTGTGCAAGCCTCTTCATCTCCAAGTAACTGCTGAAACCTACATCCTTCTGAAACTGCTTATTTTATTCACCTCTTGCTCTTTCTCTACGATTTTTAACCCCAACGCCTCCCTCCAATACTAAGTTGGTGATCCGTTGCTGTCTCGGATTGTGTCCCACCAACCGACCCCTTCTCCTAGTCAGGTTGTGCCACAAATTTCTCTTCTCACAGTTCTGTTCAGTACCTCCTCATTAGTTACGTGATCTACCCATATAATCTGCAGTATTCTTCTGTAGCACGACATTTCAAAAGCTTCAGTTATCTGAATTGTTTATCGTGCACGTTTAACTCGCATACCTGGCTATACTCCATACAGATACATTCATAAAAGACTGCCCGACAAATCTATACTCGATGTTAACAAATTTCCATTCTACAGAATCGGTTTTCTTGTCTTTGCCAAACTACATTTTATATCCTCTCTACTTCGACCATCATCAGTTAATTTGCTTCCCAAACAGCACAGAAGATGCTCAGTAGAGGTAGCTTTCATGGCCATGGTGCTAGACTGAAGCCCTTCGTAAGTAAATCAAAGAAATAAAATGCTGTTCGTCAAAGAGCATGTTAAGGGACGACCATATGCGGTGGAATGACTTTATATTTGCTAACGACAGTAAATTTAACATTTTGTAATCTGATGGGAAGATGACGGTTTGGCAGCAACCATATACTGAGTTTCAACAGAAAAATCTCAAAGCAAGTGTGAAGTCTGTCGGTGGACATGTGGGACATGTGTACATGTGGACATTTGGGACTACATATCGGCGAATGGAGTTGGTGAACTGGTTTTTGTTCGTAATTAATTACGTGCAGTAGGAATCTGTTGCTTTCCTGTTATTCAACTTATATTTTATTTAATTGTCGGACCATCGACACCAATAAGTGTTTTGCAGAAATATACCACATTCTCAAAAGTACTTCTACTATCGTACTCATCATTTAATGTCGTTAAGATACTACCTGCAGATTTTATTTAACTGCAATCTTTCATTTATGAATTTCTACGTTACATTCGCAGTTGCCGATTGATAGAGACCTTTGACAATTCGATTCATGTGTGTATTCTTACTGTATAGTAATATTTGGCCTGTAATGCGGCAACTACGTATCCCAGCCCATAGACAACGAAACCAGCCAAAACTTTTAATATTCCATCTTAGAACCAGTGGGTACGTAATTGAGGGCCACCACCCCACACCATTTTAATTTTATGTGAAAGCCCGCAGCTCTTTGCACGAACCTCAAATACAGGTGACCATTCAGATTGCCAAGTGGAAGATATGGCTAAATGAAATTGTCATTTACAGAGCCGGCCCAGATATTCACAGCGAAACTTACTTGATGATGTGCCTCTACTGCAGCGCGAGAGTTTCCCTCATCCAACACATGGATGTTCCTGCTGTTGGAAATACTATCACAATCAAATGAGGCCTCGTCCGCGAACAGCGCGATTTGGAGGAAATCTAGTCGATCAATCCATTGTTGGAGCTACCGCTGATACAAAGCGACCCTTGGTGCAAAGCCAGTCAAAAACGTAGCATGGACTCGTTGTGGGCGATATGGATGTAATTGTTGTTCGTCAAGTAATCGCCACACGGTTAATATGGACCGATTTCAGTACCTCAGAACACTGATGGATAAGCTGAAAAAGAGCTCCGAAAATATTGGGATTAGGGAACTCATTATGTTTTATCAAGATAACGATGCAAAGCAAACGGCCTGGAATGTGAGGATGTGGTTATTGTTTAACTGTCGTAAGCTGCCTCATCCGCCTTGAATGTAATTAGAAATCTCTGGAACAAACTTGGTAAAGAGATAAGTAAAACACCAGTCAGAAAGACTGAAAGAAGAATGGCATAAAATATCTCCCGAGTACACCTGGATATTAGTGGCAGTATTCAAGGTCATCTCAGAGAAGTAATTAAGATGAAAGGAATGCCTATCTGATACTGAACTTTTGCACGATGAGTAGAAAGAAAGGTGTCCGAATAATTTTGTGCAACGCTGGTTTTGTTTTTGGTTGCGTTTCTTAATTCGTATGTTTGTATTTGCAGCGTCCTTTAGAAGTACGATGGGCATTTATTCTTTACACTCCTTACAGCACCTTGTATCTACTTTACATCAGTGCTTTATTATTACTGAGATCACTAACACCAAGGAAAATATAGCACATAATATCTGTACGAATAATTATGTGAGTCACTGTATTTTCTCTTCACCTGCTGTACAAGCGGTGGCTGGAGCTCCTAGAAGTGTGGCTATTGGCTGCTGAAATCCCTGCCCTGGTCACCAGGGCCTCACTCGTTTGTTAGCTTCGGTGTGTGGTTAGACAAACCAAACATTGTAATTTATTTTCTGGTACTACAGAAAAGGTGCTTACGGGTAAGAAAAATAGCTAATTACACATGTCATACATAGCTTTCCGTAATTTCGCCGCCAGAGACAGCCTTATCATCTTACAACGTCAACCGCATAGGTATGCTGCTGAAGGCGGGAAGGCAGGCATTGTTGCACATTATACCGCTGAGCGGTGGAATTATCGAAACGCAGGCAGGGCTCAGCCTTTGTGAATATGGCGCTGTGCTGCCCCAGGTTCCAACAGGAAAGCAACGTAACATAACTGAGTAGACCTACATCTGAACCATGCATCACAAATGAATTGAAATTTTGCATACGGTGTTTCAGTACAAAATTTTAAATCAGTAACGAGTGGTTGCTAGGATGTCTTCATACGCAGAAGCTGAACCCAATTGTGTCGGACGCGTATATCTTCTCAGTGAATACGCAGTAAATATGGAACACCATTCAGAACATTGTTTTCTGTTTACGGCAGTGTGTAACCTAATACAGAATAACATGACTCGTTGCGTTTAGAACATGATCATCAGTAAAATAAGGAAGAAGATAGACTAATCGAATTTCTTCCCAATTACTGTGGGCGAAGTAACTGGAATTTCTCGCAGGTCTCCTTAATACTTCACAATGTCTCGTCCGGCTGAAGGTGAAATACGTAGTCTTTCCTCGAGTAAAAAGTTCTCGACTAACTTCCCGCGTCAAATTCGGATAAAATCCAAAGCTTTTGGTACCTGTCTCCATTTTATCTGAATCTGAAGTGGCAAGTTGGCCGAGAACGTTTTATACTAATCCATCAAAAAATTTTAAAATTCATGATCATCCTCGGAGTTACGAAGGAGATCAAGTATGGCTCGTAGTTTCGTAAGATTACATTTTGGGAGAGATAAACGCGTTTTCTATTGCAATATTCATTCGTCGTTTCGCTCATTGCCTGAATGTAGTGCTATCGCAAACCGTGTCAAATATAAAAAATGCCGAACTTTTTTCCTCATTTTGGATGCTTTTGCTACTTTTTGTGTATAGTTTGGTGAAACTTTATATCGCAGTGAACTAATTTCCCTTTTCAACGAGATTATAGATCCAGATAAGCAGGGCGAAGAAGTCTATACGGCTGCTCATAGACTTGAAGTTGTGATGCAGGATGTTAGTTTCATTTTCGTGTTACAAACTTCTCCAGGTATATTTCAACTCACAGACACCTTATTTGATCCACTACAGTCTAGAGCTTATGGCATTGGCTAACGTATAACATAAATTATGGAGTTCCAAGAAATATTGGAAACTAAACATGATGTATTTAAAAGAATATAGGAAGGAAGGATAGACCAGTAACTAAACGTCCTACGATTGTTTCTGTCGTCGATATGGATACATACTTTAGAAAAGTCTAGTGTATATTTTTAGACATAGAGATACAGCAGTTACAAGGTAGACAGTTACTTGGAGTCTGTTATTTTGGCAGCTATTAAGTGTATATAATTGTAATCAGTATACATTACAATTACTAAAAAACTGCTATGGATCATTATTTGTTTTCTCCTGTTGAAGATCACTACTACTCATTGCGTAGGTTTTCGAAACTATGGGTCAAAAAATGTTGGTGATTTGCAAAAATTTTTAACCCAATTGGGCATCATACTGTGAAATTGTGCAAATCTTTGAACTTACTTTTACTGTTCCTGCATCCAGTGCCTCAATGAGAGAGCTTTCCGGCTATGAAAAGAGATAAAAAGTATGTATGAAGGTCACAAACTCAAGAGAAGCTTACGAACTTAGTTCTATTGCCAACTGAAAGGGATCTCCTTTGGTAGCTAAGATCCGTCACAAGACAGTCATCAACTAATCCACCAGAAATACAGAAATATAATCTCATATTTTAAGAATACCTTTATTGTTTTGCACATGATTAACTTAACGGAAAGTTCAGTACACGCTACTGGTTACACACGAGGTCATCTGTACACACTAGTGTGCAATACCTAAGAACTTCCGAAACTCGCAACACGGTCAACGTTATTGTGGGACTGTACTCCATCTCCACGTGCGCTTTTCCAGGGGTGCATTCGATGCTGACGTCATTTTTGTGGACGACAACGCGCGACCGTATCGAACTGCGCAGGTGTAGGACCTCTTGGATATTCGGCGAATGTACTGGCCTGCCAATTACCCCGACTTAAATCCCTTCGAACATGCGTGGGATACGTTTATTGCAGCACGTCCACATGTACCAAAGACCATCCAACAGCTGTCAACAGCGCTTGTGGGGGTGTGGAACTCACTGCCACAAGAACTTCACATCAACGTTCTGGCCAGCATGGGAGCACTCTGCAGAGCGGGCACTTCCGTTTGTGATCATACATCCAGTTATGTCCCACCTTCTGTAATTTCCAGGTCACCATTATGGAGTGGGGTGACTCCAGTGTAATTATTGTCATTGAATAAAGATGTCACTTCTATCCGTCTTTCTGCTCACTCCTTTCAGTTATCTTTTTATGTATGGTTCAAGTTTCATCGAGCTGTAACTTGGTTGTGATGCATCATGCGAAAGTTACTTTGGCCTTAAGTTCTGTACACCAGCGTGTATAGTGAACAGTAACAGTCGTGCAGCAATCCATTGCAGTACGTCTAAACAGTCCTTCTCGCTAAGAATGACATGCTGTGTATTGTTTGCTTGCTCTACATTCCAATAACAAAGCGTCAAGCCGACAGAAAGGAACTCTTGAGGTCAGCAGACGTACGTAGCATATGTAAGGGAACATAGCGGCAACCACCTAACGATATTTAGAACAATTACAGAAAAGTAGAACAGGAGTCGAACCTCACATCTCACTGATCTGAGTACAGCACCTTTCTGAGGTGGGAAGAAACACCAAACGGAGTTCTTCGGTAAGAGCGTGCAAAAAATGTAACGAGACATACAAAATGCTCCACTGTACAGTTTGAGGTAGGGAACCTGCGGTTGGAGAAGCCAGCTTAAGAAGATATGGAAGTAAACTTGTCTACCGCTTTGTCCAGCATTACTGTCTTCCATCTTCCGACGGTAAGTCAATTATTATCCTCAATTTAATTATATTTTTGTTTATTTTGGTGGTTCTGTCGTTTTAGGTTGGTGACATATGCTTTGCCGGCCGTTGTGACCGAGCGGTTCTAGGCACTTCAGTCTGGAACCGCGCGACCGCTGCGGTCGCAGTTTCGAATCCTGGATCGGGCATGGATGTGTGTGATGTCCTTGGGTTAGTTAGATTTAAGTAGTTCTAAGTTCTAGGGAACTGATGACCCCAGATATTAAGTCCCATAGTGCTCAGAGCAATTTGAACCATTTGACACATGCTTTGTTTATTTGTTGTTATACCTTCGAAATTTTCGAACTGTTAGGTTAGTTTCGTTATCGCTGCCGTGCTGTTAATCATGGCTGCTCCGCTGTCTATTTGCACGAAAGAATAACAAAAATCAGTGATCCGTGTTTTGTGATTGGAAGGCGTATAAGGGGCCGAAATTCATCGAAGGCTTTCGATACAGTACGGGAACAGTGTTTTGCCACAACGGAGTGTCTACGAATGGATTGCAAAATTCCGAAATGGTCGATGAAGGAGCCGGACGACCGTTTACCGCCACAAATGAAGAAAACATTGAGCGTTCACGTAAAATGATTCTCTTAGACAGACAATTAAGTATTGACGAAGTGGCACATCATCTGCAAATTAGTCACGGTTCTGCCTACGAAGTCATCCACAACGGATTTGGGTTTCATGAAGTTTGTGTAAGATGGGTCTCGAAACAGCTCACACAGCTGCATAAACAAACGCGCTTGGACATCTGCAAAAAAAAAAAAAAAAAAAAAAAAAAAAACATTTGGATCGCTATGGTAACGAAGGGAACTACTTCTTAGACAGGATCATTACTGGTGACGAAACATTGATGCATCATTACGAGCCGGTGAGTAAACGGCAGAGTATGGAATGGAAACATCCAAATTAGCCGTGCAAGAAAACCTTCAAGACTCAACCGTCCGTGAGAAAACTGATTCTTACGGTTTTTTTGGGATCGACAAGGTCCAGTACTGGAACATCATGGGGAACGGGGCACAACAATAAACAATGAACGTTAAAGTGAGATGATTACTGCCAGGCTAAAGCCTGCAATTCGAAACAAACGCCGAGGATTGCTGGCAAAAGGCGTTGTGTTGTTGCAGGACAATGCCCGTCCACATATTGCTGCCCACACTGCTGAAACGCTCCAGAAACACAAATTTGAAGTACTGGATCATCTTCCATACAGTCCCAATCTTGCCCCTTCTGACTATCACTTGTTTGGTCCACTCAAACAGACATTAAGGGGCCGTCGATTTGTCTCGGGCGAATAAGTGAAACTAGCTGTGCAAATCCCGGCTCGCAGGTCAACCGAGAACCTTCTTTTATGAGGGCATCAGGAAGCTTGTACAACGATAGACCAAGTGCGTTGAAACGCAAGGAGACTATGTCGAAAAATTATGTTCTCATGCGTTTCCTATTTGATTAAAATAAAATTTTATAACTACTTTGCGGACAATAATTGACTTAGCCTCGTATTTGCAACTAACGTGCGTACAAGTTTACACGTACTGTGCTGTTTGCTTACATGTACATTCTTTATTTCCTGCAAAAAAACAAGGAGGACGAGCCTTATTACTAGGAAGTCATGAAGCACATTTTGTTTACGTTACTTGCCCATACGCTACCCCTGTTGTATAGTATTTACATTGTCCCATGACCGAACATCCTGTGAGTCAGCGTCAGACCTATTCATTACTCAATGCTGTTCAGAGACGTACAGTACAATATAATGGATTAGTATAGGTAGAGTTTCGCGGAATTCACTGACTTGCACCTTGTGTATAGGGAAGTCGGTTCCAATGCTCTCGCTGCTGAAAGGCTGTACAGGGAACGATTTCCTAGCAGGCATCATCTGTGCCGACGAGTGTTTATTTCTCTCTGGTCGACGAATTCGGGAGACTGGTTCATTGGAGAGAAAAAACGAGGTATCTTGAAACATGGGGACCACTCGCACACCCGTGTTGGAAGAGGAGGCGCTGGAACCTCACTACAAGTACTCGTAGTATTGCACGTGAAATGGACGCTGCACATAATACCGTGTGGCGATTACTTGACGAACAACAATTACATCCATATCACCCACAACGAGTACATGCTACGTTTTTGACTGGCTTTGCACCAAGGGTCGCTTTGTATCAGCGGTAGCTCCAACAATGGATTGATCGACTAGATTTCCTCCAAATCGCGCTGTTCGCGGACGAGGCCTCATTTGATTGTGATAGTATTTCCAACAGCAGGAACATCCATGTGTTGGATGAGGGAAACTCTCGCGCTGCAGTAGAGGCACATCATCAAGTAAGTTTCGCTGTGAATATCTGGGCCTGCTCTGTAAATGACAATTTCATTTAGCCATATCTTCCACTTGACAATCTGAATGGTCACCTGTATTTGAGGTTCGTGCAAAGAGCTGCGGGCTTTCACATAAAATTAAAATGGTGTGGGGTGGTGGCCCTCAACTACGTACCCACTGGTTCTAAGATGGAATATTAAAAGTTTTGGCTGGTTTCGTTGTCTATGGGCTGGGATACGTAGTTGCCGCATTACAGGCCAAATATTACTATACAGTAAGAATACACACATGAATCGAATTGTCAAAGGTCTCTATCAATCGGCAACTGCGAATGTAACGTAGAAATTCATAAATGAAAGATTGCAGTTAAATAAAATCTGCAGGTAGTATCTTAACGACATTAAATGATGAGTACGATAGTAGAAGTACTTTTGAGAATGTGGTATATTTCTGCAAAACACTTATTGGTGTCGATGGTCCGACAATTAAATAAAATATAAGTTGAATAACAGGAAAGCAACAGATTCCTACTGCACGTAATTAATTATGAACAAAAACATAGCTCGCGAGATATTCACTTCTAAACGCACACTACGTCTTCACTGTAGAAGCCACGGAAATCTCACACTACGAAATATTTCTATATGCCGCGACCACGCGCAAACCGCTCCACACCCTCCAAGTCCCTCCCGCGCCGTCGTGTCCAGCACTTCCCGTACTGCCTCAGACTTTTCTCTCACTTCCTTCCAGTCTCCTCAATCAAACGTTGTGATTGGCTAGAGTGCGTGTGCCATGTCTTCAAGCCAACGCACCCACACATACATAATGAAACACATTCAGAATACTGGATTTACATTTAAATAACTTGAAATTAAATAAATATTCCCACGGCTGAACGATAAACATTCTGTAAGACACATAAACAAATTAAATAAACATGTATCTAAGGAATATGACAATAGGTAGGCCAGTAGCCTAATGATTATGTGCTTTCTAAAACACAATAAATATTTAAAAATTTCTTCATGAATAGTATATATAGGATATAAACAAAGACGTAGACGAATAGATATACACTACTGGCCATTAAAATTGTTACACCACGAAGATGACGTGCTACAGACGCGAAATTTAACCGACAGGAAGAAGATGCTGTGATATGCAAATGATTAGCTTTTCAGAGCATTCACACAAGGTTGGCGCCGGTGGCGACACCTACAACGTGCTGACGTGAGGAAAGTTTCCAACCGATTTCTCAGACACAAACAGCAGCTGACCGGCATTGACTGATGAAACGTTGTTGTGATGCATCGTGTAAGGAGGAGAAATGCGTACCATCACGTTACCGACTTTAATAAAGGTCGGATTGTAGCCTGTCGCGATTGCGGTTTATCGTATTGCGACATTGCTGCTCGCGTTGGTCGAGATGCAATGGCTGTTAGAAGAATATGGAATCGGTGGTGCTGCATTCCAACGGCCTCGTATCACTAGCAGTCGACAGGCATCTTATCCACATGGCTGTAACGCATCGTGCAGCCACGTCTCGATCCCTGAGTCAACAGATGGGGCCGTTTGCAACACAACGACCATCTGCACGAACGGTTCGGCGACGTCTGCAGCATCATGGACTACCAGATCGGAGACCGTGGCTGCGGTTACCCTTCACGGTGCATCACAAACAGGAGCGCTTGCAATGGTGTACTCAACGACGAACCTGGCTGCGCGAATGACAAAACGTCATTTTGTCGGATGAATCCAGGTTCTGTTTACAGCATCGTAATGGTCGCATCCGTGTTTGGCGACATCGCGGGGAACGCACATTGGAAGCGTGTATTCGTCATCGCCATACGGCAGTATCACCCGGCGTGATGATATGGAATGCCATTGGTTACACGTCTCGGTCACTTCTTGTTCGTATTGACGGCACTTTGAACAGTGGACGTTATATTTCAGATGTGTTACGACCCGTGGCTCTACCCTTCATTCGATCCCTGCGAAACCATACACTTCAGCAGGATGATGCACGATCGCATGTTGAAGGTCCTGTACAGGCCTTTCTGGATACAGAAAACATTCGACTGCTGCCCTGGCCAGCACATTTTCCAGATCTCTTACCAACTGAAAACGTCTTGTCAATGGTGGCCGAGCAAGTGGCTCGTCATAATACGCCAGTTACTACTCTTGGTGAAATGTGGTATCGTGTTGAAGCTGCATGGGGAGCTGCACCTCTACACGCCTTTCAAGCTTTGTTTCATTCAATTCCCAGGCATATCAAGACCATTATTACTGCCAGAGGTGGTTGTTATGGGTACTGATTTCTCAGGATCTATGCACCCAAATTGCGTGAAAATGTAATCACTTGTCATTTCTAGTACAATATAATTTGTCCAATGAATAGCCGTTTATCATCTGCATTTCTTCTTGGTGTAGCAATTTTAATGGCCAATAGTGTATTTATAAGCATGCTGCCACCGTTTTTTCGTGTCACTGTGGAATATTATGGCCAGACGCGATTAGTAGTATTCAGCCACTTTGACCTCCAATAACTCAGCTACTATTCAAGTTACATGCCTGTAAATCATACCATTTGAGGTTTTCACTAATAGATTTTTAAAGACAAATCGATCGACAAAATCGGTTGAAGCGTTTAGATTTTGGAAATTCGTTGCTGGGTGCTACTTTTATAATTTATCATCAGATACTAAACTTTAAACTAATAATAATGATATTGAAAATCTGATACACCATCAGAATCGCTGTGCAAATAATGGTAATGTACGTGTTTCGTTTTGAGGTATCATGATTCATCCAGCTACAATTAATTTCCATATGAACTGTGAAATGTCTGCCATGATGGTTTCACAAAGTGCATGATCTTTGGCACTCTCGGCATACAGGTCTCTTTCATTGACACAGCGTCACCATGGAATTCCCAGCCACGTGGCTCCTGGACCCCTCTTGCTTCGGCCAACGTCCAGCACAACGTGGTCGGCGTGCCGAGTGGTCCGCTCCAGCCGAGCAGCTCGTTTGGCCAAGCCAACTCTGAACTTGGAATATTTTCAGGGCGCCACAACTCAACCGTTACCTCACAAGAGTTCTATCTGAGTTTTTCGAAAAGTACCGTTGGCTGTTCGTGGGATGATGTGGACACAACATGTCGGTACACCGCCTCACTTCAGTGTGGATGTCCGCAACCATCTCAGTGCTGTATTTCCTGGTCGATGGATTGGAAAGGGAGGTGCTATTCCATGGTCTCTGACGTCAACTGACCTGAATTCCCCTGATTATATTCTATGGAGATAGCTAAAGTCACTTATGCATGAGACCCTAGTGGATATGGAGGTGGAATTAGTTGTAGCTGTCTGTGTTATGATTCGAAGCACAGCAGGGATATTTGTTAGGGTGCGTCAGAATCTTGTTCGCCGATGTCATGCTTCCACTGAGGTTGATGGCCGTCAGTTTCAGGACATTTTGTAAGACACAGTACAGATGGTGGAAGTCTCTACAGGAACAGAAGGTTCCAAATGATTGGAAAAGAGCACAGGTAGCCCCAATCTTCCAGAAAGGTCGTCGAGCAGATGCGCAAAACTACAGACCTATATCTCTGACATCGATCTGTTGTAGAATTTTAGAACATGTTTTTTGCACGTGTATCATGTCATTTCTGGAAACCCAGAATTTACTCTGTAGGAATTAACATGGATTCCGGAAACAGCGATCGTGTGAGACCCAACTCGCTTTATTTGTTCATGAAACCCAGAAAATATTAGATACAGGCTCCCAGGTAGATGCCATTTTCCTTGACTTCCGGAAGGCGTTCGATACAGTTCCGCACTGTCGCCTGATAAACAAAGTAAGAGCCTACGGAATATCAGACCGGCTGTGTGGCTGGATTGAAGAGTTTTTAGCAAGCAGAACACAGCATGTTGTTCTCAATGGAGAGACATCTACAGACGTTAAAGTAACCTCTGGCGTGCCACAGGGGAGTGTTATGGGACCATTGCTTTTCACAATATATATAAATGACCTAGTAGATAGTGTCGAAAATTCTATGCGGCTTTTCGCCGATGATGCTGTAGTATACAGAGAAGTTGCAGCATTAGAAAATTGCAGCGAAATGCAGGAAGATCTGCAGCGGATAGTCACTTGGTGCAGGGAGTGGCAACTGACTCTTAACATAGACAAATCTAATGTATTGCGAATACATAGAAAGAAGAATCCTTTATTGTATGATAGTGGAACCAACACTGGTAGCAGTTACTCCTGTAAAATATCTGGGAGTATGCGTACTGAACGATTTGAAGTGGAATGTTCATATAAAATTAATTGTTGGTAAGGCGGGTACCAAGTTGAGATTCATTGGGAGAGTGCTTAGAAAATGTAGTCCATCAACAAAGGAGGTGGCTTACAAAACACTCGTTCGACCTATATTTGAGTGTTGCTCATCAGTGTGGGATCCGTACCAGATCGGGTTCACGGAGGAGATAGAGAAGATCCAAAGAAGAGCGGCGCTTTTCGTCACGGGGTTATTTGGTAAGCGTGATAGCGTTACGGAGTTGTTTAGCAAACTCAAGTGGCAGACTCTGCAAGAGAGGCGCTCTGCATCGCGGTGTAGCTTGCTGTCCAGGTTTCGAGAGGGTGCATTTTTGAATGAGGTATCGAATATATTGCTTCCCCCTACTTATACCTCCCGAGGAGATCACGAATGTAGAACTAGAGGGATTCGAGCGCGCACGGAGGCTTTCCGGCAGTCGTTGTTCCCGCGAACCATACGCGACTGGAACAGGAAAGGGAGGTAATGACAGTGGCACGTAAAGTGCCCTCCGCCACACACCGTTGGGTGGCTTCCGGAGTATAAATGTAGATGTAAATGGTACGTTCATTGTGTCAGTTAGGGTATTTGCAGTTAACTGTAGCTAACATATGTAGGGAAGTACACAGTCATGTCATGTTGTTCCTCTTATCTCCTTAAGCTGGCTTCTCCGATCCCAGGTTCCCTTCTTCAAATTTTTTAATGGAGCATCCTCTGTGTTCTGTTAAAATTTTGCGCGCTCTTACGGCAACACCCTGTAATGTCATCTGTTGGATGGGCCATGATGTTTGCTGAATTCCAAATTTCCTAAGCTCTTCTGGATGTACTCCTCGCTTCCTATGATCGCCCTGTCCATGACGAATCTCCGACGGCCAGTGAACACTCTTTCGCTTGTCAGCTAGCAAAAGGGTGCACTGAATTTACAAAAGAGAGCGCTTTCAACCAATTAGGTTCCTTTCATTTTCGCTTCGCAATACTTGTCGGCGCCGGGGATGAGCTTGTGGTTTATGTCTGCCTCAGACAAAAGCGGCCCCTCCTGCGGGCCGCAAAACGCTCTCCTCGAGGAAGGCGGCCGCTGTTGCGCCCGGCGCTGTTATGTTTAAGTCTGCGGCGTGTCGAGGAGGCTTCAGCAGCCGGGGCCGCCCATTGTGGCGCAGACAATGCCGGCGGAAGACAGCCGCACAGGAGCAGGTAGGCGCTGCGCTGCGACTCCCCGCTGTAAATCACCGCCGGCTGGACCGCGCCCCCCCCCCGTCGCAACTCGCTAACTCTGCTCTACCACAGATCCCTCCTGAAGCGGTGTCTTCCTCACAGTAACGACACCTGGACCGCCGACCCATGAATTCGCTTAGTTACTCACAAGCAACTGAAGTACGGCTGTTTTACACTGGGCAACAAAAGTATGTAGGTTGGTGTAAGAAATGTTCATCAGGACTTTGATTTTATCCGTACTAGATAAGAGGTTGTGTTTGTGAATGTCAATGTTGAAAATTATATCGGCTTTACCTCCTTATTTTACGATATTTTAAACCAGCATCTCGACCATGTACCAGTATTTACGGATGGCTCTAAACAGGGGGACTCTGTTGCTTGTGCTATTGTTTTCCCGGATCCAGTCGTCAAGTTACGGCTTCCTGCGGTGTTTACCATCTTTCATGCCGAATTGTTTACGATCGTGCGGGCATTGGAGCAGATGAGATGTGTTCCCAGTCTTAAGTTCCTCATCTGTTCTGACTCCCTGAGTGCCCTTCAGACCATGCAACACTTGTACCCAGCGGATACGGTCGTCCAGAACATCCATGATGCCCTATTCCACCTGCAACGGCAGGGGAAGGAGGTTTCTTTCAGCTGGGTGCCGGGGCACGTGGGTATTAGGGGAAACGAACTGGCGGATGTGGCTGCCAAAGATGCATGTTCCCTCCCTCACGTTGTTGAATGTGCCGTCCCCCTGCATGATTTACCTTCCTTTTGCTTTTTCGTCTTATGCGTCAATGGGAAGAGGAGTGGCTGGCAGTTGGTTAAAATAAGCTGCGTTTGGTCAAGGCCACCACGCGGCCATGGCGTACGTCCTACCAGCCATGCAGGCGGGATGAGGTTCTCCTCACTCGCCTCCGCATCGGGCACAGTCCCTTAACGCATGGTTTTTTACTCCAGCGGGAGGACCCCCCCCCCCCCCCCCCCCCCAAATCTGCAGTGCTTGTGGCGTCCAGATTACTGTCCGCCACATTCTACTTGACTGTCCTTTATTCTCTGACCAGAGGGCGGTGGTTTCCTTGCCACCTGATTTGCCCTCTATTTTGCAAGACGACGCAACGACTGTGGTTAAGGTCTTAAGGTTTTTGTCCTGTCCAATTTGTTGCCTCAGATTTTAGGGAGAGGATTTTAATGTGCTGCTGGGTGACTGGCTCACCCAGGTTTTAGGTAAGAGGTCAGCCAGTCACGATTACCTACTTGTTGAACTTCGATTTCTGTTTTCTTTTCCTTGTGTTTCCTTACCTTTTTTAGTGCGTATCTTTTCCTCTTGTTTTGTCTCTGTATGTGAGGATTTGGAACTGCGTCAGGCCTGTGTCTTTTAGCCGTTCTCCTTGTTTGCTGTCCGTCTTCGTCCCTTCACCGCATGTGTTCTTGTTTCTATGCGTTTGGGCGCTGATGACCACGCTGTTTAGCGCCCGAAAACCTCAAACAAACAAAAACAAAAAAAAACAAAAAATCAACCACTTGTTTATCCTATGACGCCTAAGGAGGGGGAGGGGGGGGGGGGGGGGTTCGTTGAACCCACAATTTTTTTATGTCCCCTGCTTTTGCCCAAGTAACTTTCACAATACATATTCCCTTTGAGTTATTGTTTGTTGGCTATTTTATGAAACGTTAGTGTCAATATATTTATAGAAGATTCCTGCTTTGAAACAAAAAATAAATAAACTTATTATGGGTCCAACAAACCCCCCTCTTAGGCTTCCATGCTACAGAAAATTTCCCTTAGTAGGATTTCGTATTTCTCATCTCTACAACAATGCAAGTTAGTTACTTGTTGGTTGGTATTCTTGATATTCACAACAATCGGTTTACTTCCAGAGGAAGTGATTGTTGATATCAGTCAGATGTTATTTATCTTGTAAACTTGCAGTGAGTTAGTGCAGTTCCCAACACGTAGGCCTCCAGTAACTTTGTTGTCCTACACATAAAAAATGAAAC
Organism: Schistocerca americana; assembly: GCF_021461395.2. Lineage (NCBI taxonomy): Eukaryota > Metazoa > Arthropoda > Insecta > Orthoptera > Acrididae > Schistocerca > Schistocerca americana. Next base: position 261,638,306 of record NC_060124.1, on the reverse strand, counting down.
CAAGTAAAATCTTACTGATGTTGTGAACAAGGCACCAAGATAAAGGCACTGTTGGAGGAGAGAAGAATAAAACCGAGATAAATGCATATTATAATTCCACTAAAGGTGGAATTGATACCATTGATCAAATGGCGCGTATGTACACCTGCAAGAGGGGAACAAAGAGATGGCCTCTATCTGTATTTTACTCTCTCATCGACATTTTTGCTATCAATGCAACCACCATATTCATCCAGCTACATCCAAGATGGTATGAAAAGAAACACGACAAACGGAACCTTTATCTTCTGCGAGCTGGGATGGAACTAGTGAAACTGCAGGTAGAAGAAAGAAGTGCCAATGCAAGAGGGTGATCTAATCAAATTGTTCAATCAGTGAAGACTATTCTACAAAAGAAAAGCAAAGAAGTGACAACAGAAGCACGTCAGCCTCCTGCAGGGAAAAGTCGGTCCCATATTTGTGTAAGAAAAGCTAAAACAAAGCAGCAGAAGTACAACAATCTAGGTAAACCAAAACAGTATTGTGGACAGTGTCATAAACATGTGTGTAACACACATTCAGAAAAAATTGCGAAGTGTGTCTCTTGCCTTGAAGTTGAGGACACAGAGTAGTCTATTGTACACTCCTGGAAATGGAAAAAAGAACACATTGACACCGGTGTGTCAGACCCACCATACTTGCTCCGGACACTGCGAGAGGGCTGTACAAGCAATGATCACACGCACGGCACAGCGGACACACCAGGAACCGCGGTGTTGGCCGTCGACTGGCGCTAGCTGCGCAGCATTTGTGCACCGCCGCCGTCAGTGTCAGCCAGTTTGCCGTGGCATACGGAGCTCCATCGCAGTCTTTAACACTGGTAGCATGCCGCGACAGCGTGGACGTGAACCGTATGTGCAGTTGACGGACTTTGAGCGAGGGCGTATAGTGGGCATGCGGGAGGCCGGGTGGACGTACCGCAGAATTGCTCAACACGTGGGGCGTGAGGTCTCCACAGTACATCGATGTTGTCGCCAGTGGTCGGCGGAAGGTGCACGTGCCCGTCGACCTGGGACCGGACCGCAGCGACGCACGGATGCACGCCAAGACCGTAGGATCCTACGCAGTGCCGTAGGGGACCGCACCGCCACTTCCCAGCAAATTAGGGACACTGTTGCTCCTGGGGTATCGGCGAGGACCATTCGCAACCGTCTCCATGAAGCTGGGCTACGGTCCCGCACACCGTTAGGCCGTCTTCTGCTCGCGCCTCCAGTGGTGTCGCGACAGGCGTGAATGGAGGGACGAATGGAGACGTGTCGTCTTCAGCGATGAGAGTCGCTTCTGCCTTGGTGCCAATGATGGTCGTATGCGTGTTTGGCGCCGTGCAGGTGAGCGCCACAATCAGGACTGCATACGACCGAGGCAAACAGGGCCAACACCCGGCATCATGGTGTGGGGAGCGATCTCCTCCACTGGCCGTACACCACTGGTGATCGTCGAGGGGACACTGAATAGTGCACGGTACATCCAAACCGTCATCGAACCCATCGTTCTATCATTCCTAGACCGGCAAGGGAACTTGCTGTTCCAACAGGACAATGCACGTCCGCATGTATCCCGTGCCACTCAACGTGCTCTAGAAGGTGTAAGTCAACTACCCTGGCCAGCAAGATCTCCGGATCTGTCCCCCATTGAGCATGTTTGGGACTGGATGAAGCGTTGTCTCACGTGGTCTGCACGTCCAGCACGAACGCTGGTCCAACTGAGGCGCCAGGTGGAAATGGCATGGCAAGCCGCTCCACAGGACTACATCCAGCATCTCTACGATCGTCTCCATGGGAGAATAGCAGCCTGCATTGCTGCGAAAGGTGGATATACACTGTACTAGTGCCGACATTTTGCATGCTCTGTTGCCTGTGTCTATGTGCCTGTGGTTCTGTCAGTGTGATCATGTGATGCATCTGACCCCAGGAATGTGTCAATAAAGTTTCCCCTTCCTGGGACAATGAATTCACGGTGTTCTTATTTCAATTTCCAGGAGTGTATATGAACACATCTGTATTTTGTATTGTAATATGTCACTTTTTTATCCACTCAATCCAATATTTATAACAATTAACAACATTTATAAACCGATTCCTTAGTTAAAATAAATAAACCATTTTGAAAGTTGTAGTTGTTCGTCAGTAAACTTATTTAATACCTGGGGCTCGCCGAATCCTCCTCCCCCCCCCCTCCCCCTTAGGCATCCAAGTTAGAGAAAAGGGCTTGGGCGTCCTAGGGTTTATAGTGTAAAACGCTAAGATTGACGCGTTTCGGAAGTCAAGCTTCCATCATCAGAATAATAAAAATTAAAAGAACGTGTTAAAACTCGCTAAAATGGAGCATGCATCACGCACAATAAAATTGATAATAAAATTAAAACTTTTGGCTACTTCCCTTGTTGCAGCCGTGTCTTCCAAGGTGCACCTCCAAATAGTCGTCAAAATATAAAAAAACCTCTAAAATGGTGTCGCTTATGGTGTTCAACATCTAACCACATGGCTCTCTCCTCTATTCGTAAACTGCCGGTGCTGGTGATACAAATAACTTTTTCAAACATTTCACTGGATTCTTTTAGTAACTATATTTTTAGCAGTTGGCAGGATACCATCATTCAATGAGGTCCTTGGAACATGTATACGTTATCTGTTTGTATAGACATCTCTGTGACTTCCTTGTTTACTTGCGCGTGAGCTCACTCGCGTTTCAGTGTCGTGTTTGGCTACGCGGTGTGTGGTATCAATGAAGACGCACAGGCGGTTTACGACGATAGAGGAGAGAGCCATGTGGTTAGATGTTGAACACCATAGGCGACACCATTTTAGAGTTTTTTATATTTTGACGACTATGTGGAGATTCGTAGTATGTTCAGCAACATCAGCAGATACTAACAACGCTAAGGACAACACCGGCCTACCAACAAGGAATAAACCAAGCTGAGATACGTCGGCAGTACAATTTTATTAACTTTTCGGAAACACTATTTACATATCTGCTCTGAAACAAGTATGCCGTGAACTGTTCTTGGGGACCGCGCACTGAAGCCGCTCGGCCTCTGGCGTGTTGTCACGGTCCGCGCGGCTCCCCCCCCCCCGCCCCCGTCGGAGGTTCGAGTCCTCCCGCAGGCATGGATGTGTGTGTCGTCCTTAGCGCAAATTAGTTTAAGTTACATTAAGTAGTGTGTAAGCTTAGGGACCGATGACCTCAGCAGTTTGTTTCCGTAAGACCTTACCCCAAATTTCAAAAAATTTGTTGCTGGGGACGGAAAACCAGTGCCAATGCACCAAGGCAAGCGAGACACAACGTCCCATCTCACCAGTGCTGCCCACCACTATAGTCAAATATGTCCGCTAGGTCGAGAGTGCTGACGAGGTTTGCCTGCTCTTGAGTGCCCAAAGTGAAGTGCCTCTTCCGAATGACATCGTCTCAAGTTCAGCTTACACAATCAGGGACTAGTACCTCCTGCCAATCTACTTTAGCTTTTAATTTCATTTTATAGTAACTGCTGCTTCGAAAAAGGTAATTAATTCTTCCAGTTGATTTGGTGGGGGACCGACTACCTCACCCATATATTACGAATTTAGAAAACAGTTTTTATATTAAACAGGGCGTACACAATTTAAAAACAAGGCTGAGATTTGTTGACTCCGTTTTAGACGGATTGTGGTGTTTTATAGGCGTGCAAGGACACCCGGGTCTTCAGGTTCCCACACTCACGTGATCAGTGGCTGAGGCTGGCGTCGCCCCATCGCCAGCGTCGCCTCTAGCCACGTTCCAACTTCTCATTCACGAACAGCTGCTGTGTCTCTCGAAACCGTCGACCAGCCTGCCTGGACGAATTTCCACTCCTATATCCGGCCTGACGTCATCTTTGAGCAAAACTAAAGCGACACTAAACTCGTTGACTGCTTATACTGTATAGCTATTCGGGGCAGAAGAAAACGTCGTCTCCACATGGTGTTCTCGCTAGATGGATATCTACAAGTACACTCATGCTCATGAATTAAGGGTAATTGTAGAATGTGGTGTCACACAAAATGGCTCTACACAAAAGTGGCGCTAATAGCATAGGCACATGGGGACACACACGACACAAATCGGTAAGTCCACGATATTGGTGATAATTTGAGAAAACCGTCACGAAACACATGTGCTACAAAACGCCACTGTTTCCTGCGCATGTACCCCGACATCTATATGGGATATGATCACCATGCACACGTACGCAGGCCCCACAACGGGTTGGCATTCTCTTGATCAGATGATCGAGCAGCTACTGGGATATAGCCTCCCATTCTTGCACCAGTGGCTGTCGGAGCTCCTGAAGTGTCGTAGGGGTTTCAAAACACGCAGTGATACGTCGATCGAGAGCATCCCAAACGTGCTCCATGGGGTTTAGGTCTGGAGAACAGGCAGGCCATTCGCCTGATATCTTCTGTTTCAAGGTACTCCTCCACGATGGCAGCTCGGTGAGGACTCATTGCACCCCTGAAAAGGCGGACATACTGGTGCAAAATGACGTCCCGATACACCTGACCTGTTACAGTTCCTGTCAAAGACACGCAGGGGTGTACGTGCACCAATCATAATCCCACCCCACATAATTAAACCACGACCTCAAAGACATTAAGGGGTTGGTATCTGGTTCCTGGTTCACGCCAGATGAAAACCCGGAGAGAATCACTGTTCAGACTATACCTGGGCTCGTCCGTCAAAATGTTACTCCGTGGCCGTCGGCGGGCACTGATGGTGAGATATCGGTCTTCTTGTGGTGCTGTACACTGTGGACGCCCAATACTGTAGCGCCTGGACACGTTTCCTGTCTGCTAGAATCGTTGCCATAATTGTGATATCACACTTTGTAGCATACGGAGGGCCCTTGCTACGACCTACTGTGTTTGACCAGCCTCCAGTCGCCCTAGTATTCTACGCCTCATAACGTCATCAGTATGTGTTCTTTGAGCCATTTTCAACAAACAGTCACCATCAGCACGTCTGAAAACGTCTGCACACTTACTCGCTGCACCGTACTCTGACATGCATCAACACACGTAGAAAGTAGCACCATTTTATCCATTGCTTATTTTTCTTTCTCAGAAACAGATAACGTAAGAAACTGTTTTTTCTCTCGTCATAGTTGGGTCTTTAATTTCTAATAGCTGCCATGGATGCAGATTAAATTCTGGGAAATGAGGTCGTACATTTAGTGACCTGGCAATTGTGTTCCTCAGTAGCAGTCTTCTCAAAGTTCATTCCTCAAATGAGAGACATGAATCGATTTTTAAAATAGCTGCACACAGCACCGGGGGAACAGATTTTCATGTTTATTAACACAGTAAATCGCGATGCTGAACAGATGTGTATTATAGTCGTCGAAGGTTATACCCTGCAGCTTAGTAAACTCACATACAGGTGGAATTATGTTTTGTCCTGACACAATGTCTCTCCCATATAAAGGACTGCATTCCATACAGAGGACTGCATTAATATAAGTCAGTCATATACTGCTGACATGGAACAGCACGTGATGAACGATGACGTTTACAGTTGATAATACTGACTGACTTAGCATCTGCACTTGATGAATGATCAGCATCTACCGAATATGGTTTTGTGCAGCATGCCTGTTTATAGATCCGTGCAGAACAGATATCACAAGAAGTTGAAATAGAAAGGTACTACATTTTGGACATTTAAAATAAAAGACGCTAAATACACGGAACAGACGTGCACATAAGGCAAAGACGTTACTTTGATTAACGGTTGACTAAATGTTTGTAAACAGGCTAAAATAATGTACTTTATGGAGTGAAATTTGAGTACTCATTGGGATTCTCTCAATTCTGCCAAGGTTTCTCCAAAAGCTCAAGTTTTATAATTCAGTTCTTGATAAATTAACAAGTTGATTTAGGAAACCTATACATTTTTTGGAAACAGAAGAATTGTAACTACAAAAGAATAACACTGCTATTATTTTATAGAGGCTTTTAACTCAGATCAAGAGCCGAAAAACTATTTTTTTACAGTTGCTATGTGCTGGCCCAACAAGTCGATCCCTATCCTGGAGGACTGGGCAATATTTCAGGTTTCCACTCCTTAGACAGACCGCCCTCCCAGGGATTCGAGCTCCACCAGCCCGATAAATAAGGAAAGGAAATATCAGGACCGGATTTTTGGGAAGGTGGAACGTAGCGAGACACTGCTCATCTGCTTCCTCCTCAGAGGCCTGGCCGGCTTAGGTATAGCTCTCCACATTTGAGAAACACAAACCCTCTCGCTTGCACGGAAAGCGCTACGGAAAGGCAGTGATTTTACAGGTCATCAGTCTTCTGACGGGTCTGATGCGGCCCGCCACGAATTACTCTCCTTTGCCAACCTCTTCATCCTAGAATAGCACTTGCAACCTACCTCCTCAACTATCTGCTGTATGTATTCCAATCTGTGTCTTCCTCTACAGTTTTTGCCCTCTACAGCTCCCTCTAGTATCATGGAAATCACTCCCTGACGTCTGAGCAGATTTCCTATCATCTTCTCCCTTCTCCTTGTCAGTGTTTTCCACATATTCCTTTCCTCTCCGATTCTACGCAGAACCTCCTCATTTCTTACCTTATCAGTCCACCAATTTTCAACATTCGTCTGTAGTACCACAGCTCAAATGCTTCGATTCTCTTCCGTTCCCATTTTCCCACAGTTCATGTCTCACTACCATACAATGCTGCACTCCAAACGTATATTCTCAGAAATTTCTTCCTCAAATTAAGCCCAGTGTTTGACACTAGTAGCCGGCCGAAGTGGCCGCGCGGTTCTGGCGCTGCAGTCTGGAACCGCGATACCGCTACGGTCGCAGGTTCGAATCCTGCCTCGGGCATGGATGTGTGTGATGTCCTTAGGTTAGTTCGGTTTAACTAGTTCTAAGTTCTAGGGGACTAATGACCTCAGCAGTTGAGTCCCATAGTGCTCAGAGCCATTTGAACCATTTTTTTTTTTTTTTTTTTTGATACTAGTAGATTTCTCTTTGCCAGGAATGCCCTTTTTGTCAGTGCTAGTCTGCTTTTGATGTCCCCCCTTGCTCCGTCCGTCATTGGTCATTTTGTTGCCAAGGTAGCAGAATTCCTTAACTTCATCTAGTTCGAGATCATCAACCTTAATGTTAAGTTTCTCGCTGTTCTCATTACTGCTACTTCTCATTACTCTCGTCTTTCTTAGATTTACTCTCAGTCCATATTCTGTACTCATTAGACTATCAATTCGATTCAGCAGATCATGTAATTCTCCTTCACTTTCACTTAGGATAGCAATCTCTTCAGCGAATTGTATCACTGATACCCTTTCACCTTGAATTTTAATTCCACTCCCAAATCTTTCCTTTATTTCAATCATTGCTTCTTCGATGTACGTATTGAACAGTAGGGGCGAAAGACTACATCTCTTTCTTACACCCTTTTTGATCCGAGCATTTCGCTCTTGGCCGTTGACTTTTATTAGTCCCTCGTGGCTCTTGTACATTTGTATATTACCAGTCTCTCCCTATAGCTTACTCCTGTTTTTCTCAGAACTTCCAACATCTTGCATCATTTTACATTGTCGAAAGCTTTTTCGAGGTCGAAAAATCCTATGAACGTGTCTTGACTCTTCTTTGGTCTTACTTCCATTATCAACCTCAACGTCAGGTTAATTGCGATTATACAAATCCTTCGTGGAAACATGTACAACTTAAAGGAATGAGAGTTGAGAACTCACAGAAAGATATAAGAGACGGCTTAGATCTTTAGAAATTGACCACTAGAGAAAAGCATGTAGAATTTCCCCATTTCATCACGTAATAAATGAAAAAATAGAGAGAAATAAGAGAAAGGACGCAGACCTGGTATAGTATTACGGACAGAAGGGAATGGAAAAAGGCAAGTGGGCAAAGAGAGCTTTCATGGCAACCTCCTGGAAGCAGAAGAAGCGGAGATTCACGAAAATTGTGGATGAGGGATATCCAAGAAGCGCGTGAGAGAAGAGGAATATAAAGGGATCAGGAAGAAAGGCGACATAGAGACGCTTGGTGACAGATGAGCGGGATGCAGCAACATCTCGAGGAACCCTGCATCGGTGGCCGACAGCAACGGTAGTTCGAACGGCAGACGCTTCAACAGTGGAACCTGGCGACGAGAAGAAGATACGACGTCAATAAGAAATAATGATTTAAAGCCCCTACCGGCCGACCAATTTCGTGGCAACCTACACACATTCGGACCGACTGCACTGGACGATTACAGCGTCGTCCTGTTTACCGTAAGTTCGTTGAGTTTATGTCCTACGAGATTCCACTTCGCTTTACACAGAAACAAAAACTGGAGTTTGCCTTTGCAGTTTCAGAAGTAACGAGGCAAAAAAAAAAATCCAAAAGAAAAACCTGTGGGCAAAGAGGTGGCTAATGCAAAGAAAGAAATTCACCCACGCTCAATAGCTGAAATGAGTTGAAAGCCGATGAATTGCGTAATTATCTGGCAACTGGTGAAATATGCAGTTCGGAGCTGCTGAGCATCATCCAAACACTCTTAACGAAAAAGAATAGTCATGAGAGAGGCTGTAAGACGCTGTTTGCTGCAGTTCTAGCCACTGGCAGATGTCAAGAGGATCGCACATGCAGTGCCGTTGCATCCACACGATTATTACCTAAAATGATGTCTGAAACCTCCAATGTTCTCTATAGTTTCCTGACGAAATACGACATGGTAAGCCAAAATAAATAAGATGTAAGATGTTCATTAAGATGTTTATTATTTTATTTGTGTATGTCATATAAATAATGACGCTACAAGTTTAGAAAACTTATTTAAGGTCACTAGCAGACTACAAATGGTGGTGGTGAAAATCACCTAGTAAGTACAACAGATACGAGGGTTGGAACTTCAGTAGTGTCAACTATCTGTTCACAATCGATACAAAAGAGTTACATGTTTTCACCTGTTGTTGTCCTTCAAAGTAGTCAGCAGCGTTGTTTAGAACCCGTTGCCAGCGATGTGGAAGACGTAGTATAGCGTTAGCAGATCCTGTTCTGTTCATGGTGCGAACAGAGCGGTGTTAAGTTATGATGATTCTCTTGTACCACTGTGGTGGTGTTATTCTAACGCATTACGTTCCTCCACGGCTGACCGTCAGTGCACAGTATTAGTGTTCATCACCTGCAACCAGCTTTGCGATAGAAGCGGCGACACTTTCTGCGCAACCCACCCATCATTTTGCATGACAATGCGCGGGTGCATACATCGCAAGCTGTGGCTGCTCTGTTCGGTCGATGGGACTGGGAAGTACTGTACCATGAACCATACTTCCCGGAATTAAGTACTTGCGACCTTGATTTGATCCCGAAGATGAAGGAACCACTTCGTGGCATTCGCTTCAGAACTGTTCCAGATTCGACAGGCAGTAGACTGCTCCATTCGCACCATCAACAGAACAGGCTCTGCTAACGGTATACTACGCCTTCTACATCGCTGGCAACTGGTTCTACGTTACACAAGCGACTGCTTCGAAGGACAGTATCAGGTGAAAACATGTAACTCTTTTGTATCGGTTGTGAATAAATAGTTGCCACTATTTAAGTTTCAACCCTCGTACATAAGAAATGAAGCATTTAGCACCTGCTCTTCATACTACAAGACTTGGATGTGGGTTGGATCTTCTAACGTGTATAAAAATGAAGAAAGCATATTTTACGAATAAAAGTCCATTGACTGTCTACATGTCGACTTCTAGATTTTACTTCCGATATGCATTAAAATGAAATCTAGGGTCTAAACCGTCCGTATTTAAGTTTTTAGATTTCTATTCCGAAAACTATCGGAAATAAAATCTAAAAACAAAAATATATAAGGTCGAAGGACTTTAATTCATAAAATATGTATCCCATTCATTATCTATGTGCCACATCAGACCATTATGGATTCGTTAAAAAATGAAACAACTGATTCATTTCTTGCATCTCTATTTCTGTACTCCTCGCACAACGTGTCCCACGAACATCTGCAGTCTTTTAATATCTCCAGAAACTCTGTCCATTAAAATTCCATCCGGCTCGTACTCTATCACGTTTATTACAACAGCGATTAAATGCGTAGGTGGTGAAAAAGACAAACTTTTGTCTGGTGGTGGGCGCGACAGCGCTACACACGGTACAGATTCTTGGGTGGAGTAGTGTTTGTGACGGGGTCGGTTCTCGGGTCATCCTACCTGATCCAGATGCCGACAGTAGATGTTTGTCTGTCGGTTGTCCAACATACCTACACACGTCCAATTTGCCGGTCGGTCGGTTGGTACGTGTATGCGACCTTGAATTTTTAAAATTAATGATACCATTGTTCATTTGTTTCTGTGTGTTTTAAGATTGATCCTAGTTAGTTATTGTGAAGGAGCCGCGCTGGACAGTAAAATTTACGCTGGTGAGTTCTAAGTGTAAGTGATGTGTAGGCAGTTACAGTAAGCTGCAGAACGGCAGCCGTAACGGAGTGTGTAAGGCCGGAAATGCATATCCTCCTATTTCCATCTATTGCACTGCAATTTTTTTTCCTTATTTTGTTACCTGAAGATATAACATTTCTGTGTCTTTTTATATTGTAATTGTTTTACTATTTGTATATATATGCATTTATGTCGATGTATAATTGGTTTGTTTTGTGAATATTATTTGTATTTATACGCTGGGTTTGGCCTAGGGAAAACTATGCTATCGAACGAATACATCGATAGGTCATGTGGAGAACCAAAGTGTTCAGGATCTTTAGTAGTGTTAACTCTGTCGCGTGGAGCGCGGGCAGAGGGGAGTCTGGCTGGTGTGTTGTGTGACGCTCCCGCGAGTTGCCGCGCTTTCGGGGTTTGGCAGCATGCAATTGCGCTCGAATTGCTATGTTAGTTTCTGACATGGTGTTGCCGACGGGAACCATTAGCTGGCGCACATCAAGAGCCCGTTTCACCTGGTGACCGTGTCGAGAAGAAGGCGCGCCAACATCCAGCTTCTGCAACAGCGACGGCCGGCAATGAGTGACTGTCGCCACCTCCTCGATCGACTGCTTCAAACCTTCAATCAACCAACAAGGAAGACTGGAAGCACGTACAGTTTTAGAACTGTATGGCAGACCTCAGCTTTTAAAATTGTTGCATCACAAAATTACAGCAACTTAGCATGAACCTTTTTTGCTCATTGTCCCAATTGCATTACCAAGCAGGGTCCCTTCCTTTTCCGAAATTAACCCGAGTGTCGTTGAAATTCAGACGCCAGCATTAAAGTAATATCATTCCATTTCACTGCTTTAATTTCAAAGTTCAGTTAAGGTATTCATAGCTGGCTACAATATTTAGATTACACAATCACAAATTAAGAATGCGAGTTTTGTTACCATATTTTAGCTTACCTGTGACTGCAGCTCAGCTTGGTACGTACTAAATTCTTCTATTGTTAATTGTTCAGAATCAATTAATTCACGTTCAAAGTTAAATCTCTTATTTCTAAATTGCGGAGATTCAAGTAGCTTTTGAAATGATTGTTGAGGTAGCCCAAGACTAACCGTATTTTACTGAATTTCGCTGTGCTTCAGAAACAAAGTTCACTATTAATTTCAGTCACTAAGGTAACTTTCAATTTTCCGGTTTTATTAATTCTTTTGCTAAATTAAGTCCGAGTGTAGCGAAATTTATTACTTCTGACAAACTTTCAGTTTTCACACTACACGTGTCAGGCTTCAGTTGCCACGCTTCTAGTGCTAATTATATGTGTAATAACCTTTCTTTTTCAGTTACTATAGTAATTGTCCATAGGACTGGCGACCGTAATTTTCCCCAAATCTCAAATATCTAATTACCGCTAGTTAATTGTTAACGTAATGGCCGCACATTTACTTTCTTTATTAACTTTACCCCTTTTCAAAATTAATTTCCACCAGTTTCATTTGCATTTTACCTTTCATTTAGATGTAACCCTTTCCTCCCTCTTTACCGACAGATTAACTTCGGTGACGATTGCTTTTCCTAAATTTCCATTAGGTACACGCAGTTTAATTTTTCTCTGTCATTAAGGTCGATAAGTGAGGGGGAGGTTACACGTGGCGACCTGGTGACAGGACAATCTTCAGATTTGAGGTTGTTCTGGACACAAATATTGCATTGTTCAAATCTCGTAACAAAGTACTGGTTACGAACAGGCCGTTATGTCAGCGAGAATAAGTAGTGGGAGTAATCCTAATTATATTTGAGATTTGTCATTTATATTGAAAATTATTAAAATTAGTGAAGGCAACAATTACCAAAATTTGGCAGACATGGATACGGAACAATCGGTCGAACAGAGGGAAACACGCACCGCGGAACCCTTTGTTCAGGGGCAGGCGGTTAGCATGAAAGACGCGACCGCCGAAACGCAACAAAGAGCAGAAATGGAATCCAAACTTTAGAAAATGTTTCGGAATCGGAAGCGAAAATCAAATCTGTACCCCTTGATGACCAATACAGGGGAACATACATAGAGGAACCAGCTACGGAAGTAAAACCGGTAGTTTCCGGGAATTTAACTGATTTATTGAATGTTTTGATTAATGAAATCAAGAGTCAATCGGTAGAAATTAAAGCTCAGTCTGAAAAAATTGACAGGAAGCTACACAACCAGAACAAAGCTATTAATGTTGTTGACAACAATGTTGGAGTTGTTAACACAAAAGTTGATAAAATCAAAGAAGATATTGCTATGATTAATACCGAAATCGGTTATCTTAAACAGGAAATGATAGGAGTTCAGGCGGAAATTGCGAGCATAAATACTCGTTTTGATTCCGAAATTAGCAGAATCGAGAAAAGTGTAGGAGAAGCAGTTGCTCTGATCATCGAGAATAAGGTGACGGAACAAATTCAATTAGTGAAAAAAGAGGATCAACAGAAGGTGGAACCCTTAAAGGCTTTAGTATCCGAAGTAGATACTAAAGTGACGAAGCAGGCTAATACCTGCGAAGTGAAAAAAAGGGAAGTAGAAACGCTTGCGACAACCACTTGCCAACTAATTGCGAGAGTGTCGGAATTAGAAAAGAAACTTGATGTATAACAGAGCTATGTGCCAATCTGTGCACATAGTTCGGGATTGATGACGAAAGAGGAGCGGTTCGACCCCTTGAAAAAAGGCGGTATACACGCGACGGATTTCATAAAAAATTGTGGAAGAGTTTTACCCAGATCATGGACTAGTGAGAGAAAAATAAATGCGGTTATTGAGGTGTTGGCTGGTGATGCCAAGCGTTGGGGCTTAAACCTTAACATTACGAACCTGACTTTTGACGAATTTAAAAATTTGTATCTGTCTGAATACTGGTCAGAGCAAGAACAACAAAGTGTCTGGCGCGAATTTGACGTATCGAGGCCTTTCGATGCGAATTCGCGTGGCTCGATGAAGGAGTTTTGTGAGGGCTGGATCCGCAAGTTGGAATATTTGCGTGATCGCCGCACGGAATCCGAAATAGTCTGGGAACACTACAAGAAGCTTCCAGATGATACAAAACGCTACGTAGCAAGCAATTACAGGACAATCAATGATTTCCTGGAAAGAGTTGAGGACGAGGACAATTGGCGCAATAGTCGCGACAGTGGTAGAGGCCGTGGTCGCAACAACGGGTACCACAGCAATCACAACAATGATAACTATGGGAATAATGCATACTGCAATCTTGGCAGCAATAACAATAGTGGTTCGGGCCGTAATGACAATCGGTACAATGCAAATAATAGCAGGACTGACGGAAACCAGTATCATACTAGCGTGATACGGGCTTCGCAGAATAGTAATAACGCCAGAGGGTGTGATCAGCCGCCTCAGCAGCATCCAGGGAGCGTATCTGTTGGGACGAGACAGGGAAACCATTAGCCGCGCCGGTGAGGGGCCGACCGGGCGTGGAGAAATTTTGGCGGCCCAATAACAGTAGAAAACCGAGGTGTCGTCGTTATGAAAATTCCGTATGGAATAATCAACGGCGGGAGAGTGTGCCAGTGTTAGGAGAAAGGAGTGCGCCCACAAGTAGTAGATCAGCTGTAGACACGGCAGCAGAAAATACATTCACTGTCAGTGAGAACTATTTAAGCAGTGTACCGGAAATCGATTATAAAGTGGCAGCTGTAACACCCACAGGGAAACTGGAGATTGAGTTTAAGAATGATTGGCAAGTGTTGAGAGAAGATCAGATGTCGGATGAAACGTCCTTCATCGAGCGAGGGGATGCAGAGAGGGATTAGGTCTGATTAAGGCAGTTCGGTCGCTTATACGACGAACTAAGAGATTATAGGGGCCTGTATGGGAGAAATGTTTATGGGGAGCGCGTGCAGGATTTTCCGCGTCTCGTACCGCAGGAAGATAGTGTTTGTGAAATGATAGAAAGTTCTGGCCCTAACCGGCAGACTTTACCAGAAATAGTTGATGTTAATGGGGAGCAAGATTCGTCGTGTTTCATACCGCAAGAGTTGGATGTTGAAGTAATAACGGAAAGTTCTGGCCCTGACCGGCAGACTTTACCGAAAATTATAGTGTTAGAAGTGGAACTTGCATTAGTAGCAGAGTTTGTTTACTTACAGGCTAGAATGATTGGTTCAAATGGCTCTGAGCACTATGCGACTTAACTTTTGAGGTCATCAGTCACCTAGAACTTAGAACTAATTAAACCTAACCAACCTAAGCACATCACACACATCCATGCCCGAGGCAGGATTCGAACCTGTGACCGCAGCGGTCACTCGATTCCAGATTGTAGCGCCTAGAATCTCACGGCCATTCCGGCAGGCTGGCACAATATGTATGATTTGTTCAGCTCTGCGGGTCTCCATCGATGAATTACTCTCTAGTGGTTCCCATTGTTAATAATTGAACGCCTAGTGACGGAGACCTGGCCAAGTAATTGTGTTGAGGTTGGGCTTAAATTATATACAGTAAAAAGAACTTTCATTGAGAGAACTGTACTGGGACAAAGTTCTCATTGTTGAAATGTGACTGGATGTGCGGCCAAATGCTTATCACGAGTGTCTCGTATTTTCTTGCTTGAGTTCCTGTAAAGAAATCTCAGAGGAAATTGTGCGTTGCTATGTTCTTGTATAGATGGCCAACGCACTCCGAGAGAATCAAGTGTTCTCCGCGAGGATTTGGAGCGTTTGTTCAAAGAGAATAGCACGGTGCGGCATAGGTGTAAAGGATTGATTTGTGATTTTGCATTGAATGGTAGCGACATAATTTGCAGCATACCCCTATTTGATTGAACAGGCACTACAGAATATCGGAACGAAACCACATGTTGATCGTACTGTGTTGACTGCCTGTAAATTGTCATGATCTTTCCCTTAATGATAAATGCATCTACATCTACATGACCACTCTGCAATTCACATTTAAGTTCCTGGCAGAGGATTCAACGAACCACCTTTAAGCTGATTCTATACCGCTCCACTATCGTGTAGGGCAGAAAAAAACAACCATCCGTGCGAGCTCTGAATTAACTTGTTTTATTATGAAGATCATTTTGCTGTACGTGGATGGACGCCTACAAAATATTTTCACACTCTACGGAGAAAGTTAGTGATAGAAATTTCGTGACAAGGTCCTGCACCAGCGAAAACCACCTTTGTTTTAATTACTGCCACCCCAGTTCGTATATCCTATCCGCGGCAGGCTCTCCCCTATTTCGCGATACTAAAAAACGAGCCGCTCTTATTTTTCGATATCCTCCGTGAATCCTGCCTGATGCGGATCTCAAACCACACAGCAGTACTCCAGCAGCGTGCGGAGGACAAGTTTAGTGTAAGCAGTCTCTTTAGTAAACCTGTTACATTTTCTAAGTGTTTTGACAATAAATTTCAGTCTTTGGTTTGTTTTCCCAACAACGTTATCCATTTGATCGTTCCAATTTAAGTTATTCGCAGTTGAAATCCCTAAGTAATGTGGCGTTAATAGGCGGTGGCAGCTTTTAGACTTGTATAGTTTATGGTGTTACAGAAATTTAGAGAATTGTTTTTAGTAGTCATGTGGATGATTTCACACCTTTCATGATTTAGAGTCAATTGTCACTATTTGCACCACATAGCTATCTTGTCGAAATTACTTTGCAATTCGTTTTGATCATCTGATATCGTTAAATGGCGGGAAATGACAGCATCATTTGCAAACGGGTCAAGAGAATTCCGCAGATTCTCTCCTAAATCGTTTATCTAGATAGGAATAGGGCGCGTATAACGCTTCCTTGAGGAATGCCAGATGTTACTTCCGTTTTACTCGGTGTCTTTCCATCAGTTATTATGAACTGTGGCCTAGGCACGTAATTTAATTAGAAGTCACTGGTCAGGGACGGTGTCAAAAACCTTCTGGAAATCTAAAAATATGGAATCAGCTTGACGTTTTCTGGCAATAGCGCAATAGCGAGAATAAAGAGCTAGTTCTGTTTTGTAAAAATGACATTTTCTGAATCCGTGTAGGCTAGTTGTCAACATTAACCTATTGTAACCACTTATACAGGCACGTCATAGTATTACCATTACAACTTTGAAGTAGCAAGTGATCATTGTATTGGGTAAAGATAGTGAGTCGCGATTTGTCAACACCTGACGGGACATAATTTTCGTCTGAACTGTACAGCTTCAGAGCCGAAAGTGGTTGTGGCACATAGATTTTTTTTCTGGTTTTTGCTTCTTTAGTCAATTCTAAATTGCTGTCTTCAAGGGATAGAGAATTCTGCCCCTCGTCCACAGCCGTCGATTTCTGAAGTACAAGAATTGGTAAAATTAAAGCTTCGGTATTTTAACCTGAAATAAACACGTTCCTAAATGTTATCTGAAAATTGATGGAGTCCCAAACAAGGATAAGAC
This sequence comes from Schistocerca americana, assembly GCF_021461395.2. Classification (NCBI taxonomy): domain Eukaryota; kingdom Metazoa; phylum Arthropoda; class Insecta; order Orthoptera; family Acrididae; genus Schistocerca; species Schistocerca americana. The sequence goes on along the minus strand of NC_060124.1, from coordinate 261,621,422 downwards.
ATAATACAGTTAAATTACAGAAACTTTAGAAAGTTCGTAAAAGTAAACACATAAATGTAAAGATATTCTTAGTTGTCTCTCAATCACTTGAAGGTCAGTTACTTGAAAGAAACAAACATAATTAAGAAATGGAGCTATTTAGTAATATGTGCATCTTTCCGATGTTATCTGAGAAGAAAATTTATGTACAAGGATAAATAAGAGAATATATTATCCTTACAGGTAGGTAATATTTGCAAGAATACTTCATGATAACTATTTTGGAAAAGGAAGTAAGGACATACAAAAGATATTAATTTTATTATTGAAACAAAGCAGAGATGAAAACGGTGTTGATTTAAATTTTGTGTCTGACTCAGTGTTAAATTCTCTCTGTGATTAGATGGACGACATTAATAAGCAATTTAAGGAGAAATTTTATATTATGAACTGTAAAATACTGTAAGTAAAACTAATTCCTAAAGCGACCAACTTACCCCGAATTAATTAATATTCTTTGACAGATGGTTGCTGGATTATATTTTCAGTTAGAGAGATTAATCATCACGTAATTGGTGTCTTGCAATAGCCAAAGACGTATTTGTGGTTGAACTGCGCATTAAGATACTCTGTTGCCTTATGGTTTGATTCTAAAGATGAATGTTAAAACTAGGTTTTGAAACATCGATGAATTAAGTAAATTAAATACGGATATATTTTAGGAACCCAACACTAAGACTCTTCACGAATAATACTGCGGAGGACACTATTAATTGTTGATATGTAGCAGATATATCGTGCTGTACCTCGGTAGATGTGCAGATTGTGTATCAATATATATTTCTTTACACAACACGAAAACAGAAGTGTGACAGTAGTTATCCTTCAGAAAAGGCATTTAAACGTAAAGAGTTTACATATGAAGAAGGAAATTACTGAGTATCAATTACGTGAAACAGTAGCCATTGTTACCTACTCTTCATTTAAAAGACCAGCCACTTCTTAGCAATAATTTAACGACTCCAACGACTACTGATATTTATGGTGAATAAGTAGCTCACATGTGACATTATGCACCGTTGCTTGTACGATGACCTCTGTGCGGATATATTTTAGCGACCAAAGCAAGAAGCGTCATCCGATGCTAAGATCCCGTTTCCTTTAAACTGTGCGTGAAGTAGCGACAGCTTTACACGTAATTGTTTAGGCATTATTGTGACACAGTGCAAAGTCCAGAACAAAAGTGATGCCAAGTGATAAGGAAGAGAAAGACGAAGTCACAATGTGGGTAACGAGCAAGTTGAGTACATTGACTCATTTACTTATTTAGGAAGTAAGACCTGTAGAGATGAACGGAGTAAAGCAGAATCAGTAGCATTGCTCAAGTAAAAAACATCCTTCTGCTAGGAGAAGGACCTGGTCAGAAAGCACCAGCCTTTAAATCAGAAAAAGTATTGTCGTAGAGGTTTATTTTGGACTGTGGGTTGTTATGACTGTGAAACCTGTACTCTGTCGACTAAGGAAGCTAAGAAACTAAATTCTTTAGATATGTGGTGTTACAGACGTGTGCTCATCGTAAAGTGAAATCACATTGTTCCAAACGAAGTGCTTCTTGAAAAAAGGTTAGGTGTCAAGGAAAGATGTGGAAATCAATTCTCATGAGAAAAGTGCGACTTACTTGCACTCTAGTAAGGTGTGAGGGATTCTTGAAGCGAATATTAGAAGTTTGCGCAAACGGAAAGGGAGCTAAAGGATGTACGCGACTAGGTGCATAGACCAACTCATGAAAGATGTGGGATGTAGGATCTATAGAAAAATGTTGTTGTTGTAATCTTCGGTCCAGAGACTGGTTTGATGCAGCTCTCCATGCTACTCTATCCTGTGCAAGGTTCTTTATCTCCGAGTGCCTACTACAGCCTACATCCTTCTGAATCTGCTTAGTGCATTCATCTCTTGGTCTCCCTTTAAGATTTTTACCCTCCATGCTGCCCTCCAATACTAAATTGATCCCTCGATGTCTCAGAACATGTCCTACCAACCGATCCCTTCTCATAGTCAAGTTGGCCACAAATTTCTCTTCTCTCCAATCCTATTGAATACCTCGTCATTAGTTATGTGATCTACTCATCTAATCTTCAGCATTCTTCTGTAGCACCACATTTCGAAAGCTTCTATTCACTTCGTGTCTTAACTATTTATCGTCCACGTTTCACTTCCATACGTGGCTACACTCCATACAAATACTTGCAGAAACGACTCTTGACACTTAAATCAATACTCGATGTCTTTGAAGATTATATGGGTTAATTAATGATTATTATGTTACAATACTGTTGTTGTAGTTGACCGTGTATATCGAGACTTCGTTCATTGTCAAATGCAATGGTGTGGTACTAACTGATGGAGACGCATTAAGAACTGGTAAAATTTAATTTATTTCCTTTATCACACTGCACAAACATAAACACATTATCATTCAAACTGTGTGCCACTACTATTAAACGTAGAGATAAATCCTTCGCTACGCAACCGCCTTTGGCTCACACAGCCTACACCTTCCACAGACTCTCAACAACTGCTTCTGCTTGCGACTCTTTGCGCCACTGGGCATTGTCGCCCTCCAAAGAAAAACCACTTACAGATACTACACACCAATACCCTCACATCACCACGGACGCCGGCCGAAGTGGCCGTGCGGTTAAAGGCGCTGCAGTCTGGAACCGCAAGACCGCTACGGTCGCAGGTTCGAATCCTGCCTCGGGCATGGATGTTTGTGATGTCATTAGGTTAGTTAGGTTTAACTAGTTCTAAGTTCTAGGGGACTAATGACCTCAGCAGTTGAGTCCCATAGTGCTCAGAGCCATTTGAACCATTTGAACCATTTGAACAATCACCACGGACAACGCAGTGGCCAATGGCCTTCACTTAACAACCGTGAAAAGCGGCGGTTGCATAGACTTGTCAGAGCTCATTTTTAAAAAAAAAATAAAAAAAAACTTTGCGTGAAATAACCTCAGAAATCAGACCTACGACGAAATGTGGCATTAATGGGCTATGGAAGCAAACGAATGACGCGAGTGCCTTTGGTAACAGCACGACATCGTCTGCAGCGCCTCTCCTGCGCTCATGACCATATCCGTTTGACCCTAGACGACTGCAGATACGTAGCCCAGTCATACGAGTCAGACCTCAGTTCGTAAGAGCTGATGACAGGGATCGAGTATAGCGCAGACCCCACGAAGCCAGACCCAAGTTGCCAGCAATGGACTGTGCATGCTGGTGATGGCTTCAAAATGGTGTCAGCTGTGTTTTCATGGAATGAACTGGGTCCTCTGGCCCAACTGAACCGATCATTGACTAGGAATGGTTATATTCGGCTATGTGGAGGCCATTTGCAGCCATTCATGGGCGTCATGTCCCCAAACAAGGATGGGATTTTTATGGATGACAATGCCATGTCACTGGGCCGTATTTGTTCGCGATTGGTTCGAAGAACGTTCTGGAGAGTTCGAGTGAATGATTTGGTATTCAAGATCGCTCGACATGTTTCCCATCGACCATTTATGGGGTGTAATCGAGAGATCAGTTCGTGCAAAGAATTCTGCACCGGCAAGACTTTCGCAATTATGGACGGCTGTAGGGGAAGTGTGGCTCAATATTTCTGCAGGGGACTTCGAACGACTGTGTTGAGTCCATTACACGTCGAGTTACTGCACTACATCGAGCAGAGGTACGTCCGACACGGTACTGAGGAGTACCCAGTGACATTTGTCACCTGAGTGTCAGTCCTCGGATAGACCACTACTGAAGGTAGAAATATGTTCAGGACACATAACAATTATAAGGAGGGCCTCGGTCCCGCTAAACCAAAGTATCAGGTCATAATATTAACAAATGTTTTTTATTTCAGTCTTTGATCACAATATCAATTCTTTTGACAATGACCGGTTTCAGTCTGTAATGACCAACCTCAGATCTTGTCTACACCATGTCCTACAGTGATTAGGCCATAATGGAATCGTCAAAACATATAAATATAATCAGCACAGCATCGTCCCATAGATCTAAAATAAGGTGTAGAATAGGCCACATCGTCCACAAAGTCATTATTGCCACAATTGCAATAATGACTGTGTGGACGTGTGGTCCAATGGCAATAATGGCAATAATGGCCGATAATGGCCAACAATGGCAATACTAGCAATAATGACTGTCATTATTGCAACTCCAAGTTGCACTAATGACTGTGTGGACGATGTGGCCCATTCTACACCTTATTTTAGATCTACATGACGATGCTGTGCTGATTATATTTATATGTTTTGACGATGCCATTATGGCCTTATACGAAAAATGTCGTGTGACTAGGGCCTCCCGTAGGGTAGACAGTTCGCCAGGTGCAAGTCTTTCGGTTTGACGCCACTTCGGCGACTTGTGCGTCGATGGGAATGAAATGATGATGATTATGACAACACAACACCCAGTCCCTGAGAGGAGAAAATCTCCAAAGAAGCCAGGAATCGAACCCAGGCCCTTAGGATTGACATACTCTCACGCTAACCACTCAGCTACCAGGGGCGGACATTATGGCCTTATCACTTTAGGACACGGTGTAGAAAAGATCTGAGGATGGTCATTACGGACTGAAACTGGTCACCGTCAAAAGAATTGATATAGTGATCAAAGATTGAAATAAAAAACATTTGAAAGTATTGGATCACTGTTCATATACGCGACTATGTCGTAACTGGTGGAATATTAACAACTGCTAAACATTCTCCTCTGGTTAAAATGGCTCTGAGCACTATGGGACTTAACAAAAATGGTTCAAATAGCTCTGAGCACTTTGGGACTTAATATCTGAGGTCAGCAGTCCCCTAGAACTTAGAACTACTTAAACCTAACTAACCTAAGAACACCAGACACATCCATGTCCGAGGCAGGAATCGAACCTACGACCGTAGAGGTCGCGCGGTTCCAGACTGAAGTGCCTAGAACCTCTCGGCCACAACGGCCGGCATTCTCCTGTGTCATTCATTCTTTTAAACGCCTCTCACCAGCAATTATAAAGACTGTGATGCTCAAATCAATCCTTGGGCTGATGATAGATGTACCGCGGAGACTGTAAATAGGCGCTGGTTTATTTAGGAGCAGGCTGAACGCATCTCGGTGATGAGGACGCCCTCTGCTGAGGAGCAGTGTCGCTAAATCAGCCAAACGAGCGTCAGGGGGCGCGTCAGTGGAGAGCATCGCCTGAAAGAGTTATGAAGCGCAGGAAGAGGTCAAGAGCTGCTCTCCGGAGGTGCGCTGATGGAGGCGAGGCGTGGGAGAGCGCGCTGCCAGGGCTGAATGAGAGGCGGAAGCGGCGGAGGGGTGGCCGGCCGATATTGCAGAGCGATGAGCGGTCGGGCCGCGCGCGCCCCGCCGGGTTCACAGGGCCCGGGCAGAGTTACGGGGGCGCCGGAGGTAATCCGTGACACGTTCAAGGCGGTGCGGCGCAGCGCTCGTATTGATGGCGCCGGCATGCAAATACCAGAGGAAGGCGAGAGTGCCGTCTCGAAGGGGAGCCGGTTTACGACCACGATCATACGCGCTGGCGGCCTACTTGCAATGCGGGAGGCGCTTTACTCCTGGAAGAATATCGAATGTAGAGGAGTGAGAGGTGGCATGAGCCCCCTCTCATACTTCTATTGTACTCTGAGTAATTCGATTTTCCTCTCTAATTGCATGCAGTGAAAAGTTGCTATTCCTTCACACGCGGACTTCCCACGCAGCGTCCGTCTCTCGTCACCCGGGTGGTCCGGTAACAGGCGGCCACTGCTGATCTTGCAAGGGTTAAGCCGACGGGTGTGGATAATTTCCAGACGCCAACATTGTCATAAAAGCGGCGGCGACACGCCCACAGGGGCCTGACAGAGCGGCTGCGCTAGAGATTCCATTACTTCGCAGAAACTTAGTGAAAACACTTTCTGGCGGGCTAACAGCGAGGCGTGGGAATGACTTGTGTTCCCAGGCAGTCTTGGCGGGAAAATTGCCGCGTTTTCTGCAAAATCGTAACTCTGATTGGCTTGCTCAGGGCATAGCTCAGTGACGTAGCAAAATCGGCGCAGAAATTGGCGCCAAGAATCTCCATTGTTGGAATGGTAGTGCTTCGGCAATAGAGTGGAATTTTCTGCCGGTTTTCGAGTTGCTGATTGGAACGTTTAACCACGGCCACTGGCGTGGGGGCGGGAATGTTCTGTGTTCGGTTTGTAAAGGTGCTCTTGAGAGACACAGTCGGAGTAGGTTACAAGACTGAGCTCTCGCTGCTCTGGACAGCCTGCCTTCTGTTGGCTGTCTAATAGACTTTTATTTAATTGTAACTGTTTGACGAAGTTGCTGAAGTTTCGACTTCAACGTAACTTTTCGAGTACAGCTGGCAATTGAGCGTTCTGCGTACAAGCGGCCTATGTTGTCTGTCTCGACCAGTTTTGGCTACAGTTGACTGTATTGGAGTTACTGTGTGACTTCGCTTGTTAAAATCAATCACTGTACCGTCAGTGATTGTGTGGCGGGCCTTCTTCGTCTCCCTCAGAGGCGCATTTGTATTGCTAGGAAGTCTTTAGTCTGGAACAACCAGACCAGGATAACATGTTTCGGGCTATACGCGCGACATTATTATCACCACGACGGGACGTCGAAGCAACCAGCCATCGCCTCCGGTACGCCAGATCGTGTTCTTGCAGTTAAGAAGACAGCTTGGTAATGTATGTCCGCAGCACCGGCAGATTAGGGATTTTGCTAGGTGATAATTAGAGCTCAGCAGAGCGCGCCTGTTTGTCTTCTCTAACTTTGTTCTGTCTTGGGTGTTCATTGTCTGAGTTCTCACTACTATAGCAGCAATTAATGTTGGGTTGGCTGGGTGTTTCTCTTGCGTTGCAAGGAATTGGCTCCACATACCACTTCGTCATAAATGTCACAATCTAGTGTATGTACAACTTCACCTTCGCAGCATTTATTTGAGTATCCAATTTGATCCAATTTGATGTATTGTAAATGTTTCATGTGTTTTGTTTATTATTTTGAGTTTAGTCATAATAAATCAAACTGTTATTTTGGACATAACTTTCATTCTGTTAATCGGTAGAGCAACCCTTTCATTTCTCACTATGTTAATGAAACTTTTGTTTAATTAATTAATTTCTATGAAATTAAATTATTGCAGGTGCCAAACTCTTTTCTACTCCACTTGTAGGGTGGATTACAGTCAGTTCGCGTTTCTTCTTAATCCATTGCAACAGCAAAAGTCGGAGTTAGAACAGGGGGGGGGGGCTTAAAGCATCATTTACATATGAAGATTCTAGAAGAATTTAGTGTTAAATACACTGCTAGCCCCGGCATCTCGCAAGAGTTTCTAATAAACAGATCACAGCCTGTCACTCTGAATGGAGAGAAGTATTCAGACGTAAAAGTAAATTCAAAAGCTTTATAGGACCGTTACTTTTTTCACATTGTAACCTCTAAGACAAAAACAGCGAAGCACCACGAAGGGGCTGTCCGAGTGGGACGGAGATCGATAAATTTGATGTGCATGTGCGGACAAACAAATGATTACAATTTCATCTTCGTACATTCGTGGCATAATGTTGGTCCCATAAAATTTCGTGCGTGCAGCCGCATGAATTTCACTTCTTCTCCTAGTCTTTCAGCTGTACACCGTCCAGCCATGCAGTATATCCGAAACCACACCGTACGGATATATATTTACGTGCAAATAGCAGGCCACTATTCTTCGCAGACTATCAGTGTACTCAGGACTCTACTACAGAGAACACACGCCATTGCTGACGAGAGCAGTCTGGAGGACGAGCTTCTACGCTAGAGAAGAGTTCTTGAATGGGTACTCTTCCACAGCAGATACGTGAGGCACTACGAACGAAACCAGCATTGGGCATAATGAATGCAAAAGGAGACACGGAAAGTTTAAAATCCACAACTTTTCTGCCATACGTGGGAAGCCTATCGTCAAAAATAGGACGGCTCCTCAGCAAACACAAAGCTAACCTGACTTTTCGCCCTCCATCAAAGACAGTAGCACTACTCGATTCCGTTGAAGATGATACGGTGCTTCGGAAGCCTGGAGATTACAAGATTTCCGGTGAGCGTGGCCGTTCATACATCGGACAGACGACACGTACACTTCATGACAGATGCATGCAGCATCGGAGGTATACCCCGGCTCTTACAACCCAATTTATTTTTGGTACGTTCCTATTGGATGGGACCAAACTGCTGAGGTCATCGGTCCCTAGGTATATAGAATATACTGAAAAGACACACAGGACAACTGACCAAATACAATATAACATCACTCCCACAACTCCCATAACTTTCAATCACGTGACTGTATCAACAGCTTCTCCCTGTTATAATAAGAAAATTGTATATTCTCTCGCAAATAAAAGGTCAATAAAAGCTCAGTTATCGCCGGTTTTTCGGAAGAAGACAGAGATGGGTGGATGACAGCAGCCCTGGTCTAGTGTGAGTGAGTTATACAATGGAAGCATTTGCAACGTGAAGGAAGATGCCTTCTTTTGAATACTTATAATCCAGTAGTAATTCAGTGTGTATTCATACCACATATCCATTCATATCGACATACCCACGGCACAGAGGTACAGAGGTACATTTATTAATATTTTAATATTAAAATTTTCACAGAAACTACAGAAGGTATTAATAATCGCACTAAACGGATGCTCTTACATTAGCAATCATTAACTACTGAACAATTCATATGAACGTGGTAAACAACGAGTTGGATGATAGCCTACATAAAGAAAGTCACACATTTGTACAGTCTTTTTTGTTGCAATTTTATGTAGCTTAAATCCTTTAATTACGTAAATGTGTTGCATAATTATGCCCTCCACAGTCACATGACAAATGAACACAGTATGGTACTTTTCATATCTCTCCATAAGTAACCATATTACCTTTGTTTAGATTATTGTTTTCTGATTTATTCATCTAAAGTTAATTCGGCCAGTGTCAAAAACAACTGAAACTTAAAGACAGTGAATTGTCAGTAAGATCTGTAGATCAGTAACATCTGTAGATTGAGCAAGAAAATGTACATGTACTTTGTAGGCCAAGATTATGATTTCAGTTTTGTTTGTATATTCTTTGTTATAAGCTCGTATGCGGTAGATCCATAACTCATTATTTATGTCTAAACTTCTATACGTAGAATATTATGTTTGGTCTCAACAGGACTGGAAGAGCAAGAGCTTTTATTTAAGTCGTTTGTCAAATTTGAAACATGATTATTATTCAAGTGGTGCTTCAATTTCTGTTTAATTTTTTCAGGTGCATTTTTTTTGGTGGAGAACACACATTCTTGTTAGTGCGATCGGAGAGACACTCGGAAGTTCTGAGCTTTGGAGTTGCTCTTCGTAGTAAGAAAGTGTCTGCAAGAGTGTACAATTTGGAGGCACTTTGTGTCGGGTTAGCAGAGGTTTCCGAAGTTTGGTGCAGGACAGGTTATGTGTCAGGACCCGACATTTCGTTTAAGTGTTGTTGTTTTGGGTGACAAGAGGCCTTGCGAATACTCTAAAATTGCTGGTACATGGTAAAATTTTGAGCCAAGTGAACTTTCATTTCGAGAGTCATTGTTCGCTATCATCGTTTTACGTGAATGTGCACAATCTATAACATGATGTTCGACGTAGTGGGCTATACGCATTTATAATTACTTGCGTCTAATTCAAAGTAAGCGACTCTGTTCTTTTCGTGAACCTGTGATGATTCAGTTATATCTGGGAATTCTATTATCATCCAGATTACGCATTAATGTAAGCCCAACTACAACTGAATACTTCATTAATTTTTTCTTCTTAAAATGAGTTATTGTAGGACCACCATTTCTACTTTTTTTTCAAACGATAAGCTGTATAAATTATCAAATTGCACAAAACTCGTTTTTGGTGTCACATACGTTAATTTATGAATTGAAAATAACTTATTTTTTGTTATTTTATTGTTATTTATATTATTATTATTAGAATTCATTCCATCTTATTACTACGAGGCGTGTTCAACAAATAATGCAACACCTTTTTTCTTTGTCAAGTTCGGTTGAAAAAATGCGGAATTTGCTGCGGGACATCGCCTCAGCCCCAATGGTTCATGAAGTTCCGACAATGGCAGCGCTATACGTAGCCCTCAAAATGTCATCTGTAACGTTGGTGCGTTCCAAGCAGAGAATTGTCATTGAGTTTCTGCGGAGGCCTCGCAATGAACAAAAGCACGGTGAGTCGCTGGGAAAGGCGTCTGCCATCATCGCAACAAGGTATGGGTAAACCTGTTTGATCTCGCGCGTACCGGCCAGGCGCACACAGCTGTGAGTCCTACAATGTTGGAACGTGTGCATACTGTCTTTCGGAGAGTTAGACGAATCAAAATCACACATATCGCTACTCAATTGGACGTCCTTACACGCTCACCTATCCAGTGGGGGTACTGTAAGATGTGTGCCCACTGGCTTGAACGCCGCCTAACAGAAAACCACACGGAGGAACGAAGGACCAGCTGCGTGCAATTCCTTGCACATTACGAAGGTGATCGTGACAATTTTTCGTCAAACATCGTCGCAGGCAAGTAAATGAAACACGGGTCCATCAATTCGAATCGGAAATAAAACGGCAATCCATGGAGTGGCGCCTCACTGCCTCTTCTCTGAAGAAAAATTCATGGCAACCGTCTTCAGGGGCTCTGACGGTGTTATTCTGTTACATGTCGAGGCTCTTGGTGCAGTCATAAATTTGAAGTGAATTGTGCTACCCTCAGAAATCGAAGAAACGACGTCAACGTGTTCGTCACCACAAAAATGCAAGCGAACTTCTCCTTCCCCATGTCAAGACAAGACCTAACCCGAGAACAGCTCACAGCTCTCTCACTGGACTTTTTTGCCTCATCCACCCTGCAGCCCGGTTCTCATAGCTTCCGGCTTCCATCTATTTAGCCCGATGAAAGATGAACTCCGGGGGAAGCAGTTCGTGGATTATGGGGAGGTTATTCATGCACCAAAAGCTTGGCTCTGACGTCGACCAGTAGAGTGGTGACATGCCTGCCAGCGAGGTGGTGCAGGGCCGACGGACATATTGCCAAATATAGGGTTATGTAGCCAAAAGATTTGGGAATAATATGATGTACTGGAATCCTGAATAAAGCCAACCTGCTTTCTGAAAAAAGTGTTCAAAAAATGGTTCAAATGGCTCTGTGCACTGTGGGACCTAACATCTGAGGTCATCAGTCCCCTAGAACTTAGAATTACTTAAACCTAACTAACCTAAGGACATCACATACATCCACGCCCGAGGCAGGATTCGAACCTGCAACCGTAACGGTCGCGCGGTTCCAGACTACAGTGCCTGGAACCGCTCGGCCACTCCGGCAGGCAAAAATGAAAAGTGTTGCTTTACTTATTGAATGCCCTTCGTATTTAAAGTGAGCTTAACTTGCCTATGTTTAAACTATTTGGAAGTACACTCACAAACTCTAACTACTCAGCTATCTTAGCTGGTGAACATGACAGCAGATGTGTATAGCTTGACCCTATCACAACATCAAGCCGCAGTTTCAAACAATGTTGTGCTTCGCCCAACCATGCCTAATGCTAAATCTCATATCAGGGATTTCTTTACTAAGTAGAATTACGTAACAATAACACACAAATGGTCTTTTCTCTTCCGAGTTGTAGATTTGAATTCAATCCCTTTTGCATTCACAAATGAGACTTATTTGGCCTTGCTGTAGTTTTTCGTGATCCTGGTACTGAAAGCATAATAGGTAGTTTGCTTGAGACTCCAAGTTCAAGATCTTACTGCAGTTAATTGCGTAGGATTTAGTAACAGAGGTTATGCGTGGGAAAAGTAGGCGTGAATCAGAGTTGGGAGGAAGAAAAAGGCGGCAATGCAAATCATTGCAGAGTACATGACGTCGGCAGGCAGCAGCGGAAAAACAGATGGCGGTGCGGGCTTTGGCAGTGCCTACAGCATCGGGGCTACAGCAGCAACCCTTAGACCTTCGTCTGCTTCGGCAGCGACTGCAACATCAGCAGCGACTTCACTTTTAACAATGGCAGCAGAGCAGAGGGAGGCAACATGACTGAAAAGTTAAGCACTGACGTCGAGAGTCTGAGTATGTGTGAATTTGCAAGTTTACCATCAGCGATGGAGGTTGGCGTGATTTAAAAATCACCAAGTTTATGTAGGCTACAGAAAGCTTGTGGCCAGATAATCAAGAAGCAAAGAGGGGAAATACAATTGTGGATGACTGACTCACATGGTTCAGGCAAAATCTTATAAATTTGGCGGCGTGGGATTAGCCGAGCGGTCTGAGGCGCTGCAGTCATGGACTGTGCGGCTGGTCCCAGCGAGGTTCGAGTCCTCCCTCGGGCATGGGTGTGTGTGTTTGTCTTTAGGATAATTTAGGTTAAGTAGTGTGTAAGCTTAGGGACTGATGGCCTTAGCAGTTAAGACCCATAAGATTTCACACACATTTGAAAATTTTTTTCTTACAAATTTGAAAAATAATACTGAGAACGTAAATTCTAACTCAGAAAGAGGAAATTGAGAATTACATTCTAAGAGAGAAAATGAAAATTGTAGATTAAACTCAAATGTTGAAGCATTAAATCGTCGAGAAAATTAAAATTGAGATTGAAGATAGGATTGAGGAGAAACTGAATAAGATAAATGTATAAATGGTCAGAATCTCAGATGATGTTGGCCTTGTTAACAGCAGCATAGATTCAGGTGATAAATCGTTAGAGGAAAAGGTCGAACCGCACAATAACCCTGGGTTCGATGTGGGGCGGCGGTGGGATGAGTGGACTGCTGTATCCTGTTGTGGGGTTGTGAACCACTGAGGGCTGCAGCGGGGACGAAGCCTCTCCGTCGTTTCTAGGGCTCCAGTTCCATACAATACAATACAATTAAGTAACGACGTGCTGTGCCAAATTAAAAATGTTTTGAGGCAGTTAAATATCAATTATATGTTATTCGCAACGAGGCTGCCTGACGTCCCCTGGTAGTTCCTTAATGCCTGTGGTGAATACAGTTCATTGAAAAATGACAGAAATCTGTAACTTTTCGAAGCAAACATATATGACATACTTCGGGATTCGTCTTTTGGACCAAGATAAGCCTTTGGCTCCTCAAAAGGTTCGTAAATCCTGTGTGGAGAGTCTTCGTAAGTTGACAAAAGGACGAAGAAACATTTTTCCCTTTGGAGTGCCAGAGGTATGGGGAGAACCGTGAAGACTGTTATTTTGTGTTGTATCAAAGGCTTCAGCGAACATAATAAACTGGAGAGGCACTGTCCTGATTTGGAGTGAGCAATGTGACATGTGCCACATATCAATGGTATTCCAAGGCCAGTATTTGCAGCATATTCTGAACTTCTCATTGTCAGATTGTATACAGGAAAGGTATCAAGGATGATGGGACAGTCACATCAGTCGCGTCATGGGAGAATACTGACGGAATCTCCAATGTGACTGCTCTCGTCAATCACGAAGGAGACAATCGCACAAATGGAACTTTCTCTTGCAGATTTGAGAATGACTACGTTGTTTTCTATTAAGAACTAACTCCAGCGTCTCTTTGTATTTCATGTGTGTATAATCTTTTAGTGCTGTTTTCATGCTCTTTCTGAGCAGATGTGTACTTTTCTTCTTCATATTCGTCTTCATGATTTTCGAATTTTCTTGGCTAGGCGAACAAAATAACTCAAAACTAGAGCAAATCTAGAAAAGTGATGCAGTATCTGTGTTCAGTGCCGAAAAGTGCCCCTGAAACCATTCTCAGATTCTAGACATCAAAATGAGTGCTGACCATTGTAATTTATTTCGCGTTTGAAATAGATGGTCACTGGCAAGGTGTCACACTTGTCTCCAGTTGCTGTCGGGTAGGACATTCGTACGACCACTGTTCTTAAGCCGTGTTACATGATTCTGAGTGTTACACCAGCCCTTGCCACCTGGGTGATAGCTTCATTTCCATCCAATGACTTATCCACTGTAATTCGATGTACGTGTACTTAGGGATATAGCCACCACTTACTTTAAACGAGAAGGCTCACATTTTTGGTAACTAGCTTCCCTTTACACAGCATTTTATGTATGTGGATACTTGAAGTATCTGTATTTTAATATTTACATTTCAGATTCCTGTGTCTTACTTGTGTTTTATGGTATTGTTTCCAGTGAATGGGCAAGTCAATTTAGTTATGGCACTCGACGTTTTAGTTACAATTACATTTACTTATACTTATTTACACTCTAAGGCGAAAAAAACCAAATATGAAGGATTTATCCGAATGGAACGGGGATCGGTAGATGTGATATACACGTACCGAGAAGGAAATGATAATAATTTCAGAGAAATTGGATGGTTCATTCAAGAGAAAGACCTTCACAAATTGAGCAACATAGTAACGCATAGGTCCATCTCTGGCCATTATGCAAGCAGTTATGCGGATTGGAACTGATTGCTAGAGTTGTTAGATGTCGTCTTGAGGGATATCGTGCCAAATTCCATGCAATTGGCGCGCTAGATCGTCAAAACCCCGAGCTGGTTCGAGGGCCCTGCACATAATGCTCCAGACGTTCTCATTTGTGGAGATCCATCTAATTGAAGCGCAGGATGGCTTGTCATTAAGGGAAACAAAACGTCGACGTCCCATTGTGCTGTGAGAGTGCTGCGGACGACAACCAAAGCTATGCTGCTATGAAATTAAATGGCATCCCAGACCATCGCTCCTGGTTGTCGGGCCTTAGTCATGTTGGTAGCCCATTGTGGTTCGGGGCGACTCCACACGCGTCTTCGGCCTGGAATCTCATGTCTAGAATTGTGTACTGTGATGAGTTCCGCTTAGAATTGAGCATCAATGACCAGAGAAGACGTGTTTGAGACTCCCTGATTAGTAGTGGGATACCAACTTGACTGTAGCCCCCGCAGAGCCCGACAACCATGAGTGATCGTCTTTTTTTCATAGCAGGACCCCTCCGGTTGTCATCCGTAGCCCCCTTACAGTACGTCGACGATACAGTACGCCTCACCGAGCGAGGTGGCGCAGTGGTTAGACACTGGACGTGCATTCGGTTCAATCCCGCGTCCGACCATCCTGATTCAGGTTTTCCGTGATTTCCCTAAATCGCTCTAGGCCCTAATCCGATGAGACTGATGACCTCGCTGTCTGGTCTCCTTCCCCAAACAACCCAACCCAACCCCGTACGCCTCGTTTTGTAGCCCCTCATGGCAATCCATCCTGGGCTTAGCCGGCCGGAGTGGCCGTGCGGTTCTAGGCGCTACAGTCTGGAGCCGAGCGACCGCTACGGTCGCAGTTTCGAATCCTGCCCCGGGCATGGATGAGTGTGATGTTCTTAGGTTCGTTAGGTTTAATTAGTTCTAAGTTCTAGGTGACTGATGACCTCAGCAGTTAAGTCGCATAGTGCTCAGAGCCATTTGAACCATCCTGGGCTTAAATTTCAGCAAGATAATGCATGCCTGCTCATGGCGAGAGTTTTTACTGATTGTCTTCGTACTTGCAAACCCTACTTTTTGCAGCAAGGTCGAGGGATCTCCCCCAATTTAGAACGTTTGGAGCATTATGTGCAGGGCCCTGAAACCAGTTCGGGATTTTCACCATCTAACGCTCCAACGGGATTAAATTTGGCACGATATCCTTCAGGAGGACTTCTATCAACTCTGCCAATCAATGCCAAGCCGAATAGCTGCTTGCACACAGGTCAAAGGTGCTCAATTTTTTAAGCTCTTTCTCTTGAATAAATCATTCCTTTTTTTCAGAAATTGTTATCATTTGTTTGTCTGTACATGTACATCTACCGATTTCGGTCCCATTCGGATGATTTCTTCGTTGTTCGTCGCTTTTTTCCTCCCTTTTTAGAGAGTATTTAGCTATAACTACTATTAATTTACATTCTCAGTGTTATTTGTTGATTCGTCTTATTGAACGCACACCCCAGTCAGTTTCTACCTTTGTAAGTACACTTTTTGCGTACTTACACTTGAGCCTTCACACTTTCGACCTTCTGCTCCTTGTATATTTGCATCTTTGTCAATTTGCTGCCGTTGTGATCCATACACCATCCCAGCTACAACAGATTTTGCTTTTAGTATTTATAGTGAATGTTGTTTTTACTATCATGTCTGGTACATGGCTTCATTTTATCAGCTTTTTTCCATGTGCTCACAAGGCGTAACGAACAGCTGATAGATTTACGCCACCGCTTGCATTTAGTATTACACCCCTGAGAACTACACTACTGGCAATTACAATTACTACACCACGAAGATGACGTGCCAAGGACGCGAAATTTAACCGACAGGAAGAACATGCTGTGATATGCAAATGGTTAGCTTTTCAGAGCATTCACACAAGGCTGGCGTCGGTGGCGACACCTACAACGTGCTGATATGAGGAAAGTTTCCAACCGATTTCTCATACACAAACAGCAGTTGACCGGTGTTGCCTGGTGAAACGTTGTCCTGATGCTTCGTGTAAGGAGGAGGAATGCGTAGCACCACGTTTCCGACTTTGATAAAGGTCGGATTGTAGCCTATCGCGATTGCGGTATATCGTATCGCCAAATTGCTGCTCGAGTTGGTCGAGATCCAATGACTGTTAGAAGAATATGGAATCGGTGGGTTCAGGAGGGTAATAGGAACGCCGCGCAGTCGAGATGACAGGCACCTTAGCCGCATGGCTGTAACGGATCGTGCAGCCACGTCTAGGTCCCTGAGTCAACAGATAAGGACGTTTGCAAGACAACAACCATCTGCGCGAACAGTTCGACAACGTTTGCAGCCGCATGGACTGTCAGCTCGGAGACCGTGGCTGCGGTTACCCTTGGCGCTGCATCACAGACAGGAGCGCCTGCGATGGTGTACTCAACGACGAACCTGGGTGCTCGAATGGCAAAACGTCATTTTTTAGATGAATCTAGGTTCTGTTTACAGCATCATGACGGTCGCATCCGTGTTCGGCGACATCGCGGTGAACGCACTTTTGAAGCGTGTATTCGTCATCGCCATATTGGCGTATCACCCGGCGTGATTGTATGAGGTGCCATTGGTTACACGTCTCGGTCACCTCTTGTTCGCAATGACGGCACTCTGAACAGTGGACGTTACATTTCAGATGTGTTACGACCCGTGGCTCTACCCTTCATTCGATCCCTGCGAAACCCTACATTTCAGCAGGATAATGCACGACGGCATGTTGCAGGTCCTGTACGGGCCTTACTGGATACAGAAAATGTTCGACTGCTGCCCTGGCCAGCACATTCTCCCGATCTCTCACCAATTGAAAACGTCTGGTCAATGGTGGCCGAGCAACTGGCTCGTCACAATATGCCAGTCACTACTCTTGATGAACTGTGGTATCGTGTTGAAGCTGCATGGGCAGCTGTACCTGTAAACGCCATCCAAGCTCTGTTTGACTCAATGCCCAGGCGTATTAAGGGCGATATTATGGCCAGAGGTGGTTGTTCTGGGTACTGATCTCTCAGGATCTATGCACCCAAATTGCGTGAAAATGTAAACACATGTCAGTTCTAGTATAATATATTTGTCCAATGAATATCCGTTTATCAACTGCATTTCTTCTTGGTGTAGTAATTTTAATGGCCAGTAGTGTATGTTCCAGCAGTGATAAAATTTTCTCGAGCTTCCAGCCGTGACCAGCGGTTTAAAATCCACGAGCTTTCGGCCGAGTTCTCCTCGGCCATTGTCAGGTGCTGATTGTTGAATTGGTGACTATCGAATGTTTGCCGCTCTGTCTTCAGTGACGTCACTGATGCTCGCTCCAGCGCAATGTATGGTAATGTTTTCATTGCGCGCTTGTCGCGCCCACTTCTACTTTCTGATGGCCCGGTTCCAAGCTGTTCTTAGCTGCAGGCCGCCGTCTTTATTCAGCGTGTTGTCAGAAATCTTAAACGCGACCGCTCCTTGTCCGCGTAATAACAGATGTGTCGGCAAATAGAACACGGTGTCCGTTTTCTTAATGCACGTTCCGCCACCGCTGATTTCTCAGGATACCATAGGAGAAAACATCTCTCGTATTCTATACGGCGCTGTTCAATAGTACGTCAGCTGCCCGATATGTAACTGTCCACACCCCCACGGTAATTTATATACTCCTAGCGTCCGGACTCCAACATCGTCTTTCGTAGGCCTCATTGGTGCCCTAAAACCCGTATCGATTTTATGCTTCTTTAGAGACCGGCTAATCATTCATGTTATTTAGCCACAGAACGGCAAGAACGCAAGCTTCTTCATCCCGCCCTCGGAGGTGTTCTGCTTACGTTTCGTCGCCAAGAAGGCTTGCGAAATCTAACGGAGGTGTTCTGCTTACGTTTCGTCGCCAAGAAGGCTTGCGAAATTTGGTGATTGTTGTAGCCATTTTCTTTGAAGACTTTCCGTAAGTGGCTCAGTTCATTCGGAAGGCTTTCAGCGTCTAAAATGGCTTCCGTTCGATGCAGCAAAGTCCTCAGAACAGAACTTTTCTGCGGAGGGTCGTGCTAGCTGGTAGCATGCAGATATCGGTCTTTGTGGGTAGGTTTCGGGTAAAAACTGTGACTGAGACTCCCACTTTCTTTCCGGCGGACGACGACGTTTAGAAGAGGCAAGGCACCATCTGTCTTTACTTCCACCGTGAATCACCTGTTATCATGAATGCTGTTGATGTGGTTGACAAATTCTCCCAGCTTTTCACGCCCATGAGGTCAGACAACGAATGTGTCGTCGACGTAACGATAAAGCCAACTAGGCTTTGCAGGAGCCGCGACCAGGGCGATGTCATCAAAGTGCTCCATGAAAAGGTTGGCTGTAACTGGAGCTAATGGGCTCCCCTCGCAATGCCATCCGTCTGGTTAAAATAATCCCCATCATACAAAAAATTCGGTGATATCAGACTGTGCTTACATAAATCCACAGCTGTGAAGTCAGATAACTGGGAGAGCAAATCTAAAAAGCCTTTGATGGTGACCCGCGTGAACAATGTCACAACATCAAAGCTAACCATTGTATGTCTTACAATGTACTTGCAAAATTCAGGCCGCAGCAGCGTTGATATGGAGGTTCACGGTGGCAAAACGCGAAATCGCTTCTCTTCACGGCAGCGTCATAGTAAGGCTAGAGAGCTCAATCGATTAACCTTCTTAACACGAAGCTTCCCCAGGAGTTACATACTGCGCCGCATTTGCTCCCCGTAGAGGTTACGTGATACACGAATGCACAGTTTCTCAGCGACATATACTGATAATATTTTCTCGGGTTCCAGCAGCGTACAGTGGTTTAAAATCCACGAGGTTTCTGCCGAGTTCTCCTCGGCCATTGTCGAGTGTTGACTGTAGACCGAAAGATCGTGGATTTTAAACCTCTGGACGCGGCTGAAAGCCAGATAAAATTTTATCAGGAACATCGCCACGAAGCTATGCTTTCGTATATGTTTCAGCATGTCGCAGCGACGACGACTTGGTCCCAACATCCCACGTACGTAGTTTCGAATTTTCATTTGGTAATTTTGTAGCTATAATGTACTGTTTTGGTAACTTATTGCTTTGAGAATACTTGACAATGACCATGTGCCGCCATTGCAGTCGCAGTATGTAATGTTGTAACAGCATAAAGTAGAAGATAAGTAATTCAAAAGCCAAGATCGCTTAAACGCTGGTTACTAGATGACCGGTTTCAACACACTAAAGGTGCCATCATCGGATCTGTGAAGACATAACAAGATAGGTTTGAGGGAGGGATTACATGAGTTACACTATATACATTACTATTAGTACAGCACCACATACCTGAATGTAGCTTAACATACATAAATCATTTGGATGTAACGGTACATGAGGCAGACCAGCTGATATAAAATCATTGTCGCAGAAATAAAAATTAAAAAACATGTGCTGTGCTAATAGTAATGTATATAGTGTAACTCATGTAAGCCTGAAATGTTATATCTTCACAGATCCGATGATGGCACCTGTAATGTGTTGAGACCGGTCATCTAGTAAACAATGTTTAAGCGATCTTGGCTTCTGAATTATTTATGCAACAGAGTGATCACGACACAACACACTATGTGTTCACTGCAATAAAGTGGAAGGACATTATTCAAAAATATCTCTAAGTCCCATAAAAGTTCTGGATTCCTTGTCAGACCACCGTTCCCACACACAAGTGAAGTTAAAATCTTCTGGGTTATCAGGCCGTGTCATATTTCCTCTAAAATAACCGACGTTTCGACCACTCTGCTGGGATCTTCCTCTATGAGTAGTGGACACCGGAAAATGCTGAGGAAGATCCCAGCAGTTGAGTCGAAACGTCGATTACTTTAGAAGAAACATGACGCGGCCTAAAAACCCAGAAGATTTTAACTTCGGTGAGAACGGTCACGAAATACTGCAGACTTACATAAATTTCATTCGCAGTGTGACCATGGACTCGCCCAACGGAGACAGCTCCTAGTCCCATACACCCTCTCCACTGCTATAAGGTGATGTTGCGTCACATAACCGCCAGGTACCATGCTCCATTGCGCTCTTTTAATGGAATTGAGCCGTGGTAAAATTTGCTGTTTTGAAGAGCGCGCCGCAGAGCGTAGTGTAAAGCAGTCGCCTTCCGTTTCTGGCGGTGGCGCCGCTGTGGCAATCGCAGATTTCGTGTCTCCTTCTGGTGGGAAAGGGGAAAAGTTGCCTGTTCACGTGCATTTAAGGGGCGCTATGAGCTCGACAGTTGGTCAGTCTGTCAGTATAAGTCTGTCAGTTTGGGTGAGTCTGGTCAGTCGGTCAGCCATATTAGTATGGGTCTGTCCGTCTGCCGCATTGGTGAGGCGGTTAGTGTCTGTCTGTCGTCCGGAGTTCTAGTATGTGTGAGGCCGCCAGTCTGCTCGAGTTTGCTCAGGCAATGGGGATTGGCGGTTGTATCGATCGGTTGGTCGGTCGCGCACTGGGCACAAGATGACTTGTCCGCCTGGAGCGTCGGCGCATGCGAGGTCACCACGTGAGTTCAGTGGCCACGCCGTATAGCGAGGCGTAGTTGCTTCGCGGCCGACACGAGAGCAACAGGAGCCAAACCACATCAGTCTGGCCGGGGCGAGCTGCGACGCCGTGAGACGGGAGATCGGCGCCTTCCTGCGTCCGTTGAAGCGGCTGTCACAGGACGGTTCGGGAGAGCGTTTTGGGGGTGCTGCGCCAGGTCTTCGCCAGACATCGCCGTTTATTACAAGTTAAGTGATTGCTGATATGTTGTTTCATTTACTTGTTAAATTCTACTTGTTTTCTTGGTCAGTCTCTCGTCCCCAGTTGGTGGTCTGCCTCTCGTCCGCATTTGTTAGGCAGTTAGTGTCTGTCTGTCTGTCGGTCTGCCGTCCGTTAATAGCTGCCTCTGTCATGTTTGTCGGATTCGGTGTTAACGAATTTATTGCTTAAGATAAAGGTGGAATTCCTGTCATATCTTGCCTATCATCTTGAGCGGCGGTATATGTGTAATGTAGCGCATGCTTGTACATTTTATGTAAGACTTCTCTTCATGGGTTTTTATTTAAAATGCTCATTTTAGTATATAAAGTTGACCCTGCCACCGTAAGAGTTATCTTTTAAAAACAAGTTGTACTTTCGGTGGCAAGTACCTTTTAATGTGAGTATTTTGTACCATTTCCATCCCTCCTACGGGGTGCATAGTTAATGTGTTTGTGTGAGTTGTAAAAATTTTTAGTTTAAAGTAACCTGGTGTGTTGCAGATTTTCACCAGTGTAGTTTTTCAGAGGTTGTTGTGAGCGGTAGTGGCTACGGCCGTGTTGAAAGGGAGCGGAAAGCTTCTCAGCCCGAAGGCTCATAGTGTCAATATGGTTCTTTCTGCCTCTAAATAAAATTTAAACTTGATATTTCGAGGGTGCTTTTCTGCTTATAAATTTTAGACCTGTTCTTGAAAATGCTTTTATGAATAAAATTCCAATTTGTTAAAGGTAATTTCATTTTCATCAGTTACTCCCTGGCAACTGCTTCCTAGCTCACCTAGTGTAATTAAATGTGTTAATGTTCTCGATGAATCGCTAGTAAATAAAGTAAATTCTTTAAGAAAAGATTTTGAAAGTAAATGCACGGTTCAGGAATGACTACCATTCCATCCAGCGATCTTGTCAGGACGATGAAGAAAGTATTCCCCATGTCTAAATGGGAGAGCCCGAACAGCTGATTTACCCGTGTTCATCCGCGTAAGGAAACTGGCGATCGGAAAAATGGCGTTTGACCAGGGTAGCCTTAACATGTAAACTCGGCATGCGACTTTCGTGTGCCAGGAGTTGTGCTGTATGCGTGGTGGCAACTCGCGTGAGCGCGCCCGTGCGCAAGCGGCAGCGCTGACTGGGCGGTAATGGGCGGACACGCTGGCCAGCCAGCTGTCGGCCCCGTGTGCTGGAGCCGCGCCGCGCGCCCTCCTGCCCGCTTTGTGGCGGTCAGCGAGCAAGCTGAGCGCGCCGTGCCGCCCCTAATGAAGCAAACCCGGCCCTCGTTAGCCGCGCAGGACACCCCGCGGACCGCCGCCGTGCTCGACGCGCCTGCGCGCTTCCAAACACCGTAGCCTAATGTCTATTGCTCTACGGAACACAATTCACGCAGAAGTCAGAGGACACGTTCCCAACAACGCCCGTGCCACTGGAACAGTACATGTTAATACTCTACTGGCCATTAAAATTGCTATACCACGAAGATGACGTGCTACAGACGTGAAATTTAACCGACAGGAAGAAAATGCTGTGATATGCAAATGATTAGCTTTCCAAAGCACTCACACAAGGCTGGCGACAGTGGCGACACCTACAACGTGCTGACATCAGGAAGTTTCCAAACGATTTCTCATACACAGACAGCAGTTGACCGGCGTTTCCTGGTGAAAAGTTGTTGTGATGCCTCGTGGAAGGAGGAGGAATGCGAACCATCACGTTTCCGACTTCGATAAAGGTCGGATTTTAGCCTATCGCGATTGCGGTTGATCGTATCGCGACATTGCTGCTCGCGTTGGTCGAGATCCAATGACTGCTGGAACGCCGTGCTGGATTCCAACGGCCTCGGATCACTAGCAGTCGAGATGACAGGCATCTTATCCACTTGACTGTAACGGATCGGGCACCCACGTCTCGATCCCTGAGTCAAGAGATGGGGCCGTTTGCGAGACAACAACCATCTGCACGAACAGTTCGTCGATGTTTTCAGCAGCATGGACTATCAGATCGGAGACCGTGGCTGCGGTTACCCTTCACGGTGCATCACAAACAGGAGCGCCTGCGATGGTGTACTCAACGACGAACCTGGGTGCACGAATGGCAAAACGTCATTTTTTCGGCTGAATCCAGGTTCTGTTTACAGCATCATGATGGTCGCATCCGTGTTTGGCGAAATCGCGGTGAACGCATATTGCAAGCGTGTTTCCGTCATCCTCATACTGGCGTATCACCCGGCGTGATGGTATGGGGTGCCATTGGTTACATGTATCGGTCACCTCTTGTTCGCATTAACGGCACTTTGAACAGTGAACGTTATATTTCAAATGTGTTACTACCCGTGGCTCTACCCTTCATTCGATCCCTGCGAAACCCTACATTTCAGAAGGATAATGCACGACCGCATGTTGCAGGTCCTGTACGGGCCTTTCTGGATACAGAAAATGTTCGACTGCTGTCCTTGCGAGCACATTCTCCAGATCTCTCACCAACTGAAAACGTCTGGTCAATGGTGGCCGAGCAACTGGCGCGTCACAATACGCCAGTCACTACTCTTGATGAACTGTGGTATCGTGTTGAAGCTGCATGGGCAGCTGTACCTGTACACGCCATCCAAGCTCTGTTTGAATCAATGCCCAGGCGTATCAAGGCCGTTATTACGGCCTGAGGTCGTTGTTCTGGGTACTGATTTCTCAGGATCTATGCGCCCAAATAGCGTGAAAATGTAATCACATGCCATTTCTAGTATAATATATTTGTCCAATGAATACCTGTTTATCACCTCCATTTCTCCTTGGTGTAGCAATTTTAATGGCCAGCACTCTATACTGACTTCAAATATTGCACGTATGTAACCGACAACTGATTCAGTTTGCACAGTTTTATCGAAGCATATGCGTGCTCAAATCATGATCGGAATTGTTAACATCAGATTTCACATCACTACGGTACCACACGTAAACAATATTTTACACCAACAGAGTTCCGATACACTTCTTGATTCTTATAACTTAATCACAAACACACACACACACACACACACACACACACACACACACATACGAACCGAGCGAGGTGGCGCTGTGGTTAGCACACCGAACTCAAATTCACAAGGATGACTGTTCAAACTCGCGTCCGGCCATCCTGATTTAGGTTCTCCGTGCCGGGATTGTTCCTCACACACACAGCCGGCCGCTGTAGCCGTGCTGTTCTAGACGCATCAGTCCGGAACCGCGCTGCTGCTACGGTCGCAGGTTCGAATCCTGCCTCGGGCATGAATGTGTGTATGATATCCTTAGGTTAGTTACGTTAAAGTAGTTCTAAGTCTAGGGAACTGATGACCTCAGATGTTAAGTCCCATAGTGCTCAGAGCCATTTGAACCACACACACACACACACACACACACACACACATACATACATACACACACACACACATCTTCAACTTTTGTGGTCCTGTCCTCCTCAGTTGCGCGTAATACTACGGTATATTGATAACGCAACTGAGGAGGACGGGACCACAAAAGTTGAAGATGTCAATACAGCTATGTCAAGCATTCCCTATCAACGTGTACAACAGGTTCAAGAAAATACATCTGAGACTCCATAAGACGATACAGCATATAAAATTCAACAGAACATGCAAAAAGAACGATTTAATTCCAAGTTACATTAATGTAAAGGTTAAAAACAGTTCTACAGTGGCACAAAAGTCGAAATCATTTGCAGAACGATATTGGTTACTACATGAAATTAAGATGCTCTATTCGAAAAAACAGCACCTAAACATGATGCTCTATGAGACTCATCTAGAATTGGCAAAAAACGTAGGAAACGCCGCAGTTTTCATGGCACTAGTAGAAAAAGCTGAGCACAGCACATACATAGCAATGAAACATTTACAAAACAAACATAAACACAAGATAATGAAACTAACAGTAAAAAAGACGCAAAAATACATTTACATTTTAAATGGGAAACCACATGAACACCAACACACATTCCATCCACGCTTAGTAAACCTAACAGAGACAGAACTACACGAAAACATGCTCTTGGAAAAAGGTTTGAAACACTGCACCAATAGCAAAGTGAACAATCAATACGTAGAAAATCTCATAGTAGAAACCGAACACATCCTTACACGTGAAGAACAACAAAATAATTGTGAAATAAATATAGGACTGACAAGAGAACTAGTAAAAGAAGAAATAAAAGGCATAATAAAACAAACACAGCAGACACACAATAAGAACAACCAAACAGAAGCAGCTACTATGAAAAGGTTAAAACAAAAGTTAACAAACAACAACGTATTAATAACAAGAGCAGACAAGGGAAATGTAACAGTACTCATGGATAAAGAGCAATACATCACAAAAACCAAGGAATACATAAACACCAACGCAATACAAAAACTGAAGTCAGATCCAACTACACGATTCCAGGCAAATGTCAAACGAACACTGAAAAACATTGAACAGACACTCACAGACAAACAGAAGTACTACTTAACACAGAAAAGCCCACAAGCACCAACACTCCGCACCCAACCGAAAGTACATAAAGACGGAATGCCAATGAGACCTGTTATCAACTTCAAGAAAGCCCCAACATACTGCATAGCCAAACACCTCCAAAAGTTAGTTACAAATCACTATAAAGTAGACAACAACAGAACAGTGATAAACACAGGAAACCTAATAGAAAACATACAGATAACATACAGATACCACACACAGCATCACTGATTTCATTCGATATAGAAAATATGTATACCTCCATCCCTATCACAGAAACAATAGAAATCATAGAACAAAATCTCACATCCCACAGCAACCTCACCACAGACGCAATAAAAGAAATAACAGTTATGCTCAGACTGACAACTGAACAAAACTACTTTCAGTTTGAGGAAGAATATTATCTACAAACTGATGGACTGCCCATGGGATCCCCAATATCAGGAACACTAGCAAACATTTTCATCAGTCACCTTGAAAATCAGATATTTGATAAGATAACCACAAATGAAAGTTTCAAAATCATATATTGGTACAGATACGTGGCTGACATTATTTGTCTGGTACACAAGCCAAGTGAAAAAATAGATGAACTCCATTCAGAAATAAACAAAGCTCATAAGAACATAAAATTCACACTTGAAAAAGAAAAAGAAAATCAAATAAATTTTCTTGACATTACAATTAAAAAAGAAAATGGAAAACATACATTTAACATCTTTAGAAAGCCAACAGCCACGGACACAATAATACATTCCACATCCAACCACCCCCAAAGCCAGAAACTTGCAGCACTAAGACACATGTTATATAGATTAAACAGAATCCCACTCACCAAGAGAAACTATGAACAAGAAATGAACACGATCATACAAATAGCTAGGAACAACGGGTATGACACACATGTGGTACACAGGCTCAATCAAAAAATAAAAACACAAATAAATAACAAACACAACATTTCCACAATACAAAAGAACTCACAAGCTGAAAACTTACAAACACACTCAACAAACACACACAATGACAACACCACACAGAAAAGAACCAGATGGTACACCATGACCTACACACATAAACTAACACACAGAGTTGCAAACAACCTAAAGAGACAGGGCTTCAAAATAGCATATAAGCCTGGGCAAACCCTTCAATCACACCTAAGCCAGCCAGCTACCAAGAGGGACAAATTCCAATAATCAGGAATATATAAACTTGAATGTCAAAGTTGTGATGCAGTATACATAGGCATGACATGCAGGAATTTTGAAATAAGATACAAAGAACATATCAGATGTTGGAAGTATGAAACAAACCATTCCACATTTGCAGAGCATTTAAAACACTACAACCATCATCCTACAAACATGGAACAAGAAATGAAAATAATGAGAATAAGCAACCATGACAAACATCTTATACAAATGCAAGAAAACTTCCACATCCAGAAAGCCATAGCAGAAAACAAACATGTGATAAATGAACAAACACACATCAGCACAGGCTCCCTACTACACTTAATAAAGGAAATGAGAACATTATATATATATATATATATATATATATATATATATATATATATATATATATAAACACCAAAATACAGACACACACACACACACACACACACACACACACACACACACACACACACACACACACAGCCCCACCCAAAAAAAAAAAAAAAATTACATAACACCAAAATACAGACAGACACACACACTCACAGCACAAAAAAATACATATCACACCAAAACACACACACACACACACACACACACACAGACACACATACACAGGACAAAAACAAAAATAAATAACTAAATACAATAAAATTAAATGAAATTAAATTAATACCACACCAAAACACACACACACACACACACACACACACACACACACACACACACACACACACACATACATACACAAACGCACACACAAATGCATACACGAACAGACCACAGATACTTCAATAGTTACACTCATAAGTTTGGCAGTAATATTCGATCTTTGGCAAAAACATTTGACAGTCGGCAACAGAAACCAAAACATTGCATTAAAACAAGCGTTCAGTGCATAGTGCTGTGGAATGTGGAAAAAACAGCAAACTGGCGCTCATAGGAAGAAGAACAACACCAAAAATGCAACAGGAGCGTAATATGTAAGAAACTGCCTACGCAACCTGTAAGTACAGTTCAAAACATTACTACTTAATAGGAAATACCAACCACCAGAACTGTTTATAACCTATAGGCACAGTGACAAAAATGTAAATAAAATAGCTAACATATGTACATATTCCAGGCCACTGATGATGCCTTGCAGAAAATAAAGGCGAAACGCGTATGGCACTAAAATTGTGTTATATTCAGTTGCTGTCAGACGGTCCATCAGTGAAACTTATCAATATACCGTAGTACACACACACACACTCACATGCGCACGCACGCACGCACGCGAGTGAGGAAACGCACAGAGACGCACATAGAGGGGTGTCCACAAATACGAAAACACGAAAAACACAACATATTACCATACCTAATAAGTTGCACGAAAGCCATTGGCATTCAAAACAGCTTCCAGTCGTCTCCGACTGGATAAGTGCAGGTCCTATAGTTTTTTCTGGAGAATCTTGTACCGGGTAGCTTTGATTAGACTGAAGGTGGACTGAGTGCTGCGGCACGGGCTGCATACATCACTGGATGCTGAAACATCGTAAATATGATCGTTAATAGGAGCTCTTGCGTAGGGTACTGGAACAAAAATAGTTCCATTTTCATTATTTTCATCATTGCAGCGACAACAGCAACCGTTACGAAATTGTCTCGAATTAAAAACAGCCCACAGTTGCACTAAATAATGTTTATTTTATCCCTTGACCATGGTTTCTGCTTTAATAACATAGCCTTCTTCAGAAGTCATACACACTAATAAATGTGCTACGACATTTTTCATTTATTTGTGTGTATGACGTCTGAAGAAGGATATATTATTAAAGCAGAAACCATGGTCAAGGTTTAAAATAAACATAATTTAGTGCAACTGTGGGCTGTTTTTCATTCGAGATAGCTCCATTTTCTGCCACCAGGTGAAAATGTTGCCCTGTAGGCACAGAATGTAAAATGTTTCCTGTTTTGGCGTCAGTATGGCAGGTGCGACTATACAGAACTATCAGTATACTAAGCCATGGTTGCAAAATACCACTTTACAGAAGAATGGAAAAACTGGTAGAAGCCGAATGCGGGAAACATCAATTTGGGTTCCTTAGATATGAAGGAACATGCGAGGCAATACTGACCCTACGGCTTGTCTTAGAAGATAGGCTAAGAAAAGGCAAACATGAGTTCATAGATTGCGTAGATTTGGAGACAGCTTTCGACAATGTCGACTGCAAAATCTGGTGGTAGGAGGAATATAATATAGGTAGCGAAATTCAATTCACAACTTGCACTGAAATCACACGGCAGTTATAAGAGCCGAGGGGCGTGAAAGGGAACCACTGATTGAGAGGGTAGCGAGACAGGTTTTTGATGTAGCTCTCATGTTATTCAATGCATTTGAAGTTGAGGGAGGAGAAATAAAACTCTGAACTTTGCTAATCACACAGTAACTCTATCTGGGGCATCAAAGGAGTCCAAGGAACAATAGACGGATGGAATGGACAGAATCTTGAAAGGAAAATGAACATCAATAAAATCTTTTATATTTAAGAACTTCATATTCGCGGTTGACTACAGAAATGATTTATTTTACAAATACGGGTTCGGCCTTTCGACCATTTTCAAGTGGTATCGTAAAACATTTTACTTGAGTACATGTCAGACTTTAAAACCTTCCGACATGCCCTGAAGCAATATCTTTAGCAGTACAGTGGCAAACGGCCCAGAGGCTGAAACTGAAACTGTGAAGTAAGTAATTTCTGTAGTCAACGGCGAAAACAATCTCCTTCAAATTCAACATGACTGTGAACATCGACCATGAGAAGTTAATCGGTAAAACCAAATCTAGGATAATGGAATGCAGCCCAATTAGATTAGGTGACACTGAGGGTATTAGATTAGGAGACGAGACATTTAAAGTGATAGATGAGGTTTGCTATTTTGGCAGCAAAATACCTAAGGGTGGCGAAGGAGAGAGGATATAAAATTTAGACTAGCAATGGTAAGAAAGCATTTCTGAAAAAGATAAATTTGTCTACATCGAATGTAGATTTAAGAGTAGGAAGTCTTTTCTGAAGGTATTTGTGTGGGGTACAGCCACGTATGGAAGTGACACATGGATAATAAACATATTAGAAAATAAGAGAACTGAAGCTTTCGAAATGTGGTGCTACAGAAGAACGCTGATGGCTATATTGGTACAAGGCGTAGCTAATGAGGAGGTACTGAATGTATTTGGGCAGAAAAGAAATTTGTGGCACAATTTGACTAAAAGAAGGAATTGGCTGATAGGCCACATACTTCGACATAAAGGGATAACGAGTTTATTACTGAAGGGAAGTGTGGGGTAAAAGTCTTAGAGAGACCAAGAGATGAATACAGTAAGGAGATTCAGAGGATGTAAGTTGTAGTAGTTATTCGGAAATGAAGAGACTTGCACAGGATAGAGTAACGTGGAGAGCTACATCAGACCAGTATCAGAACTGAAGACTGCAACAACAGCAACAGATAGCAACACATTTTCTTTGCTCTTTGTTCCTGCTTTATTCCACTGTAAATCACAGTCGCCCACATATTTAGTTCTAGACGTTTCCTTCTTAGTTTCTGTAATTGCTGCAAAGTCTAGTTCCTTTTCTTCCAGATGTTTAACTTATTCGACTACCTAACGGGCAATTTCCTTAACGTTCCAGGTGGCAACCTTCCAGGCTCCACTAAACCATTATCTCTTCTTAACATTTATTCCCCATGTTGCAGCCCGGTAATCCGTCCTGATTCCAAGGCTGGAATGAGTTCTGCTGGTATGTTTATTCAGTCCCTGTATGGGGAAATGGCCCATTGTAGGTAAGACTATTGCTGGAACTGCCCAGGAAATCAGCCAAATCAAGAGTATTGTAGAATATATGTGGTTGGCCAACATTTTGTACCGGCTTTTGTGGAGTACGTTCTTGCCATTTACTCCACAACGTCGACCCGATTTTGCTTCGTTGTAAAATTGCACTGTTTCAAGGATCTTCTGATTTTCAGATACAACTACACGAGAGCGAAGTGAAATGAATAAAAACCTTCTTTTTTCCTTTCCCTTGATAAACTGTTAGGGTTGTGCTATCACTCTTTTTATCCACAGTAGTCGAGTGCAGAGGTTGTTTCCCAGTCATTGCCGTAGCAGGCGACGTCCTTCGATTACGGTTCAAAATAGCTACAAAAGTTGTGGATGCTGCCCTCAGACGGTTTGCATCGCTAAGCGACGTAAAGCACCTATCGGTAATAATTTTTGCCTAGGTACGATTCTATAAGCCTAATAACGTTTTCACCTACTGCTTAGTCAGCTGGTCGAAGGAGGTGAAACTTTACAATAAGTATTTGCTGTGCCAGATGGAATATTATGAGCTCTGTGGAAAACAGTATATACGTTAAGTTCATCTTGTTTTGTCACACTCTGGTGTCTGTAATTCTTTAACTTCGAATAGAGCCTGGGCAGATTAGAGTATGTCCGTTTATTCTTTAATAATAATCATTCAAGTGAAGAAATCGGTGTACAAAATCATTATTGTCATATGACGCCTTTTACTGCAGAGAAGGCGCAGGAGTTTACCGGGTCTTTGAGGCTGTAAAAGGAGGTAAGTAAATATGGATTAATTCCTGGCTGGCCGTTTGTGCGGTACGTAAAATTGTGTGTAATTCTCACCATTTTCAAGAGATTGCAGAATTTAGCTTTCCAATTTCGTGGTGAAAACGTAAACGGAACAATTTATCCAGGTCAGCTCATCAGAGAAGCCCTCTGCCTCCTACATACCGCTCTGAAGCGAGTCTGTTTTTTTTTCCCCCTCTTGATCATAAGACTAACTGTTATCATGGAATATGGAACTGGTAAATAACCCGTTCGTACCTCTCTCGCTAATTTAAATCCATTTTGTGTATTGTGACTAACGATTTCATCGAGAATCTTTCTCAAATTGCGGGTGTATCTGGTTTTCAAAATTAATAAATTATTTTTCTCTCACTGAACAGTCAACAATTTTTCTATCCCTGTCAGTAAATGCAAATCACACAAAAGGAGCGTTTACACTGGCGACCGTTTACATGGCGTAAATACTGTATACACATATTTATTATATTTATTATATACACACGTACAAATTAACAATACTATTTTTACATAAACATTTATTTCATGCTATATGCAAGTGAGCGCATGACGCCGAGCAAACTACATTAACGAGAAAATATTTTCCAGTGTTCTAAGACTGGAACAGAAAAATCTGGAAAAAAAGCAGATTCTGAAATATTTTCCCAACGGCAACAAAACAGCACATTAGGTAAAAAGCATCAGTACTCATTCGCATCGCTTGTTAAAGTTAAATGTGGGAGTAGAATGATTTTTTACGAGACTCAATGTAATTTTTCACTACGTGAATGTTTCAGAAGCTGACGGAAACATTCTTGCAGTAGCGTGAAAACACGCTTAGCGCAACATAATTGTTTTGCAAAGAAATATTTTAAGTAGCAGACGTAAGTTAGAACTGTCATTTGTGAACTGTCTACGTAATGAACAAAAGACGAATAAAAGAGTTGCTGAACTTTGGAAATTCGTACTCTTTGTTGTGATTGAAACTACATTTGAAATTACAACCATGGAAAGTTCAGTGGAAGGGAACACTTTAGATACTACACCGAGACTAATACGCGACGTCCCAGCCGGCGAGTAACTGTAGTTCTCAAGAAGCATACCCTATACCTGATCTTATGTATAGCACTATCAAATGACAGAATCTTTTTTCGATCAATAACTTGATGAAAACAATCAGAACCTTGATAAAAGGTTTTATGAAAACCGTCAAAGACTTCACACCACTTCAGCAAGATTACAGCCTTTGACTAACGATGTTAGTAATCTTACTCAGATGTAGGACACTTCGAAAACAGAGGTTATGAGTCACGTCACTGAAGTGATACGCGGCGACTTAGAAGGAATAGCTCATGACATTTCAACACTGAAATCTAAAGTGAACGACATACCAAAACAGATTAAAAAACTGACAAATGATTGTGATACAATGCGGTTAGAACACACAAAACTACAGTCCACAGTTCAACAAGTAGACAAACATGTAGGTGACGTAGCAACAAAACATGAAAAACAAGTTAAGATTTTTCACGAGAGAAAGAGACTTTGATGACAGGCTAGAGACAGAGCTACGGAAGGCTGTTGAGCAAACGATTACAGATTTGTGCAGAGAGCTGAATGCGTCAGTATTAAACAAACCAACTGATGTAGATCACATAAAATAAATTTACAAAGGATGTACCTAAGTGGAAGGTTCAAATGGATCTGAGCACTATGGGACTTGACATCTGAGGTCATCAATCCCCTAAAACTTAGAACTACTTAAACCTAACTAACCTAAGGACATCACACACATCCATGCCAGAGGCAGGTTTCGAAGCTGCGACCGTAGCAGTAGCGCGGTTGCGGACTGAAGAGCCTAGAACGGCTCGGCCACCGCGGCCGGCACTAACTGGAAGGATGATGTGCAAATACAGGTAGGAACACAATCTGAGAAACCAGAAGAAGAATGAAATAACTTTAAATAGCAAGCAAGGAATGGCTGTATCTATATAGATAAGAGTAATGATGAATGTCATAGTCGAAGTTTCTCATGCAAATTTACGTGCACATAGAACAGTAGCTAGCACAAACATAGTAGCACAAAATGTTGTTACACGAAATGTGGGGACAGGCACCACACTTTCATTAGTTATACTAGAAGAAAGTCTACTAAAGAACCAGTTCCACGAGTTCATGCCAGAAATTCGTAAAAGCGTGTTGCCTACAGTCTGAACAACCAAAGATCCAGTAGGTATATTAGGTATTGTACAAGGTGAGGCAGCGCTTTGGGCATCTGAGATGGCAGAGAGCTGTCACACATTAGCACAAATTGAAAATTAATTTCTTGCTAAATATTGGTCGCGTTGTGTACAAGAAAGATTAAGATAACAAGCATTTAGTCCAGAGCCATACATCTCGCAAGGATCGTTAAGGAAATTTTTCAGGAAGTACTTAAGTAAGACTAATTTCTGGGAAGAACCTGCGGTTCTCAGTGGTGTTCTACACATTTTGATAGGTATACTTCCATTTCATACTAGGAAAAAACAGGTACAGCTCCCGGAAACTAGTCTAGAATACTTTTTGTCGGTCCTTGATTCCATTGACCTTATAAACAAAGATATTAAGGCTAATAATAACAATAACCACAATGAGTGGCGGCAGCCGACAGGCTATGCCCACCCCACCGGAATATAACGGCAACGATCACGGGCTAGTACCTGACGCGCGTACCTCGTTTGTTGACACACAGCAAGCTGCGCCGATGGCTGTGCCTGGCTCGGTCAGTGGTAGCTCTTTAATGATAAAAGGGGACTTAGGAGCGATGACAGATATCACCCAATTTATTCGAACCACGGTAATAGCATCTGGTATGAACAGAACAACAGAACAATAGAAGTCAGTGGGGACCACCGCAAGAGAGTCACTCACACTTTACTACGAATCAACAGCGTCAATACCACCAGGGAAATCAGCCACAATTTAATCAGAGGAGGAACACTTACCAGCTATCGAATCTGGCCCCGATTCTGCATGGGGAGCCGCAATGGGGAAATCTAAATCCAGGGAGTGAATATAATCGAGGTCACCCAACATACATAGTCAAACTAAAATTGGTCAAATTACGCCCTCCGATGCCCTCCTTTTACATCCATATTTTCAAACCACTGCAGTACTTTCAATAGGAAAACGTAAAGAATACTAACAGCATAGGCAATGCTTGTGTAGGTAACACTAAGACCAAAAAATAGTAAGAAGAAATAAGGCAACAAATCTGAGTACAAAATTAAAGAACAAAATCACAACATAAATATACTAGTGCTATTCTATTCTTTACGCAGTACTTCAGTAGAACAAAAAGTTGGTGTAGGTTGACTCTTACGTAGAAGACTGCAGCAAGCCAGCCACTTTTTACAATGCCATTTATTTATTTACTTGAACAGTACCGTTACCGGTTTCGAAACGACAGGTTCATCTTCAGACATCTAGTTCACGTGAACTAGCCACCAGAATATGAACGCATTGGTTCGAAACCGGTAACGGTGCTGTTTAAATAATTAAATAGCATTGTAAAAAGTTGCTGGTTGCTGTAAACTTCTGTGTAGGAGTCAACCTATATTTTGTACATAGCCACGGGCTCAGAATGTCAGTTTTTGAGAAAATAGCAAAAACTTTGTACACTTTATGTGTCAAATGATGCTGGATTATAAAAAGGAAATTGGGCTAGGATACATTTGGACTAGCATATAGGAAGAGAGGAAAACTAAATTCCAGGCAAGAGAGTATATTGATCACTATAGATTAGATTAACTAATAGAGCAATCAAGAGTTTATAGCCAAGGACCTCGCAAAGCATTTTACTACAGGTTGTTCAAGATAAGTGGACAAAGGACATGACAAAAAAATCGACCACCTTAAAGGTATGGAATAGAGGAATGGATACAAGTAGATTTTCTTTGTCTTTGTATAAATATACTTAATCCATTGGACTTACAGTGCTAATGCTACTCTCGACGCCAATAAGGGCTAATCGTCGGAACATATAGAAAAGTCCGAATACTAAAAGCACAGTAGTTTAATTTTACCTTTATTTTGATGAGAAATATATGACTGCTCGGGTCTAAACTCAGGAACTTGAAGAAAAAACAATTTGTAACCTGCAGAAGAGTAGAAGTACAAAACATCTGAGAAGAACCAGCAAAGAACGTCGTTTTATAGCGAAAGGCAGAAGCATAGAAACGATTGAAGAGACGTAAACATACGTAGCAGCACGACGGGAGCTCAGCTTCAGAATACTCTACTTTTATTTAATAGGTGCAATCCATTCGGCAAGCCGCAGAAAGTGAGCTATCATTAAGGTAAGTAAAAGCCACAATGAAATGAATATGAACCACAAACAGAACTGACACAACCAGATTAATGGTTATGGTGAACCTATTAGGGCAATAATAAACAGTACAAACTTAGATGTAAAGCTGTCTCTGTGAAGATGTCACTAACTAAAAATGAATAAGAAAATAAAAGTTAAATAATCTTCTCTATTCTAAATTTGTCTTTGGTATAT
Organism: Schistocerca americana; assembly: GCF_021461395.2. NCBI lineage: Eukaryota > Metazoa > Arthropoda > Insecta > Orthoptera > Acrididae > Schistocerca > Schistocerca americana. The sequence continues at coordinate 261,585,302 of NC_060124.1, read as the reverse complement.
TATTAGTGTTTGTAGTAAGGTTTGAAACTATCAATTGGTAATTACGTCGAAGTTGCGCTCTGGGTCTCGTGGAAATGATATTCCCTCAACACACACACACACACACACACACACACACACACACGCGCGCGCGCACGCACACGCAGGAAACTTGTGATGAAAACAGTAGTTCACATCCCAAATTGGAGACAGCTCCGAGCACCTGACTGTGTTCCGAAGAGTAAGCAAAGAATTACGCAAAGCTCATTTACGATGACGAATATGACTGCTGTAACTATACAAACCATGCTTTCCAGACTACGCTTGTGTAGAAACGATTCGAGTTTCAGTATGCTGGAAGCACAAGGCAGTCTCATGTAATTCGTTTTTGCTTGCGCCCTGAATAACAGTGAGAGGGTGCAATACCTCAAACAATTGTGTTGTAAATACCAAATTGTAAGTAAATGCGTATGCGCCTGTTAACGTTTGTAAACAAGTAAGAATTGTACTCGAGTGCGAATGCAATATGAAGGAATATTGTTATCAACTTAAATTAAGAAATGATTGTAAACTAATGATAACATTCGAGTAATGAGAACATAGTGAAGTGCAAGCTGTGGTTTAAGGAACTTTTGTTCCTCTTGTGGAAGAAAAGTAGACCGGTATTAGCAACGGTCTACAGTTAATGTATGTGAAGGCAGCATGGTGCATGCCAATAAACATTAAGCTGTGTCACTTACCAGTAACTAACAGTAAGGAAGAGATTCTGGACTTCTCCAAGAACGTTAGTGCTCTTCTCTGGGTGTGGTGAAGCCCGGTGCACGTAAAACCACGATGAAAGAAAGCGCTCGCCAACCCACGCTCCTAACACACGTACAGATATAAAGTATGCCGCACGGTTCGGTTGTGATGGATCGGAAGACTAGTTGCTGCTCTATGGACTGTTGTACCTGACTGATTATCGAGCATGCTTTCATGTCCCAACGGACGTAGGAACAATGTAAGTTTAAAAACAAGAAGCAAATTTGTAGAGAAAGGAATAAATGTATCCTCACTAAAAGCTCAAAAGCACAAAAGGAGAAATATCGAGACACCCCAGACCTCAGATTAAAGAGAGTGAAATGATCATGTAATAAAGGAGAACGTTATATTTTTATTTATGTGTACGTAGCATAAGATACTATCTAATTTCTGTTAAAATATTTGTTTCATTTGAACTATCATTTGAGAAAGAGATGGACATTTTTCAAATCATGGGGTACCGTGAGGGGTCGCTGGTACCAAAAGACTACGCTTTGAAGACCTTTCCACGGATGGATCAAACGACAGTCCTGTTACCCAAACCATTACTGACACATTCTATGAGTGTAACATCCAAGACGCCGGCCGCCGTGGCCGAGCGGTTCAAGGTGCTTCAGTCCGGAACCGCGTGACTGCTACGGTCGCAGATTAGAATCCTGCCGCGGGCATGGATGTGTGTGCTGTCCTTAGGTTAGTTAGGTTTAAGTAGTTCTAAGTTCTAGGGGACTGATGACCTCAGCTGTTAAGTCCCATAGTGCTCAGAGCCATTTGAACCATTTTAACATCTAACAACTCACCAAAAGAGGACATATACCTACGTATGAATCTTGTAGTTTTTTTCTTGTTTCCGTTTCAGGAGTAACAGTAACTGTTTTACTGAAAAACGCCTGTCTTATCGTATTGTTGAAATATGAACGTATAAAATGTGCACAAAGAGAGAAATCACATTTTGTGAAGTTAATGTGATAAGAGATATGTTATTTGATGTAATAAGATAAATTTGAATATATTGTGTGTGTTGTTATAGTTGGAATAGCAGAACGAAAGATTATTTCATATTACTAGAAGAACTGTTAAGTGAAAGAACCACGTAAGAGGTCATCGAACATCAAAGCAACATGGGCAATACTGTTACGAATACTAAGATTTGAAAAAAAATCCGAAAATGCTCAGGCTTAAGTGAAATACTATATGCAACAAACATTTTGTGAAGAGAATCATTGGGCTCTGTCGCGTGAGTGTGAACTGCACAGACTTCGCCCAATGTGGCGGTAAAACTCTACAATAAATAATTGCAGTGTCAGACGAAATGTTATGATCTCTGTAGACAACCGTAAATATGTTATGGTTGATATTGTTTTGCACATCTTTAAATTTTTAGCGTTGAATAGAGCGTGGGTAGATGGGAGTTCGTCCGTTCATTATTTAATAATAACCATTCAAGTCAAGAAATCAGCGTATTAAACTATTAGTGTCCTATTACACCTTTTACTACAGAGATGAAAACGGATTAATCCCTGGCTGGCTTGGACCATGTGAAAATGGCCCCTTGCGCCGTTCGTGAAAAATTTAACGAGGATAATTTTCATCATTTTCAAGATTCGGAGTCAATAACTTTTTGATTTTACGGCCATAACGTAAAAGGAATAATAGATTTTTTTTAGGGCATCACATCACAGAAGCCCTCTGCCTCCTGCATAACGATCTAAAGCCGTCCGATTTTGCCGAACGGTTCTAGGCGCTACAGTCTGGAACCGCGTGGCCGCTACGGTCGCATGTTCGAATCATGCTTCAGGCATGGATGTGTGTGGTGTCATTAGGTTAGTTAGGTTTAAGTAGTTCTAAGTTCTAGGGGACTGATGACCTTAGATGTTAAATCCCATGGTGCTCAGAAGCATTTGAACCATAACGATCTCAAGCAGACACGTACTTTTTCTTTCCTTGATCGCAAGGCTAACCGTAATCATGAAATAAGGCAATAGCCTTAACGATTCCATTGAAAATCATTCTCAAATTGCAAGTGTACTTGATTTTCAAAATTAGAATTTTTTTTTTCTTACTTAGTAGTCAACAATTCTTTTACCCCAGTCAGTAAACGCAAGTCACGCAGAAGTAGATTTTACAGAGGTCAGCACCAGTGTTTGGGAATCTGTTCAGTATGTAACTAATACTTTATACCATACTGCTTTGGCTTGCTTGTAGTATATTGTGTGAATCGACATTTTGCTTTAGACGACAAAAGTTGTTTGTTAATTTAAGATAAATTTCTGCATTATAGTATGACGCACTGTTTTCTATGAAGGTATACTTCAAATACCTGAGACAATAGCGGATTGGTCAGTTTTGAGGTGTTGAGATCTAGTGCACTTCATGTTAAACCTAATATGCTTCCTTATTTCCATAAGTCCGCTGCATCTCATAGTTTGTCTGAAGAATAGAAGACCCCGTACTTTCTCAAAGAAGAAAATGCTTTGGCTCATGCACTCCTGTTGTACTAGGATGTCAAAAGCTACAAATTCTTCAATGTCTACTGTCCAGAAATGTTTTGTGTTCGATGACAGTACTCAGTTTCAGTGCTGTGCTTCGTGTGGTGCATCACGGAAACACTGAAAATTAGCAGGCAAGCTCTAAGAAGTTTCCCATTTTGAATTTTCCTTTTAGCGAATTATGTTGGTCCTATGCTCTCTCGCAAAATGGTATGACTTTGCAGACGACTTGAAAACATGTCAAATAATGACTATATGTTTTATAATGTGTAATGTACTAGTATTATACGAGTACATTTGTTCATATATTTTATGATATCGTATTATGTTATCCAGTGTTATTCTTAGTTTTTATTACCATTATCTATTATGCAAGTGTTGTGATGTATTAGTCCTTGTTATAATTTTACAAACTTTAACTCTACACCTAGAGAAGACATATTACTGATGTGCATCACAAACCACTAGCACAATTTTCAACACAATTCCATCTGCTGCTCTTTCCTTTTACTCAGTAGGATTTTGTTGCCCTGTACCAATTTTTGATTGCCTTCCAATGGAATTAGTTCTTGTCCTGGTTGTTAGAAGAGATACTGGGTCCAGAAAATGCATTTTTCCATAAGTTGAGCAGAAAGCTATCATTCTCAAGGTTTACATTATCATCTTCATTACGTGAATAACTTTTTTCATTTTCAGACGCTGGATCTATTACACTTTTTCATTGTCCTGGTCGTTATGAGAAAACTAAAATTCTGCACCTGAGCTTTCATCAAGTATTTTTCTGAGTTCTTCTAGAATTTCTGTATATGTGTGTTGCTACCTGTGGCTTTATACACTCCTGGAAATTGAAATAAGAACACCGTGAATTCATTGTCCCAGGAAGGTGAAACTTTATTGACACATTCCTGGGGTCAGATACATCACATGATCACGCTGACAGAACCACAGGCACATAGACACAGGCAACAGAGCATGCACAATGTCGGCACTAGTACAGTGTATATCCACCTTTCGCAGCAATGCAGGCTGCTATTCTCCCATGGAGACGATCGTAGAGATGCTGGATGTAGTCCTGTGGAACGCCTTGCCATGCCATTTCCACCTGGCGCCTCAGTTGGACCAGCGTTCGTGCTGGACGTGCAGACCGCGTGAGACGACGCTTCATCCAGTCCCAAACATGCTCAATGGGGGACAGATCCGGAGATCTTGCTGGCCAGGGTAGTTGACTTACACCTTCTAGAGCACGTTGGGTGGCACGGGATACATGCGGACGTGCATTGTCCTGTTGGAACAGCAAGTTCCCTTGCCGGTCTAGGAATGGTAGAACGATGGGTTCGATGACGGTTTGGATGTACCGTGCACTATTCAGTGTCCTCTCGACGATCACCAGTGGTGTACGGCCAGTGTAGGAGATCGCTCCCCACACCATGATGCCGGGTGTTGGCCCTGTGTGCCTCGGTCGTATGCAGTCCTGATTGTGGCGCTCACCTGCACGGCGCCAAACATGCATACGACCATGATTGGCACCAAGGCAGAAGCGACTCTCATCGCTGAAGACGACACGTCTCCATTCGTCCCTCCATTCACGCCTGTCGCGACACCACTGGAGGCGGGCTGCACGATGTTGGGGCGTGAGCGGAAGACGGCCTAACGGTGTGCGGGACCGTAGCCCAGCTTCATGGAGACGGTTGCGAATGGTCCTCGCCGATACCCCAGGAGCAACAGTGTCCCTAATTTGCTGGCAAGTGGCGGTGCGGTCCCCTACGGCACTGCGTAGGATCCTACGGTCTTGGCGTGCATCCGTGCGTCGCTGCGGTCCGGTCCCAGGTCGACGGGCACGTGCACCTTCCGCCGACCACTGGCGACAACATCGATGTACTGTGGAGACCTCACGCCCCACGTATTGAGCAATTCGGCGGTACGTCCACCCGGCCTCCCGCATGCCCACTATACGCCCTCGCTCAAAGTCCGTCAACTGCACATACGGTCACGTCCATGCTGTCGCGGCATGCTACCAGTGTTAAAGACTGCGATGGAGCTCCGTATGCCACGGCAAACTGGCTGACACTGACGGCGGCGGTGCACAAATGCTGCGCAGCTAGCGCCATTCGACGGCCAACACCGCGGTTCCTGGTGTGTCCGCTGTGCCGTGCGTGTGATCATTGCTTGTACAGCCCTCTCGCAGTGTCCGGAGCAAGTATGGTGGGTCTGACACACCGGTGTCAATGTGTTCTTTTTTCCATTTCCAGGAGTGTATGTATGAGCAGCCCATAGTGGCTCGCCTTCCCTGTATATGTATTCTTTTTTTAAAAAATTTTTTATGGCTAATGCTTTTACCTCTTGATATTTTTCGTACACTTGAAATATAAGTACTGTTTCTTTCTTGTACCGTTAGTGAGTACTTAGACTTCCATATAAAATATTTTCCCATAATTTTCTACTTATAGGCCAATGTGAATATTCAATTTCTGATGAATGCACTCATAGAAGTGTCGAAACCTCGTAAGAAGACTTAAATTTTGCGACCGAGGGTTGTAACTGCTTTAACTTGATTTTTGTAAACGGTCGCTGACTAAGCAGCCATGTTTAAAACAGGTTAAATATGTGTCCATATGCAGAAACATTTTAAATGTCTGTTAATACTTTTGACATGTGCGTATGCGAGCAAAGCCATGGATAGAAAGGTCATCTTGAACCCCTGTCACGATTTCAGTCAAACTTGATACCAATGTCTGTTACAGTCTAGAAAGAAATACTGTAGGGGTAAGAACCACCAACCTGCTACTGGAGAGTGTGATAACGCGAAGAGAGAATAGAGGACAAGGTGATGGAGAGAGAAGGAGGGGGAAGAACAAGATAGGGACAAATAGGAGGAGGAGGGGATGGGCGGTGATAGGGGAGGGAAAATGGACAGAGAGAGGGGAGAAGAGGAGACGGACAGAGAAACGAAAGACGAGGAGACGGACACAGAAAGGAAAGAGAGAGATGTGGACTTAGGTATGGGGAGGAAGAGACAGGGCGAGAGACGTAGGAGGAGACAGAGGGGAAGGAGCAAATGGACAGAGGAAGGGAATTGGAGGATCTGGAGAGAAAGGGGGAAGAGGAAAAGACAATTACAGAAAGGAAAGGGAGTAGACGAACAGGTAGAGGAGCAAGGACGGTGGACAGAGGTGGGTGGAGATGGACAGAGAGAAGGAAAGAGGGGATGGATAGACAGTGGTGAATGGAGGAGGTGCACAAACAGAGGAGAGGAGGAGATGAACTAACAGAAGATCGGAATAAATAAATATGCAGGTAACGCTAGGTTCCTCAGCATGTCAAAACATAAATACCAATTAACGACTAAGTAGCACGGAAAAAGACTGAATCCAAGAACTAACGAACGTGAGCAATACTACTGTCAGTGCCACCGGTCTTACGCAGTTTTACATACAACGCAAACACAAGTGAAATAGATTACATACGATCAATGTGGCTCGCCAGTAGAAGACATGTCCATTGACAAGGCATCTATGCCAAATGTGGTGCAGAACATTAAAAATAACAAAAAGTAATAAACTTACTTATTACAAGAACAGAGGATAACCAAAGTGCCCACACAAGTCAGGACGGCACGTTATTAAAGCGTAATTTGTATCGTTACGTAGGATGGCGTAACATTACTACAGAACCCAGGCTTTTTCCCAAAATTCCCCTCCCTGGCACGCGGTGGTCTTAAGGTAGCTGCTCACCGTAGCTCCCACGTGGTTCCTGGGTGAAACTAATGCCGCCGCAAGCACCATATCCGCCATGGAAGTCAGCGCTTTCAGGGACTCGGTCTCCAAATCACGACTCGACGCTACCCTAGCAGACAGCCACTTCTAACAGCGTGGCCGCCCCGTTAACCATCAGCACGTAAGCCTTGATACTCCAGGTGGACACAATTGCCGAAATCAGTCCTTCGGCTTTCACACGGAACGGTCAGAAGAAAATGTCGCCCACAGGTCGCAGTACTGCAGTGGACGCTCAACCAAATTCCTTGCCATAGCCCGCACACGTGGCTTGATGCTCGTCAAGCAATACAACGCTGCCCCCTAAACGTACACCCAAGACGCAAATACTAGGCAACGGCCTAAAAACGTCACGCTGGAGAGGCAGGCACCGAAAAAAGGCTCTCTTTGCACTATATTGTTATCAAATCTGTCCCGACTGTATTTTAATATACTACAATTTAAACATATTTACCTTCGTTTTCATTATGGGGCGATAACCTTAGTTATTTATTTATTTTCTTTTTTAATATGGAGTGAATGCTACGGTTAACTAAAGCTGATGCGCTACTGCTCTTAAAAAGTGACTGCTATTACACCGGCAGTGTGGGCAAAAGATCGTAAGAAGATGCATTCCGGGACATCACGCAACGGCTGCTCTTTGCTTCTAAATAAAAACTTTTCTTTGTTTGTTTTTTCTTTTCATTGGGAAACGTATGAATAAAAAAGTGTGTTCCTCTTTTTATTGTCTCCGTTTTGTACCGTAATATTAATCACAAAAATATTGCAATTTATGGGCAAAAATAATGTTGACTGTATCTGACATTGCAACAGTAAAAGAACTCAAAACTGAATTTTTCGAATAACTTGCCTTTAAAAATGTAGATAAACTGTTACGCTACCTACATTACAGAAATATTGAGGGAGAAACGCTAGATTATCCAAATGTATCATACATTCCTTAATTTTCCTCATCTTCAAATCAAGAAGCGTCAAATACACTTTGTTTCTAGGATCTGCAATGTCTGACGTATTAAACAAAGCACCAAAACGAAGTTTTTCCCAGAGATAACAGAAAATAAGAAGAAAAGAATGTTCTTTGTGTTAGTATGAAAGAAAGCGGAACAAGATATTTTAAACCTTTTTTCGATTTATTTTAAAGCATATGCTCAACTCAAGTGTTTAGTACTTTGTTATGTACTAGCTTCAAGCTGACGATCGTAGATTTTACCGTGTTCCGTTTTACATTCGTAAATAGCGGAATACTACGTTACGTGTAGAACTGGTCTGTAGTTCAGTCGGTAGCTGCGCATACACAGTGGCACCTAAGGCACAACAGCTTACGACTACACCAGGACACCAAAGGAAGCGTCAGCTGTACAGTCTTGATGACCTCAGCTGATGAACACACTTGGTGCACTGCTAGGTTATGTGATGCGACTTACAAGAATAGAAGACGAGGACCTATAGTCGTATGAGTTTTATTTTATTTTATGAGAGCCACAAATGTGCTGTTAGTTGTTAAATTTTTAATTTTATAGTTGAGTGTCCCACCTTACGATGAGAGCACTGTCTCTCAAAATGGGTATTACCTATGAGAAGTACAGTTTATGAGTCTGAATGCAAACAATTATTACTGACAAGACTATAACAACCTCAAACTCACATTAGACGCCGTATTTCTCCAGCACACTTCTTTCAAGGACGTTCGTCGAAATATATTAGTGGTGGTCTTCAAAAAGAAACAAAGGAAAAAAGAGGAAAATATGAAGATCGTTATGTATAGTGCTGCACGGTTTGATGGTGGTAAGGCTACATAGCCATTAAATACTGTTTTATACCTTTACTTTACACTACAATATCAGCACTTTCATTCGCATCTACTTCAAAAAGTCACAAATTAGGTTTTTAGTTAACTCTGCACCGTGATTAGGCAATTATTTAGGCACAAAATAGTAGTTATTATTTTTTTAATTTATATAGTTTTTAAATACTCCGATAGGCGAATTTCCCATTATCGTCAAATGAATGTTATAATTTTCAATTAAAGATATAAAACCAGTACAACGAAAAAATTGTAGTTGGGGTAAAGCTACGAATAATAGAGAAAAGTAGAAAAAATAGCTAACGAGAGTAAAAAAATAAAAGTATATTGAAGGATGTTGAATGAGAAACAAGAAGAAATCAGATGTGATTTGCAAGGACGGAAGATACACCAATAGCTCTACTCTTCTCTTTAAAGCAGCAAGGTTTTGAATCCCAAATGAGTTAGTGCATAGTTTCCCCAGAGAAGTGGCTGGGATGGAAGTGGAGGTTGAAGTGTATTAGATATTGCATTGCCGAGAGCTTAGACTTTTATGTATAAGTGCATACGGATGCATCACCTGCACAAATTAGAATAATTTTTTTTATGTTCGGCCGCGTCGTTATGAAACACTCACACAGCTATAGAGTTACCGTGATCAGGGGCATTCTTCAGGTTAACACAGTTATTTTTAGTGTTTATTAATGAAGCTGAGTAACTCTGAAAATTATTTTATTCAAGAATGAAATTTGTCACCTGTACTTTAGGTTTTATATTTGGTAAATAGTACTAATGGACGTAGAAAATAAGCACATTGAATCACGCCAGCTATCAGCCGACAATCTTCTCTCCACCGACAACGATAAGAAACATTATACACTGGCTGACGAAAGAAGCGAACAGTCTGCAGACACGGTCGGATATCAATTGTAACGTTCCCTGGCAGCACACACACTGTTTACAAACTGAAATGACGTTTAATTGTACTATGTACGCCGCTATGAAGCAATTCGTATGTACTGTAATTGTTTAACAAAAATATTATTTAATTTTGTATAAAGGACGTTGGTTATTATTGTAATATTTTCTGTAATAATATTCTCGATGTATTTATGATTATAATATTTCTAAACTCATAATGTAATTACGATATACGTTAATATCTGCGGTGAAAAAATGTAAAATATAGCCACAGAGGAAAATAATGTTGTAAGATTACAAAGAGATATTAATAATCAGCAATAATATAAATAGCACTACATAATGTCCATTCTCTGTCGTCTTCCTCGAGAACTGAGAGAGAGAGAAACCTGTGACGTAGCATTATATGCATGAGTAGACTTCTTTTGTCTGTATCTGTCTTTAGCCGCCATTACAGGAGAAATTATAAAGGTGTGTAATTTTAATTATTGTTGTGGTCTAAATATATAATAATTTATCAAAATTGTCTATTACTAATGTAAATTAGCTTGCCCATGTCATCTATAATATTTCTTTAAACAATTTTCAGCACTTTTAGCGATTATCGTTGGTGTTGCTGGGCTGTGCCGCGACCGAAATATTTGCAGCGGCGGCACATTTAAAAAATTGTTCCGCCTTAAAATTAACCAAACCCGTAAATCGGGAGCAGGTAAAATTAGCAGTGAATTACGAAATATTTTTCTTTTACAGCGATCCTGAGGCTGACTGAATTTATTACTGGTTTTACATTTGTGCATTCATAGGCGGATAATTAACGTTGAAGTTGTTAATCTGTTGGTTCTTTCAATTTCTAAAGCAAATAACTTAAAGGTATGGTGAAGTGTGTTTTGTCAATGATAATTAAACGTTCAGGTCGGCTTGGCAATATTTAACCATTTTATGCTAACAGAGACGGTCTTGTGTTCCATAGCTAACGCCGGGAAGAATTCAGTAAATATTTAAAAAACCCACTGCATTTAGAAAATGTGTGCCAAGGCCGAAATACGTAAAAAATTTAATTTAAATAATTTCCAAAGTCATAAATGTTATTAATCAGTTAGTATGAATTTATCAGCATGAGAGGGTTGCTAAAGTTCACGTAATTTTAAATGTGCTTAATTCTGTCTCAATGAATTTTTATTACCACACGTAAAAAAAAAGGGTTCTACAACAAAGTTCGTACCGAAAGAGTAAATAACAAAAATATTTAAAGCCATTTCTTCCCCATTTCCATCCATTCATGTTACATTATATATATATATATATATATATATATATATATATATATATATATATATATATATTTATTTATTTATTTATTTATTAAACGATGTAACTTCACACACCATTTGCGGGTGTGTAAACGACTGGACTTTCAATTCTCTATGAAAGGTAGAACGGCCACCAGAGTGCATTAGTGTTGCTCGTGTTTACTGTGGTTATCAGGATCGTGAACAGCGTCATATGAGTGTTAACTGTGAAGGACGCAGAGATGCCACGTACTAGTGTGGGGCAATGGTATCGACTCCTGACGGAATTTGGGGTTTCTGATGGGTCTGCATTTGGCCGCTGATCAAATAACGCAACATCTACATTTGTGGGACATGCAGAACTGATAGGGACCTGATACTGAAATGCAATGGAAAGGAAGAACAGGTATATTCGTCATTAAGGATACGGTCGACCACGTCGGAGTTCAAATGAGTATGAAATCTTATGGGACTTAACTGCTAAAGTCATCAGTCCCTAAGCTTACACACTACTTAACCTAAATTATCCTAAGGACAAACACAGACCCCCATACCCGAGGGAGGACTCGAACCTCCGCCGGGACCAGCCGCACAGTCCTTGACTGTAGCGCCTTAGACCGCTCGGCTAATCCCGCGACCACGACAGACCGACACTTGGGGGAACATCCGTACTGTGCGCCACCTGTACATCTGCGCCTGCCATCCAAGAACAAGCAATCTCTGCAACGTTATATGTCATTCTGCACGGTTGCTCGAAGACTAGCAGCACAAAGATTAGAGAGCTTCCGTCGCATGCGTAGCCTATTTTTTATAAAAAAGAAATCACAACACTAACGGTAGCGTTTGGAATGGTGAATCACGGTCCTCCACAACCCGGATAAGAAGCATTGGCGAGTAGGTTGGCGACCAGGGGAGAGGTCCCTTCCTTCCAGTATTTTGTGTCACAGCGTTGTTAGCCCTAGCGTCATAATGTGGGATTTCAAGGCATGGATGGTAGTGTTTGAGGGATCTCTGGCCGTGCAACAGTACGTCATGGGCCCTCTGCGTCCTCGTGTGTTACATTTAACGCGACCGTGTCTTGGTGCCATTTTTCAACAGGACAATTCTCGTTCGCACATGGCATCTGCCTGTGTGATGAAGTATTTCCGTGGCTAGCGAGATCCCCTGATCTGTCCCTGTCAGAAGTTGTGTGGGACCAGTTTTGGCGCCAACTCCGTCCCAGAGCCAGCATTGAAGGTATCAAAGACCAGTTACAACAGTTGCCACAGAAGACGATGCAATGATTTCATGAGACCTTTCCCAACCGAGTCAGTGTATGCGTTAGGGCAGAGCGTGCGCAACGTCATACTGCTAAGTGGGCTCATACTGCCAAGTTCTTTGTATATTTTACTCGATTTCGCAATCATTGTATCCTCTCAACCGAAGTTTGGTTCAAATGGCTTTAAGCACTATGGGACTTAACATCTGAGGTCATCGGTCCCATAGACTTAAAACTACTTAAACCTAACTAACCTAAGAACATCACACACATCCACGCCAGAGACTGGATTCGAACCTGCGACCGTTGCAGCAGCGCATTTGTGGGCTGAAGCGCCTAGAACCGCTCGGTCACAGCGGCCGGCAACCGAATTTTCATTTCATTTCCTCTATTCCGGTTACTTCACTTTTTTTCAGGTATTGCATTACGCTTTATGTTTTGGAAAGCAGATAATTCGATGGTTCAAAAATGGTTCAAATGGCTCTGAGCACTATGGGACTTAACTGCTGTGGTCATCAGTCCCCTAGAACTTAAAACTACTTAAACCTAACTAACCTAAGGACATCACACACAGCCATGCCCGAGGCAGGATTCGAACCTGCGACCGTAGCGGTCACGCGGTCCCAGGCTGTAGCGCCTAGAACCACACGACCACAAAGGCCGGCTTCGATGGTAACTGACTTGTGTCTAAAGGTTCAGCGTTAGGTAAGCTGTAAAACTGGTTCGTCAGAGTAATGATACATTCATTAGAAGTTTATTAACCCGAAAAGCCTTCCATACCAAGTCATTTTAAGTATGCATCTGTACGAACAAGCTTTCCTTACAAGGTGTTTCAGTCTACATCGATTATTTTTTAAATGCGTAATTAAGTCAGGATTGAAATATACCATTGTTAAGCTTCTTTATAAGGAGGATGACTCCACAGATGTCAATAATTACCGCCCAGTGTCACTCCTTACATCTTTTTCTGAGCATTTTTAAAAAGTAATGTACGCTAGGGTCGTCACTCACCTGTGTACTTGTGGGATAGCCAGTCATAGCTTTTATTTCAAAAGAGCCATTCTCAGCTATTTATATACAGGATGTTAGGGATATAAGCCAAGAGCAACTGTCAGGTCTTCCTATGAAGCAATTGTATAACGATTGGAATTCATTTACGGCGCTATACATCAAGTTCGTTTATTTGGATGGAAGGATACGGGGCCTGAAGATGGCAAAACGAAATGCCGAAACTGGTTGCTTTTAGAGTAAAATAAAATATCTTAAAGTTTACGACTGCTGGAGAATTTCATTGCCATTGAAAAAAAAAGTGCTGTCGGGCTTGGCTAGCACTTGGATGGGTCACCGTCTCGGTCTGCCGAGTGCTGTTGGCAAACGGGTTGCACTCAGCCCCTGTGAGGCCCATTGCGGAGCTACTTAATAGAGAAGTTGTGGCACTGGTCACGAAAACTGCCAGCAGCCGGGAGAGCGATGTGCTGGCCACATGACGCTCTGTGTCCGTATCCGGTGACACCTAAGTTCACGGTGGATGATCAGTACCATTGGGCCTTCGTATTCGGACAGTGTTCGTTTGTTTGTTTGTTTATATGTTAGTGATATAAATGCAGTCGTCAGTAGAAATCTACTGATGACTGAGAGTCATATATTGAACAACATTACGGAAGTATTTACTTCATTTGCAGCCCAGTAATTATACCTTGAGCCGTGCTGCGGCTCGCGTTGGTGCTGTTTGCAGGTTTCCGCCCTCTGTTGATGGCCAGAACTTATCCTTTATTTGGCATGCTTGAGGTTGTTTGGCTTCTTCTCGGCTTGCCTGTCCGCTAGTGGCAGCAGCGGCGGTTATCGATGTGTAGTAACTGTTGCCCTACCTTCAGGGCGACGTCGTTATTTTTCCATGTCGTGTGAGCGTGGCAGTTCGGTTGGGGACTCAGGAGGAGCCAGGTCCGCGCAGTGCATTAACACGCCGGGACTGCTGGCGGAGCGCATGGACTGCCGTATGGAAGGGCGGTGGTCGCGAGGGTGCACGAACTCGTCGTAAACCAGATCCTGCAGGCTTTAAGATGAGTGCATTTCAGTTAAACTAGAGAAACCTCCACCATTGTGACATCTCGCGATTCTCCAGTGACTTCGTGTTGCTGTTCGCCGAGGCGAAGAGCAACGAGTGGATTGCTTGGGGAAAGCGGATCTGATTAGCTTTCCCCGACTTCTAATTACTATTTACTGCGTTCAGCTGGTTACAGTTTGTTAAATTCAACCTGCGGTATTTTTCCTGCCTGGTGGCCGCTAACGACCCGGTTATCTCCCCTGGGGGTTAGTGTATGTAACGGCAGTGTACGTTTTCTCGCCTTTCCACTGCTGTCCGGTAAGGTGTGCAGTTTTGACAGTTTTCTTGATTGTAGGCCGTTTGTGATTCTTCTACTCTGGTGGTAGTGATACCTTTCTCGTTCCGGGCGCTCTAAGCACAGTATTCTGGGGCGTAGTACAGTCCGCCGATTCCGGCTTTGGCGTGTTGCTCCATTCTTGCATTTGGTTTATTGGACGTCAGGTAGCTTCTGCAGGATTGTCATTAGTCATTCGTTAGACTGCCACTAGTCTGACTTACCGTCTTGCGAAGTGAATGCAGCTCTTGGGTCCCTATCTCATCGCTAGCGAAAGTGTTTGTTGCCGGACCTTCTGAGAGGTCGATTCCTTGAGCACTGTCTGAGACTGGTCCTTCTGTTTTATTATTGTATTATTTATTACCATACCTTGTAATGCCTACATTAAAGGTTATGTATGTCTAGTTAATAGTTCCGGTCACCTTCTGGAATAAATATAGCAGTGTAAGGGTTGTGTTACGTGGTTATCATCATCTAATTTCACTTGTTTGGTGGCCAGTTGGTCGTTTCTTTTAATTAACCTTTGCTTGTATTTGCTGTTTTACAGCAGGATTCTAGATTTTTTATATAATTGCCATTACTGGCGTGTAAGGCCTTCAGGCGTGATTGTGAACATTTGCGTTGAAAAATAATTCGATATTCGTATTTCTGCAGTAAGCCTTAAAACATTAATTACTGCCATTCCCGGCGTCTGATACCTTCTGCTGGTTTGTGGCCTCTCAGTTTTTAACACACTATTGGCCATTAAAATTGCTACACCAAGAAGAAATGCAGATGATAAACAGGCATTCATTGGACAAATATATTATACTAGAACTGACATGTGATTACATTTTCACGCTATTTGGGTGCGTAGATTCTGAGAAATCAGTACCCAGAACAACCACCTCTGGCCGTAGTAACGGCCTTGATACGCGTGGGCATTGATTCAAACAGAGTTTGGATGGCGTGTACAGGTACAGCTGCCTATGCAGCTTCAACACGATACCACAGTTCATCAAGAGTAGTTACTGGTGTATTGTAACGAGCCAGTTGCTCGGCCACCATTGACCAGACGTTTTCAGTTGGAGAGAGATCTGGGAAAAGTGATGGCCAGGGCAGCAGTCGAACATTTTCTGTATTCAGAAAGGCCCGTACAGGATCTGCAACATGCGGTCGTGCATCACCCTGCTGAAATGTAGGGTTTCACAGGGATCGAATGAAGGGTAGAGCCACGGGTCGTAACTCATCTGAAATGTAACGTCCACTGTCCAAAGTGCCGTCAATGCGAACAAGAGGTGACCGAAACGTGTAACCAGTGGCACGCCAGGTGATACGCCAGTATGGCGATGACGAATACACGCTTCCAATGTGCGTTCACCGCGATGTCGCCAAAAACGGATGCGACCATCTTGATGCTGTAAACAGAACCTGGATTCATCCGAAAAAATGACGTTTTGCCATTCGTGCATCCAGGTTCGTCGCTGAGTACACCATCGCAGGCGCTCCTGTCTGTAATGCAGCGTCAAGGGTAACCTCAGCCATGGTTTCCGAGCTGATAGTCCGTGCTGCTGCAAATGTCGTCGAACTGTTCGTGCAGATGGTTGTTGTCTTGCAAACGTCCCCATCTATTGACTCAGGGATCGAGACGTGGCTGCACGATCCGTTACAGCCATGCGGATAAGATGCCTGTCATCTTGACTGCTAGTGATCCGAGGCCGTTGGGATCCAGCACGGCGTTCCGTATTACCCTCCTCAACCCACCGATTCCATATTCTGCTAACAGTAATTGGATCTCGACCAACGCGAGCAGCAATGTCGCGATACAATAAACCGCAATCGCGATAGTCTACAATCCGACCTTTATCAAAGTCGGAAACATAATGGTATGCATTTCTCCTCCTCACACAAGGCATCACAACAAAACATCACAACAACGTTACATCAGGCAATGCCGGTCAACTGCTGTCTGTGTATGGGAAATCGTTTGGAAACTTTCCTCATGTCAGCACGTTGTAGGTGTCGCCACCGGCGCCAACCTTGTGTGAATGCTCTGAAAAGCTAGTCATTTGCATATCACAACATCTTCTTCGTGCCGGTTAAATTTCGCGTTTGTATCACATCTTCGTGGTGTAGCAATTTTAATGGACAGTAGTGTGTTTCAATACCTGTAAGTTGTAATTGCAGCGAGTTCTTCAACATTCTTAATTTATTGCCATTCTTGGCGTGTAAGGCCTTCCGCCGTGATCACATTGTCTTGCTTTTTTCAAAAAGTGTTATCTGTATCTGTATTTTATGGTGAATTGTAACGCACTGAAAACACTATTATTTACACAGTTGTTTTAAGCCTTCATTAATAACGTGTGGTATTTTTTATTTATTGTTCAGTCGGGAATTACTGTTTCAAAAATAAATGTGTGTAACTGTAAAAGTCAATTAATAGTAACTGATTACGGTCCGTCCAAAATCGTAACCGAATCCCGCCTTCCCTTGACTATCAGGTTTCAATACTTATTGTGAATAGTATCTGTTTAGGTTGGTTACTGCCTCCAAATATCCATCACCTCAGCAAGCCATTAACGTCTGTTTTCCTATGGGCAGTAGGCCAGCTATTGAAGTGTGGATGCCTGGACACAGAGCGGATAGCTATGTTGAGAGGTGTCTGTTACGATGGTGCAGGAAACATCAGGTCGTAAATTATGTAACATATTTGGAAAATTCGAAATTTTTTGGAAGGTCTTGTGGGACCAAACTGCTGAGCTCATCGGTGCCTAAGCTGACACACTAATTAACCTAACTTAAACTAACTTACGCTATGGACAACACACACACCTGTACCCGAGGAAGGACTCAAACTTCGACGGGGTAGCCACACGGACCGTGACAATGCGCCTAAGACCGCGCGGTGTAGCCGCGCGGCAACGTATTTTGGGGAGGACTGTTAGATGCCGGAAAAAATTACATTATCAAAATATTTGTAACTTTACCCATAACACCCAGTATTTACTGAGCACGGAGTGTTATATCACCATCTGGATTCTTCTGCGTCTTGTCGAAGGCATTTTAGTGCGTTAATGTCAATGTTCTAGTACTGATGTCAATTTTTTGTGGAATATATAGTTCAGCACGTACGATATTTAGCTGTTTTTTTAAAAAAACAAAGCGCAGAGATTTACCCAAAGCTGTTTAAACAATAGGGATGTAACATCACCTTCAATGGGAGTGCCTCAGTGTTGGATTATCGGCCACTAATGTTCTTGCCTTATGTTAATGGCCTGCCGTTTAATTTGAATCAAAAGCAGAATTAGTCCTGTTTGCAGATGGTGCAAAAATTGTTGCAAGGCCGACCAAAGAAGCATCAACATTGTAAATAGTAAATGACGGTTTTCTGAATGATACTAACTGGTCACACAAAAGTGCTTAAGCTTTAAACTGTGAAGAAATACAGGTCATCCAATTTTTCATTGTCAAATTTTGGATGTTTTAGATCACTGACTGTTTACAGGATAACATTTTGGGGTAATACTTCACTTAAGCAAAAAATATTCATTAAACAAATGAAAGTAATTAGAATTATGTTGAGAGTTCATACATGTAGATCTCCCAGGAAACACTTTAAGCATCTGAGTACACTGACAACGGCCTTGCAGTACATTTATTCGTGTATCAGTTTTATTGTCAACAGTCCATCTGGCTTTATTGTAACCGAGATATTTACAACATTAGAAGGAAAAATTATCTGCTTCCTCCCTTAATGAAATGACACACAAATGAATGTATGTAGCTATAAAACTGGCCATCTACCAAGGGAAATAAAAGGTCTGACAGATTCCTTACGTGTTAACAAATATACACTGAAGGGCCAAATCAATTGGCGTGGTGAGATGAAGAGATATGTAAACAGGCAGAATACGGCGCTGCGGTCGGCAACGCCTATGTAAGACAGTAAGTGCATGGCGCAGTTGTCAGATCAGTTACCGCTGTTCCAATGACAGGTTATCAGGATTTAAGTTAGTTTCTAAGTGGTGTCATAGTCGGCGCACTAGCAATGGGACACAGCATCTCCGAGGTAGCGATGAGGTGGTAATTTTCCCGTTCGACCATTTCACAAGTGTACCATGAATATCGGGAATCGGATGGGACATCACATCTCCGACATCGCTGCGGCCGGAAAAAGATCCTGCAAGAACGAGACCCCGACGACTGATGAGAATCGTTCAGCGTGACAGAAGTGCAACCCGTCTGCAAACTGCTGCAGATTTCAGTGCTGACCCACCAACAAGTGTCAGCCTGCGAACCATTCAAGGAAACATCATCGATATGAGCTGTAGGTCTACTCGTGAACCGTTGATGACGGCATGACACAAAGGTTTCCGCTGCGCCTGGGCCCGTTAGCATCGACATTGGTCTGCTGATGACTGGAAACATGTTGCCTGATCGGACGAGTCTCATTTCAGATCGTATCGAACTATGGACGTGATTGGTATGGAGACAACGTTATGAATCTATGGACCCTGCATGGGGGGGGGGGGGGACTGTTCAAGCTGGTGTAGGCTCTGTAATGGTGTGGGGCGTGTGCTGTTGGAGTGCAATGGGATCACTAATACCTCTAGATACGACTCTGACAGGTAACACGTAAGCATCCTGTCTGGTCGTCTGCATCCAATCATGTTCGCTGTGCATTCCGACAGACCTGGAAAATTCCAGAAGTGGCTCCAGGAATACTCGTCTAAGTTTAAACACTTCCGCTCTCCACCAAGCTCGCAAGACACGAACATCATTGAGCATATCTGGGATACCTTGAAACATGCTTTTCAGAAGTGATCTGCACCCCCTCTTACTCGTACGGATTTATGGACAGCACTGCAGGCTTCATCCTGTTAGTTCCCTCCAGCACTACTTCAGACATTAGTCGAGTCAATGCCACGCCGTGCTTTGCGCTTCTACGTGCTCGCAGGGGCCCTACATGATATTAGGCAAGTGTACCAATTTCTTTGGCTCTTCAGTGTATATACCAGCTGATAAACCTAGCATTTCCCCGGTACTCATTTTGCCAATTTTCTGTTAGAAACGAATACCAAAACTGAACTGTATTTGTAGTGAAGTATCGAAAAAATGTCATATCCATGTATTTGTGAAAACACCTTTGAAATTCTTAAACAATCGTACAAAGAAATATGTATAATGTACAAATATATAAATACAGTATCCAGATTAATAAAGATGATTCCAGTTTCTGTACGCTGAGAGCAGCTGCTTCGGGGGTTTAAAACGCGAATTTTTAAACGTCTCTGTGGCAACGCATCTCAGTAGCTCTGTAGACGGCTACAGCCGTTTGCGCTTCTTTGAAAGCTGTCAAAAGCGCTGACAGGCGCCAGGGATTTCCTTAAGTTGACTAGACTGTGATAGTTTCTTAGTAGCAAAGAATAAATATATTAAAACTCCATGCATGATGTTCGTTTTCACGTGTCTCACTCTTTACGTTGTCATATCTCTTGAATTACGTGTCGAACGACGATTGATTTGTGGAGGTACATTCAACGGCATATATGGACACTGTTAGTGAAATATGTTGAGAATATACCTAATAGCAAAGAAGTAATCGATTTAAACGTCATGAATAATACGACAGTTTTTCACCCATCTCAGGATTTATGATGTCATAATTCCGGAACTATGGTAGGTTGTTCTTACCCCGACAGCGACTGTCGCATTTCAGTGGAGGATATGAGTACCAAGTTTGGTTGAATCGGTCCAGTGATTTTGGAGGAAATAAGTAACATACATACATAAAAACCTGTTGTAAGTTATCCCTGATATTATTCAATCTATAAACTGAGAAACAAAAATTTCGACTATGATTTAACGTCAAGGGAGAACATAATATAAAAACTCAGAGGTTTGCCAGTGATATCGTAATTCTGTCAGAAACCCTAAAGCACTTGGAGGAGCAGTTGAACGGAATGGACAGTGTATTGAAAGGAGGATATGAGATAAACATCAACGAAAGCAAAACGAGGATGACGGAACACGGTCGAATCAAATCAGGTGATTCTGAGGGAATTAGATTAGGAAACGAGACACTCAAAATAGTAGATGAGATTTGCTATTTTGGCAGCAAACTAACTAACGATGGCCGAAGTAGAGAGAATCTAAAATGCAGAGTGACAATGACATAAAAGGCGTTTCCGAAGCGATAAATTTGTTAACATCCAGTATATAAGGGCAGGATGTTTTTTCTGGAATTATTTGTGTGAATTGCAGCCATGTATGGAAGTGAAAGACGGATTATAAACAGTTTAGACACGAAGAGAAATGATTTTTTTTGAAATATGGAGGTACAAAAGAATAATGAAGATTAGACGGGTAGATTACGTAACCAATGAGAAAGTGTTGAATGGAACTGGGAAGAAAAGAAATCTGTGGCACAATTTGACCAGAAGAAGGGATCAGTCGATAGGATACATTCTGAGACATGAAGGGATCGTCAATTTAGTTCTGGAGGGAAGTGTAGGGAGTAAAAATCGTAGTTGAAGACCAAGAGATGAATGTGGTAAGGAGATTCAATAGTATGTCGGTTGCAGCAGGAACTCGGAAATGAAGAGGCTTGCACAGGATGGAGTGGCACGGAGAGCTGCATCAAACCAGTGTTTGGGGTGAAGACCACAGCAAGAACAAAATCGACTGTGTGTGAGTGTGTTCGTTCTATGTTTGCTTTGTTGTTGTACACCATAATCTCTACCGTAAATATAATCTATGAAACAATTACCTACCCCTTTATGATATTTAAAGAACCACTTCTTAACAGCATGTAATGTAACTTTGAAGTTGGAAACAGATCAAGCAAAGATTTTAAGTGCCTATTGTTGCAGAATCTCTGCTGTAGGAATATTCTGAGTGTGCGTGTGTGTGTGGGGGGGCGGGGGGGGAGGGGGGGGGGTGATATTTGAAAATAAAATTAAAAACCATTACATTGAATCAGTGACAATGTTATTTGCTAAGTAACAATAAACACCATGAAGACGATCAATGTATATCCAGAATGATTGTAATAAAGTATGATTCATATCGTTTCGGATATAAATTGACTATCTACAACTACTTGACACCTACTCCTTACCATAACTTAAAAATGTTACTATTGTTTAAGGACGTTGAAGTTTTCGTTCATAATGCGTCGTAATTTGTTCCTTCATTTCCACTGCGCTGTGTTTGAGTGGACCGCGCACGGAACTGCACTAGACACAGCTAAACAGTGAATTAAGCACTCCGCGCCACCGCGGCATAATATTGTCATCACCTGTTCGTCCGCCGCTGCCCGGGCCAGCCTGATTAAAGCCAAACAGGTGGTAGCTGCTGGCTGTTATTACAAGACGACGGCGTCATTAACCCGCTCCCGCCGTGGCCTGTGTCCTCCACTGTACATTCTGCTGACACTTGCCCCAGTTCCAGACCATTGTGGATGACCAGCACGTCATGCATAGCTCGCTACTCCACTCGCGAAGTGACGTTACGGCGTGGGGACCAGGAGTACACCGTGCGGTCACACAGAGAACGGCAGCCGCTGCGTAGAACGCAGAACGGTATGCTCTATTACGTAGTAAAACACGTAAGTAGTACGCTAATTGGGGTGCTGGCGCACTTTTGATGTACAATTTTATTAAATTCTGACAGCTGATTGATTTATGACATTAACCTAATGTTCTGCTACGTGGTTTTCCATGTAACCACTCCCCCCTCCTCCTCCCATTAACCCATTGTTAAGCTAATTGATTCATGACCCCCGGAGGGTTGATTTATAACTGCCTGGGGATCTACATCTACATTTACATATATACTCCGCAATTCACCATACGGTGCGTGGCGCATGGTACCTCGTACTACAACTAGCATCTTCTCTCCCTGTTCCACTCCCAAACAGAACGAGGGAAAAATGACTGCCTATATGCCTCTGTACGAGCCCTAATCTCTCTTATCTTATCTTTGTGGTCTTTCCGCGAAATGTAAGTTGGCGGCAGTAAAATTGTACTGCAGTCAGCCTCAAATGCTGGTTCTCTAAATTTCCTCAGTAGCGATTCACGAAAAAAACGCCTCCTTTCCTCCAGAGACTCCCACCCGAGTTTCTAAAGCATTTCCGTAACACCTGCATGATGATCAAACCTACCAGTAAGAAATCTAGCAGCCCGCCTCTGAATTGCTTCTATATCCTCCCTCAATCCGACCTGATAGGGATCCCAAACGCTCGAGCAGTACTCGAGAATAGGTCGTATTAGTGTTTTATAAGCGGTCTCCTTTACATATGAACCACATCTTCCCAAAATTCTACCAATGAACCGAAGACGACTATCCGCCTTCCCCACAACTGCCATTACATCCTTCTCCCACTTCATATCGCTCTGCATTGTTACGCCCAAATATTTAATCGACGTGACTGTGTCAAGCGCTACACTACTAATGGAGTATTCAAACATTACGGGACTGTTTTTCCTATTCATCTGCATTAATTTACATTTATCTGTATTTAGAGTTAGCTGCCATTCTTTTTCACCAATCACAGATCCTGTCCAAGTCATCTCGTATCCTCCTACAGTCACTCAACGACACCTTCCCGTACACCACAGCATCAGCAAACAGCCTCACATTGCTATCCACCGTATCCAAAAGATCGTTTATCTAGATAGAAAACAACAGTGGACCTACCACACTTCCCTGGGGCACTCGAGATGATACCCTCACCTCCGATGAACACTCTGCCTCATCCGTCCTTATGAGAAACCCCCACCCCTCCTCCTTACCTCCTACACCCCACCCATGTGGGAAAGCTCCTCGCCAATACCAGCACTCCTTTGATATCAAATTAAATGAATAATTAATTAAATCGATAAATTAATTAACCCCTCCCCCTGTGAAATTCTCTGTACCTCCCCTCCCACCATCACTCCCTCTCCCCACTCCTCCTCCATATGGAAACTGGTGGGAAAAGGACTCAGTCTGCACTGGAGAGGAATGACCTCACGCCAGGATATTCAAATCAATGTCAATCATATAGGAAAGGAGATATTGTATATGTACTAAAATCATTAAGCGGGGATATGTGTCGTTACGTGTGCTTAGACGGCTTAATCGGCTGTCTGTCGCACTTTCGATACCAAATTAATTATGCAAATTAATTAATTGATCAATTAATTACCTCAGCTGACACATGGGCCCTGTCCCTCCCTGTTTTTCCCCTCCTCCTCCTCCCTCTCTCCCTCCCTCTCCCCCTCACCCTGTACCTCTCTCCTTGTCCTGTCCCTCTCCCTCCCCCTCAAATCTCACCATCACCCCACCCTCGCCCTGATTCTCCCCCCCCCCCCCCCTGTGCTCCTCGCTTTCCCTTCCCCACAACACCCCACCACCCCCGGAAATTGCGGGAAACTCATTCAGTCTTCTTGTGTCTGCCATTCATCTAATACAGGGTGCCTAGGAAGCTGTTTTCTCGGATCACTAGACAACAATTCAAGCAAATCGTGTTAATGTTGTTTATTACAGTAAGCTAGATTGACAATTCTTAACTTTGCGTATTCACAAAGGTGTGTTGCAAGCAAATGGAGCCACGCAAATTATCAATGTCCTTTGGTAAATACAATTTCAATGCAAGCAAAACAATACAGTTCGTAAGTTACTGCTGTAGTGTTTGTATGATGGCTCGTCTTCCACTGCAGCCGTGACTAGGCGGCCCGGCGCTTATATTCTCTTCGTGTAGAGATCGCTCCTGTCCTGGCGTCGTCCTAGAGAGGGCTTCGTCAGCGCACTATTTACTGATGTCCTCTCATAGCCCCCTCTGCTCTTCCGTTCTTGATCGCCATGCCGGTTCTTATGCTGGAACAAATCTGTGCTGAGCTGCCAGACTGGAAGGATGAATATAGTACTTATTTAAACAATTTTGCCCTGTTTTCTTTATTTAAACGATTAGGAATGCCAACACCACAGGACGTCCAACCCCTCCCAGAAAAAATGGCTGGAAGAAACAAATTATATGCGTTCACCTTAAGTTTAGGAGACCAAATGACCTGGTTCACAATACCACCACCAGAGGGCGCTGTTGGCCCTCCCCACTTCCCACAGCTCTCTCCTGCACCCCTTTTCCCCTCCTCCACCTATGAGGTAGTTTCACTCTGCATTGAGCTGCTGGGTAGGATGAGTGTAAGTTTTTCAGTACATGGTGCAGAATTTTGTTTACCTGAACAATATGATTTGGACAGGGGTAGTTGCCATTTATGAGCACTAGGTAGTAACTCTTTCCAGTTTTCTCAGTAATCGCTGGATGTGGATGGTATGTTTTCACTATTAGTCTAGCACTAGAGAATTGCTTTAGATATTTTCAACATTTCGCGGCCCTGCCAGCAACTGTATAAATATTAATTTAAAATTAACGACAGCCTCAGTTGCAATGTCTACCAAGATTTACCTAGGTTGCAGTTTGGATAACCCAACCTTCTTCAGAGTAAAAGGAACTACGATTTGTCCATAATGGACAACGTCAAAAACTATAAACTATAATATAGTAATACATCGTCATATTGCAATAGCTTACCTAGAAAACAGCCTGTTAACCACCACCCGGTGATCGCCACCTTCTGCCGTCCATCTGTCCGTCCAACCATCTGCTGCAGTCCGCCACCTACCATCGTCGCCGTCCACTGCTGTCTATTTGTCATGAGCCTTACCACCTCCACTGTCATCTACACCTCCCCCTCCCCAACTTCCACTTTTACTTCCTGGAGTGCCACCCCTGTGGTCCCCCTTACACCTCGCCTCCCCTCCTCCCACTCACCCATTCCATCTCCTCCCCTGCTGTTTACCCCACGTCTACACTCTTCCTCAAGCCTCCACACCTGCAGCAGTTCCCACTCCACCCCCACTCTCTTGTATGCCTAAGCTGCCGCCTCTGCTGCCACCCCTCAGGTGGTCGGTTTCCCCCTCTCATCCCCCCATCACTTCATCATCTGCCTCTCCCACCTGCATCACATCATGCTGGGCCACAATTTCCACCACTGAACTGGGCGCATCTCCCAGCACTTCCACCACGCATGCAGGGTCTGCTGCCTGCCACCTCCATCTCCTCCCCAACCCTCTCCCCTCCTCGCAGCACACACTCTCCAAAAAACCACAGAAGTGAGTCAATGCTGACTCTGCTGCGGCCACTTCCCACAAAAAGTCACCAGCTCCCTCTCATCCCACAACTGGCTCCACGGATACCCTCCTCATCCTGTCACCCTCTCAGCCCCCACCCTCCACACCTTTGTACTGTCAACTCCAGACTCCAAGTTCCTTGATGCCCGTACCCTCACCATGGAGATATGAAAATATCTCATGGGTGCTCCCATCTCCAAACTTATTCCCTGCAGGGAATCAGTCCTTATAAAGTCCCATCCCATTCCTTTCATACGGACCACCTCTGTAAGCTCCCATGTATCATGCTTTGCCCCCACGAGTCCCTGACATTCTTCCTCTTTTCTTCCTCTCCTCATCAGCCTCATCAGGGAATCAGTCCTTATAAAGTCCCCTCACCCTCCTTTCATACGGACCACCTCAGTAAGCTCCCATGTATCATCTTTTGCCCCAACGAGTCCCTGACATCCTTCCTCTCCTCTTTCTCTCCTCATCAGCCCCAGCCTCCTGATCGCCCCCCACCCCCATCCACGTCGCTGTTCAGCTCAGTGATCACAGAGAATGAGGTGTTGGCTGCACTGAACTCACAAACCAACCTGGAAATCTGCTCTGCCCACTTAACTCATGTAGGTCTTTTCGGAGTCTGCCCCTCCATTGACCACCTCCTCACCCACAATGCCCTGATTTACCACTGCTGCCACCCTGTTGAATCCTTTAAATCCCCGGCCCAATCCTACTGCTGCCTTATGTATAATGATCACCTGACCCCCAGCTGCAAAACTCCCCCCACCTGTCCCCACTGCAAGGCTTCGCACTTTCTCAAAAACGGCCCCAACCTCGCCACCCCTCCAACCTATAACACCTTCAATGGCCCCCACCCCACCTACTCCCACAAGTGTGAAAATAAACCCCCTCCTGCCACCCCTAAACTTACTGTCCCTGTCTGTCCCATCAATCCCCCCATCCACCCCAACAATTCCCTCAGCCTACCCCCACACAGCTGAAGACTTCATCCATTTCCTCACTATAGTCCTCCAAAACATTCACCCTTTCCAACATTCCCACAACCTCCAACAGATCTCCCTCACTGCTTCTTCCATCTTTCACCTCAACACCTCTTCCACTTACTTCCTCAACCAAGCACACTTCACTTTCAGCCACCTCAGCAACCTACTTTAAGCCACTTCCCTCCCCTCTCTTCACCCCCACATCATGGTACTGCATGAGTGTCATATCCTCTTCCAGAACATCTGCTCCTTCTGCACCAACAAATATCTACTCATGAACACCATCTCTTACCACCGGATCGACACCTTCCTCCTGAATGAAACCTTTCCCCAGCCCCACCTTACTATCCACACCTCTCCCTATCTCCTCCACCTAACTGATGCTCCTAGTCCCTCAGTGCAGGGTGGAGATGCCATCAGCCACCTTTAGCACATCCCCATCTCGCCACAACCCCTCCTCAGTGTCTCCACCAAACTCCATATCCTCAGTGTCTCCCTCCCCTGCATCACCGTCACCTTTCCCACCATCTAAGACCACTCCACTGAACCTATTCCATATGGCTTCATCTCCCACATGGACCGCACTTTCTCCACCTATGTGATTGCCACCGACTTCAACATCCATAGCCGCCCCTCTGCCTCCCTTCAGTGCGGCATCAGTTGCTCCTCACTATCCAGTGTGATCTTGTTCTCCTTCCCCCACACACTTATTCCAATAGGAAAATTACCCCCAATTAATTAACTTTTTATACCTGGGATTCACATGAGTCAGCTCATTTTAAGTTGACATGGCTTAAAGCCACAAAAATCTGCACTTGACAATGGCCTAAGGAAGAAATTGCGATCGTGAAATAAAGTGTTACAGTCAATGGCGTAAATATGATGTCTTTTATAAAAGAAAAACTACCCCCAATGTTGTCATTGTCTCTGCCAACATCCTTGGGCGTATCGCCATCGACATTCTTGACCCTGTCCTCCCCCGGTCGCTGAGTGGTCAGCACGACAGAATGTCAGCAGTCCTAAGGGGCCACTCAGGGACTGGGTGTTGTGTTGTCCTCATCCCCATTGACGCGCAAGTCACTGAAGTGGCGTAAAATCGAAAGACTTGCCTCCAGCGAACGGTCAACCTGACAGGATGCCCTAGTCACACGACATTTACATTATTTTATATCCTTAATGCTACAGGTAGCGATCACCTCCCTGTCCTCACCATAGTGTCTGCAAACCACTCGTCTCTGGCTCCCTGCCGTGCACCCCCTCACAAGGTAGCCCATGACTACTGTGCACCAAATGGGATGCCTTCCAGGAATCCATCGCCACTCAGGTCGGAAGCCACGCTCTTACCTATCAGCTTCCCAACAACACCGTCCACACCTCGTCCTTCCTTCAGCAGGCCATTAGTGACGCTATCCTCTTCCTCCGAGAATACCGCCGCCTCTATCGCTCCTTCCTGTGCGCTCCTGGTAGGGATACGCTCCAACGCCACCAGCTAATACAGTGACACATACAGAACCTCATTACAGTAAAGAAACGCCGGGACTGGCGCCAGAACTGTACGTGACTCAATGCCACCCTCCCTATAAACTCCTCCATGTACCGGTCAGCCTTCCATCACCTTACTGGTTCCCATTCTGCACCCCATTACCTCGTTCTCCATAGCGACCGCCCCCTTCCCAACAATCTGAGTAAGGCCAACCACTTTGTTTCACAACTTTCCGAGGTCTTCTCTGTGCCTGATGATCTCCACTTTGATTATTTCCTTTTCCCCACCATCATAGAATGCGCCGATATCTCAGTCGCTCCACTTATTCCCAGTGTCCAGTATTTGAGGCAGATGACCCCCTCCGATATAAAGTTTCCCATCACAGAACATGACATTAAACTTATCCTCTAGTCAAAGCATAACACGGCACCTGGTCACCACCGTGTCACCTGCCAACACCTCTGAGAATGTCCCTTCTCCTTACTGACTGTCTTTGCCAATGTATACAACGTCATCCTCTCTACCAGATTCTACCCTGACCTGTGGAAGACTTCCGATGTCTTCTTATTCCTAAAACCCAACAAACTCCCTTCCTATTGTCTCATCTGTCTCCATCTTCAGAAAGGGCTTCGAATCCATCCTCCCCCATTGTATCCATGACCGCCTTAATCAACACCACCTTACCCAGTGTGGCTTCCGAGCCTCCTTCTCCACCGAAGACCAACTCCTTAACCTTGTCCACCTTCTCTCCCACCAACTTTACTCCCACTGCTCTGCCATTTTTGTTTCCCTCGACCTCCAAAATGCCTGTGACCATGTACGGCATCCCAGTCTCCGCTTTAAACTCCAAACCTACACCATGCCTATAAATTTTGTCCATCTGAGAGCTTCCTTCCTCTCACACCGTCCTTCTTATATCACCCTCCAGGACACCAACTCCCATATCTTTTCACCAACTGATGGTGTCCCCCAGGGCTCTGTCCTCTACACTCTCCTCCATCTCCTGTACACTGTGGATATCACAAAGCCACTCCCACCTGTCCACCTCCTCCAATATGCTGATGACACCGCCTTCCTGGCTATCTATCCCACCTTTCAATGGTCCCAACACACCCTCCAAACCCGCCTTGACCAGTTCACCACTTGTAGTAACCAGTGGTTCCTTCGGTTCCTTTGCATCAAACCCTCCAAAACCCAGGCAATCATCATAGGGCGCACCACCTGCTCATTCCATCTCCAAGGTTTCTACCTAACCATTTATGGTCATCCCATCCATCTGACCCCCACCCTGAGATACCTTGACCCCACCCTCAACTGTCACCTCACCTGGACCCTTCATCTCCTGACCATCCAGCAGAAAGCCCATTCCTGTCTCCATCTCCTGAAAATCCTGTCTGGCCAGACATGGGGATTGCATCTTTCCACCATCCTCCACACCTGAAATTCCCTGATCTGTCCCATCCTCTGTTATGCCAGCGCTGTGTTGCCTGGATCTCCGTCACCCACCCCCCTTCCCCCCACTTTTACAAGGCCCTCCAAATCCTAGAACACCACGCGCTCCACCTTGCCTTCTGTATCCGCCTTCCTTCCCCCACATGACTCCTGTATGACTTCATCCCCTTTCCCCACCTCCTTCTTTTCCTCCAACTGCTTTACACTGTCTGCAGGCCTTATCCCCCTCACCCCCTGGTTTCCTCCTTCCTCTCCACCCCTGCCTGTTGCCTCGCCTCTATTGCTGTCTCCCTCCCCCTCTCCAACTCCACACCCTCCTTCATCAGGGCACTTTCCAGCACCTCCCCCTCCTGGACGTTGAACTTTCCCATGATATCTACCTCTTGAACCAACTATAGCCTAGCCTTGCACCCCCTCCCCAGCCGCCCCCCCCCCAATTTTTTCCTTTCTCCTCCTTCTCCCAGAGTGGAATTTCCCCTTCCCCCCCCCTGAGTTTCTGCACCACCTCCTCCACTGTTTCTCTCCGCTCCTTGGCCCCTGCCCATCTCCTCACTCTCCTCCCCTTCTAACACCGCCCCTTCCTCCTTACTTCCATTCTCCCTCATCTCTATCGCCCTGGCAGATGCTCTCAGTTTGTTCATCATCATCGGTGTGATGCGTCAGTGTTGTGTTTGGTGCTGTTCTCCAGTGACGTCAAGAGCTGTGATTTTAATTGTGTGCTGGACTTCTACATAGTGTTACTATCAGTGATTGTTATGTGCTACGCCACCCATCGCTACTTTTATGCCTGGCCATACTTCGCCTTGTGTTTCTTTTAATCGTCACAGTGTGTGGTCTTTTGGGTAAAGTTTTCATTTTTTTATCATTATTTTAGAGTCACTCCTATTTTACGTTATCTTCCATTATGTTTCCCCTTTTATACGTCCTTCCTCCTTTCTGTTATTTTTTAAATGTCTCCATGTTCTGTACTTTCTGTCTATCTCTTGGCTGAACAGCGGCGCTTATGCTACTGCCAGTATTTCCTTCATCAGGTAAAAGAAATTTCTTTGCTTATCGGCGTAGTATCTGCTACATCATGCTTCACAGGACTGGAATGTGGAACTCATTTTCGGCTCATGATGGAGTTCTAAGAGCATGCTCTACCTCCGTCACTGGATACCTCCTCACTTTCTCTCTTAAAACAAACAAATGTCTCCACTGGATGGGGAAGTTGAAATTATCAGTTTATAAATTCGATAGCATCATCTCTCCCTGTGTAGGTGGAAGACAGAAATTTCGTTACATGTTCTCACCGCAACGACAAATGCCTGATTACCAATCCAACTCTCAAATCATATATGTGGTAATCTCGCACTCATTTCCGTCTGCCCCACGGCATGTCATTGATATCAAACAGATAGGCTAATTAATTGAATTGATCATGAGAGTCCCTTTGTATGATGAGACATTTCTCTTTCCTGCAGTCGGATTACACTCCCCAGGTAACCTTTACCGATGCTTCTGTGTTGTCTCTGGAGGCTTCCCACAGGCTAGATACTTACTTCCTCCGATAAAACAATGGTTGGTAACCGTTGACAAAAAGTTGAAAACATCCAACCCTAAATGCGTTCTGTATCTCGGTTGTCTTGTCATACTCTTGCAAGTAAGTCACTTAGAATTCTGGTATACTGCTCCCGAACTAATCCTGCTGACACCTGTCTGTCTGTGGGGGCAGTAACATGTTTCAGTCCCCCTCTCCACCCTGTCGACGCCTCCTCCACCAGATTGCATGTCTACAGCTGCCACCGCTGCCACTGGGTCGTGAACCTCCACCCACGTGTCAAGGTTGTACGGCTCCTGGCCTACAATCCACAGCTAGCAGTGCTGGACAGCTGTTAATGATACCAGACTCGCAAATGCTGTCCTGACCTTCTCAGAAGGACTGGGCGTGTAAACGTGGCTATGGTACATACCAGAATGTTGCACAATATTCTTCCCCCTCATCCCTCCTGCAAACCAAAGCATTCTGAGATGTGTTTACGGAATACGCCGGAATGGCTGACACAGTGAGCAATAACAAAATGTGTGTCTACTGACCGACACATCCCACCATGCACAAGTCTGCAGACCCAGTCTCCCTCAGAATACAGCCCCATAGAGTTCATATTGGCTCCCTCCATATTAGTGGGCGGATGATTCGAGAATTCAAATGGGAATCCCCGTACGGAAAACATTGTTCTTTTCGAATAACACAACTTGAAGCTGACTACCACCACCTTACATTTTGCAGTAGGACTCTCGCTCATTGCAGAGCTGTAGCATTGTCGAAAATAACATATGAGTGGTTGAAATCGTGACTTCGCGATTCGTAATATGCGTGCAGGGTCTCTGTGTGTTTGTTTGTAGGGCTGTCAGCGGTGGATTGTTGCGGTCCGGAAGTGTATATTGCTAAATCGTATAAATCACTTTGCCGGCGAGACCCACTCTATAACTAGAGACAGAGAGAGAGGAAAGTCAAACTCTTATGGTCCAATTTGCTACCTACAGTCGATACATTATCAACTAAAGAATCACTTATTACTGGGGTAACATAAATAAATACCCAAAAGCTAAAGTTTTGAGATGTCCTAACAGGGTTGTGGGTACGTATCAGAGTTGGAAGGCATAAACAGAAATAATGAGACTTCCTGGCAGATTAAAACTGTTTGCTGGACCGATACTCGAACTGGGGACTTTTGCCTTTTGCTGGCAAGTGCTCTACCAAATGAGTTACCCAAACACGACTCACGACCCGTCTTCACATCTTCAGTTCCACCAGTACCTCATCTCCTACCTTCCAAACTTCACAGAACTAGCACTCCTGGAAGAAAGGATATTTCGGACAGACAGCTTATCCACAGCCTGGGGGGTTGTTTCCAATATGAGCTTGGGCAGCTCAATTGATAGAGCACTTGCACACGTAAGACAAAGGTCCCGAATTCTAGTCTCGGTCCGGCACACAGTTTTAATCGGCCAGGGAGTTTCATATCAGCGCACACTCCGTTGCAGAGTGGAAACCTCATTCTGGAAATATCCCCCAAGGCTGTGGCTAAGCCATGTCTCCGAAATATCCTTTCTTCCAGGAGTGCTAGTTCTGCAAGGTTAGCATAAGAACTTCTGTGAAGTTTGGAAAGTAGAAGACGAGGTACTGGCTGAATTGGTGAGGACGGGTCGTCAGTCGTGCTTGGGTAGCTCAGTTGGTAGAACACTTGCCCATGAAAGGCAAAGGTCCCGAGTTCGACTGTCGGTAGGGCACACAGTTTTAATGTGCCAGGAACTTTCATATCAGCGGACACTCCCCACGCGTGGTGGAAACCTCTTTCTGGAAACATCCCCCAGGCTATGGCTAAGCCATGTCGTCGCAGTATCCTTTCTTCCAGGAGTGCTAGTCCTGCAAGGTTCGCAGAAGAGCTTCTGTGTAGTTTGGAAGGTAGGAGACGAGGTACAGGAAGAATTGAAAGTGTGAGGAGGGGTCATGACTAGTGCTTGGGTAGCTCATTTGGTAGAGCACGTGCCCGCGGAAGGCAAAGGTCTCGAGTTCGAGTCTCGGTGCGACACACAGTTTTCGACTGCCAGGAAGCTTCGTATCGGTACACACTTCACTGCAGAGTGGATATGTCGTTCTGGAGAAGTAATGAGGTACGTGTGATAAGCAATAAGATCATATACTGATGGAAAAAAGACTAAGAAGCAATAGAAAACAGCTCTGTCCACTTACCAGGTGCCTATTGCAAATTCCTACAAAATGGAGTGGAGGGCAAATGAGTATGTAGAACTCTTTCCAGACTTTGAGTTTCCATCAAATACAGCAGTACATGAGTCTACAGACAAGCTCTCTAATGTGTCAGAGCAGTACACGAAATCGTTTCCAGACTTAGAGTTTCCAATACATCCATCATCTGCACTATTCGTTAAGCCTCATATACATAAGAAGCGACTGTTACTATAATTTTCATGATCGTCCTATCCAAAATGCATATATATGGCTCACCGGGATGAGGGGATGTTTTCGGTCTTTTTAGTAGGTTGATGCATAAGATGCAAAAATATTCATGTAGAAAATGGAGCAACACACGTGTATTTCAGCAATATGACCATATACATAAGGAAAACTGTAGAAAACGTATGAAAAATTACATAAAATCGGTAAAATTGAGGAAAGGTTGGTATAATCAAGAAACATTTATGTGAAATACGTAAAAATTGAGGAAAACACGATGATTCCACTTACCGCTACATTGCGGAGAGTGAAATATACAATGTGGAGTGCAAACTTTTTGCCTCGTGGAGTGGAACGTGGCCAATGAGATGCGACATCGTTTTACGTCACAAGCAGAACACAGAAGCCGCCATATAGTATGGCGTTAGACCTTAATATTTGGTTTGTTTTCTTTCTCACAGATAATGTGTTACGAATATAAATTGATTCTAACACTAGGTATAAGAAAATTGAGGATCTGTCGAAACTGCATCTTCTTATCTATGATAAATAATAAAAAGACAGGATGTTACATATCAGTATCGGTAGATAAGCGCTTCCTGTAACTGATGTTTGTAGTGTTATAACTTCAGTGCTAAAGTAGTAGGCTATTTCAGTGCTACTACAAAATTATGGTCTATCAAAAATGCGGCTTCCTGGTACAATTTTAATGTTACATAGTAATGTCCGACCGAAACATAATTTGCGGCGGAAACCGAAATCGTAACTGATTATTCAGCTCCTCTTCTAGTTTCAGCCGAAACAATAACCGAAACGGAAACTGACTAATTAAGTTAAGATTTCACTAAATTTACATTATACCCCTAATCACTAGTTTTCCAACTTTGCAACAGATTATCCGTTTGGGGTAAAATAAAAGTTTTCGATTTATTAAAAAATTACTTTATTTTTTGAATTCAAGACAAACACAAAAAAATCCATTGAATTACAGTTTATGTCAATTGTAAGTCTCTCGTTATCTAACACAATCAACTAGTGTTCTCATGAATTTTTTGGTTACAAAAGGTTGATAGCTAAATTCTTGTTCTGTAATATATTTTATAATTTTTATTATGTTTGGTAGTCTCCTACAACAATATTGTTTTCAGAAGTTAAAAATACCGCTACAGTTGTAAGATTCTTTTATTTTGAACACGACCGGTTTCGGGCTCTTTACGCCCATCTTTGGTGGTGTAACTTGGTGCCTTTGCCCCCTAGCGCCACGGTAGACGAGTACAGCTGGTAGCACATGGCGTCTTGTACTGGTCCATCGCGGCTCTCGTGACCACAGCACCAAGTTACAAAACCTGAAGATGGGCGTGTAAGAGACCGAAACCGGTCGTGTTCTAAATAAATGAACCTTACAACTAAAGTGGTATTTTCAACATGTGGTATAACACTCATTTGCGGATGTTCCTCCGACAGGATTGTTTGTAACAATTTGTTTTCCAAGTCATTAATTACATCACTGATTTTTTTGCATGTAACACTTTTGTACTATCAGCCTCAAAATACGATATGGCCATGTCATCGAGAAAAAGAAAATTCAATTAATGTACAAATCAAAATTATTTGCAAAAAACCTAAAAAACACCAATTATCTATGGACAGAAATTAAATCAGAAACACTTTAAATATTTGGTCAATTTAGCAGATCTAGTAATCTTAGTTCAAAAGTCTTACATTGTAAGCTAAGAAAAGAAGTTTTTGCACATTTCCATAGGGCAAATTGCTTCAACGAACTCCATAAATTTGTCCGGCGGCACTCAATATTTGTTCACTAGGAACGCTAGTAGGTGACGAATGTACTTCAAGACTCCATTTCGTAGAGTGGTATATCGATCTGAGTAATATTTCAGCGATGCGTAGTAATGGCGGATCCGAAAGATAACACTGGATGATCTGATTGAACACCGAATTGATTCTGCATCGCTATTGTGCCTGTGTCTGCATCTGCCCAGACAGATGGTAGTGTGAATCCCATAGACTTTCTTCTTCCTGCTGAATACTGATTGCAGAATGGCTCTGTTCTGCTCAAGTTGAAGGCCCATTGCCTGTGTCTACCAGTACACTATTATTATGGCCCTTCAAGAATCCAGTTATTTCGGACACTGCATTGTACACTTCGTCGGAAGAAAGATATTTAGATTTAAACCTTGAGTCGAGTAACCTCGCAGAAGTCAGTGAAGGATGTCCTTCAACATAGGAAAGTTTCTTACTGAAAGATTCTTGCAGTGCATTCCTAATATTTGCCACTGTCTTCATTTCCACATCGAACTTGCAGTTTGAGGTTCAACAAAGATAACAGAGATATTATTACAGAAATACCTCTATTATAGAAATTCGTGCTTCGCTGAGAGATAAGTCCAACTTGCCTTCGTATAAAAATTTCAGGACGTCTACGAGATGTATTATAACATTCCACTCAGAAAGGGAAAGCGTGATCATTCCACCATGTTCAACATTACACAAGTTTACTGCCCTTTCTTGTTCTAGAAGTCTTTGCAACATCAAGTATCTGCTGTGCCATCTCACATCGACATCTACAATCAAAGCATGTTTTAACACTCCGCACTGATTCTGGCAGTCTCTTAGGATTGTGGAAGTTTATTCACTGTGGGGCAAGTGACTCACGATTTTCCATTACTTCTTTATTGTGGCTTTGGTTTGTTCCTTTGAGAACAGGGAATGACACACAACCCATAGCCTCATATTTCTCACGCATTGCACAAACCATGTATTGATGCATTATTACGTAACATCAGAAAAATCTTTCCCCTTGCGTTGCAGTCATTAATCACCTCTATTAAGTTTTCTTCGACATAATGAGTCGAATGTTTTTTCGACAGTACTGTCTTTGATTAGTAAAAAAAACTTCCTCGGTTCTGCAATCTAACCTTGTCACAGATTAAATTTTGAATAATAATCAACATTAGCGGCTGAAGACTTCCAACATAGAAAGTCACGCTCATCCTGCCAAGAGGCTGAAGGAGCGAACAGAGGTTTAGCGCAATCTCTTGCCCTGGGGTGGGAAACTGTCCCTAAAGGGGGAAGAATCAACAATAATCAGCGGATGAGGATGTAGAAGGCAATGGAAACCACAGTATTAAACACACATAGTGTGTATCCACAAGACATGTGGCCTGTAAATGGAAAAAAGTATCAGCTACTGGAATAATGAATATCTCAATAGTCAGTACAGTTAAAGAGGAATGGGCGTGTCAAAAAAGGGCAGACACAGAAGTTGGAATGGAAAACAAAGGTACAAAGAAGGTAACTGCCAAGAAACCATGGGTAACAGAACAAATACTTCAGATGATCGATGAAAGAAGGAAGTACAAAAATGTTCAGGGAAATTCAGGAATATAGAAATACAAGTCGCTGAGGTGTGAAATAAATAGGAATAAAAAGGAAACACTTAGAAGCTGGGACAAAATGGCTGCATGAAAAATGAAGGAAATCGAAAAACAAATGATTATAAGAAGGATGTGACTCATTGTATAGGAAAGTCAAAACAACCTTCGGTGACGTTAAAAACAGGGCGATAACAGTAAGAATGCAATGGGAATTCCACTCTTAAATTCGGAGAAGAGAGCGGATAGGTGGAGAGAAGTCACTGAAGGCCTCTGTGAGGGAGATTTGCCTGATGTGATAGAAGAAGAAACAGAAGTCGATTTAGAAGAGATAAGGGATCTAGTATTAGAATCAGAATTTAAAAGATATTTGACAGACTTAAGATCAAATAAGGTAGAAGGGATATAAAACTTTCCATCAGAATTTCTAAACTCATTGGGGGAAGTGGCAACAAAACTACTGTTGTAAGTAGGCTGTTTATGTTTTTATATTGGTAACGCCACATAGCGCTCTGTATGAAAATCACTGGCTGTGCTGTGTGCAGTCTGTGGCCGGTTGGCATTGTTGTAATACTCGCCATTGTAGTGTTGGGCAGTTGGCTGTTAACAGTGTGTAGCGTTGCGCAGTTGGAGGTGAACCGCCAGCAGTGGTGGATGTGGGGAGAGAGATGGTGGAATTTTGAGAGCGGACGATCTGGACGTGTGTCCATCAGAAAGAGTAAATTTGTAATATTGGATATCATGGACTGATATATATATTATGATTTTTGAACACTATTAAGGTAAATACATTGTTTGTTCTCTATCAAAATCTTTCATTTGCTAACTATGCCTATTAGTAGTTAGTGCCTTCAGTAGTTTGAATCCTTTATTTAGCTGGCAGTAGTGGCGCTCGCTGTATTGCAGTAGTTCGAGTAACGAAGATTTTTGTGAGGTAAGTGATTTGTGAAATGTATAGGTTAATGTTAGTCAGGGCAATTCTTTTGTAGGGATTATTGAAAGACAGATTGCGTTGCGCTAAATATATTGTGTGACAGTTTAAGCACAGTCATTTATAAATTTTTCTAAGGGGACGTTTCATACTGTTAACGTTACTGCTTAGAATCGGACTTTCGGAAAAATATCATCCACACAATTCTAAAGATTGCTAGAGCTGACAAGTGAGAGGATTATCGCGCAGTCAGGTAACAGCTCATACTTTCAAGATACTGACAAGAATAATATACAGAAGAATGTAAAAGAAAATTGAGAATGTGTTAGATGACGATCAGTTTGGCTTCAGGAAAAGTAAAGGCACCAGAGAGGCAATTCTGACTATGTTTAATAATCGAAGCAAGACTAAAGAAGCATCAATATATGTTCGACCTGGAAACAGCGTCCGACAATACCAAATGGTGGAAGATGTTCGAAATTGGGGATAAACTATTAGATACAGACCTGTAATATAAAATTTGTACAAGAGCCAACAGGGGACAATAAAGTAGAATCCCAAGAACAAAGTGCTCTGACTTTATTACCCACTAATTTTCAATATTTACAATATAATTAGGATCAGTTATATACATTCACAAATAAGTACACTATTACGTCAATTACATATTAAATATAGCTTCTGTAATGAAGCTCATAGATTCAGAATCAGAAGTAATGTACAAGTTCTCAGAGCGTATTAAACGGCGAAAAATTTTGGATGGTGCAGAAGGTTGTTTATCTGCGATTTGGTGTTACAAATTCCTACGCATTATGTCCCAGCTAACATTTTTTTGTCTTTCTTTCCCTATTTTCTCCATTATTTCTTTATTCTAATGTGTGTCAGTTCACTTCACCGTAAGCGTTCTTGACCATAGCCACTACTGGAAACTTTCTAAATATTTTCTTCTTTCTCTTTAAGTGTCCATGAATCACTGCCTTAAAGCTGTTCATCCCATACATGAAAATTACCCAATCTTTCCCTCAGTTCTTTACGAACTCTAGATGTTAGTAACTGCTCCACCTTTTCAAATTCAGGTGGCACTTATTTTCTTTGACACTAGCAAAAATTTAGAGATGCTATACCAGTTAACCTACAGGAAGACCCACAGCACAATATTAAAAGGGGTTTTACTCTGCAGTTTCTCATTGACCTTATGAAGCAATTATCACACTATAGCAGGGGTTGCACAGTATTATAATTTTGTAATCAGAAAAATAGAGTTATTTCAGTTCAGAAACAAAGTTGACTATTTTGTTGATTTCTGTGAGATTATGAAGACAAATCAGTCACTGTTGTATGAAGACTTTGAACGCCATGGACTGAAGCCTGACTGCGACCACCAGACGTATCTGTTTTGGCTTCCGCTCAATATATGAGCAAAGCATTTTACTGAAATCCCTCTACCTTGCTGTAGCCGCCCTCACAGAGTCCTCGTCCCACGATCGAACCCAAAATACCTGGGCTGAGGAGTTGTTACGTCATCCTGACAGACTGAAGCAAAGCTCCACCACCTCTCCATGATGGACCACGGATCCAACCCATTACAAAGCTACACATTGGAGCAATTAAGAGGTTTTTCATAACGAGTTGGTCGTCAACTCCAGCAGATAGACAAACTTGGCCTGTTGCTCACAATGCGTCAAAGTAGACTTCAGAAACCATTTTGAATGCGGTGAACACTGAAAAAATGGTTCAAATGGCTCTGAGCACTATGCGACTTAACTTCTGAGGCCATCAGTCTCCTAGAACTTAGAACTAATTAAACCTAACTAACCTAAGGACATCACACACATCCATGCCCGAGACAGGATTCGAACCTGCGACCGGAGCGGTCGCTCGGTTCCAGACTGTAGCGCCTAGAACCGCACGGCCACGTCGGCCGGCCGAACACTGAAAAAATAGAGAAGGATACACCATAACATGACCCTTAAGGTCCAGTGCTTTAGAGATAGTATGTGCCTCATTAACAACTTTATAAAGTCTAGAAATGGCGCTGCAGGAAGTATATTACAGCACAAACTTCATTCAGCAAAGAACTCATTACATAAACGGATTATCGTGGATGTTGGTTTTCAGAAGCAAAAAGACCAGTACAGAGCAGGGAAAGATGAAGGACGCAAAAATACAATTATCTCCCATGTTGCTAAAGATAGCTTTAACCTGTATGTATGCT
The DNA here is from genome assembly GCF_021461395.2 of Schistocerca americana. Taxonomy (NCBI): domain Eukaryota; kingdom Metazoa; phylum Arthropoda; class Insecta; order Orthoptera; family Acrididae; genus Schistocerca; species Schistocerca americana. Next base: position 261,545,066 of record NC_060124.1, on the reverse strand, counting down.
ACATGCGTTTCGTACTCATAGTAACGAAGTTAACTAGTACAGTGCACAGTATCCTTGTTACATGTTGAAATCCTGAGATAAGCACACACACACACACACACACACACACACACACACACAGAGAGAGAGAGAGAGAGAGAGAGAGAGAGAGAGAGAATCAGGTGAGCTTATTCTGAACTCTGGTGTCCAGTATTTTCCTTGCTCTCCACGTCCAAAACCTCAGAAAGCAAGGATGGAGTTTTTTCCTTCCGGCCGAGAAATTTAGTACCAAGAGCGTAACATTCCGCGTGCGAGCACCGCTGGAGGCGAAATAAATCTCTGGCTGTCGCCTTAACCCGCAGACCGGACACGGGGCAAGGCCGCCGCCTCACGGGAGTAAAATACAGCAGACCGCCACGCCGTAATCTGGACGTGCAGTTATTTCAACATTAAAGTCCTGTCCGGAGAGGAAGAGCCACCGTATTTACTGTGCGAGTGAAATTCACTCTTCACGTAGCATTCCGCCTCTCTAGTACGGCTGGAGAGTGTATCGTCAAGAAATCTGCAAATTTAAAACCGTAAAGGAATTTGAGGTATGATGTTATGACTTCAGGTACAACTTTAAATTAAAAAGTATCAAATTCGGATCAACTTTCGTTGAGACGCCAAAGCGAAATTTCAGAACTCTTAATCACCAGTAACGTTGGAAACTGGCCATTAAAATTGCTACACCACGAAGATGACGTGCTACAGATGCGAAATTTAACCGACAGGATGTAGATGCTGTGATATGCAAATGATTAGCTTTTCAGAGCATTCACACAAGCTTGGCGCCGGTGGCGACACCTACAACGTGCTGACATGAGGAAAGTTTCCAACCGATTTCTCATACACAAACGGCAGTTGACCGGCGTTGCCTGGTGAAAAGTTGTTGTGTTGCCTCGTGTAAGGAGGAGGAATGCGTACCATCACGTTTCCGACTTTGATAAAGGTCGGATTGTAGCCTATCGCAATTGCGGTTTATCGTATCGCGACATTGCTGCTCGTGTTGGTCGAGATCCAGTGACTGTTACCAGAATATGGAATCGGTGGGTTCAGGAGGGTAATACGGACCACAGTGCTGGATCCCAACGGCCTCGTATCACTAGCAGTCGAGATGACAGGTATCTTATCCACATAGCTGCATCGTGCAGCCACGTCTCGACCAATGAGTCAACAGATGGATACGTTTGCAAGACGACAACCATCTGCACGAACAGTTCGACGACGTTTGCAGCAGCATGACCTATCAGCTCGGGGACCGTGGCTGCGGTTACCCTTGATGCTGCATCACAGACAGGAGCGTCTGCGATAGTGTACTCAACGACGAACCTGGGTGCACGAATGGCGAAACGTCATTTTTTAGGATTTATTTAGGTTCTGTTTACAGCATCATGGTGGTCACATTAGTGTTTGGCGACATCGCGGTGAACGCACATTGGACGCGTGTATTCGTCATCACCATACTGGCATATCACCCGACGTGACGGCATGGGGTGCCATTGGTTACACGTCTCGGTCACCTCTTGTTCGCATTGACGGCACTTTGAACAGTAGACGTTACGTTTCAGATGTGTTACGAAACGTGGCTCTACCCTTCATTCGATCCCTGTGAAACCCTGCATTTCAGCAGGATAATGCACGACCGCATGTTGCAGGTCCTGTAAGGGCCTTTCTGGATACAGAAAATGTTCGACTGCTGCCCTGGCCAGCACATTCTCCAGATCTCTCACCAACTGAAAACGTCTGGTCAATGGTGGCTGAGCAGCTGGTTCGTCACAATACGCCAGTGACTACTCTTGATGAAGAGTGGTATCGTGTTGAAGCTGCATGGGCAGCTGTACCTGTACACGCGATCCAAGCTCTGTTTGAATCAATGCCCAGGCGTATCAAGGCCGTTATTACGGCTAGAGGTGGTTGTTCTGGGTACTGATTTCTCAGGATCTATGCACGCAAATTGCGTGAAAATGTAATCACATGTCAGTTCTAGTATAGTATATTTGTCCAATGAATACCCATTTATCATCTGCGTTTCTTCTTGGTGTAGCAATTTTAATGGCCACTAGTGTATTTGGATATCCTGCATCTGCCACACAAACTGGACATTAACTATCCTGTCATTTCCTCCCACCTCTTAAACGATGGGAGTTTAATAATTAATGTAAATTTTTTTCCCTGAAAGCAAAGTGGTTTTTATTTAGGATTCCAATACACCATATTATTTCCCACTCTTCTGGTTACAGAACCCTATTTTTCAGCATGTTCTCCGTTCAATACGAAGTTCTTACTCCACCTTACTTGGAGGGTCTGTATGCTCGGATGGTACCACCACACTGCTCGACGTCGGAGACGACGTGTTGTTGCATCAACAACCTCCCCATCATCCACGTACTCTTTCCCACTAAATGCAAACTTCATTCGGCCAGATAGATGGAAGTCGGAAGATGCGGGATCCGGACTGTAGGACGGATGTGCTAGAACAGTCCATTGAAGTTCTGCGAGCTCCTCTCAAGTGAGCAGACACGTTCTCATGGAGGAGGAGAAATTCCTCGGCATTTTCATGACGACGAACACGCTGGAGTTGTTTCTTCAGTTTGCTGAGAGTAGCGCAGTACACTTCAGAGCTGATTGTTGCAACATGAGGGAGGACATTACGGCATAACACCTTCAGACTTCCAGTAGACTATCGCCATTACCTTACCGGCTGATGGGTCGGCGCTGAACATCTACTTCGGAGAAGAGGTGGTGTGCCACCACACCATGGACTGCCGTTTTGTTTCCGGTTCGAAGTGATGAAGCCATGTTTCATTGCCTGCGAAGATGTTCGACAAAAAACTGTCGCCATCAGCCTCGTAACGCGCAAGCAGTTCCACACAGATGGTCCTACATTGCTCCTTAAGGTGTTCAGTTAGGCATCGATGAACCCATCGGGCACACACCTTTGAGTACCCCAAATGGTAGCCAATTGTGTCAGCACCACCCGCGTAAACATCCAGCTTAGCAGCGAGGTGTTTAATCCGTCGATCACGTCGAATGAAAGTGTCCACACGTTCAGACGTTGCAAGAATCAGACCTGTATGCAGCCAGCCGGCAGGCAGGAGATTGGTTAGGTTCCCACGACCTTTCTGTGATAACAGCAGACGACTCGCCCAATGTCTCACCTCGCTTTTGTTCAGTGCCAGGCCTCTACAGACATTCCACAAGCGCCTATGAACATCTGCGTTACTCCGGTTTTCCTCCAAAAGAAAACGACAGCTCTCCGCTTGGAACGCGCCTCCGATGCAAATGCCATTTTGAACGTTACGGGAAGCGTCGCCACGTATGGGAACGTCATGAAACTACAGGGACCGCAGCGGGAATATACCGTGATGAGCCATAACAAATCTCGCTTTGTTTCAACCGAAGTAGGCCGAGAAAAAAAATGTGTTGCGTAACGTGTTGAACGCCTCTTGTTTGGTTCAAATGGCACTGAGCTCTATGAGACTTAACATTTGTGGTCATTAGTCCCCTAGAACTTATAACTACTTAAACCCAACTAACCTAAGGACATCACACACGGCCATGCCCGAGGCAGGATTAGAACCTGCGACCGTAGCGGTCGTGTGGTTCCAGACTGAAGCGCCTAGAACCGCTCGACCACTCCGGCCGGCGCCTCTTGTATGCCTGGCATTTATGGTAGAAAGAGGTATTGCTGGTATAGGCTATGGACATAGTTGGTTTAGTTCCTCCACCACTTGCAGCGGTAACTATGACACATGATCGACGGCGAAGAAAGTCGTTCGCCTGGGAAACTATGAAAATAGCAATACAACTGGCCACAGAGATTTCGAGAGTCAGTTGCTCCTCAGGGGATCATCGGCACCTACCCCGAACGACCACTTCCCCACTGCCACTGGCGCTAGACTCAAAGTATGGCATGGTTCTACCCTGCCTCAATCTGCCGAATTCGTCCTTGGGCCCAGCTGCATTGCAATAGCAGTACTCGATGACTTTGAAAAGCTTTCTCTTGATATCAGTGCCATTCTGACTCGTATCATATGGAATAGTCATTTACTCACATTAACAAGTGTCAGTAATTGCATCATGTTATACACGTTGAAACTCTGTAACTTCTACTTTGTTTATTTTCTTGTCCAGCTCAATTTTTCAGGGTTACAAGAGTCTGGCAATCTAAGAGGTATTACTTTGTAATGGGCAGCAAAGAGAGTTTTTGTAAAAGTGTTTATTTATAGCGACAGCTTTGAGCCGTGCTGGCCCCGGCTTATGCATTGGTTTAAACCTTGACTGTTACTGTGCGTTTGGTTTCTCGCAGTTATTGCGGTTATGCCGTGGTTCTTCCTCTTTCTACGTGTGGCAGTGGCGGTGTGTATCGATATTCCCACCTTGTACTATCTTTGGTCTGGTGCTTACAGTCTCCAGCTAGCCGGTGTGCGGCGGTCGGTCGGTTGGTGTGGATCAGCCAGGAAATCTCCGCGTGGCGGGCTGACCCGGGCCCGCTGGTGGTCTCTGCACAGTGACGGAGTGTGTAGGAGCTTTTCCGATTGCTACGAGGTTCGTGGCTCACCGACCCAGGACATCAAAGTTGAGTGGTGATTTAATTACCGAAGCCAGTCCGTTCACACTGGTTTTCATGGTTGGCTGTTGGGAGTATTCCCGTGAGTTGGCGAAAGTTTTGCCACTATCCGGTGGAGTTTAACTGTATTTTGGTTATTTGAAGTCCAAGTGAACCAGTGGAATTTTCTGCCTGGTGGCCGTTAGCGTTCGGTTACCTGCCAGGCAGTGTCTTTTTCTCACCGTGTTGTCGCTGTCCAACACGAGTGTGTAGTTTTGACAGCTTATGCATAGTTGGTTGTGGGCGGGTACGCCTTTTGCGTTTTGGCATTGGAGTTCCTTGTCTACTGGTCGGGTGGAAAGCAATTCATCTTGTCGGTGGGTCCGTTAACTGTCTCTTGGTTGGATTGGATATAGTTGGGCCGACTGCCTGTCTCCCCTAAGCGAACGTTAATATTTCAAGTGCAGTCCGACCCCCGGAAACTTCTGAGCGATGCTGCCTGTACTGTCATTTCTTATTGGTGTTTGATTGTGTATTTTAATGGCTCATAGCCGATGGTTTGAATTTGTATGCTTTTAGTTGGGTTTTAAATAATGGGCCTTCAGCCGTTTTAAAACTGAAAGTTCGTTACTAGTCAAGTCTTGCATTGTTTGGCCATTCAGCCTCATTTCAAATATTTTTGAAAAAAGCTTTGGGCCTTCTGCCTTTTGAGGATTTATTGTAGTTGTGTTTTTCAATCATGAGCCTTCAGCCGTATTAAAATTTAAATTCCTTACTTGTTAAATCTTAGATTGTTAGTGCCTTCAGCCTCATTTAGGGAAAAAATTATTTAAGGATAAAGCCTTGGGCTTTCTGCCTAGCAAAATTTATTGTAGTTGTGATTTCAAACATGGGCTTTCAGCCTTTTTAAAAGTAAAATTCCTTGTTGTTAAGTCTTAGATTGTTCGGGCCTTCAGCCTCCTTTTCAAAAATTATTGAAGGATAAAACTTTGGACCTTCTGCGTTTGAAAATTTATTGTAGTTGTGGTTTTAAATCATGGGCCTTCAGCCGTTTTAAAATTAAAATTCCTTACTTGTCAAGTCTTAGCCTCATTTGAATTATTATTTAAGGATAAAACCTTGCACTTTCTGCCTTTTGAAAATTTATTGTAGTTATGTTTTAAATTATGGGCCTTCAGCCATTTTAAAAATTAAAGAGGTTGTGCCCTTAAGCCATAAGATTGCGTGACATATTCAGTCGATAGTTAATGTCGGAAATTTGCGCTGTAATGTTTGGGCAACTAAATATATGTGATCGAGTGTAACTGACAGCCGCTCATTTTTGGCCCCTTTCAACATTTCCAGCAACCTGTTCTGTCTTGCGGTTTTAGCCAAGCGTTTCAAGGTTGAAGCACATCTGTATTTTGCCGTGATTGTACCAAACGTTCCCCCCAGTCTTAGACCTATATACCGCCCCCCTCAACACACACACACACACACACACACAGAGAGAGAGAGAGAGACAGAGAGAGAGAGAAAGTGAGAAAGACACGTTGCACGGCTACGCCAGAGGTGCTGAACTGCTCTTGCACCGATTCAGCAGAGCGAAGTCAGGTTATAACACTCCCGTCCGCTACTGCTATACCATAACCTTAAAGTTGGAAGCAGGTCGTGAAACAAAACTATCTTGTTAAATTAATTATGCTGTAAAGCAACAGAGCAGTGTTACACTCTAAGAGGAATTTTGTTATGTTGACCGTGTTGTACGTAACGGAGGTGGCTTATCGGAAATCAAAGTCAGAATTACGTAAATATTTGAACAGTAACAAACAATATTTTTGCCTAGCTATACTGTTTAAAGACTAAGGAAAACGGTCGCCAGCCTAATTAGGCAAGAGAGAGATTAACGTTCTCGTTTAAGAAAGTAGGTATGCGTAACTTTAACGAACAAACACAGCCTAGACTTGACCACCTGCATATGTTAACGTTAAGGTTGGAACAAACAGCTAGAGCAGCACAAACTATTTGCAAAAATAAAACAGATAACGAAACACGCTATTACTTTCAGGGCTTATTCAAACTCTGAATGGTCTGTATAACGTCACTACTAATATTCACTGCATAATCATTAATTGGACATAGGTTCAGTATTACTGTTCAAACATTTTCCAAGCTGACATAAAATTATAAATGTAGTTCACTGCAAAATTATGAACTGATCACAGGGTAAGTCTCTCTTAACTAAATACTTTTCTATTAAGAATGAATATTATATGGAATTCATCAACAGGTTACTTCTCACTGTCTTTTGAATAAAGAAATTAATGTTTTCATAGATTGTTGAAGTAATTATGCTGTCTTCCCATTACTTGTTACCTAGCGTTAACTCAATAGACAAACTATGGATCCTGTTATACTATTAACATGCACTTCCAATACACAAGAGAGACAAACACTTAGCAAACGAGTATATAACCTTCCATAAATGCAATTCTCGACTTTTACTACAGTAAGACACTATACTGACAAATTTGCAAGATACCGGCTCACCTTCTGCGATTTACAACAGGCAACAATGTGATCATTTACTAAGCAAAACTTTATAAGCCTCAGTCTTAAGAACTTTTAATTTTGAAGTTGGCAACAACACTTTAATAAGCAGTTTTAATAGGAAAATTATTTTCAGTAAGCATCATTTACCTTAACTCACTCTCTTGCCACATTAACTTTAACTTTCTTTTTGCTATGTTCAAGAGGCATTAGGGACACTCCTTAATCGCTTTAGTTCACACGGAGATGAACCTGAGAGGTGTTATGATAAGGAAAAAATTAAGGTAGGTACATAAATTCAGTTATAAGTTACCTTATATTTGCGCACACTAAATCGCCCAATAAGCTGATCCTTCACTGTACATTACGAGGTGCATTCAAGTTCTAAGGCCTCCGATTTTTTTTTCTCCGGACTGGAAAGAGATAGAAACATGCACATTGTTTTAAAATGAGGCCGCGTTCATTGTCAATACGCCCCAGAGATGGCAGCACCGTACGGCAGATGGAATTTTACCGCCAGCGGCGAGAATGAGAACTGTTTTAAATACTTAAAATGGCGACGTTTTCCTTACTTGAACAGCGTGCAATCATAAGTTTTCTGAATTTGCGTGGTGTGAAACCAATTGAAATTCATCGACAGTTGAAGGAGACATGTGGTGATGGAGTTATGGATGTGTATAAAGTGCGTTCGTGGGTGCGACAGTTTAATGGAGGCAGAACATCATGTGACAACAAACCGAAACAGCCTCAGGCTTGCACAAGCCGGTCTGACGACATGATCGAGAAAGTGGAGAGAATTGTTTTGGGGGATCGCCGAATGACTGTTGAACAGATCGCCTCCAGAGTTGGCATTTCTGTGGGTTCTGTGCACACAATCCTGCATGACGACCTGAAAATGCGAAAAGTGTCATTCAGGTGGGTGCCACGAATGCTGACGGACGACCACATGGTTGCCCGTGTGGCATGTTGCCAAGCAATGTTGACGCGCAATGACAGCATGAATGGGACTTTCTTTTCGTCGGTTGTGACAATGGATGAGACGTGGATGCCATTTTTCAATCCAGAAACAAAGCGCCAGCCAGCTCAATGGAAGTACACAGATTCACCGCCACCAAAAAAATTTCGGGTAACCGCCAGTGCTGAAAAAATGATGGTGTCCATGTTCTGGGACAGCGAGGGCGTAATTCTTACCCATTGCGTTCCAAACGACACTACGGTAACAGGTGCATCCTACGAAAATGTTTTGAAGAACAAATTCCTTCCTGCACTGCAACAAAAACGTCCGGGAACGGCTGCGCGTGTGCTGTTTCACCAAGACAACGCACCCGCACATCGAGCTAACGTTACGCAACAGTATCTTCGTGATAACAACTTTGAAATGATTCCTCATGCTCCCTACTCGCCTGACCTGGCTCCTAGTGACTTTTGGCTTTTTCCAATATTGAAAGACACTCTCCGTGGCCCCACATTAGCCAGCCGTGCTGCTATTGCCTCAGCGATTTTCCAGTGGTCAAAACAGACTCCTAAAGAAGCCTTCGCCGCTGCCATGGAATCATGGCGTCAGCGTTGTGAAAAATGTGTACGTCTGCAGGGCTATTACGTCGAGAAGTAACGCCAGTTTCATCGATTTCGGGTGAGTAGTTAATTAGAAAAAAATCGGAGTCCTTAGAATTTGAATGCACCTCGTATTATAGTACTCCTTTACAGTGATTGCGCAATGTGGTGGCAACTGCATGTTGGTAGGCGAATTTGCAGACAGAATTGCTGGACTCTGGCCCTTCTTGGTGGCGATGATGAATACCAATTCCAGAATCGTTCCAGCTATTTATTCATCCATCAGATGCATTAGAAAGTAGCAGAAAAAGCCTCTCTCGGAACCAGCACAAAATGCAACATTTACATGGTAGTGCACAGTTTGGTAGCTCGTCACCGACTGACTCTTGTTCCACCTTTTCTACCTAAGCCAACCACAATTTGCGCGCGCTACACAGTTCCGTTCCCGAGGGGAACCACTACACCTTTTACACACAGAATAACTGAGAATCCTAAGTGAAGGTCAGCAATTTACATAACAGCAAACAAATACTATAAATAAAAACAAAACATTTGCACATATTGACATTTCTACCAAAAATTATTCACATAAAATTACAATTACATACAGTAAGTTTTGATCCCTCCGAATGGGACAAAGAATTTAAATGACAGATACACCACTTTGCATAGAACCAAACCATGACATCAAAGTTTGTACAAAGAAAGGAGTATTCAATTTTGTGTTATCTATTCAATGAAACGTATTTACAGAAGCTTAACGATGTAACATTAAATGAAACAAAAGCAAAATAAATCAGTATAGCATTAGAGTTATGGCGATACAAGATGGTGAAGATGAAACACCCGCCAGCCATATGACCAGGCACTACGGAGCAAGAAAGCTTATACAGGACACTGGAACCGTAGAATACGCCAGACAACGCCTCTGAAAGCCGAAGCTGCTACATGTTACAGATCCGGCAGGGCATCTGAATCAGCTGACAAGGCAGGAAAACAAGGATATATGAAATCATTACTGCCTAACAGTGACGTCCACTGCTACAGAATCGCTACGATTCTGTATTTTTAAAGTGGCTGTACTTCAGCAATCGGTCAGAGATCAGTAAATGAATCCAAAGCAGACAACGTGCTGCAACGAAATGTGGTTTTATTCGGCTTTTTACCATGATTTTGACGGATGTAAGCCGATGAAGACGTGTAACCTGAAGACACTGTAAAAGCAATACCTACAAACTCAGAAACGTACATGTCAAAACATGCATCACACTGAGACTGAATCCCCCCCCCCCCCCCAACGGATGGGAATATCACATATAACATAAAACATAGCCAGAAGTATAAAACTACTGCTCACAAAATTTCAAACTGGAAACCCAAGAAATGAAGCGATCTCGCATTTCTCCAGTGAAAATATGCTGTCAGCACACATGATTGTATACATTATAAGATATGGTGCCCCTTATGATCAAGACTTGTCAAGTAAAAATAATTAAAATCCAAAACAAAACCAATGACATAAAACGTCATGTCATGTTATGAGCTGCACGACGTCTGGCACGAAACGGTGAACGTGAACACCAAGGAAAAAAGGCAAGATGCTCTTGCGCCGAGATCGAAATACGCATGCATCATAAACGGGCAATAAGTGGAAATGCATTGTAGGCGGGGGGCAGATGTGAGTGAAATGTGAGAAATTAAGAATGTTAAAGGATGCTCCTGTTAAGTAAAATAAACGTCAAATTAAAAGCTTTATAAAACCGCTAGTACATTATCGTACGAACAGTACTAAAGCTAATGCGTAAACACGTTATTACAAAATTACGGACGCGCGGGCTAGCCGCGTGATCTTGGGCGCTTTGTCACGGTTTGGGCGGCTCCCCCGTAGGAGGTTCAGGTCCTCCTTCGGACATGAGTGTGTGTGTTGTCTTTAACGTACGTTAAAGTTAGATTAAGTAGTGTGTAAGCCTAGGAAGCCATGACTTTACCAGTTTGGTCCCATAGGAACTTACTGCAAGAAAAATATAATAAAATTACGTGACGATAAGAGATTACGGCATATAGTAACAAGAGTGGTTGAAATCAGTGTCTTGACAAGATATGAAACTGGCAAAGGAACACGTATGCACAAATAATGTATATTAGAATTTTGAGGAGTGGGCAACTTGCGAAGGCTACCGTCAAGCGTGTGATGCTTTTCCATTTATGGCACAAGCATACTTCGACCTCGGCGCAAGCAGCGCTTGCCAAGTTTTCCAGGTATTCACGCTTACTGTCTGTCGATGTGCAGCTCATAACACGAACTGACATTTTATTTCATTGGTGTGATCTTGGATTTTAACTGTTTTTACTTGACAAGCCCTGATAGTAGGAGCCAGCACATTTTACTGTATGATGTGCACTGACAGCATATCTTCAATGGACAAATTCCAGGTCGCTTCATTATTTGTACTGCCAATGTGAAATTTTGCGAGTAGTATATTTACACTTTTGGTTGTGTTTGTGCTATAAGTAATATTTCCACCCCATTGTCTCTGTATGACGCATAATTTTGACATGTTAGTTGCCGAGTTTGCAGTCATTCCTATTACATTGTCTTGAAGTTACATGTCATTCTGAAGAAGACGGGTTTACATCCGTCGGAACCACAGTAACAAGGCTAAAATCACCTTTCGTTACAACTCGTTGGCTGCCTTGGATTCATTTTTGTTATAATTCCCGGGCTGGAAGTTCTGTTTTTTCACAGATGTGATAGGGAAAATGGACTGCCACGGGAATTTATAGATGCGCTTTATAAAGCCTGAAGGACCTGCAGGCCTGTCTTGTGCAATACCAGCGACGACTATAATAGCATACGACCAGTAAGCTGCAAGCAATGCAGTTTGTCGGGCCACGAATTGCCTTGTACTCAGTCGGCCCCTGTTGCGTGTAGTACGTGTCTGTCCTAAGGCCACTATGCCCATCAGTGCTCAGTCGAGGTGTTTCATGAGTTCATGCACAGCTTCTGAGCATTTCATGATAATATTTTAGAGTGTAGTGGCTGTCCTTGTTTTCGTATTCTGTGTGTTTTATTTGTGATTTTTCGATGAGAAAAATTCTCGCAATGTCGAAGTCAGATATGTAGAGTGTTTCCTTACAGCAGGCTGAGCAAGTTATAACAGAGTAAATAACTAGTTTAGCAGCTGTTAACACATAAATGTATACGAATATAGCAGAGACAACGGCAGCTAATTTACTCTGTTCTCAAAATCGCTTGAGGTATTACATGCCACGCATATTACACGGTCGACTATTCCTCTTTGCTGATGCAAGTTGCAATCCTCTGCCGCTAAAGAGCTCCAAACTGTAGCGTGTAAGATGGCGGTGTGTAACATAACTACGTTGGTGCGTGAGAAACAGTATGTTTTTGTGAGGTTTCCGCTACCGTGAATGCGAGAAGTTGGTACACACACGGAGCAGCCTCACCTTCGGCATGTCATTGCCTGACCACACACGAGTGCTGATACATAAGCAACAATCCGAACCCTTGCGTTCACTGTCATCGATCACACTCCATACAGTCCCGACTTGGCCCCATCCGATTTTCATCTGCTTTCAGAACTTAAAGAACAATTTCAAGGACTTCATTTTAATAGTGATGAAGCGACGCAAACAAAAAGGAGGCTGTTGCTCCATCAACAAAATCAAAAATTCTATTGTATTGTATTGAACTGGGGACCTAGAGACGACAGAGAGGCTTCGTCCCGCCGTAGCCCTCAGTGGTTCACAATACAACAGGCGACAGTAGTCCACCCACCCCACCGCCGCCCCATACCGAATCCAGGGTTATTGTGCGGTTCGGTCCCCAGTGGAACCCCCACTGGGGACGTCTCATACTAGACGAGTATAATTCAAATGTTTACGTGGTAGAGTAACTATGGTGTACGCATACGTGGGGCAGTGTTTGCGCAGCAAGCGCCGACATAGTGTAACTGAGGCGGAATAAGGGGAACCAGCCCGCATTCGCTGAGGCAGATGGAAAACCGCCTTAAAAACCAACCACAGGCTGGCCGGCACATCGGACGTCGAGACTCATCCTCCGGGCGGATTCGTGCAGGGGACCGGCACGCCTTCCCGCTTGGGAAACAGCGCGTTAATCCGCGCGGCTAGCCGAGCGGGCTCAAACGTTCTATAGTGTCGCTATCAAAAAACTGGCCTCTTGTTCGGTGCACTGTGTTCGTTTCCAGACTGACTATATTGAGAAAAACAAAATATAGACATGAAGAATGAGGATGCAAAATATTAATAAAGCTTGTTTTACTTAAAAAGCTTTAAACGTTTTCACGTAAAAACAATTGGAGACGTTACATGTCAACACACCCTCTTAGTTCGATCACCCCTTTTCTTGTCATGAAAACCTAGGTTATGTTAGCATGTATAAATGGTATTGAAGCTGCCGAAGGTGTAGGTGTCTGGATAAATGGCAACTTAATGTACTATTGCGAGTGGTCAAAGTGCACTTAGTGGGTAGTCGAAAACGTACATAATACCAGATTCTTTCATGAACAGCTTCGTGAAGTTCTATAAAAGCGAAAGGAATTGGTATGGAATTTTATAGACAGGATCAGAAAAATATACGTTCAGACTTATCAGTTAATAGGAACTGATGACACAGACATGGAGGAGATGCTGGTAAAGTTCAGATTTGTTCAGTTCTAGTGGGCTGTTGCTGGTATCACCTTTAACACAGGATAGGATACGACTGGAGATTAAGCTCCTATGTGCAGAAAATCATGGTGAACACTTCACTATTTGCAATCAATGATGGAGGAGTTAATCTTCAGCTGCTGAATGATTGCATTATTGAAGACAGTTATAGCCCCTGGGGGTAATGATCGTCGTTGTACACCAAAAAACTGGTTGACAGAACAAAAAACTTCAAGTTTCGTTGGAATTACAACTACACTACATGTACGTGGATACTCTGTAAATCACTTTTAGGTGCCTGGCAGAGGGTTCATCGAACCACCTATATAGTAATTCTCTATTATTCCAATCTCGTACAGCGCGTGGGAAAAACGAACGCCTATATCTTTCCGTGCGTGCTCTTATTTCCCTTATTTTATTATGATAATCGTTTCTCTCTACGTAGGTCGGCATCAACAAAATATTTTCTCATCCGGAGGAGAAAATTGGTGATTGAAATTTCGTGAGAAGATTCTGCCGCAACGAAAAACGCATTTGTTTTAATGATGTTCACCCCAAATCCTGTATCCTTTCAGCGACACTCTCTTCTGTGTTTGGCGATAGTACAAAACGTGTTGCCCTTCTTTGAACTTTCTCGATGTACTCTGCCAATCCTATGTGGTAAGGATCCCACACTGCGCAGCAGTATTCAAACAGAGGACGGACAAGCGTAGTCCACGCAGCCTCTTTAATAAATATATTACATTTTCTAAGTGTCCTGTCAACAAAACGCATTTTCTATGTGTTCCTTTCAATTTAAGTTGTTCGTGATTGTAGTTCCTAGGTATTTAGTTGAATTTACGGCTTTTAGATTTCACTGATATATTGTGTAACGTAAGTTTAACGGATTCCTTTTAGCACTCATGTGGATGACCTCACAGTTTTCGTTATTTAGGGGCAACTGCCAATTTCTGCACCATACAGATATCTTTTCTAAATCGTTTTGCAATTTGTTTTGACCTTCTGTTGACTTTACTAGTCAATAAATGACAACATCATCGGCAAACGGAATTACCGTTATTTAAATGCTACAACGCATATCCTACATCAAATATTACGGGAATATTAGATGAATTGGGTCAAAGCAAATTCTTTTCCATCATGGATTTAAAAATTTGTTGGAAGTAGTGCGGGGGCACGGGCCAAGATTCGCATTTATCGTCCACTGGGTGTATTATCGATGCCAATGGATGACGTTTGGTCTAAAGAAGGCACCAACCATCTTCCAACGATTGCTATATAAGATGAAGCCGCATCACTGCATGATTTAGCTGAATAACATTCGCGACATTTCCAAGGTATCAACGAGCACACAAAACTGCTAGAAGAAGTGTTTAAAAGGTTGCGTTCAGCGCGTTTAACATTAAGTATTGAAAATACCACTTTGCATCGACAGAGGTGGCCTATCTAGGCCAAGAGGTTGACGAAGATGGCATGATGGCATAAAGCCCGATCCGAGGTTAAACAGTGCAGTGCCTGATTTTCTAGCACAGCAGACTACAAAACACTCACAGTCACTTTTAGGATTATACAAATATTGTATCAAAATTAAAGAGAAGAAGCCCTGGTGATCCAGGAAGATTTCAGCTAGATTACGTCATAGTCACACAGAGATTTCCAAATCAGATATTGGATTGTAACGCATACCCAGAAGCAGATACGTAGACTCAGATAACAGCATAGTATTGATGAAGAGTAGGCTGAAGTTAAGGAGAACAGTTGGGTGGAATCAATACACAAAGAAGGGGGATTCAGAAGTACTAAGGAATAACGAGATACACTTGAAGTTCTCTAAGGATATAGATAGAGCAACAAGGAATAGTTCTACATCTACATCTACATCTACATTTATACTTCGCAAGCCACCCAACGGTGTGTGGCGGAGGGCACTTTACGTGCCAGTGTCATTATCTCCCTTTCCGGTTCCAGTCACGTATGCTTCGCGGGAAGAACGACTGCCGCGCGCTCGAATCTCTCTAATTTTACATACGTGATCTCCTCGGGAGGTATAAAAAGAGGGAAGCAATATATTCGATACCTTGTCCAGAAACGCACCCTCTCGAAACCTTGACAGCAAGCTACACCGCGATGCAGAGCCCCTCTCTTGCAGAGTCTGCCACTTGAGTAACGCTATCACGGTTACCAAATAAGCCTGTGACGAAACGCGCTGCTCTTCTTTGGATCTTCTCTATCTCCTCCGTCAACCCGATCTGGTACGGATCCCACACTGATGAGCAATACTCAAGTATAGGTCGAACGAGTGTTTTGTAAGCCACCTCCTTTGCTGATGGACTACATTTTCTAAGGACTCTCCCAATGAATCTCAATCTGGTACCCGCCTTACCAACAATTAATTTTATATGATCATTCCACTTCATATCGTATACATACTCCCAAATATTTTACGGAAGTAACTGCTACCAGTGTTTGTTCCGCTATCATATAATCATACAATAAAGGTAACTTCTTTCTATGTATTCGCAATAGATTACATTTGTCTATGTTAAGGGTCAGTTGCCACTCCCTGCACCAAGCGCCTATACACTGCGGATCCTCCTGCATTTCGCTACAATTTTCTAATGCTGCAACTTGTCTGTATACTACAGCATCATCCGCGAAAAGCCACATGGAACTTCCGACACTTCAGTAAGCAGTAGAGTGAAGAAGAATGTACATCTCTAAAAAGGGCAGTCACGTAAGTTGCAAAGGAAAACATAGGTACAAAGAAGGTAACTGCGAAGCAACTATGAGTAACAGAAGAAATACTTCAGTTGATTGATGAAAGAAGAAAAATGTTCAGGGAAATTCAGGAATACAGAAATAAAAGACGCTGAGAAATGAAATAAATAAGAAGTGCAGGGAAGCTAGGACGAAATAAATTCACGAGAAATGTGAAGAAATCTAACAAGAAATAAAAGTGGTCTATAATACTGTTTTCATGTCATCCTCTGAACATTTTTATATTTCCTTCCGGCCGGCCGCTGTGGACGAGCGGTTCTAGGCACCTCAGTCCGGAACCGCGTTGCTGCTACGGTCGCAGGTTCGAATCCTGCCTCGGGCATCGATGTGTGTGATGCCCTTAGGTTAGTTAGGTCTAAGTAGTTCTAAGTCTAGGGGACTGATGATCTCAGATGTTAAGTCACGTAGTGCTTAGAGGCATTTAAACCATTTTTATTTCCTTCCTTCCTCAATCAGCTGAGATATTTCTTCTGTTACTCAAGATTTTTGCGGAATTACCTTACTTGTACATAGGTTTGACTGTTCAAGATCTATGATCACCATTTCTAGAGATATCCATTCCTCTTCAGATGCTCTCCTCTGTACTGCAGTCCTCTAAGCTGTACTCCTTTGAACTGCCTACTGTAGTATTCCTTATCACAGTATCCACATCTCTAGCGAACTTCAAACACGTTTTATCATTCCTCTGTACTCCAGTATCTCACTTCTTTCCACACTGATTGTGCCAGACAACACCCTTATGCTTCAGTCTACTCTTCATCATTACCGAATTGTGATTTGAGTCTATATCTGATCCCAGGTACTCCTTACAATCCAGTATCTGATTTCAGAATCTCTCTCTTACAATGATATAATCCAGCTGGAGTCTTCCAGTGTCTCGAGATCTTTTCAAAGTACATCACTTTATCTTGTAATTTTTGGACAGATTATTCGTTATTACCGTCTGAAGTTTATTGTAGAACTAATTTAGTCTTTCTAATCAACATTCACTCCGAAAAGGTCATAGTCTCTCATAATCCATTCCTCTGTTCCTTCCCCTACAGTCGCATTCTAGTCCCTCATGAATATTGGATTTTTCTCTGCCCTTACTTCCTGAATTATCCGTTCAGTATCCTCATATAATTTCTCTGTCCCTTTATCTTCTGCGAGCGAAGCCGGCATGTGTACCAGAGCAATAGTTTCGGCGTTAGTTCGCTGTAGAATCTGATGAGAACAGCCCTATCACATAACTGTTCACAATAGCTCGCTCGCTGTCTTAATTTCATGTTAATAAGTTTTTACTGATTCCTCCGTGTTTTAGGGACAGTTTCGCAGCCTAAGGGGAAAAGAGTGCCTTGCACCTCTGTCAGATTCTCTGTCCTATTTGACAAGGCCGTTAGCAGAGTGTGGGTGGCTTCTTACGCCAGAAGTCTTTGGCCACCATTGCTGATGCTTCAGAAAAGGAGATGGCTAGATGCAGCTGGGAAATTATAGAAGACGATTATTGCGAGTGCGGATATTGCCGATATTCAGGAGTTGCATGACATACTGGGATAAATGCAAGACATAGCTAATGGGAGTAGAACTGTTACCGAGTGGCACAACACACAACTAGCAAACATCGAATAGAGCATACTGAACAATTCATGCTGCATTAGAGTAAGGAGAATGTTGTGTTTTTTATGCCAGCTCATGAAACAAGAGTTAAGGCTCTTTTTCCCAGAAACGTAAGTAGGTCGCAATCCAGAGACCGGATTTTTCGAAGGGTGAAGGAATGCTGCATCTCGGCTTCGCTCGGAGGGAATGAACTGTTCTTCTGTGGATTCCAAAGAACGATGTCATGGGGGAGAATCACCTAACAGCATGATGCCCAGGTTATGTGGCAAGAGAGAGTACTCATTCATTCAGTACGATGACGTTATGGAATACACCAGCTAGCGCCTCTGCATACCGAAGCTGTGAGATCTTGCCGCTTAGCATGTCTTCTGAAGCAGCTGACCAGATGGAAAACTGCGGCAAATGAGGTCATCGTTGCCCAGTGGTGACGCACCGTGGCTCCAGCTTGTTGTGATTCTTGGATTGGCGTACTGCAGTTGGAGACACACTAGCCAGCTGACTCACATGCGTATCACCCAAACAAGACCCTCCTTCTCATTGTGGCCAGTGTCATCCCAGTGTGCTCAGCGCACTCAGGGACACAGACAGTGCCAGCTGATAATCACGGAAGTAGTCTCAGAGGAGGCAGCCCTCCACTGCTGGTTGGGTGGAGGGGACCAAACAGAGGGGTCGTCGGTCCCTTCGGATTAGGGAAGGATGGGGCAGGAAGTTGACCGTGACCTTTCAGAGGAACCATAACGTTGTTTGCCTGAAGCGATTCAGGAAAATCACGGAAAATGTAAATCAAGGTGGCCAGACGCGAGTTTGAACCTTTGTCCTCCCGAATGCGTATCCAGTTTGCTAACAACTGCACCCCAGTCCCTGTCGACAGACATTACTGTCAGTAGAAGCAAGCCTCCATCTGAGCTGTCTGTATGCAGTCTAGTTAGCGGTGTCAGGCTTCGAGTCATCTGCTAGGTGGTTATCTTCTGCTGACTGTCATTTCCCTGATGAGCCATCGGTTTGAGCCTAACTAGCTACCCAGCTACACGGTCGCTTTTCACCAGCCCATGCAGACCTCCATTGTTGCTGTCCAACTCTCAGAGTGGGTGCACATCATAGCCCTCAGTCACTCCAGAAACTGCACGTTATCCAGCTGATCAAGTGTGTCGTTTGCTGCCATTGTGGGTCTACTGTCGAAGACGCACTGCATTGAGTCAGCCCATCGACCAACGACATGCCACGTTGCGTTAGCTCTCTATCACAGCACTGAAACCGCATGCGGGACCACCAACATGCGCCTGCTTCCTGGCAGATAACCCCTGACACCAGTATGATCCAGCGACCATGGTTGATCACTGTTGCCACCAACTTTCTCCCCTGCTACGATTCCGTCTCTGTAAGTGTCATGAATAAACGACCTTCTTAACCAGGGATGAGCTACTATCGGTCCATCGTTCGACTCCAGTCACCATCATAGTTGCTGCTCATGCCCTGATCATTCTGACCAACATCGTAATTTTCTCCCCTACATAGTACTCACGAGCCCTACACAAAGGAACTTGCATTATCTCCAACAACGTGGCCACCAAATCCGTCCTGAGGTTTCCTCGATATCATGGTTATATTTCTCTCCAGTCTGTTCCATCTGTATCCATAATCTTTGTTCTTAGCCCTTACTTTCCCACAACTTTCCAAATATTTTCTTCACACACAACCTACATCACCCATTTACCAATTGCAGCTGTTCGTTGAAAATGAGGCCATCTGTATCGCGTGCCTAAAAACCTCCATTGCGTACAATACATCCAATGTCTGTCTTCTCTTTCCTTTAGGCTAAATTACTGCTTCTCCTACTCTTTCCAGATTATGATCATCTGAATGTTGATACGGTTTTCGATGAAACTAAAATTAAATTTGTTTTACTACCACTTATAGCAGCTATGTTAATGCTGTAGCCTGGTCATCAGTTATTGCTTCTTTAATTAGCCTTCAGGTTCCTCTCCACTATTGCTAAAGCAATTTGAACTGGCACATTGGTGTAATGATTAGTAACACAGGAAGAAATTAGTTCAGTCTCCTGGCCACATTACAGATTTTTCAATTTTTTGCCAAGTTAGTTACTGATAAATTATTCTATAAAACATATGGTCTTCTAATCTTCCTGTGTAAACATTTAGCTAATTCATGGTACACAATGCTCTGATTATTAACCACCAGACGTACTGGATGGCTTCTTTTATGGACTTAAAACTGGAATCGTAACTTAGGAACTATGGATTCATATTAAACAACTGCCTTTTTCTGAAAATTCCTTACCAAATGCTTGGAATAACGTATAGCGATCCTAATTTCTTCTTGCAAAGTGCTCTTCGCATTCCGAATCATTACTTTCCTGAATGAATTTGTTGTTTTTGGTTACACATTGATTATTACTAGCTATAATAGCTGTGTCTGCTGTATATGATTTTATTAGAGTGGATTTTTTCTTGTCTAACTTTAATATTAATATTTTTAATCCCCTTTTTTTCTTCATCTTGTAAGGACTCTCTACCAACACCATTTTCACTAACAATTTTACAAATATATTGGGGTACGGCAAGGAACTTTTCATTTTTACATTATTTGGCACTAATTTCAGGTCTTAAATTACGTTTTCTACTGTAACTGGATCTTTAATATCAGACTTTACATGCTACTTCAGCTCTTTTCGCAAAAGGGTTCTTTCTTCCCGTGTAAAATTTATTTGCGTTTTACTATGCATTCTGTTGAAGAATTCATGGTTAGATATCTGAAATCTATTGGCATATTCCACTGCAGGAAACAACTCCTGAGTATAGCTATTTTCGTCTCATGTCTTTGGTAAATTTCGTCTTCGCATTCACTTAGCCATTCCGTAATAAAAGCCCCTAACACATCTACCTGAAACACTTGGTAGTACAAATAATGCGCCTCTTCTATCTGAAATCTATTGGCATATTCCACTGCAGGAAACAACTCCTGAGTATAGCTATTTTCGTCTCATGTCTCTGGTAAATTTCGTCTTCGCATTCACTTAGCCATTCCGTAATAAAAGCCCCTAACACATTTACCTGAAACACTTGGTAGTACAAATAATGCGCCTCTTCATTCACGTCGTCTTAGTACATGTATTCCCAAGGAATAACCACCTGCATTCGCAAAAAGTACCCTGCATCAAGCATATGCTATATAGTTCGTGCAGAGTACATCTGTGACTAAAGAACGACCGTGAAGAATTAAATAATATGATATCAACATTGCACAAAACATTGGATACAGCAGCAACATAGTACACAAAGGACGTGGCAGCAGTAAAAGGAGAATACAGGCAACTGACAACAATATTGAAAACATTCCAGATTCTCTAACATTTAACAACAACGAACAATGCACATTCACACCGAAGAACACACCCCTTACCCAAAATGGCACGCCATAACATACGACTATCAACTCACGCGTAAGATTAGTAACATCTTCAAGACAAACCGCACAGAACAAAAGAAACTAAAAACTGCGTCAGAAGAGAAAGATAAATAGGACAGTTCAAGAATATATGAATCAAAATTTAATAGCAACAACTCTAAATATATTGAAATGAGTGAAAGAATTTTTAAAGTCAGGTGCAAAGAACATATTACGACACTGAAAAGTGAATTTACCCAATCAACGTATACTGAACAGAGGGCAGTGTGCAGTGTGCTACAGTATGGGTTATGTCCAAAGAAATGTTTATTGGAAAAAATCTGTACTTTTTGAATTTAGCACATATGGAACAACAAATGGATGCAAGCAAAAAACACACCCTTATAGTTGTAAACAGAAATAGCTAAATTTAAAAAGAATCATTACAAATATCGTATTAAAATACGTACAATCAAATTATTTTTATACTGTAGACAACTGAACATGCTTAGCATGAATGAGTATACAGTACATACAAATAAATTCATTTGCAAAAGACAGAGCTTTTACTATCTACACGATAGATATAATTGACGTTAGCGAACGAGCACATTGGCTGCATATATTGCCATTATACAAAAAGTATGAGTAGCAGATTTTACTGCTAAATGGCCGGTATCAGTTTTCCAGTTTGTATATGTAATAGGTTACAGTGTAGAAATAGTTTCATAAAGCAAATGCTGCTGGAAAAACTATGTAACCGTCTCGTTCCAGTTAGTTTCGAATTTAGAGAAAATTCTTTCTGCTCTAGCTCTTAAGAGTTGATAAGCTGTGGTATCACACAGTTGCTGTGCTACATTTTATAATTATGCGGAAAGTCGTTGTTCGAGGTGCATAAAACTGCATTTACATGTTTGATCCTCAGAAGTTAATTTATTAGTTACAGAGTAGTTGATATAATTTTACACCCTAGGAGTGGCGCCGGTTATCAGTTGCCGTCGCTCTATCGTATGCGCTGGCGTCACATAGCTAGTGCTACACCCTTATCCGAATCTGTCTACAGCGACTCGATTTCTGCCGAAATTATTCATGTTCTCTTTGGTGATTCAAATACGCAAAATGGTTTATTTTGGCGTCTCTTTCCATGTCGAACTATGGATCGTAACCCTTTCATCAGGGCTCGCAATGTTGTTAGAAGTTAACCCCACGTTTTGTTGTTTACGTGATACAATAGCTACTCAGATATGACCAATAGCTCTTTACGCTTCAAACAGGAGACAATTGTTGGCGATTTAGTAAGCTTATTCAGCGCTTCATATGAATGATCAATGCAGTGCTAGGTGGGGAACAGATTGCTGCTGTTCCTCTGCAACACTTTTAGTATTATTGCAAGGAAGGCCACCTCCCACCAGCACGATCGCTGCTCGATCTCCGGTCTTCAGAATGAATATGTTACTCGTAGTAGTAATGCGTCCCGTTTGAAATTATTGAAGAATTATGTACAACTCTACTCAAGGTCAACAAACAAGATAATTATATCATTAAAACTAAGAGCAGTTGCACTAAGAAGTCTACATAAAGAAGGTGGTTTATTGAACTGACTAGCACAACGGCGCCCGCATCTCGTGGTCGCGCGGTAGCGTTCTCGCTTCCCACGCCCGGGTTCCCGGGTTCGTTTCCCGGCGGGGTCAGGGATTTTCTCTGCCTCGTGATGGCTGGGTGTTGTGTGCTGTCCTTAGGTTAGTTAGGTTTAAGTAGTTCTAAGTTCTAGGGGACTGATGACCATAGATGTTAAGTCCCATAGTGCTCAGAGCCATTTGAACCATTTAGCACAACGGCTACTACTCTTGCAGTGCAAGTAGAAAGAAATGGTCTCAAAAACAGCAATACGCATCTTCTACGCTCTTTCTGAATCACCATGATTAAATGGTGAGATGGAAATGGAAAGATCCTTGTCTCCTCATAATTTATAATGACAGATGATATGTCATAAAATAGACCAGAGGATCCGTGTGAATGTTCCACAGTTTTATAGTTTTAAATAATGACAGTATTTGGAATAAACGCAGTCTTTAAGGTGAGGGTAGTTGTGGGATTGAAGAGAAGACATCTTTAAAAATGAACCGAACGACGTGTAATAATAGTCATGAATTTGTAATACATCCTTGTACATACACTTCCATGCATTATTGTTTGTAATTTCTAACTTTCGACCGTTATATTTACATTTATATGTTGCTGAAGAGAAGTTTCATGAGAAATATGAAGATAAAATAAAAGCGAAATAAATAGGTTAGAAAATAGTGTTCGCTTTTTACCTGGTATAGCACTAAGGCCACAATAACCTCTCCCTGTATTGTGATTTTAACTGCAATTGTACTTCTGTAAATAGATTAGGCCATAGTGGCAATTGAAGGAGACAATGACAAATACATTTGTCGTTCCAGAAAGTGCATTCGTTTAGAAAAGTCTACTTGTACTACGGGTAGAAATAATGATCTACCGTAGTGGTCCCAATTAATAAATAGTTCAAATGGCTCTGAGCACTATGGGACTTAACATCCGAGGTCATCAGTCCCCTAGAACTTAGAACTACTTAAACCTAACTAACCTAAGGACATCACACACATCCATGACCAAGGCAGGATTCGAACCTGTGACCGTAGCGGTCACGCGGTTCCAGACTGAAGCGCCTAGAACCGCACGGCCACACCGGCCGGCCCCGATTAATATCTATGACAATGCTGTATACGAATTATCCAATTAGTAAGTACTTTAGAATAAAGAAACTGGTATTTGTAATATAAAAGGGAGTCTCTTACTTGTGATTAACAAGTTAGTTTCGTAAAGTATAGATATCAAAATGAGTATCCATGAGTCTCTTTTTCCCTGGATAGTTAAAAGCCTCCTTTAATGTAAAATTTTCAAGAAATATTTTTAGCCAAAATCTATATACAATGTCAAAAGCCGGTTAAAAAAACCTTTGTAACGATAGCTCATTCACTCCTATACGATTAGGTGTGCTGAGAAAAAGCGCTGTTGACTTAAGAAATAATATATACAAATGATGACAGGTTATATTAGAAAATTTTAACAAACTGATGTCGAGGATGATGTGACATATAGCTAGACTCCTTTCATTACAAAACTTTATTATACCTTACCAGTAGATTACAAGATTGATTTAAATCGCAATAATACGGGAATCTGTCTCCTTGATACCGAGCAAAAAACTGAGAATTGTTTTAGGAGCAATAGCTTCTGGAGTTGGGTAGGTGTTACTCTTTTGTGTACAACTTATTTACGTGAAACGGTAATATGTTTGGGATTAATGTGAGCAACAAGTAACACAGTATTTAAAGTCTAGTTGTTACACAACTAGCTTCACTAGTCCTGTTTCTCTGTTCGGTATCTTTTAAGTTTGACTCGCTACAGTAGGGCAGCCCTGATACGTGGAGCTGGCAGTGCCATTTTAGCCCAAAATGGAAGAGATACGCACAGCAGGACGCAGGTGCTATGTCGGCTTGAGGAACACGCTGCCGAACAAACTTCTAAGCTAGGGTACACACCGCGTATTTGCAAGGAAGATGCATTTGCTATTAATAATGCTAAGACTTTGGTCACTGTCACGAGCGATAGTTGGCGAACTTCTCGACGTGTCCCACTTGTGTAAAGGATACAAGTTGTATGAAACAGTAGAACAAAGGTTCGTATAAAACATCGTTGACGTTTGCCGAATTGTAAAGGTGATTTTTTTCTTTCAGAGATAGAGTAGTATGTTTGGTTTACGATTTAACATTTTAACATAAATTCAGTTTTAACATACGGTTTAGTTCTTTCTATACAGATCCAAAACTACTCTATATAAATGTACATGAGTCCATTCCTATATGTAAATGGCTGTTTATTGTGCGTCATGTAAGAACAAATGTAAAATCCTGTGTAATATTAACGGTAAGTAAAAAGTATTATGATCTGGTAGGGTAAAATTTCTCTCTGTAATTTTATAGACGAGGAGAGAGAATTGACGGTAGAAACTGCAAAAATGTACAAAGCGGACATGGCAATTTGTCAGAGGAGAAATTAATTCTATTTTGTGAAAGGGACGTTGTTTCTTTGCGGTAATGGTCAGTTAGTGAAGTGTCGAATGCAGAGTCGACGTACTGAGAGAGTGGAAGCAGTACTACAAGCTCAGTGACAACCGCGATGAACATTCCAGAGATGACGTTATAGTTATATCTTTCTGAATGTGAAGAACGCTTAAGAAATATCCTCACTAAACTCTATGAACAGTTTAAGACATGACAGCTTATCATAATGTTTCTAAAACAGAAGTG
The DNA here is from genome assembly GCF_021461395.2 of Schistocerca americana. Lineage (NCBI taxonomy): Eukaryota > Metazoa > Arthropoda > Insecta > Orthoptera > Acrididae > Schistocerca > Schistocerca americana. The sequence goes on along the minus strand of NC_060124.1, from coordinate 261,519,611 downwards.
CAGTATGTGGTCGAAAGCATCTGGACACCCATAGAAGCAAACGTTTTCCATATTAGGTGCATTTTGCTGCCACCTACTGCAAGGTACTCCATATCAGCGAATCAGTGGTCATTAGACATCGTGAGAGAACAGAATGGGGCGCTCTGCGGAACTCACGGACTTCGAACGTGGTCAGGTGACTGGGTGCTACTTGTGTTATACGTCTGTACGCGAGATTTCCACACTCTTAAACGTCCTTAGGTCCACTTTTCTTGATGTAATACTGAAGTGAAAACGTGGAGGGACACGTACGGCATAAAAGTGTACAGGCCGACCTCGTCTGTTGACTAACAGAGACCGCCGACAGTTGAAGAGGTCGTAATGTGTAATATAGAGACATCTATCCAGACCATCGCACAGGAATTCCAAACTGCCTCAGGATCCATTGCAAGTACTATGACAGTTAGGCGGGAGGTGAGAAAACATGCATTTCATGGCTCTTCACAATGTTTGTCAGCAAGTTTCTAAAAATGGGTACGTCCCTCTTCGCAATGAATTAGCCACACTGCCTCGGAAATTGCTCAGATCTAGAAACCCAGCATGTGAAGAAGTACCCAAAATACGTTCCACTGGATTTAACTGGACGCTGAATGGAAACGCTAGTGGCAAGCCACGACGAAGTAAGTGGCAACCCAACTGTTGAAGTTCCAGGCTTTCATCATTCTAGGGAGGTGTGGATACCGCACAATAGATTCCAAACTGAAGAAGGTAGGTGCAGATAGAACAGGCGCAAGTGGAGCTATTGCACTGACGGTACATGTGACTATGGTGATATTCAGACAATGCGCCACACTGAAAATAAGTGTCCCAACAGATGTTTCCCTGGCGGTATGAATGGTCTACATCAAATATACAATGAGATGCTCCACTGAATTCAGTCTTCTGACATTCGTGTGTCGTCTGGGCCATAGGATGTTTATATGGTGTATATAGCAGACCACATGTAATTTTTGTTTACATAAGTAAAACAATTTTGTAGTTGTAACTGATGATTATGATTATAGTAACAATAATAGTAATAACGTTACCAATTGCTTCACTCGCATATGAATAGTTTTCCTATGATGAGCGATGGTGAGTAAGTAAGCTACTGTACGTGTAATACCATCAGATGCCCTCATGTGCCTGCCTGTTTTTGTACGTGTAATAACATCAACTGACCTCATGTGCCTGTCTGTTCGGGTAATGAGAACTCGTGATGGTAAGCTACTGTACGTGTAATGATATCAGCTGCCCTCATGTGCCTGCCTGTTCGGTTCAGCATAGCTCGTGATGTGCATCACACTCTCCCCCCTGCCAAACTGTTTCAATGCACAAACAGTCGGCTTTCACAGCACCGCTAACGAACACTGCATACAGAGGAGCATGAGCACTGGTACACATATATTCATCATGCTATTAAGGTACCTATACGTTACATAGCGTGGGCCAAATAAAAACAGCACATAGAACAGGGTTTCAGGCTACAAAGAAATACAGCAGAAAAAAAGAAATACGGTACTAACCTGGCTAAAGTAGATTTTGAAAGTGACCATCATTTAGCTCTTGGCACTGTTGGGTCCTGATCAGCAAGCTGCTGAAAATCGAAGCTGAACGCTGGAATTGCTGCTGTCGAATCCGAAATGTTATATTGCAGTTTTTGAAGACTGTGAGGGTTGTCGCTATACATCTCAGACTTGGGGTCTCACCAAACAAAGAAATTTCACACTGACAGATTGGTTGACCTTGGCGGACAGCTAGGGCCGCCACTGGACTCTGCTAACAGCCCTGTCAGTCGTGAAGATTGTGTAAATGTGCTGAAAGGTTCGGTCAGCTGTATGAGCAGTTGCTCCATTCTGCTGGAAGCAAATGTAGGTCTTTCCCTCCTCCATTAATGCTGCCACAAATCTTCCGGGCCACTTTTATTTGCCCCATCCCGTACAAAGCGTGCATTATGCGGTAAACAGTGTGATTGTAAAAGCATTGTATTCATTACTCTTAATCATATCCAGTAGCACATAATCTACCAATAAAAGTATTTTGACAAATATGATAAAGATCAAAAGTGAAAGGCTACACAGCTTTTTGAAAGAGCAATGATATATTTCCTAATTCGCGTAATATGCTTCACATCAATAAGTATCTGGTATTACAGGCTTCCTAAAGTAGCCTGTGTTGTTCCTCAGGGTTCAGGCTATCTCCAGACTAAATTTCGTTGAAACTGGGTAGACGTGTTAGTCGTGAAAACGTAACAGGCAGAGCTACTTTCGCATTTATAATATTTGTATTGGGTGAAACTTCAATTATGATCGGTGATCCGACTTTGATGAAGTCAAGCCTAAACGGTGCTCCAAACTACGTTCAAGTTACCTGCGAAAACCCCATGAAAGATATTAGTGTGTTCAGAGAAGTAAAACTGTTTTAGATAAAATTTTAAATCACGACAGCTTCTCCTCCGTGATCCGACTTGATGAGGAAAAGCCTGTGCGGGGCCAAAGCTATGCTCATGTTACCGGAGAACATCCATCAAACTTCGTCTAGTAGTGTTGGAAATTAGCATACACGAACACACTGACACGATAGTTTTACATATTTGTTATTAGCATATAGAATAGATAATAATAATAATAAAAACAATAACAATTATTGAATTTTACGATGAAATGCAAATGTTTCAACGAAGGAAAGAATTTGACGAGGGAGAAGAGGAAAAGAACAGAGGACTGAACTAGTATTTATGCATGCAGAAGATTTTTGATGAGTCGTAGCAGATGATCGAGCAGAATATATCTAGTCATCAGAAGAACAAGATTTTAGCAGATTTTCGTCAAACAATGTTGAGTGTACGGAACAATAACAGTGACTGTGTATAGAGAAGGTAAAATCCTACTATTCAGACTGAGAAAAGAGATAGTGAACTACAGAGGAGGATAAGACTATGTAAACGAAAATGACAGTTAACCGATCATTCTGCTCAGGGAAAGCTATCTTGGAGTAGTTCAATTATAAGGGGCGATCGAAAAGTTTCCGTTCAAAGGCTACAATACGGCCTTGCCTACACGTCGGTGCTTACAGACACGTGTAGGAGTCGCACTGGGTTACATGTACGATGCAGCAACGCCCTGAAACGGAACCTTTTTGACCGGCCCTTATATTTCCAGTGCTTTTATTGTGAGGGCAACGCACTGATTTATATTGAAAGGGAAGACACTGAATAAATTAACACTACACCAATCAGATAAAAGACCGTGTATATATTTTACTTAAATTCATACTGAACTCAAACAGATATCCCAACTACCATATATCAGATATTCCATGCGAGTTGTATGTTACTAAACTTTTGGAAGCGACTGCCAGAGGAGAATAATTACTACGCGATTTCCAACACTTGAATTGATGACTCATCGCCATATTGCCAGTTTAATTTGGGTGAGCAGAATGTCTGCCACACCACAGATCCAGTTACCACATTCCACTGCAACAATTAAATCTTAGATGAGAAGCCATCTACCTATTTCGGTAGCCATTTTGAAAACAACAAACAGTGAATTTGAAATTAATAACATGCCAGTGGCAGTGTTTCAATATACTTAATAGCAAAGCACGTCAGAACTATGTTAATTTTTCCAAAAGTTAATAATAAAATTAAATAAACTATAGTATGCAGAGAAAGTTAATATATCGTTTGCAGTGAGGTCCTTAGCCTTACTGTGTAAGTGAAGGGGTAAAACCGTGTCTTCTTGAAAAGTTAGATTCAAATCAATTTTTTTGTCTTCATGAGTGGCAATATTGGACTGAATAACACACAACAAAAGTTGTGTTTCTATTAGTACATCACACAAATAGCCGACTAATTGTTGACATTATGGCCGAGAACGTCATATGTTCCGCGAATCTCTTTGTGAACCATTAATGTTTCAACATAATTCTGTTCCTCCTAAAAAAAAATCCTGACGCGTTCTGAAAATCCTTACACAACGCTATTATCAAGATCTGAGCTGTTACTTGAAACTCGTATTAAGAAATTCAAAGGTTTCCTCCATAACCCATTATATTAAACCAAAAATTAAAAACAGCTCTTATGAGTTTTGTATGCCCATCTTTGTGATTGGAGGCCAGAGATACTTCGGCCGTTCACTTAAGCAATAAAATGGAACCCATACAGCAGTCCTTACGATGTCATTTACTATACGAATACCAGTTTCGGTGCTTGCTTGCACCACCTTCAGACCTCAGCTGAAACTGAGGGAGTTAACGGCATCCGTACACAAGAGTTATCAGTGGCCAACGTCTGCAACTGGTTTTCGCAGACCACCTGTAACAGCGATATCGTCTCTCCAACCATCAGTTACAGTTGACAGTTGATGGTTGGAGACACAAAATCGCTGTTACAGGTGGTCTGCGAAAACCAGTTTTAGATGTGCAGTGATGAATCGTGTATAGGGGTTGTGTTAACTCCCTCAGCTTCAACTAAGGCCTGAAGATGGTGCACTGAAGCACCGAAACTCGTAGCCACGTAATAAATGATATCGTTAGGACGGCTGTAGTTGTAACCTTTTATTACATAATTTTTAAGAGGGTTGATCAGCGTCATGGACAACGGTTCACCTAGACGAATGAGGTGTTAAATGCCCTTTTCCACAGATAAGGAACAGCTGCGAGCAAAGTAATGCACAATTCACGTACCACGTTGTACGGTCGTACAAATATTGTATATTCTTTTTATGTTTAAAGTAAACCAGCGTGGCCAGTCGTATGCCATATCCAAATGAACAATATGGCAACTTACTTTTGAGCTCTATCTCCTAAAAGGGCTGGAGTTGGTGAGGGGGAGATTCCTTCCTTCCAACACCTTTAAATAAAAGTCGTCCATGTACTACCTGTAAGCGTACTCCAGGTAGAAAGTATATACAAAGAACCCCAGAGAAGCAAACCTGAGGTAGCGAAGCGAGGTAAATACATGTCTCGCTACACATGGTCGTTAAGTGTAGCGCGATGAAGGAGGGCATCACTCATATCAATATTCGTAAAAACAACACCATCATCCTGAAGCCCGATTCCTGTGGAATAACTTTGTAAATGGCCCCAACAATAAATTTGAAGCCAACGACGACTTCATAAAAACTGTAATATTGTGACAAAGCTGGGAACTAAACCCGCACGTCACCCCCGCCAGTCCACTATACCATGAACGTATGGGCCGGAATCAATGGAAACTATCCTCGTTCCCTACATGCTGCTGGATCATTCGTCTGAGTGAAGTTAGCAAGCATTTCTAACAAATAATTTCGCTGGAGCTCCAGAAGTCATTCCAATACAAGTTCGTCAGGGACTGTGGTTCCAACATGTTTGTGCATCTGCATATTCCGTAAGAAACGTGCGGTCGGATTTAAGCAGAATCTTTCCCTGGAAATGGATAGATCCTGGAATTTATGTTTTACAATTTGCGCCTCCACTTGACTTAGATCCATTGTATTCCTTCCTCTGAGGACAGTTCAAGGAAGTCGTTTATTCTACTCCATGGAAGCGGAAGAATCAGTAGCAAGCCTCCATGAAGCTCTTGCATCCGTGGATGCAGCTCTGTTGCGAAGAGTTCGGAGAAACTTCGTCCAGTGAGTCACTTAATATTGAGAGCTGGTAGTAGGTTGCATAGACCGTCTGCTCCGAACATCATGTATGTATTTTCACATTTTTTTTTTTTTACATTTATTCCAGTGTCTGTCTTTCCCTACACTTTTTACCTTCAAGGCTCTCTCTAGAACCGTGTCCAGAACATGTGTCCTGTAATCATGTAGTCCCACTTTCTTGTCGGTATTCCTTTCTTCGCCGACTCCATAGTATTTCCTTATTCCTTATCAGTCCAACTAACTTTTAACGTCCTCCTATAAAATCACAGCTCGAACCCTTCGATTCTCTTCTTTTCCAGTTTCCACTCATGAACCAAAAAGTTTTGAATACTAATAAAATTCACTATCTCTACAGCACCACTCCTAAGTCGCTTAATGTACTTAAAAAATTACAACTGATCGCTCTTGCTGTGCGTCTGTTAAAAATTTCCACACTTTTAAATGTTGCAGTTACATCTGTCCTATGAGAGATAATTTATTTTTAACTGAATGTTACTCCAACTGAATATTTCCTCCCTGTAACTGTTCTTTTATACGATGAACTGTAATTGTATGCTACAAATTGCTAAATAAACAGTGTACACTACAGCATAACAGGGCTGTTAAAAATGGGCAAACAAATGCCTCTAGGACCTTAATCAAACGTTCCTACTCCCATATGCTGACAAATAGCTCTGCATTCTCGCCTAGCATCATAACATAGTTACAAAGTACTCAGTGATTATAACTGTGACTACAGTGTTGCCAAATTCCTTTGCCGCTGAAAACATGCACTGGACGAAATCTTGTTACAGATATTTTTGTATTTTTAGTAAACAAGGGAATCCTATTATCTCTTCTAGGTGCCCGAATTTTTGGTCCACCCTCCAAAGAAAGACTATACAAGACAAACGAAATCATTATCTTATGGCGAGAGGAATTAGATGACGACGAGATGGTTTATATGATATTCTTACAAGAACTTGTGAGAGCACTGAGACACGTGTTGAACAACTGACAGGAATTATTTGTAGAAGAGTGGAAAATGTGGTAGAGGCTGACATCAATGAAGATCAGTCTGGGCTCCAGAGAAACTTAGCAACACGCAAGATTAAAGTGACCCTACTACTTATCTTAGACGGTAAACTATAGAAAGCAAGCATATATTTATAGTTATTGCAGATTTAGAGGAAGCTTTTGACGTTGTTAACTGGAAATCACTAAGGATAAAACGCAGGAAGTGAAGGTTTATCTACTATTTACAGAGAAACCAGTTTGCTATGCCCCTCCACCTTTTGTGCCACTGCTAATTTAGAAAATATGAAAATGATTACCGCAATTAGTGTCTTTACATCTTTACATCTGTTTCAGTGATGGATGGTATTACGTAAGACGTACCACAACCTGTCGTAAATTAAATATTACGTGGTTTCGTCGCTAGATAGTGCGAGCATGTAGCTCTTGCCATCAGCGGATGTGTGCCTGCTTGACTAATAAGACGCCTTGGTTTCTTGTGCAGTGCACACATAATTCAGTAGTGTAGCTTCAGCATTTTAGCGTAGGTGATTTTTCGACGTATTACACATTGTAAGAGTCGAAGGACATGAAAGGTAAGTAGTAATTCAGAAGGGAGAGATACAGGTTGCAGTCTTGACCAAGTGTTGTTTAATCTGTACACTGAGCAGGCTGTGAAGTAAACCAAGGAGAAATTTGGAAAGGGTATTAAAGTTCAGGGCCAAGAAATTAAAATCCTGGGACAGTGAAAGGGGGTAGGAGGGGGGTCCATTGCCGCGGTCGCCTTTTACACCTAGGAGAGATCCCCAGCACTAATTTGATAGCTTCCTGAGTGGACCGGGACGGACTGGAACGAATATCTACGTCATTCGTCTGTAGTAATATTTTCTCTTTATCAAAAATATTACCAAGCACGTTTACGGTAACAGAGATACGACAGGACTAAAATTAATACAGTGAAGTACTATAGCCATGAGCAGAGTTATGCACATGTTAAAAAAATCACAAAGCAAGTTAAATGAAGAGTTTATAATTTATGACCGCACGTTCTTGTTAGATTCACGGTGTGAATAATTTTGTGTGAAAGGGTAACTGTACTATTAATTACGCACGCATTATGTGTCCAAAATTACAGACGCTGTTGGTGGAGCACTCTCGTAAATCGATAAACAAAAGAAAGACATAGAAGCTTTTGTTTTACAATTTTTTCCTGTTTTAAACGAACATAATATGCAATTTCTAGTTTTACAGCGTTTCCAGGTAGCTCAATACATAATAATATCGATAAACCCTTCCGCTTGAAATGTGCCTAGTGGCGTATACAATTTGGCATTGATTACAGGCTTAACTTACGTTAGCAATGACTGACGGTGAATATTTACTGACGGGACGAAGCGATCTGCTACATTTGCTATGTGCGCTTGGTGAAACACAACTGTACCGTGTCAAGCTATCAGCCGCTGTCCATTGTGCTCGTTCACCGTTCTCTGTAGACTTTACTGCTCGTCCGTACCTTGACAGTCACATTCTGGAACAATGTTGCCGCCTCCGTTTCATATGCTCTCGTTTATCGTAGAGAACAGTTCCTCCAGCTTCAAATCCAATAAACGCTGCTGTTGCAGCTCACCGTCAACCGAGGACAGCGAACGGTGTTTCCAATATATGTCGAACAAAGCAGAAAAGAAACGAAACTGCGTTGTCGCTACCCAGGGAAGCGAGTAACGTATTCTCGTTTTATCAGTACAGCTGTGTACATTCCTCTTAGTTTCCCGCTTCAGACCGCGAATACGTTCCGTCTACAGCAACATCATTGTACGTTTACTTCTGCTTCATTGTTTTTAGTAGATTGCTACATGACGCTTCATATACTCTGTTCTATGCTTTAAAACCAAAACTCTATCAGCTTTTCATAGCCGTTCTGTGTCATTTTGCCTCCTTATTTGCAGATTTTCGCTGGTTGAATCACTCCGGTCGCTTTTAAGACGTCTTAATTTTGCTACAGGTGTGAGTTCCATGGTACTCCTGATTACGTCAGACTGGAAATATCATCATGAACTATAACATCATTTTGTTTTCTGGTTACTTCTTACTGCGTTTATCTAGCGGTATAAAGCAGTATAAAAAGGTTGAAATTAGCATAGCTCTTTGATACTTCATGTGAACTGCAACTCTTGGAGTTTTTAGCTTATCACAAATTAACCTATAAACTTTTTTTTAATTATTTGGTGTCTCCATTAACCTTGTTGTTGTTTTGTTCTTCAGTCTAGAGACTGGTTTTTGATGCAGCTCTCCATGCTACTCTATCCTGTGCAAGCTTCTTCATCTCCCAGTACCTACTGCAACCTACATCCTTCTGAATCTTTTTAGTGTATTCATCTCTTGGTCTCCCTCTACGATTTTTACCCTCCACGCTGCCCTCCAATACTAAATTGATGATCCATTGATGCCTCATAATATGCCCCACCAACCGATCCCTTCTCCTAGTCAAGTTGTGCCACAAATTTTTCTTCTCTCCTATTGGATACCTCCTCATCTAATCTTCAGCATTCTTCTGTAGCCCCACATTTCGAAAGCTTCTATTATCTTCTTGTCTAAACTATTTATCGTCCACGTTTCCCTTCCATACATGGCTACACTCTATACAAATACTTTCAGAAACGACTTCTTGGCACTTAAATCTATACTCGATGTTAACAAATTTCTCTTCTTCAGAAACGCTTTCCTTCCCATTGCCAGTCTACATTTTATCCTCTCTATTTCGGCCATCATCAGTTATTTAGCTCCCCAAATAGCAAAACTCATTTACTACTTTAAGCGACTCATTTACTAATCTAAATCCCGCAGCATCCCCCGATTTAATTCCATTATTCTCGTTTTGCTTTTGTTGATGTTCATCTTATATCCTCCTTTCAAGACATTGTCCATTCCGTTCAGCTGTTCTTCCACATCCTTTGCTGTCTCTGACAGAACCGCAATGTCATCGGCGAAACTCAAAGTGTTTATTTCTTCTCCATGGATTTTAATTCCTACTCCAAATTTTTCTTTTATTTCCTTTACTGTTTGCTGAATATATAGATTGAATAACATCGGGAATAGGCTACAACCCTGTCTCACTCCCTTCCCAACCACCGCTTCCCTTACATGCCCCCCGACTCTTATAACTGCCATCAAGCGGTATAAAACAGTATAAAGAGGTTGAAATTAGCATAGCTCTTTGATACTTCATATGAACTGCAACTCTTAAAGTTTTTAGCTTATCAAAAATTACTCTATAAAGTTTCTTTAATTATTTGGTGTCTCCATTAACCTTATGTTAAAATAATTCAGAGTAAATCAGTCTACACGAAAGATTTATTATGTTCCATGTAATTTCAGGCGAATTGCAGCATGTTAGTAACTTCCTGTCACGATATTTCGGTTCAAAGTCTTCTGGCCATCTACAGGTGTGTACTGGGGAAAGTAGTTTGAATTCCCCTATATAAGGGGCGACGCGCATGCATGGTGTAATCGAATATCTCTATGCAATCTACACTGACGGGAAAAATTTGAAACACCGAGAAGAAGTTGGGCGACATAAACGGATGTGTAGGCTTCTACATCTGAAAGATGGTGTCTTTTCAAATTTCGCGCCAGTCGCATAAGATTGGCGCAAGTAGCGCCACTATGAGGATGCAGATATGTTTACTTTAAATATACGCTGTCATGGTCATGACTGTTATAAACCAGTGAGGCTGGATGTGGTGAGTTGATGGAAGTCAAGAGTGCCTGTAAGGTACAAAGACGCCGTTATCAGTTGCTCATTGAATTTCCACGAGATCGTGTAATAGGGCTACGAGAAGGTAAGTGTTCCTTCTGCGTAATTGGAGAAAGACTTGGCAGGAATGTAGCCCTGTACATGACTGCTGGCAGCGGTGGTCACGAGAATGTACGGTAGCAAGAAGACTGCGCTCCGGATGGCCTCGTGGAACCACCGAGAGGGAAGGTGATGGTGGTCGCCGTATGGAGTATGGTACCGCATCATACTGCACCTGCAGCAGTAACTTGCGTAGCAGTTGGCATCACAGTGACACAAAGAACTGTCGCAAATAGGTTCCTTCGAGCTCCGAACCAGTCGCTCTGTAGCGTGCATTCCACTGGCTCCAAACTGCCTCTATTTGCCACTTCAGTGGTGCCAAGCGAGAGCACATTGGAGGACACGGTGGGGGTCTGTTGTGTTTTCTGATGAAAGCTGGTTCTGTCTCGGTGCCAGGGATGGCCGTGTGTTGGTTAGAAGGTGGCCAGTTGAGGACCTGCAACCAATCTGTCTGCGTGCTAGGCACACTGGACCTACACCTAGAGTGGTTGTGTACTGTGGGACTTCATATGATGGCAGGATCATTCTCTTGGTTATCCCACTCATTCTGATTGCAATACTGTACGTGAATCTGGCGACTCGACCTGTTATGCTGTCATCATGAACAGCATTCCAGGGGTTGTTTTCCAACAGGATAACGTCCTCCCATATACCACTGTTGTAACACAACATGCTCTAGTGATTGCCGATGTGCTGCTCGATCACCAGATCATTCTCCAGTCGAGCACATACGGAATATCATCGGACGACAGAACCAGTGTCATCCGCGAAAAGCATTAACTGTCCCTGTACTGACCGACCAAGTGCATCAGGAATGGAACTCCGTTCGGCACCTGGACAACACAGTGCATGTCCGTATGCATGCTTTCTTTCAACATGGCGGCAGTTACACCGTTATTAACGTACCAGCGTGTCACATTTGACTTACATATGTTGCCTAGAACAATGTATTCCCAAAAATTCATTGTCCTATATTAATTATTTTTGGTGTTGCGGTTTTTTTCGTGACTGTATATTTTAGCGCATGTGGTTCTGCCCCAAGTCTGTGCCTTGTCCCAAGCTTCATCCGTATTGGAAGCTCACCTTATCAATATCGGATTGATTGCCTTAATTCAATAAGATCCCAGAACTACAGAACGACGTAAGCTATACAGAGCAAGATTGCTTTCCAAAGACAGTACTACAAGCAGTATCCAATTGGAGACTACTGATTCGACTGGTAAGGTCCTTAGTCGTATTTCCACTGTTTCCTTTATAGGGATTACAAAAGTTTAAGTTTGAGCCACATTTTTCGTTTGAATGTAACTCATCAAATGACCAATGCTTGGCAATAGCAGATTTGTTGGCTGGAACAGGTCGAGTACAATGGTTATTTGCATTTTTTCACTTTGCAAGGTAATTTAATCTTTAATTTCCTGTATTATATTTTTTTTACTGTAGAAATTAGGCAAAAATGGTCTTTACCCAACAATAACGTGCATTTTCCCCTCGCTTAAAGTGTTGTTGTTGTGGTCTGGAACACACTTACGTATCAATCTCATAACTCTATTCTAGGTGCTGTCTCCAACTTTTACCCTACACATTTCCTTCGATTAGCAGCATTTAGTCTCTTCTTTTCATCAAGATGTGCCATAAATCTCTTTTCCCTTCAGTTAGATTCAGTGCCTCTTCATTTGTCATTCAGTCTTCTTATTTGTCTTAAGCATTTATTATAGAAACAGATTTAAGAAGATTCTACTCTTTGCTAGTCTGAACCGCTTATCGTCTACCTTTCACTTCCGTAAAAGGCTACACAACGACAAATACCATCAGAAAATACTTTCTAACACTTGACTGATATACGCAGACGTTACCAAACCCTCTTTTTGAGTAGTGCTTTTCTTGCTATTGCCAGCCTCCAGCTTAGATCCTCTCTCCTTCGGTCGTCATAAGCTATTTCGCTGCCCAAAAATAGCAAACCTCATCTACTACTTTCAGCGTCTCATTTCATAATCTAATTCCCTCAGTGCCGCCTAATTTAGTTTGTTTACACTCAGTTGCTTCTTTTTTTAGCTTACAATCTCTTTTCAAGACACAATTCATTCCGTTCAGCTAGCCCTCCAATTTCTCTGTTGTCAAATAGAATTACGCAAATCGCAGTTATTATTTTTTCATCCTGAATTTTGATTCCGTCTCCCAATTTGTTCTTGGTTTACTTCGCAGCAAGCTCAATATAAACGTTAAACTACATCGGGGTAGGCTACAAAGCTATGTCACTCCCTTCACACTTCGACTCTGATAACTACAGTCAAGATTCTCAACAAGCAGTAAATAGACTTTCGCCCCCTGTGTGTTATCCCTGCTTCCTTCAAAATTTCGCTGACTCTACAACACTTGACATTTTCAGAACTTTTCTCTAAATTTAGGGATTCTATAAGCATATGTTGACCTTTTTTCAACCAGTCTTCTAAGATAAGTCTTAGGATCAGTATGTCTCAAACGTTCCTTCTCCGGGATACAAACTGATCTTCGTGTGGTCTGCCCCTACCACTGTTTTCATTATTATACAAGTAATCTGTGACACTATCATGCAACCACGACTTTTTTTTGAGTCATCAGTTTTCTGGCTGGTTTGATGCGCCACGAATTCTTCTCCTGTGCCATCATCTTCATCTCACAATAGCACTTGTAACCTACGTCCTCAATTATTTGCTCGATGTATTCCAGTCTCTGTCTTCCTCTACAGTTTTTTAGACTCTACAACACCCTCTAGTACCGTGGAAGTAATTACCTGATTTCTTAACAGATGTCCCATCATCCCTTCTCCTTCCCAGTGTTTCTCGCATGTTTTGTTGTTGTTGCTGTGGTCTTCAGTCCTGAGACTGGTTTGATGCAGCTCTCCATGCTACCCTATCCTGTGCAAGTTTCTTGTTTCTCGCATATTCCTTTAATTTCCGATTCTGCGCAGGTCCTCCTCATTCCTTGCCTTATCAATCCACACAATTTTCAACATTCGTCTATAGCACCACATCAAATGCTTCGATTCTCTTCTGTTATGGTTTCCCCGAAATCCATGTTTCACTACCATACAATGTTGTGCTCCAAACGTAGATTTTCAAAAATTTCTTCCCAAAACTAAGGCCTATGTAAGATACCAGTAGACTTCTCTTGGTCAAGAATGTTCTTTTTGCAAGTGCTAGTCTGTTTTTGATGTCCTTACTCTGTCCGTCATTGGTTTTTGCCTAGGTAGCAGAATTTTTTCATCTCGTTCCAGACCATCAATCCTGGTGTTAAGTTTCTCGCTGTTCTCACTTCTGCTACTTCTCATTACTTTCGTCTTCCATCGATTTACTCTCAGTCCATACTTTGTATGCATTAGACTGTTGAAATCATTCAGCAGATCACATAATCCTTCTTCGCTTTCACTCAGGATAGCTATGTCGCCAGCGAATCTTGTCATTGATATCTATTCACCTTGAATTTTAATTCAACACTTGAACCTTTCTTTTATTTCCATCTTCGCAACTTCGATGTACAGATTGAACAGTAGAGGCGATGGACTGCATCCTTGTCATACATCCATTTTAATCCGAGTACTTCATTCTTGGTCGTCCACTCTTATTATTCCCTCTTGACTCTTGTACATATCGTATATTAACCGTCTTTCTCTAGACCTTACCCCTATTATTCTAAAATTTCGAACATCTTGCACCATTTGCTATTCTAGAACGCTTTCTGAAGGTCAATAAATCACATGAACGTGTCTTTATTTTTCTTTAGTCTTCTTTCCATTATCAACCGCAACGTCAGAATAGCCTCTATTGTGTCCTTACCTGTCCTCAATCCAAACTGACCGAAATCTAGCACATCCTCAATTTTCTTTTCCATTCTTATGTGCATTATTCGTGTCAGCAACTTGGATGCACGAGGTGTTACGCTGATTGTGCGATAATTCTAGCACTTGTTAGGAGCTGCAGTCTTCGTAACTGTATGGGTGATATTTTTCCGAAAGCCAGATGGTACGTCGCCATAATCATACATTCTATACAGATGTGAATAGTCGTTTTGATGCTACTTCCCCCACGAACGATTTTAGAAATTCTGATGGACTGTTATCTATTCCTTGTACCTTATTTGATCTTAAGTCCTCAAAAACTCTCTTAAATTCTGATTCCAGTACCGCATCCCGTATCTTTTCTCAATTCACTCCTGTTTCTCCTTCTATCACATCAGACTGATCTTCCCCCTCATAGAGGCCTTCAACACTCTTTCCAATTATCCTATCTCTCCTCTGCATTTAACAGTGGAATTCCCGTTGCACTGTTAAAAGTTACCTCCCTTCCGTTTAATTTCACCGGAGGTCGTTTTTACTTTCCCATTGCTACGTCAGTCCATCCGACAATGATTTATTTTTCGACTTCTTTACATTTTTCATGTAGCTATTTCGTCCTAGCTTCCCTGCGTTACCTATTTATTTCATTTTTCAGCGACTTGTATTAGGCCTACTCTACCCCTGAACACGTCGATCAACTGACGTATTTCTTCTATTACCCACGGTTCCTTCGCAGTTATCTTCTTTGTACCAACGTTTCCCTTTCCAACTTAGAGACAGCCATTCCTCTTTAACTGTTCTGGCTACTGAGCTATACCCTGTTGCTATATTTATAGCCTTTGAGAACTTCAAGTGGGTTTCGTCGTTTATTTTTCAATTTTTTTACATTTTTCATGCAGCCATTTCGTCTTAGCTTCCCTGACTAATCTCTTAAACTTCAACCGACTCTTCATCATTACTGAATTGTGATGTGAGTCTATATCAGCTCCCACGTAAGCCTCACAATCCAGTATCTGATTTCAGAATCCCTTCCACACCATGATGAAATCTGACTGAAAGCTTCCCGTATCACCGGACCTTTTCCAAGTACACCTCCTCCTCTTGTGATTCTCGAACAGAGTATTCGAATAGAGTATTCGCTATTACTATCTGATACTATTTACAGAAATAAATTGATCTTTCTCCTTTCTCATTTTTTGTCCCAAGTCCATATTCTCCCGTAATCTTTTCCTCTACTCGATCCTCTACAATTGTATTCCAGCCCCTCATGACTATTATATTTTCATCTCCTTTCAGGTACTATATTACCTTTCCAATATCCCCATGCGCTTTTTCTGTCTCTTCATAGCCCGCATCTCGTGGTCGTGCGGTAGCGTTCTCGCTTCCCACGCCCGGGTTCCCGGGTTCGATTCCCGGCGGGGTCAGGGATTTTCTCTGCCTCGTGATGGCTGGGTGTTGTGTGCTGTCCTTAGGTTAGTTAGGTTTAAGTAGTTCTAAGTTCTAGGGGACTTATGACCACAGCAGTTGAGTCCCATAGTGCTCAGAGCCATTTGAACCATTTGTCTCTTCATCGTCAGCCTGCGACGTCGGCATGTATACCCGTACTATCATTGTCGGTGTTGTTTTGCTGTCGATTCTGATCAGAACGGACCTATCACTGAACTGTTTACAGTAACTCACTCTCTGGCCTACTTTATTGTTCATAACGAATCCTACCCCCATAACTCATTTTCTGTTGATCTTACCCTATACTCATCTGAACCGAAATCGTTGTGTTCTTTCCATTTCACTTCACTGACCCTCTGTATCAAGACTGAGCTTTTAATTTCCCTTTCCAGATTTTCTAGCTTCCCTACCTTATGGAGCTTCTAAAATTCCAAGCCTCGAATCGTATAACGTTATTCTTTCGTTGATTGTTCTGTCATTTTCTCATGGTGACCTCCTCCCCCTTTGCAGTCCCCTCCCGAAGACCCGAATGGGAACTACTACAGTCTTTTGTCAATGGAGAGATAATCATGACACTTTTTCAATCAGTAATACACGGATATTCACCGGTATCCTCCATAACTTTAAACCTGGATTTGCTATTTTCTTTCTAAAGTTTTAATGTAATTCGGATGTCTCATATACATGTATTGCTCACTGGAGGAATAATTTTTATCTTACTGACTGTCTCAAGGCTCTCAGTATCCTATTTACCTCCACATCTTCAACTACTTCCTCTTCTCTTTCAACAATAGTATTCTCAAGTCTATTTCTCTTCTGTAGACACACAGAATTTTACTCCACCTTTCAGTAATCCCTTCTTTCTGTCGTACTGGCTTGTCAAATGAGCTTCTAATATCCATATTGATGATTCTTCGCCGGCCGCGGTGGTCTAGCGGTTCTAGGCGCTCTTTCGGGAATCGCGCGACTGCTACGGTCGCAGGTTCGAATCCTGCTTCGGGCATGGATGTGTGTGATGTCCTTAGGTTAGTTAGGTTTAAGTAGTTCTAAGTTCTAGGGGACTGTTGACCACAGATGTTAAGTCCCATAGTGCTCAGAGCCATTTGAACCATTTTTTTATAATTCTTCTTTCTCCGAAGGTCTCCTTAATTTTCGTACAGACAGTATCCCTCTTTTCCCATCATTTTATAGCCTTGCATTTGTCCTCTAGCCATTGCAGCTTAACCATCTTGCACTTCCTGTCAACCAGACTTTTAGAAGTTGTACACCTTTCCATCTGCTTCATTTGCTGAAAGTTTGTATTTTATCTGTTCGTCAGTTAAATTCAATTTCTCTGGTGTTAAACAGAAATTTTTACTTGGCCTTGCCTGTTTACCTATTTCATCCTCAGCTGCCTTCCCTATTCCGTCTCTCAAAGGTACTCATTTTTCTGTTTTATTACTGCCTCCTGTTTCAGTCAAACGTTGCATAATGTTACTACTGAAATACTTAACAATATTTAGTTCCCTCAATTTACACATGCCTCATTTCCTTTATTTCCCACTATTTTGCCATGCCTTCAGTTTTAATCTGCTGTTCATGACCAATAAATTATGGTCGCAGTCCACATCTGCTTACGAAAATAAGACTTTTCCTGTTTAAAATCTGATTTCGAAATCTCTGTCTTACTATCATATATAGTAATCAACCTGCAACCTTCCAATGCCTCCAGGTGTCTTCAACGCATACAGTTCACTTACGTGATTCATAAACCAAGTATTTCTCAGCACAAAGTTCTACCAGGCAACTTCTTCTTTCTTTCTTTCCCTTCCCCCCAGTCGATGTTTTGCTTCTATTTTTCTTTCTTTTCCTTTTCCTGTTACCCAATTCCAGTGATCCATAACAGTTTTATTTTTCTTACTTGTTGTTACCTCTTGTCGATGTCTGTAGTTTATATTTGCTGCCATAGTAGTAAAGATAAAAATATTTATTATGTCCATATTACATTAAATGTCAGCAATACTAATTGCTTATTCATATTTCTTCAGATTTTCATTAAAAAGTAATCCTAACTCTATCTGCATGATGTTTTGCTAGACATAAATGTGCTTTATGACTCAAAGTAAACATTTTATTTTTTATGTTTCATTTTATTTAATTTTTTTCTGTACCATCTGTTACTCATAGGGTTTCAAACAGCTTTCAATGATTTCTGGAAGCAAAAGACCTCGTTGTCACATGTATCCCAATAATGCAATCGTCAAGAATACTTTCCTCTCCAGTGCCAAAAAATGTCAAATAGCATTTACACCCTGTATACTCAGTTCGATTAACTGTCTTCTTCGACGATTTTTGTCATCTACAGGGGCTTAGGGTACAGTGGGAGATATTCCTTGATGTTTTAATATGTGTCGTATCACCTTGTCTCTTCTTCTAGTTTTTCCACATGTACCTCTTTTCACTGACTGTTTGAAGAACCTATTAATTTAATTTTTAGCGTTCTTCTGTAACACCACACATCAAATGCTCTGATTTTATACTTTCCTAGTTTTTCACTCCCACACAACGTTGTGCTCCTCACTCACCTGCACATTCTTAAAAATTTTCATCCCCAAGTTGAGATATACATTTCACCAGCGGAAAAATGCTCCTGTCAGAGCATAAAAAGGAAAATATTTTCCTCTTTACAAGATTGGGGAACCACCTTCCTCAATCCTCATTCTGCGTTCCTCACCAAAAATTTTGGCGAGGGAACACATTTACACTTTCTCGTATTGGAAGAGAGTAACAAGGAGATAGTGACCGTGGAAGAGAGAGGATAAAATGCCACTGGGAAAGAAAGAGAGAGAAGACAGTGAAAGAGGGAGAGAGAACGTGACAATGAGAGAGAAAAAAGGTGAATGTAGACAATAGTAGAAAGAGAGGAGTTATTTATGGTCACTAAGTGACAGGGGCAGTAAATGAGAGAGGGAAAGGGAGAGAGAGGGAAGGAGGGAGGGAGTGGGAGATGGATGTAGGGATAGAAGCAGTGGCGGCAAACGAGAGAGGAGCAAGTGGATATGAAGAACGCAGATGAGTGATGACCATACATAGGCTTCTGTGTGTCTGGACATTCCCAAACCATCGAACTTTAACATGTAGATTTCGGGGGGGGGGGGGGGGGAAGGAGGTACAGTGGAGACAGTGATAGTTTGAAAGAATGAAGGTGACAATATCAAAACTTTCTGCCATACTTCATACATCCATGTCTTCTCGTTTGTATCAATTACATCCTTCCATTTCACTGCTTCTGTTCTTATCTTCTTTTATGACCAATTCAGTCACTTCCTTGTGTCGCTGGTGTTATCTATTCAGGACCTATACCACCTCTGTAACCTCGTCTGCTGCTACCTTATCCTTTATTACCATTATCAGAGCACACCGTGCTGCATTATGTGACAAATTATTCATCATTTCCAAAAGGTCATTGAGGAACACATCCCATGACCCATAGTGCTTACTGTAATACAATCAGCAGAGTGATCTCTGATTTCTCATAACCCTTTACACAGATTTGAGGAGGGCTGGTAAACTGATATAGATATTGCGCAGATCCTGTGTTTCTTTAGGACTCTTTTCAATATTTGTGACCTAAATTGGGAATCGTTATCACCGATAACCTTCTCCACTCACTCAACCAGTTTCAGAAACACCTCCCTGAACGCATCTGAAACTGTCCTGGCTGTTGATTTTCGCATTAGCACCAATGTCACTTATTCAGGGGCCATTTCTACTGTTGCCAAAATTAATTATAGCCTCAACACGTACAAAGGAATAGTCCGTTAAATATGTTGCCACTAGTTTTCTTAATCCGCTCAGTAAGATGGGAAATTCAAAATCTTCGTTTGAAATAGTTAACGTTTTTTACTTTTGACATGGTTTACAAATGGCTGATACCATTCTGATTCTTCTTTCCAAATTCTTGAAGTTACATGTTGCCCGAAATCTCAAGTAAAACTTCCTCAGCCCATAATGTGCCTGACTCTAATGAGTATACCATATTAGTTTATGTATTATTTTTTCTGGTGAGCACAGTAACCATCCAGTCCCATCCAGGTTCGGGCATCGAAATGAATGTGTTGTATAGCTGTTTCTTTCATCTTCCTTTTTTGTCTCCTTTAACCTTGGGCCGTGATCTTGTATCTTCACAATATCTTTGAAATTCTCAAATGCCACTTGCTTCATATAGTACAAACTATATTGATTTTCTTCTAATTTCTCCTCCTTGCTTTCATGTAATTCCAACATTGTATCACATAGTGCATCGGCCACAATAATCTTTACCCCAGGTGGGTACATAACATCTGTCGGAATTCTTGTAGCTGCAGGACCTAGCGTTATATCCTTCCAAACATTATCTTTGCCGTCACAGAAAACTATAATGTTTTTTGGCTTGACAGCAGACATCTTTGATCCATATAGAAAACATCAAAATTTCGTGATTTTCCGCACAATGGTCAGGCCCTCTATTTCTCTCACTGAACAACTCTTTTTCTATCTTTGTAAGCACCTAACTGGCAAATACCTTTGTCTTACATCTGGTATCCCCCACTTCTTCGGCTTCTTGGAAGATCACTACTCCAAAACCTGTCTTTGCACTGTCTGTTATCATGCTAAACTCTTCGAATAGATGCAGGTGGGTTAATATCAGCATCGCTATGATTGCCTTCTTTAGCGCCTTGACTTCCTTCTCAATGTTCGTATCCCATATCCAACTCGTCGTTTTTCCCTGTCAGTTCACACAGTCTTGGAACGGCCAGATCTCATTGTTCACAAAACGCTTATAGAAATTTCGCTAGGCCAAGGTATCTCTGCAGTTATTGTTTAGTTCACAGAGTTGCATAACATCATACTACCTCTGACTTCTTCTATTCGGAATAATCCCATTGCTTTCTACTATGTGTTCTAAGAATTTGCGAGCGGTCTAGGCGCTGCAGCCATGGACGGTGCTGCTGGTCCCGGCGGAGGATCGAGTCCTCCCTCGGGCATGGGTGTGTGGGTTTGTCAAAAGGATAATTTAGGTTAAGTAGTGTGTAAGCTTATGGACTGATGACCTTAGTAGTTAAGTCCCATAAGATTTCACACAAATTCCTAAGAATTTGACACTGGCAACACCAAATGCGATTTCTTAATATTTGCTGACATTCCATGATATCTGAATGTTGTGGGCAGGTCCTTCAAAGTACAATTACGTTCTTCCCACAACGATTCTGTTATTAATTTATTGTCTACATATCTCATGATACAACACTGTAGCAAGTCATCCAAGTTGCCGCCCAGAGCTCTAATAAATGGAACTGTCGAAATACCGAGCGAGGTGGCGCAATGGTTAGCACACTGGACTCGCATTCGGGAGGACGACGGTTCAATCCCGCGTCCG
Organism: Schistocerca americana; assembly: GCF_021461395.2. NCBI lineage: Eukaryota > Metazoa > Arthropoda > Insecta > Orthoptera > Acrididae > Schistocerca > Schistocerca americana. Next base: position 261,498,462 of record NC_060124.1, on the reverse strand, counting down.
GCCATTCTGAGTTAGGTTTTCCGTGATTTCCCTAAATAGTTCCAGGCAAATGCCGGGATGGTTCCTTTGAAAGGGCACGACCGACTTCCTTCCCCGTCCTTCCTTAATCCGATGAGACCGATGACCTCGCTGTTTGGTCTCTTCCCCCAAACAAATTTTAAAGCCAAAAGGGAGGCATCCAAATTGTTAACGGCGACTAAAAGCTACAAATGCAGTATGTTGCTGGAAGGATGGTTCCAGTTCAGTTCACCAACAACTGGCTCGCAAGTCCATGGAACACAAATTACTAGACTTTTCTAGAAAATGCTCTAGATTTTCTTATTGATCTGCCTCCATCTACGTTATTGTAGTAATTTTTCTGGCACCCAGTACCAGACGAGTTATCCCAGTCTTTTCATCCATCACTCTAAATGGGTTGTTGTACGAGAATACTGCTATATCACTCCTTGTTCCATCATCCTCCGTATTTCTTTATGTACGTCGGTTTTATATGCCTATGGAATCACAGTGAGTCTAATAGAAAATTTGGTATGACGCTATACAGTAAACTCTTATTGGAGATTGCACTTCAAGTGCATGGAAAAATTTAACAGGACACAGAGGCTGCTCCACTCAACAATTTGAGGAACGGAACCTGGTCTCGGAGAAACCAGATTAAGGAGATAATAGGAGTAAAATCACATTACTGTGTATTTCTTTATTTCCCTTTTAACTGCAGATACCATCAGTGACACAATGAACCTACCATTTGTACTGTATCTTAAAAACTGTGCTGAAACTGATAACTGTCAATCTCAATGCAGGTATGACATCGGCGAGCAAGATTCTGGCTCACCATGACAAGTATACATGGTGCGTTTCGAATCACAAGGCAGCTACAATTCTGCCAACTAATTCCGTCTCCGTATCCCCATAGGAAATCATCAAGGGGATTCAGGTCAGTGACCTCGCAGGCCATGGAATAGGACTCCGCTTGCAATCCAGTGAACAGGAAATACTGTACCAGTACTGCTCCATTGTATTGTACTGGACGTCTCTAAATAGCAATGAGTAATGAACTGGTCTGTCGTTGATTCATAGCTCATACTGTTATGGAACAATGTAAATACGATACAACAGAGCCGCCTTATGGACAAGCAAAGCAATCAAAACGTGCGTCATAACTTCCTGATAATCAGGCTCGTCCTCCTTGTTTCCTTCCAGGACATAAGGAATGTATATAAATAAACAGCACAGTACGTTTAAACCTGTAAGCATGTTAGTTGTAAATAAAATGGAAAACAGTAACGGTACGCAGAGCGGTAGATAAGTTTACCTCAATATCCTCTTCAGCTGGCTTCTCCGTTTCCACGTTTCCTATCTCAAACTAGGAGCATTCTTTATGTCCTGTTACATTTCTGCGCGCTTTTACAGAAACGCCCTATATACATTGCGGTTTGTAATGTGTTTGGCTTGGATACACAGTTCCACCTCCCGTACCCCCTTCCATCCTTTCCATTTTCTGGAGGTAAAGTCGAAAATACTCTACTTCCACTGACTGCCATCTTCTGTATCCTATTATTTGGTTCTCCAATTCGACAGCCACAGCCTTTTCAGGAAATTGACTATTGAGGAAACCTGCCACATACAGAAGGCAATAGAAGAAGGAAAACAGATCATAAATGAATACACTACAATCTGCAAGTATACACTATTTAACACGTTAAAGCAACTTTACAAAACAACACAAACACACAAAGTCTACCCCCACACACACAGACATATACACAGACAAACACACACGCACGCACGCACACACACACACACACACACACAGACACACACACACACACACACACACACACACACACTCACGAAAAATGGACACATTTTACACACTAAAGGAACACCATCTAAAAGACAGCACAAACAGCTTAGATGCGTACAGAAAACACACACACAAAGATAAAATGTAAACAAAATTCAAACTTGGCGCCGAACCCTCTGGTGAAGAAAAGAACACTGACTGGGCTGGGACACACAACAACCACAATTACACTGTGTTTTTGTGAAGTGCAAAGTGCTTTTACGACATTATTGGTGAAAATACGTTGTTATATTTACGTGTGCATCATGACAGCTCACCATGATGCTGAGAATAAAAGGGCTTGCCACAAGAGAAACGTAAGTAAAAACGAATAAAGGCGCGAAATATCACGACAAATTAAATTACATTTAGATGATAGGTTAACTCCCAACAAAATTTCTCATCAGCATCGTTTGGTTACAGGTGACAAGCTACCTGCTATTAAATAATACACAAGTGGTCCTGAAAAGTCATGCACACCAAGTATAAAAGTATTAACAAATAAAAAACTAACTACTGTTTGACCTAAATATCCACATAATCTTTTGTAATCATTCAGTAAAAATGTTCACATTACAGATTAAATAAAACGAAAACCTACGGATGATGGCACAGTGGTGCTGAAACATGTTTGGTACTGAGAAAAAACGGTGTTTTGCATAACTGGCGGACCTCACATCCTACAATTTTAACTGCAAGTACAGTAACCACAACGAGCTGAAAATCCAAATGATGAAGTTCTGCAGTTGTTGTTCCTGTATTACATGATATTCAACATATGAGTGTATTTCACTGTTCCTCTGTAAAATAATCTCACCTCTAACTAGGCTCATCACTCCACGATAGGTCTGCATAAAATCCATTCGTGAAATCACTGATAGGGACTGGTTTGGTACGATCAAGAAATTCCACTCAAAGATATTTCCTTGACACACAAACCCCAAACGTGCTTGTGCAGCAAATTTCTGCTATTTCCTGTCAATGCTCCAACCATTCGCTTCCTTGCATACATAACTAGAACACAGCGTCTAATACCGTCTGCAGCGGAGTGTGCGCTGATATGAAACTCCAGAGTGAAAATCTCATTCTGGAAACATCCCCCAGGCTGTGGCAAAGCCATGTCTCCGCAATATCCTTTCTTTCAGGAGTGCTAGTTCTGCCAGGTTCGCAGGAGAGCTTCTGTAAAGTTTGGAAGGTAGGAGACGAGTTACTGGCAGAAGTAAAGCTGTGAGGACGGGGCGTGAGTCGTGCTTGGGTAGCTCAGTTGGTAGACCACTTGCCCACGAAAGGCAAAAGTCCCGAGTTCGAGTCTCGGTCCGACACACAGTTTTAATCTGCCAGGAAGTTTCATTTGCCTACTTCTCCATACAAGTTTTTAAATGTCTGACTACAATCAGAGGGTACCGCATGCAACCGGACTCTGAGCAGGGTGCGCCAGAAACGTGAAATCCTGCGAGTCTTCTCAATTTACACTTAACTGATCTGACTGATACAGCTGTGTCGACAATCACTACTAAGGAGCGAGTGCTGATCAATGAAGTTAGGTAATGGAATTTAATAAGATGCAGTGTATTCTGGGGCACTGAGAATTGTACCCTGAATCACTGAACTTACTGTTATTCATACCTAGTACGTGTCGTTAATGGTTTATAAAGCAAAATCATGAACCATATTTATTGCACGACTGTGGACAAGCGATTAACTATGGTTGATAACACTTTCAACTGAAGTAATATACATACACTCACATTAACGATAGTATCAAGTTATTGGCAACACTCTGAGATGGATATGGGTGGCAATTCGGTTATGATTATTCATTATCATTGTTGTTAAATTGCGAAGTTACACGACAAGTTTGCAGAGATCGCAAGGCTTTAATATGATAGCAAATGTACTAGCCTCCTGTTCGTGCAGAGTGACCATCAGAGAGTTCAGCACCTCCATACAATAACAATTTATCGCTCCCATTCGTCCTTATCATGCTGGTGTTGCAGTGTAATCTTACCACAAGCAGCGGTGGTCGGCGTCATACTATACTGGCATAGCTTGAGGCAGCTCACCATCGCTACCAGTTGGGCATGCGCACCTCTCAGTCCATCCGTCTCCGGATCTCAGGGTCTGAAAGCCAGACTCTCAATGTATCTTGTTCCAGGTCCAAGACCGAATGCATGCGGAAGTCCAAATCCGACTTATCAAACCTGAAAGTCTGTGACGTGTTCTGCACTCTATGCCCAAAACGTTTTGGACATCCAAAAGCGCAGTCCTCCACATCTGTAGACTTTTTTTCATATGCCTAAAATTTCCGGCCGCACACCCAATTTGGCACGTACAGTGAACAATCGTAAAATTTTGTAGTTTATTTTATACTCCCTCCAGCGCTTCTGTAAAATCTACTCCTCCAGGTTTGTTCACTACCCCTCTGACAAGGAACCCCTGGAGTTGCGATGTCGCAAAATTCCAATGGCATTCGACGTCTCGTCTATTGTCTACCATGCAACCACAATGGTTGGTGCTAATGGGAACGAGGGGGGGGGGGCCTGGAGCTATCCACTGGTAAGCACAGTATGAGGTTACGGAGCGTAGATGAACTGCTTAGTCGACGAGTAACTCACAACAATAATACAATGATAGTGGTACTGATACGAAGCATAGCAGTGGCAGCGATAAACAAAGCAAGCATTGCATTTCATCTACAACAACAGTTGCCGAAATTGGTATGTCGTTATAATGGAATCCAGAGAATTTCGCAGACTGAGAAAGAAGTGGAAAATGAAATATTAGCATTTCTGCAAGATGAGCCAGTGGAATTTGTGATGTCGCATACGGTCGACTGTGCGGACAACATACATGAGGAGTACAATGATGACGATACGTCCTTAACAAGTGAACGTGGTATTTAAACAGGTGTCAAGCATGCAGTTCATCATGCAAGGAGCCAAAAATCCCGTTTCCAGTGAAACGTTGTAAATGAAGGACAGTCGCTGACGAAGGAGTAGGTACTAAACATAATTGCTTACATGGAAGATCATTTGTACCACATTAAAAAAAACTATTATGAACAGATTTCGGATAATTCGACAGCAAAATGACCGTGCAGCGTATAAGAAAAAACTACGGATATTCAAGGGAGGACAAACTGAACTCGTTAGAAAAACTGGTGTTTGCGCGTTTCAAGGATGTTCCATACAGTTTACAGGATGTACCTAATAGTAACCTACAAAATTTTGCCCGTCAAATTGTGCGCGGCATAGTTTACAATTATTTGAAGGGAAGCAGTGATTGTTTGCGTAAATTCGAACAGTGCCACAGAGTTCTAAGTCGTGAGATAACGAAATTTCAAACAAAGAGCCAACTTGACGATGCACTGCAAACTGCGGAATCGGCCCGAAGATTTGTAGATGAGATAAACAATCTTATCCAATCGTTCAGTAATGAATTTGGTCTCAACTCCGACCAGTTGGGATTTGAAGAGGAAATGCGTATGAAAGGAGCCCTTGAAATTAGAGTTACCAACAGAATTGTATCAAGGTCAACAAACATAAATGCCTTAACGCATTTGTATACAGTTAAGCCGATGAATGGTAAATTGTCTGGAAAGTTACTTACCGTGCTGCGAGGAGTTGGAGTGATCTGCCCCATAACATTCTTTCTCATGTGCGTGATGTTTGGAGGTCAGTAGATAATATTTACATCACAGCAAGAAAAAGTGGAAAAATGGGGTAAGAGATCTACAACTATGGTATGAGCACTGCTGATATAACCAGTAGCTGATCAAAATAACTAGCTTTTGCTTGATTCCTGGTCCGCGTTTAAAAATCATACCCATTTAAAGCAAACAACCATCCTGAAAAGTGTGTGACATTTGCAGTTCATGCAACCATGAACCACTGGACCAGTTCAGCTTCTGGATGTCTTTCTTTCCGTGCCAGTTAAACGTATTTTAGCACTATCTGCAGTCACGCCTTGAAGGATAGCCAGTTTCACGACAAGAGCCACGGGCCACGACAGACTGTTCGCATTCGGCTCCATGCGACCACATTCCATCAGTTCTCATCACCCTGATACAGCAATATGATTCTACTTGCATTCTTTAAGAGTTGATACCTAGCTGAACGTCCTGCATAGTTTGTAACTCCCAAGGCGATCACCTACGATATTGATGGTGCGAACGTTAGTGATCACTGTGGCGTGCCATTTTTCATTTGGTGTTCATGGTGCAAGGTAATGGCTTGATGTGAACATTTCTTGAATGTCGGTGATGTCCATTTTGTGAAGTGTAAATGCTGATCTCTGCACCTCCCGGACTGCGGGTGGCTGTGGCCGAGCGGTTCTAGGCACTTCAGTCCGGAACCACGCGGCCGCTACGGTCGCAGATTCGAATCCTGCCTCGGGCATGGATGCGTGTTATGTCCTTAGGTTAGTTAGATTTAAGTAGTTCTAAGTCTAGGGGACTGATGACCTCAGATATTAAGTCCAATAGTGGTCAGAGCCATTTGAACCTCACGGACTCTCATTTTCTGTCGTCATGTGAGTCATCAGCTGCTAATATTTTTCCTGCCATAACTGTTAACACATGTTAACATGGGTCTCGCTAAAGGCTGAACTTTCGACTCCGCACCCGAGGGGTTCCTTGCGAAGAAGTGGAACTCAGGGTTAAAGTCACAAGCTGTTAACCAATGACAGGCCGTGCTTTTTCCTCGTCGTTGTGGAAAACAAAAAGGAAAAAAAAATCATAGTCTCTCAGCATTGGTTTGGCGGGCAACTAGCCATCCAATAAAGTCGCAGTCGCCTGTGTTTTTGGTACGCTTTCTAAAGACGTTATCCGTGGCCTAACCCTAAGCATTTGCACTTATGGAGCTGCGATTCTGTAATTTCTCTCACAGGAACAGGGAATTTTACCTCGTTAACCTGTTGTGTGCTGCTGTATTGGCTCTGGCAATCTTTGTATTTTGTGTATTGAACCGGGGACCTATAGACGACGGTGAGGCTTCGTCCCGCCGTAGCCCTCAGTGGTTCATAACCCCACCACAGGCCACAGCAGTCCACCCACCTCACCGCCGACCCGCACCAAACCCAGGGTAATTGTATTGTGCGGTTCGGCCCCCAGTGCCCCCCCCCCCCCCCCCCTTGCCCCTAGGAACGTCTCATACCAGATGAGTGGAACCCCAATGTCTGCGTGGTAGAGTAATAAAGAACGTGTACAAGGAGACAGCGTTTGCGCAGCAATCGACGACATAGTGTAACTGAGGCGGAATAAGGGGAAACAGCCCGCATTCGCCGAGGCAGGTGGAAAACCGCCTTAAAACCATCCACAGGCTGGCAATCTATATCGCGGCACCGGTGTGGGGACAGCACAAACGCTTGTACAAAGCCCTGTTCTTCTGCTTTTCCTCGGCCGTGGGTCTACCATCCTGCTTGTAAAGGACGCTTGTAAAGAGAACGAGCCCTATCATACCACTGCACTCCCTAATACTACGCATAGCCCCGATGGCCCAGCGTTGCAGGAATTCCCATCAGACCAGAAAATCACAGAGATTTAGTACTGCCCCTGCAACCACTGCACATCTCTCCTTAAGATCATATGTGCAGCTGATACATTTAATTGTCATTAATGAACTTATCCGTTCCATCACCACTTATACTAGGTATTTGGGAATTCCCGTTAAAAACTTCTGAAACATATAGAGCGGAGTGAGCACTTATTTTGAATAGGAACCCATGTACATTCTTCGTCGTACAGCCGTATGAAAACATGCTTGCTAGTTAGGAACGTAACAAAGTAGTCATGGTTGGGGGTAGTTACGTCGGACTGGCTGATGTCATTTGACGTCTTTTTATCTCTCTGACGTGGTTTTTGTCTCATTGAAGTGCCTGTGAGTGTTAGAGTAACGAGGTTGAGTTCATGTCTGCAGAATATACCGACATTATTTGTGTGTATGGTGAAGCTCACGGTAATGGAAGAGCTACTTGTTGCCTTCATCAGCATCGTTATCCACAACGTGCGACTACATTGCATACCCATTTCCACACAATTAAGCACCGGCTTCGAGGAAGGGGTACGTTGCCGTCAGCAGGAGAGACTGTGGTGCTCCACAGAGACGCCACACAGCCGCACTGGAAGAGGCCGTACTGCATCACGTTTCCTTGTCGTTTATTTGGTTATTAGTGAATGGAATTGTAAAACAAGTGACCTACTGGGTCATGCCTAATAAATTACCTGTGAAAGTGGTCGAATTACGAACATGTTTTCAAATGATCGTAGTAGGTTCCGTTTCCAGACACGGGTTCCGTTTCAAACTGTTATCCACTAAGTTCACTCTACAAATCCTACAAGTTCGTAATGGGAATTTCCGAATACCCTGTGTGGATGAGACGTGACTAGTCGTAAAGGTTAGCCACCTCTCGAGGAGTAAGATACAAATGTGAACCTCATCTAACAAGGGAACATCCCCATCGCACCCCCCTCAGATTTAGTTATAAGTTGGCACAGTGGATAGGCCTTGAAAAACTGAACACAGATCAATCGAGAAAACAGGAAGAAGTTGTGTGGAACTATGAAAAAATAAGCAAAATATACAAACTGGGTCGTCCTTGCGTAAGATAAGCAACATTAAGGGCAACGTGAGGCGAGGGGCGCCGTGGTCCCGTGGTTAGCGTGAACAGCTGCGGAACGAGAGGTGCCCTCGACTGAAAATTTTAACTTTTTATTTTCAGTTTATGTGAAAAACTCTTATGTTTTCATCACTTTTTTTGGAGTGATTATTACATCCACAAGAAAACCTAAATCGGACAAGGTAGAAGAATCTTTTCACCCATTCGCCAAGTGTACTAGTTAGGTGGGTCGACAACATATTGCTGTCATGTGACGCACATGCTGTCACCAGTGTCGTATACAAAATATCAGACGTGTTTTCCTGTGGAGGAATCGGTTGACCTATGACCTTGCGATCAAATGTTTTCGGTTCCCATTGGAGAGGCACGTCCTTTCGTCAACTAATCACACGGTTTTGCGGTGCGGTCGCAAAACACAGACACTAAACTTATTACAGTGAACAGAGACGTCAATGAACGAACGGACAGATCATAACTTTGCGAAAATAAAGAAAGCAAAATTTTCAGTAGAGGGCAGATTTGAACCAAGGACCTCTCGTTCCGCAGCTGTTCACGCTAACCACGGTACCACGGCACTCCTCGCCTCACATTGCCCTTAATGTTGCCTATCTTACGCATGGACGACCCAGTTTGTATATTTTGCTTATTTTCTCATAGTTACACACAACTTCTTCCTGTTTTCTCGATTGATCTGTGTTCAGTTTTTCAAGGCCTATCCACTGTGCCAACTTATAACTAAATCTGAGGGGGTGCGATGGGGATGTTCCCTTGTAAGGAGTAAAGTAGTACCATACAGTTCAATGGCGAAGGAATATGTCAGAATAAATACCATTACAAGGACAGGTGCACGATTTGTGGTGGAAGGGTAGGTGGTTGATCATGGGTCGCTTCAATTGTGTTTGCAGCAAAACAGGCTCTGCCGATGTTGCCAAGAAGTGTCTTTGCAACTTGTCCCTGAGCCTTGAAATGATGTAGACGTGTTCTTGAGTGGACTTTCCCCTTATTACTCGTGCAAAGTAATGGAATAACAATTATAGCTATGCAGCTGACAACTGAGCACATGTAGCTTGCATTTCCTTGCGGATGTTCAATCTGAATTTTACTCGTGGTTTTGTTTCAGTTAATTGATCCTAAGTATATTACAGTATGCTTAGTATGTGCCCACTATCTTTCTCAATACTTGGTAAAGCCAGCTGTTTGTAAACTGCTAATAAAAAGAGGGGTTTTTGATCAGCACTGCGTCAAGGCCTATTCTTTTGCGCTTCCAGACTATCGGGTTCTACTAATCGCTGGTGCATACAGAGGCCGAGTTGTAAGGACTGCAGGCCATTAACCAAAGAGGCGTTGCAAAATCTGAGAGAATTCTTCATGAAGAACACAAACAAAGAGTACCATCAACAGTAAGTTCGTATTGACGAACTAAGCTCGAAAATGCAAAAATAACGGCAGGAAGAATACTTTCAACGCTTCGTCCCTGTGGCGGTCGTTACAGATGGAGCGCAAGTATTGATTGAACGGGGATGTGCATGGGGATGAGCGTAGTCTTTTTGAGAGCAACTTTCACTTAAGGAAACCACGGAGGACCTCAGTCTTGATGAGCAGACAGCGACTTGAGCCTCTCTCCTTGTGGATGAGGTTCCAACGTGTATACCACTCCACACACGCACTTCAAATATGTATAAATTCAAAATATGCAAACCTTGTACACTACTTGGCACCGTGGCTACGGTAGGAGACAGCTTCATATTGTCAGTCAGCAGTGTAAATCTCCCCAGTAGAGGCAGAAAAGGATGTGACAAAAGGATGCAAGTAATTAGCTCCGAGTATGCTGATTAGCATATTTTGTTTGTAGTACGGCTATGTAAGCTCTGCTTACGACGAATGGGAGCTTAATTGATGATAATATGCTATCTCTCGTAGCTATTTATTAGTAAATAACAACAGATACGCACGCTAATTACGTAACATTTGGGTTTAATTAACTGTTGTTAGTAGCTGTGTGTACGTCCAAATATCGTAAGAAAATAGTACCTGTGGCTTTACCCTTCCTAAGCCGTGTTTAGTTCAGTATTCCACGTAGCACACTCTCAACTCTATGTTATTGAAAAACGATTGCATAAGGGGAAATTGCAATGAACTAGCGCAACCAGTCTATTCGATTAAAAATGCATACAATGTGAATATTTTCGCATTACCTAATTCTGAAGAATAATGGATAAAGTAAAATTATTGTTATAAGAACAGTGTTTGCAATTCATAATGCAGTGACTTTCAGTTTTTCTAAATGACAATAGAATAAAGCAAGATATGATAGTCCAAATGCCTGTATCTCAGTTCCTTAGGAGACTAAGTCTGTTACCTATTTACACTACAGACAATTCTGAAGCACTGAAAGTTGTGCATCTATTTCCTCGAGTCAGATACACTAGGATATGCTGTTGTTTATCTCTTACTAATACCCAACTGTGCTTATACACTCCTGGAAATTGAAACAAGAACACCGTGAATTCATTGTCCCAGGAAGGGGAAACTTTATTGACACATTCCTGGGGTCAGATACATCACATGATCACACTGACAGAACCACAGGCACATAGACACAGGCAACAGAGCATGCACAATGTCGGCACTAGTACAGTGTATATCCACCTTTCGCAGCAATGCAGGCTGCTATTCTCCCATGGAGAATTGTCCCAGGAAGGGGAAACTTTATTGACACATTCCTGGTGTCAGATACATCACATGATCACACTGACAGAACCACAGGCACATACACACAGGCAACAGAGCATGCACAATGTCGGCACTAGTACAGTGTATATCCACCTTTCGCAGCAATGCAGGCTGCTATTCTCCCATGGAGACGATCGTAGAGATGCTGAATGTAGTCCTGTGGAACGGCTTGCCATGCCATTTCCACCTGGCGCCTCAGTTGGACCAGCGTTCGTGCTGGACGTGCAGACCGCGTGAGACGACCCTTCATCCAGTCCCAAACATGCTCAATGGGGGACAGATCCGGAGATCTTGCTGGCCAGGGTAGTTGACTTACACCTTCTAGAGCACGTTGGGTGGCACGGGATACATGCGGACGTGCATTGTCCTGTTGGAACAGCAAGTTCCCTTGCCGGTCTAGGAATGGTAGAACGATGGGTTCGATGACGGTTTGGATGTACCGTGCACTATTCAGTGTCCCCTCGACGATCACCAGTGGTGTACGGCCAGTGTAGGAGATCGCTCCCCACACCATGATGCCGGGTGTTGGCCCTGTGTGCCTCGGTCGTATGCAGTCCTGATTGTGGCGCTCACCTGCACGGCGCCAAACACGCATACGACCATCATTGGCACCAAGGCAGAAGCGACTCTCATCGCTGAAGACGACACGTCTCCATTCGTCCCTCCATTCACGCCTGTCGCGACACTACTGGAGGCGGGCTGCACGATGTTGGGGCGTGAGCGGAAGACGGCCTAACGGCGTGCGGGACCGTAGCCCAGCTTCATGGAGACGGTTGCGAATGGTCCTCGCCGATACCCCAGGAGCAACAGTGTCCCTAATTTGCTGGGAAGTGGCGGTGCGGTCCCCTACGGCACTGCGTAGGATCCTACGGTCTTGGCGTGCATCCGTGCGTCGCTGCGGTCCGGTCCCAGGTCGACGGGCACGTGCACCTTCCGCCGACCACTGGCGACAACATCGATGTACTGTGGAGACCTCACGCCCCACGTGTTGAGCAATTCGGCGGTACGTCCACCCGGCCTCCCGCATGCCCACTATACGCCCTCGCTCAAAGTCCGTCAACTGCACATACGGTTCACGTCCACGCTGTCGCGGCATGCTACCAGTGTTAAAGACTGCGATGGAGCTCCGTATGCCACGGCAAACTGGCTGACACTGACGGCGGCGGTGCACAAATGCTGCGCAGCTAGCGCCATTCGACGGCCAACACCGCGGTTCCTGGTGTGTCCGCTGTGCCGTGCGTGTGATCATTGCTTGTACAGCCCTCTCGCAGTGTCCGGAGCAAGTATGGTGGGTCTGACACACCGGTGTCAATGTGTTCTTTTTTCCATTTCCAGGAGTGTATATATGTGAGAACTCAGATCAGGTAATGATACCATCAGTTTGACTACCGTCAATGATGACGCTAGACGAAGGGCCTGTGACTACTAATTAGGGAACTGTAACTCACGGCCACGTGTTCCCTGCCCAAACGTTTCCTCTCGTCTTTCATATAGGTCGTCATAAGCAAGGCAGTGTTTGGAGGGCACGGCGTGTACGACTTTTTGACCATTATCATTTGTACGGCAAATAATCCGTTACTTTCAAAATATTCTATAGAAACGCACAAGGGTTCCATGATAAAAGTGAACACGACAACCGGTTTCATTCATCGGAGAGATTAACAAACGCTCTGTTCTTTCAGTTTCTTCATGGGACGTACGTAGAGTATCGCTTGAATCTCGTCAGTTGCATTTTAATTTTTTTAATAATGTTATTTCCTAGATCGTTTTATCCTTTTGTTAAATATGACTATCACGTAAGATGAGGGTAAGATGATCATCAGGCTGCCCTTACACTTTTTTCATGAATTCAATACATATTCGATCGTCGCTGAAGCCACTCAGGTGATTCGCCAATTAGGTTTTCTTTTTCCTTGTATACTGCACCATAACTGCAACTAAAAGTATATAATCAGTTCTGTAAATACCGGTAGCATGGAGAGAACAAACAAAATAGAAAGGAATAGCATCAGTTGAATGAAATACAGAATGACACAATCGTTGAAATTGTGGAACGTAAAATGAAATAAATTTTAAAATTCAAGTATTGGTACAGTTTTTCATACCCCACACTGGAAAGGGAAATGATGAAACGTAGTTTATTAGAAGAGACGCTGGTGCTCCAGACTGCTGCGTTCACTTATTTCATTCCTCAGCGACTTGTATTTCTGTATTCCTCAGTTTCCCGGAAAATTTTTGTATTTCCACCTTTCACCGATCAATTGAAGTATTTCTTCTGTTACTCATGGTTTCTTCACAGTTACCTTCTTTGTACCTATGTTTTCCTTTCAACTTCTGTTATCGCCCTCTTCTGAGCTATTCCTTATTGCTGTACCTATAGCCTTAGAGAACTTCAAGTGTATCTCGTCATTCCTTAGTACTTCCGTATCCCACTTCTTTGTGAATTGATTCTTCCTGACTAATGTCTTAAACTTCAGCCTACTCCTCGTCACTTATATGTTGTGATCTGAGTCTATATCTGCTACTGGGTACGCATTACAATCTAGTGTCTGATTTCGGAATCTCTGTCTGACCATGACGTAATTTAACTGAAATCTTCCCTTATCACCCGACCTTTTCCAAGTATACCTCCTCGTCTTATGATTCCTGAACAGAGTATTCGCTATTACTAGCTGAGATTTATTACAGAACTCAATTAATCTTTCTCCTCTCTCATTCCTTGCCCCTAGCCCATATTCTCCTGTGACCATTTTTTCTACTCCTTCCCCTACAACTGCATTCCAGTCTCCCGTGACTATTAGATTTTCATCTCCTTTACATACTGTATTATCCTTTCAATATCCTTATATACTTCCTCTATATCTTCAGCTTTAGCTTGCGACGTCGGCATGTATACCTGAACTATCGTTGTCGGTCTTTGTTTGCTGTCGATTCTGATAAGAATAACCCTATAACTGAATTGTTCATAGTATCACTCTCTCTGCCCTATATTCCTATTCATAACGAATCCTACTCCCGTTACACAATTCTCTGCTACTGTTGAAATTACCCTATACGCATCTGACCAGCAATACTTGTCTTCTTTCCACCTCATTTCACTGACCCCCACTATATCTAGATCGAGCCTTTGCATTTCCCTTTCCAGATTTTTTTCTCTACCGTGTTCAAGCATCAGACATTCCACGCCCCGACTCGTAAAATGTTATTATTTCGTTGATCACTGAATCTTTTTCTCATGGTCGCCTCCCCTTTGGCAGCCCCCTCCCAGAGATCCGAATGGGGAACTACTCCGGAATCTTTTGCTAAAGGAGAGGTCATCATTACACTTCTTCAATTACAGGCCACGTGTCCTGTGGATACACATTATGTGTCTTTAATGCAGTGGTTTCCATTGTCTTCTGAATCCTCATGCCGTTGAACTTTGTTGATTCTTCCGCCGTCAGGGGCAGTTTCCTACCTCTAGGACAAAAGAGTGCCTTGAACCTCTGTCCGCTCATTCGTCCTCTTTGACAAGGCCGTTGGCAGAATGAGGATGATTTCTTATGTCAGAAGTCTTCGACCGCCAATGGTGATTATTATCAAAATTTAAGCAGTGGTGGGATTCGAACCCGTGTCCGAAGACGTTTTGATCATGAATGAAAGACGCTATCCAAAGACCACGGCTGGTTTAGCAAAAGATAAAAGCATTTAAAATTTATTTATGTGAGATTTTTGTGTCATTAACCATTTAATTCTTGAATCGATACAGTTTTACCTAAAGGAACATATTCAGAATAATTTTTAACGTATTTTCGTTTCTGAAGACTGTTTTAAGTTTGTGTAACGTTTCTTATTTCTTCACGTAAATAAATGAGTCATCGGTCAATAGATTAAGGCCTTGTCCCTCTCTCTTACCTTAGAGCGGGATTATACACATACAGTACTTTTTACATCACAATTACATAAAAACTACAATAACTTCAATGTAAGAAATACCAGTAAAATGGTGGTAATAGAATTAAAAATGATTTTAAACAGTATTCGAATTTATCTAATGGCAACGTGAATTTCTGCACCGGCTAATAACCATTAATAATACCGTTACTAAAAACGTCACAACCGTGTTCAGAAAGAATAGATTAAATACAATTGGTGGTGTAGTGTTTATTGCTGTCAGACATAGTTTACCTTGTAGTGAAATCTGCCCCTGGAAATGTCTTACACTTTAAAACCTGGTTCCTAAATCTCTGTCTGGCCATTATATAATCTATCTGATACCTTTTAGTATCTCCAGGGTTCTCCCATGTATACAGCCTTCCTTCATGATTCTTAAACCAAGTGTTAGCTATGATTAAGTTATGCTCTTTGCAAAATTCTACCAGGTTGCTTGACCTACTATGTTTCCTTCCCTCTCTTATCCTACTCTTGAATTCCAGTCACCCATGACTATTAAATTTTCGTCTCCCTTCACTACTTGAATAATTTCTTTTATCTCATCATACATTTCATCAGTGTCTTCGTCATCTGCAGAGCTAGTTGTCATATAAACTTGTACTACAGTAGTAGGCGTGAGCTTTGTGTCTGTCTTGGCCACAATAATGCGTTCGCTATGCTGTTTAAAGTAAGTTACCCATACACCTGTTTTTTATTTATTATTAAACCTACTCCTGCATTACCCCTATTTCATTTTGTATTTATAACCCTGTATTCACCTGACCAAAAATCTTTTTTCCTCCTGCCACCAAACTTCACTAATTCCCACTATATCTAACTTTAACCTATTCATTTCCCTTTTTAAATTTTCCAACCTACCTGCCCGATTAAGGGATCTGACATTCCACGCTCCGATCCGTAGAACGCCAGTTTTCTTTTTCCTGATAATGACGTCCTCTTGAGTAGTCCCCGCCCGGAGATCCGAATGGGGGACTATTTTACCTTCGCAATATTTTACCCAAGAGGACGCCATCATCATTTAATCACACAGTAAAGCTGCATGCCCTCGGGAAAAATTACGGCTGTAGTTTCCCATTGCTTTCAGCCGTTCGCAGTACCAGAACAGCAAGGCCATTTTGGTTAGTGTTACAAGGCCAGATCAGTCAATAATCCAGACTGTTGTCCTGCAACTACTGAAAAGGCTGCTGGCCCTCTTCAGGAACCACACGTTTGTCTGGCCTCTCAACAGATATCCCTCCGTTGTGGTTGCGCCTACGGTACGGCTATCTGTATCGTTGAGGCACCCAAGCCTCCCCACCAACGACAAGGTCCATGGTTCATGGGGGGCGTTACCGTCGATATGTCGACGTATATTTTCGTCGTTACCGTCGATATGTCAACGAAAATATATGTTTAATGTCAGAGGCAGGTATAAAACTTCGTCCAAAATCATTATAAAAGCTTTCTCAGAAAATTATTTTGATAATTAGTAAATAGTTGCCAAAACATACTTGACCTCTTAGCAAAACATAATCCTGAGCAAATAGGGTACATTATTACGGATGCAGGTATTAGTGACCTGTTGTAGCGAGACTAAAAACTGTAATATCCAAACCCACCAAAAATAAAGGCAAAATAGATCTATTTAAAAAAGCAGATAAAAATTCACTTGAGGCCTTTCTAAGAGACCGAGCGAGGTGGCGCAGTGGTTAACACACTGGACTCGCATTCAGGAGGACGACTGTTCAATCCCGCGTCCGGCCACCCTGATTTAGGTTTTCCGTGATTTCCCTAAATCGCTCCAGGCAAATGCCGGGATGGTTCCTTTGAAAGGGCACGGCCGACTTCCTCCCCCGTCCTTCCCTACTCCGATGAGACCGATGACCTCGCTGTTAGGTCTCTTACCCATAACAACCCAACCCTTTCTAAGAGACAGTCTCCACTCCTCCCCATCTGAATGTGTAAGCGAATACGATAAGTGGTTTAAATTCAAAGAAGTAGTATCGACGACTACTGAAAGATGTATATGAAATAAATTAATAAGAGATGGTGTTATCCAACTATGGTACACACTTAACAGGTCAGAACACTGTTGCAGCAGCAACGAAAAATTTGACGAATTTAAAAGATCGGAAAACCCTTCAGATTGGTGAAGTTTTGCAGAACCACGAAATGTAGCGCGTACGTCACTTGTAATGGCTTTTTATACTTTCCACCAATGAAATGCTGTCTCGAATTCTGGTAGAAAACTCAAAGATATTATGGTCCTATGTAAATTACACCAATGGAAAGACACAAGCAGTACCTTCATTGCGCGATAACGGTGTTGATGTTGAAGACAATCCCATTAAAGCGTAGTTACTGAATATGATTTTCCGAAACATACTTCACCAAAGAAGACGAAGTGAATATCGCAGAATTCTGAGCAAGAGCAAGTGCCAAGATGCGTAACTTAGAAGGAGATATCGTCGGTGTAGTAAAGCAGCTTAAATCACTTGACAAAGACAAGGCCTCCGGTCCTGATCGTATTCCAGTCAGGCTCCTCTCACAGTATGCTGATTCAATAGCTCCATATTTAGCAACCATATACAACATATCGGAAGATCTGCACCTGAAGACTGGAAAGTTGCACAAGTCACACCAATACCCAATAAAGGAAGTAGGACTAATCCACTGAATTACAAACTCATATCCCCAACGTCTATCTGCTGTAGGTTTTTGCAACATACAGTGTGTTCGAACGTTATCTCGAAGAAAACGAGTTATTGACAAACAGCCAACACGGATTCAGAAAATGGCGTTCTTCTGAAGTACAACTAATGATTCATTCTCTTTAACTAATGACAGCTATTGACAGGGGATGTCAAATTGATCTCATATTTTTAGATTTCCAGAAGGCTTTCGACAACGTGCCTCACAAGCGACATGTAATCAAAGTGCGTACCTATGGACTATCGCCTCAGTCGTGCGACTGGATTCGTGATTTCCTATCAGAATGGTCACAGTCCGCATCAACGGAATGTCATCAAGTAAAGCAGAAGTAATATCTGGCATACCACAAACAAGTGTTACAGACCGCCTACTATTCCTGACCTACTTAAATGATTTAGGAGAACCTCTACTAGCACCCTTAGATTGCACCCTTATATTGCACCCTAGATTGCAGTCGATGCTGTGATTTACTGTCTTATAAAGTAATCGAATGATCAAAATAAATTAGAAGACGACTTAGACAAGACATCTGTATGAAGCGAAAAGTGGCAGTTGACTCTAAATAATGAAAACTGTGAAGGTATCCGCCAAATTTTGGTTACACGATAAATCACACATATCTAAAGGCCGTAAATTTAATTAAGTAGTTAGGGATTGCAATTACGAATAATTTATGTTGGAACGATCACATAGATGAAGTTGTGGGTAAAGCAAACCACAGACTACGATCTGCTGCCAGAACTCTGAGAAAATGCAACACGTCACCTAAAGAGACTGCTTACACTACGCTTGTTAGTTCTCCTCAATAGTACTGCTGTGCAGTGTTGGATCCGCATGAGATAGGGTCGGTGGAGGACACCGAAAAAGTTCAAAGACTGGCAACTCGTTTTGTACTATTGTGAAATAGGGAAGAGAGCACCACGGATATGATACGTGAATTGGGGTGGCAAGCAGTAAGACAAAGGCAGTTTTCGTTAGGAGGGATCGCCTCAGGAAATTTCAGTCACCAACCTTCTCCTTGGAGTGTGAAAATATTTTGTTGGCACCCACCTACATAGACAGCAATGATCATCATGATAAAATAAGAGAAATCAGATCTCGCACAGAATAATTTAAGTGTTCGTTTGTATCCCATGTTGTTCGAGAGTAGAACGGTAGAGAAATAGCTTAAAATGTGTCGATGAACACTGCACCAGGCATTCAATTGCAAATTGCACAGTAATCATGTAGATGTAGATGTACTTGTGCAGCTGATAACAACAGCAACAAGAAGAACAATAATAATAGTAGTAGCAATAGTGACAGTAAATGACATATAATCTGCTTATAGTTGTACAAACGTATTATTTTCTAACATGACGACGTCTAAGAGAGCAGTTTAGGTAGAACGCACCACATAGTGGCTACGGGAAATGAAGGAGGTCTAGTAGGAAAGCAGAGTACTTATTTGTAATGTGGTAATGGGTAATACAGAACTATGGTGGACATTGTTGGGTCATTAAGTGTCTTTTGTAGTTTGAGACGTACTCATTGTCTCACATAATGAGGGAGATCATTTCATAGTCGGTTACCTGCCATGAAAACAGCTTAGAGAAGGAAACTGAGTAACAGAGTTTGACAAAAGGATTTGTGCTCTGATTGGAATGAGTGTTTCTGATGTACTGTTCAGAAAAGGGTGTGAAAGTCGAGAGGAAATGTGAGGGACTTCGTACATTGATAGACGCTACAGCAAACAGAGTGTGTGGAAATCTCTGCATTTATCGGTACGTAGCCAATATAGCAGTGTGATGAAATGTACCTGAAACGTCAGTCGTCACGGATACGGCTTTTACAGTCGGATATCGCCAGTTTTGTAATACCTGCTGTAATCAACAACTCGAAGTGAAAGAGCTTGTGTAGGTTTCTTTTTCAGGTCAAGGGGGAGGAGCTTCTTGTACATTTGGGGCCATTTAGGGATATTAATGTCTTCATGAATATTTTTCAACATTTTAAATGTTCTATTATTACTCATAGACACATTTCTGAGGGAGAAAAATTTATATTTGTCATATTTCGGGTTAAAGATGATAGGGATTCTCACATTTCTCGCTAATGACCATAGAATGACCAAGTCGTCAAGTTGATTGGTTTTTCACTTACATCTCATCTGTACAAATGTTGTATTTACTGTGGGGCACGACTGATTACACGCCACTGAAATGCAGTGACATGACTAATAAATCTAATACCGAACCCTGGGAGACACTTGACAGTACCTGTCTCCATTACAGCTTGGGGTGAGATTCATGATGCATTGTTGGCGGGACGTCAGGTACAAGCGATGCCATTGCACTTGCTGTGAAATTTAGGCTACAGTTTCTTAAAAAGAAATTGCTGAGAAATTCCACCTGATGGCCTCACTGACCCACATACTACCGTCTACTTGCTACGCAAGTCTATGTTCCTGTCTTACCAAAGCCAAATATTCTGGGCACAGACCTCGAATGTTCACGAATTCCAAGAAATATTTCGATAGTTAATCCTATCCATAGAAGGCAAAATGCGTTGCTTGGGGCCTCTAGGGGTAGATATTTGACTGAAAGCCGAAACTGAGAAATTTCAGCTCTCGATTTCTAGTAAGACTCTTTCTTGCAGCGTGTGTGATGTTTCTTTTGACTTCCCTTTCTTAAAAGAAGGAAAAGAATTTACACTTTGTTGCTGATTCCCAGTAAAGGGTGCATCCCAGTATAATTAGGTTGGCTAGCCGATTCATTAGTCAGAAGAATGCAGCAGCGTACCATCTCCATACAACATTATACCAGAGTTTTAACAGCACACACAGCTTATGAGTTGATAATTTTTTTGTCCATAGGAAAGAATCGTTGCTGTATGAGTGTAAGGAAGTGTAGGATGGGACAGACAGTATTTCTACAAAGCATAATGACATATTCTTGGTGCCGTTATGAGAAGCTGGTTCACAGAGTGAGAAGTACTGGTGGGATCTTTGACAGGTAGCGGTGGTTATTGAGCGAGTGTGTAATGCAGGTATGCTGGTAGGATGGTGGCTGGACACCAAATGTGGGGTTTCTCCCGAGGCCCGAGCGTATACCCTTCGCTGACACTCCAGGGCAAAATTCGCTGGAGACACAGGTGAAATGTGTGTAAACATACGTGTTAATATGTTATATACATGTGAAATATATTTAATAAGTATGTACGTGGACAAGACCTTAATAATCTCATCCTAAGTCACTGCAACGATTTCAATCAAATTTGGTATACACATTAGTTATGAATTGGAAATAGTCACCAGCTCCCTGTTAGGACGGGGATGATGATGTGGAGAGAAATGAGAGAGGAGGAGATGGACAGAGAAAGAGAGAGGATGACCGCAGACAGAGGGGAGAAGATGGACAGAGAGGGGGGGGGGTGGAAATGGATAGATAGAAATGGACGAAGAAATGGGCAGAGAAAGGGAAGAGGATGCGGATGGGGGTACGGCAGAGCAGGCGATGGACAGGGAAAGAAAAGTGGAGGAGATGGGCAGAGGGTGGAACAAGGAGGGGAGAATGAGAAAGAGGGTGAGGAGGAGATGAACGGAGAGAGATAGGAGAGGAGGAGTTGGACAGAGAGAGATGGGAGAGGAGGAGACGGACAGAGAGACAGGGAGAAGAAGAGATGCAGTAACAGAAGATTGAGATTCACACGAGTAGGGGCGCCGTTAGTAAATTATACAGTTCACAAATACTGAACCACTGGAGTGAAGTGAAGCTGTTGTTGTTGTGGTCTTCAGTCCAGAGACTGGTTTGATGCAGCTCTCCATCCTACTCTATCCTGTGCAAGCTTCTTCATTTCCCAGTACATACTGCAAATTACATACTTCTGAATCTGCTTAGTGTATTCCTCTCTTGGTCACCCTCTACGATTTTTACCCTCCACGCTGCCCTCCAGTACCAAATTGGTGATCCCTTGATGCCTCAGAATATGCCCTACCAACCGATCCCTTCTTCTCGTCAAGTTGTGCCACAAACTCCTCCCCAGTTCTATTCAATACTTCCTCATTAGTTATGTGACCTACCCCTGTAACCTTCAGCATTCTTCTGTAGCATCACATTTCGAAAGCTTCTATTCTCTTCTTGTCCAAACTATTTATCGTCCACGTTTCACTTCCATACATTGCTACACTCCATACAAATACTTTCAGAAATGACTTCCTGACACTTAAATCAATACTCGGTGTTACCAAATTTCTCTGCTTCAGAAACGCTTTCCTGGCCATTGCCAGTCTACATTTTATATCCTCTCTACTTCGACCATCATCGGTTATTTTGCTCCCCAAATAGCAAAACTCCTTTACTACTTTAAGCGTCTCATTTACTAATCTAATTCCCGCAGCATCACCCGATTTAATTCAACTACATTCCATTATTCTCGTTTTGCTTTTGTTGATGTTCATCTTATATCGTCCTTTCAAGACACAGTCCATTCCGTTCAGCTGCTCTTCCAGGTCCTCTGCTCTCTCTGACACAAGTACAATGTCATCGGCGAACCTCAAAGTTTTTATTTCTTCTCCATAAATTTTAATTCCAACTCCGAATTTTTCTTTTGTTTCCTTTACTACTTGCTCAATATACAGATTGAATAACATCGGGGATAGGCTACAACCGTGTCTCACTCCCTTACCAACCACTGCTTCCCTTTCGTGCCCCTCGACTCTTATAACTGCCATCTGGTTTTTGTACAAATTGTAAATAGCCTTTCGCTCCCTGTATTTTACCCCTGCCACCTTCAGAATTTGAAAGAGAGTATTCCAGTCAACATCGTCAAAAGCTTTCTCTAAGTCTACAAATGCTAGAAACGTAGGTTTGCCTTTCCTTAATTTATTTTCTAAGTTAAGTCGTGGGGTCAGTATTGCCTCACGTGTTCCAACATTTCTACGGAATCCAAACTGATCTTCCCCGAGGTCGGCTTCTACCAGTTTTTCTATTCGTGAAGCTATGATGTGTAAAATGAAAGCTGATGATGTAGCATAGCGGTGCAGTACCGCTTGGAAACACGGCTGTACCGCAACACATACAGCCTGCCCGCGGCGACTGTCTCACCAGAACGCGACCGCCGATGATAAACGCTAGAGACCTAAATCCGTCTGTCGGTGAGATATTTACCGGCAGACTTAACGGAAAGCTCCACCCAATACAGCGGCGCTAGCGACATCCGGGTGGCGCCACAGTTGCGTAACTATTTCCCTACAGCGGTCACGTGTCACATGAAAGTCGATCGTGGATTCTTCCACCGGGCGCGTGTAGACTGCAGCCAAATGCCCGACGCATAGCCAGCAGAGCTCCTACGTCTGTTCTCTGCGAGCTACCATCCTGGACATCAGCCGTTCCCACGAAGAGTCATCTCCGCCGATCACATCCTGCAAGGACTCTGCATGCGGCTACCTACTCTACTTGCCATCACCCCGTGCATCTACCGCCTATCACCCTGCCACCGACCACAGCCTCGTGGGTCCAGGTCCCTACGTTCCACGAACCGCTACGCTGCCACCGTGAAGCCGCCGCTCGCGCGCCGACCACAGCCTCAGTGGACGCAACCTGCCCTACAATCTCAAACCTGTTTATCCTCCACAAGGGCAGCAATTTCTTACAACTGATCATGCCTTCTGACACTCGGAATTTATGCACGCTGTGAGATATTTCCTATTTCAGTGATCAAACCTAGCCTCTCAGGAGACATTTCATTGGTGGATACAGTTAACCTTCTTTTCTCGTTGTCAAGGTGCGGCTAATTTTCTTGTAATTCGTGTTACCTGTTCAGTGACGTAACAGAGCTTTCTTGACCACTATCGGAGGCATATCAGTAAGTGCGTTGTACTCCTTTCGGTCCCGGACATAAAAAACCTCAGTGAACACCACAACTGAGATTGGGAAGAGAGAACCTACTGGATGACTACTGGTTGCCAAACAAACTTTTAAGCACTTTGTCACTCAGCGGCCCGAAGTAAATACAACATTCCTGAACAGTTACACCGCGCTCTAGCACGAATCTGTTAGTGCTCATTACGTTAAATAAACCGAATGTTCTCGACTCGCATTCGGGAGGACGACGGTTCAATCCCGCGTCCGGCCATCCTGATTTAGGTTTTCCGTGATTTCCCTAAATCGCTCCAGGTAAATGCCGGGGTGGTTCCTTTCAAAGGGCACGGCCGACTTCCTTCCCCGTCCTTCCCTAATCCGATGAGACCGATGACCTCGCTGTCTGGCCTCCTTCCCCGAAACAACCAACCAACCAAACCGAATGTTACACCTTATAAATTGCACTAACAATTGACCACGCGGACTCCATGAGAAACTAAAAAGCCAACTTCAAGCTATGTCTGGAAATGTGCCTTCCCAATTCAGATAGTTCTACAAACGAACAATCCTTCAGCTAAATTACACTGAAAAAATGTGAATGATTTTAAATTCCACAATGCGTATTTTGTTGCGTCAGGAAGGCACATTATAACAGCGATGGGGTCATTTTTGTGGATTATAAACTGCATTAATACCTTTTATAAGCAACCATTTGCGAAGTACAAACATAAGAGATGTCAGCAATCATTCCGATCGCTTAAAAAAATAATAAGTCAAAACAACGCGTTTCGGTTGTCGGCCGTCTTTGTTTACTGACTATCGACCGTAGAAGTTTGCCGCGCGGAATTAGCCGAGCAGTCTAAGGCGCTGCAGTCATGGACTATGCCGCTGGTCCCGGCGGAGGTTGCAGTCTTCCCTCGGGTATGGGTGTGTGTGTGTTTGTCCTTAGAATAATTTAGGTTAAGTAGTGTGTAAGCTTAGGGACTGATGACCTTAGCAGTTAAGTCCCATAAGATTTCACACACATTTGAACCGTAGAAGTTTAATCACACTTGCACACTGAAAAAATGTAGGAGTTTAGATACTTGGACTTCGATATTGACCAAGTGGGTTATTCCTCTACTAAAAGAATGATTAATGAAACAGCACAAATGAACCTCGAATCATTTGGTCTTTGAACAAGACGGCCTCTGAAAAATCACAAATAATGCATACAATCCAAAAAATTCTATTTGAGAAACAAGGTATTTCATTTGATAGTATTAACTAAAGCACACGTAATTACATCTGAACTTATTATTCCGTAACTAGGCAGTACCCAAGACTTAGGTGTTGCCCCTACCGCGATCAGACAAAGGCAAGAATACAAAAGACAGCTGAAGCTATAACATCAGATTAACAAAAACAAGATAATGTAGAACACAGGTAGCATCCCAGGCTCGTCTTATTGATAATGTACATTGGTACTTAGAGATCAAGTTTCTTATCCTTTTGACTTTAAATAATCTGCCACATAAAATCGTCTGTGATTAAAAACGCAATGCTATAGTATACACAAACACAAAGTCCTTTTTGGAAAGTGATTGAATAACACACATGCTGCTGAAGTGGTAGGAGTAAGTCCAATAGAGAATACAAAACGTATTTAAAACTTTACTTTTAAAATCACAGCACTGGGCACGTACACTGGTGACCACATACATAAATTTCATTAAGATAAATTCATTATAACCGGCACTCACTGATGGATTATGCCCCCAAAACTGTAACATCAAGATAAATATACCGAAAATTTACAATTTGGTATAATGTTAGATACATGGTTCAAAGAATGTCAATCAAACTGACAGTAAGTTGCTGATCCAGCATCGTTAAAAAATGAAGCGCTGGCTGATATTAATTTCAAGGAGTTCATCAACAAGCAAATCTTTGATTTAATTACAAGAGCTGGCCAGGAGGGCCACCACTCACTAAGATGCTTCAAATATATTAATAACAAGAGAAATTTATTACAACAATTTAAATCAGCTTAATAAGTCAAGAGGTTAATTTAATTTGTACAGTGAGCACTTACTTTTGACCTTTATTTATTCCACCCAATTCGCCCAGAAGGATCAAAGAGAAAAACATTAATATTTTTTAAGTGAAACCAAAACAGTGTTTTTACAATTATTAAAAGAGCACGATTAAAGTTATACTAATAAAACACTAAAGATTTTATGATGGTACGTGCCTTACAATTCGACTTCCAATAGCAAGGAGGCCCTCACTACTATTCTGGTGGCAACAACATCAGCAACAGTATCATACACACACGCCAAATTAGATGTACTCTATAGCAGAAAGAATGGTTATTAGCTACAGGCCAAAAGAGGGGACTCTGTTAAACCGTTACACTTAAGAAAGAAAAGTAAATAACGTTACGCTGGATTATCTAGGCGGAATACAACGTTAGCTCTTTACCCGCCAGGTTAGCCGAGAGCGCTAATGCGCTGCTTCCTGAATTCGGGTAAGCGAGCTGGCCCCGAATCGAATCCGCCAGGCGGATTAGCGACGTCGGCCGGTGTGTCGGCCAGCCTGGATTTGGTTTTTAGGTGGTTTTCCACATCCCGCTAGATGGATACCGGGCTGGTCCCCAAGTTTCTCCTCAGTTGCACGACTCGCAGACATCTGAACACGTTCGCACTATTCCATGGATTACACCAGACGCAGACAGCTGCGGCACACTAATTCTGTCCCGGGGGTTACGGGGTGGCGGCAGGAAGGGCATCCAGCCACCCCTTATAACTAACCTTGCCAAATCCGTTCCTAACTGTGCTGACCCTGCGCAAATGCAGCAAAACAGAGAGAAAGAAGGAAGGAATACAACGTTAGCTCTTTAATAGTGACAGTTAGCTTAACTGACTGCATGATCCATAGAAGCGAGGTTACGTTGAACCTCCAAGGCAGTAACTCCTCGTGATGTTAAGAAAGGGTAACTAAGTTCATTAACGAAAACCAGCGGTTCTACAAATCTAAGGTTCTATGCGCTACAGTCCTGAGCTGCGCTGTTGTTACGGTCGCAGCTTTGAATCCTGGCTCGGGCACGGATGTGTGTGACGTCCTTAGTTAGGTTTAAGTAGTTCTAAGTCTAGGGGACTGACGAACTCAGATGTTAAGTCCCACAGTGCTTTGAACCATTTGAGCCATCTACGAATCAGTAAGTACATAAATGCAGTTATCTGGAACTTAGTGCAAGACAGAGTAGACTGTCCAATATTTGGATTCGTAATCTAGGTTTGATCAGCAATAACATTTAATTTACAACAGTGAAGTGCCTCTTCCCAGATAACAGAATTACCCTAAGGGAACACACACACACACACACGAAGATACAATAGTGTGGGTTTCGGGTTTAAACACACTTGAGCCAAATGACACACAGCTTGCAAATAGCCGTGAAGAAGCAGTCACTGACGCCTAACACAATTTAGCAGCTTGAGATGCTCCCCGCTCGAACAATCCCAACGGCCGTAGTTACTGCGAAGGCGTCAGATACAGTGTACGGTTGCAGGCGACGTGACTGCGTATACCAACACCGGTGGCCCACGGACAGCACAGGGGCTGCCGCGGCCACTGCTAAACCCACCTCCTCAGTAACAGGGAGGCCCCTTATGTCCGCCGTCCACCAGCTGAGCTCCTGGCTGCACCGCAGTGAGCGCGTCGCAACTGCCTTGCCACTTGGCAGCGCAGCTCATCAGCGGATTCCCAACTAAGCTGCAGCGACACAGCCCTCTGGAGGATAGCACCGGCACACTATCAGCCAAGCGATTTTCCTCGGAAGAGCGCTCCCCGTCAAACGGCAGCTCCCTCCATAAATAAGAAGTGTCCATCAATCACGAGCCGTCAAAGATGGCTTAGCCGGAAAGAGCGGTAACATAGCTGGCTCATTAAAAACGTATTAAACAGGCTCGATGATAATCCAGCTCGATCATAACAAATATCCCAAATATTTAGGCATAACTCTTGACAGGTCACTTACCTTCAAGAAACACCTGGAACTAACTAGCCAGAAATTGAAAACCCGAAATAACATCATCCAGAGATTGGCAGGTACCACATGGGAAGCGGATGCAAATACACTACGTGTTGCAGCAATATCACACGTCTATTCCGTGGCAGAGTGCTGTGCCCCTGTGTGGAGTAGGAGTGCCCATGCAAAGAAGATTGACGCCCAGATCAATGAAGCCATGAGGACAATAACAGGGGAACTAAATACAACACCTCTAGAATGGCTTCATGTCCTCTCAAACAACACTCCGCCTGAAATCCGTAGACAGCAGGCAACAATTCAGGAATGGCAAAAAATAAATCATGCAGATGAGGCAAGAGTACTACCGATACACCAAGTACTTGATGACCGCTGTCGATATCGCCTTAAATCAAGAGCGCCAATATGGGAAGACAGAACACTTGCCCAAGGAAATACCTATGACTGCCACAAATCCTGCACAACTAAGTGGAACAATAGTGACATTAACCGACACAATATAGAGGACACCAGCCAACAACTCCCAGGAATGCAGCTTCCTCGTAAAATCTGGTGCCAGCTTAACTGTGTAAGAACTGGACACGCGAGAACTAAATCCATGCTGTACAAATGGGGCGCCAATGATAACCCAATGTGTGACTGTGAAACTGATGAACAAACATTACAACATCTAGTGCAGGACTGCCCACTGCGAAGATTCTGTGGTGACTGGAGAGACTTCGTGGAGGCCAGCCCTGCTGCCATTAAATGGCTGTCATATTTGGACATAACTCTTTGACGAATTGTAGCTGTGATTATATTTCAACTTTGCTCAGATTTAATAATGGCTGGTGTTTCTTCTGTTTATATTATTATGTATGTGTGTATATGTATGTTTGTATTGTTATGTTATGTAAATTTACGATGTCAATACCGCACTTGCACTCGCGAAGCTATACGATAAATAAATAATTAACAACCTAGCTCATGAACGCATTTGAAATAGTGCAAAAAAGTTTTGTTATTGTGGCCTTTACTCCATACACTGGTTGGGAGCAGCTCCCCATGCATTTATTACGTATGTGTGTATATGTATGTTTGTATTGTTATGTTATGTAAATTTACGATGTCAATACCGCACTTGCACTCGCAAAGCTATACGATAAATAAATAATTAGCAACCTAGCTCATGAACGCATTTGAAATAGTGCAAAAAAGTTTTGTTATTGTGGCCTTTACTCCATACACTAGTTGGGAGCAGCTCCCCATGCTATTCTATACTGTACAAGCTTTTTCATCTGCTAGTAACTACTGCAACCAATATCCTTCTGAATCTGCTTAGTGCATTCATCCCTTGGTCTCCCTGTACGATTTTTACCCCCCACGCTTCCCACCAATACCAAACTGGCGATTCCTTGATGCCACAGAACGTGTCCTACCATCCGATCCCTTCTTCTAGTCAAGTTGTGCCACAAATTTCTCTTCTCTCCAATTCTGTTCAATACCTCCTCATTAGTTACGTGATCGACTCATCTGATCTTCAGCACTCTTCTGTCGCACCACATTTCGAAAGCTTCTATTCCCTTCTTGTCTAAACTATTTATCGTCCGTATTTCACTTCCATACACGGCTACACTCCATACAAATACTTTCAGAAAAGACTTTCTGACACCTAAGTCTATACTCGAAGTTAACAAATTTCTCTTCCTCAGAAATGCTTTCCTTGCCATAGCCAGTCTACATTTTATATTTTCTCTACTTCGACCGACATCAGTTATTTTGCTCCCCAAACAGCAAAATTCATTTATTACTTTAAGTGTCTCATATTCTAATCTAATTCCCTCAGCACCACCTGATTTAATTCAACTACATTCCATTACTTTCGTTTTGCTTTTGTTGATGCTCATCTCATATCCTTCTTTCAAGACACGGTCCATTCCATTCAAATGCTCATCCAAGTCCTTTGCTGCTTTCTGATGTCCTCCGAGGTCGGCTCACCAGTTTTTCCATTCGTCTGGAACGAATTCGCATTAGTATTTTGCAGCGTGACTTATTAAACTGATAATTCGGTAAATTTCACACCTGTCAACACATGCTTTCTTTGGGGTTGGAATTATTATATTCTTCTTGAAGTCTGAGGGTATTTCGCTTGTCTCATACATCATGCTCACCAGATAGTAGAGTTCTGCCATGGGTGGCTCTCTCAAGGTTATCAGCAATTCTAATGGACTGTCGTCTGCTACCGGGGCCTTGTTTCGGCTTAGGTCTTTTAGTGCTCTGTCAAATTCTTCACGCAGTATCATATCTCCCGTTTGTTCTTCATCTATGTCTTCTATCATTTCCATAATATTGTCCTCAAGTACATCCCCTTGTACAGACCCTCTATATACTCCTTCCACCTTCCTGCTTTTGTCCGCAGCTCGTGGTCGTGCGGTAGCGTTCTCGCTTTCCGCGCCCGGGTTCGACTCCCGGCGGGGTCAGGGATTTTCTCTGCCTCGTGATGACTGGGTGTTGTGTGATGTCCTTAGGTTAGTTAGGTTTAAGTAGTTCTAAGTTCTAGGGGACTAATGGTCATAGATGTTAAGTCCCATAGTGCTCAGAGGGTTTTCCATATGAGCTCTTGATATTCATACAGGTGGTTCTCCTTCTTCCAAAGGTCACTCTCATTTTCCTGTAGAAGGCATCTATCTTACTCCTACATCCTTACCTCTACATCCTTGCGTTTGCCCTCTAGTCATCCCTGTTTAGCCATTTTACACTTCCTATCTCATTTTTCAAACGTTTGTATTCCTTTTCGCCTGCTTCATTTACTGCGTTTTTATATTTTCTCCTTTCATCAATTAAATTCAATATCTCTCCTGTTACGCAAGGATTAATACTAGCCCTCGCCTGTTTACCTACTTGATCCTCTGCTGTCTTCACTATTTCATCCTCCCTCCCCTCCCGCCCTCCCCCCCCCCCCCCCCCCCCGCCATGAACCATGCCATGGACCCTGCCGTTGGTGGGGAGGAGGGTACAAACTGCCGTACTGCAGGAGCAACCACTAGGGAGGGGCATCTGTTGAGAGGCAACCAGACAAACGTGTGATTCCTGAAGAGGGGCAGCAGCCTTTTCGGTAGTTGCAGGGGCAACAGTCTGGATAATTGACTGACCTGTAACATTAGCCAAAACGTCCTTGCTCTGCTGTTACTGCGAACGGCTGAAAGCAAAGGGAAACTACAGCCGTAATTTTTCCGGGAGGTATGCGGCCTTATTGTATGGTTAAATAATGATGGCGTCCTCTTGGATGAAATATTCCAGAGGTAAAATAGTCCCCCATTAAGATCTCCGGATGGGATTACCAAGGAGGGCGCCGTTATCAATAGAAAGAACACTGGCGTTCTACGGATCGGAGCATGTAATGTCAGATCCATTAATCAGGCAGATAGGTTAGAAAATTTAAAAAGGGAATTGGGTAGGTTAAAGTTGGATATGGTGGGAATTAGTGAAGTTCGGTGGCAGGAGGAACAAGACTTCTGGTCACGTGAATACAGGTTTAAAACACAAAATCAAACGTAATGCGGGATTAGGTTTAATAACGAATAGAAAAATAGGAGCGCCGGTAAGCTACTACGAAAAGCATAGTGAAAACATTATTGTAGCGAACCCACGCCTACCACAGTAGTACAAGTTCATATCACAACTAGCTACTCAGGTGATGAAGAGATTGAAGAACTCTATGACGCGATAAAGGAAATTATTCAGATAGTGAATGGAGACGAAAATTTAATAGTCATGTGGGACTGGAATTCGACAGTAGGAAAAGAAAGAGAAGAAAAAGTATAGGTGAATATGAAGTGGGGGTAAGGAATGAAAGACGAAGCCGCCTGGTAGAATTTTATACAGAGCATAACTTAATCATAGCCACCACTTGATTTAAAAATCATGAAAGAAGGTTGTATACTTGGAAGAGGACTGGGGACACTGAAATGTTTGAGATGGATTATATAATGATAAGACAGAGATTTAGGAACCAGGTTTTAAACTGTAAGACATTTCCAGGGGCAAATGTGGACTCTAACCACAATTTATTGGTTATGAACTGAAGATTAAAACTGAAGAAACTGCAAAGGGGTGGATATTTAGGGAGATGGGACTTAAATAAACTGAAAGATCCAGAGGTTGTAGAGAGTTTCATTGAGAACATTCGCAAGGATGGGAGAAATAATACAGTAGAAGAAGGATGGATAGCTTTGTGAGATGAAATAGTGAAGCCAAACGAGGTTACTAAATGTTAGTATGCAGTCTGCTAATAATATAAATCCTACACAGTTATACATAGTGCAAAGGTAGCATTAGTTTCTTAGATCCTTAAGTAATCATTGGTACCCATGATTTACTATCTGACATGCTTTAATTGATTAGTTATGTAAACACCTATCAATAATATTTTAAAAGACCCCATGAAACCCCGACTTGAAAAAAATAAAACTTGAAATTAAATGACAGTCCAACTCGAGTCTCTCTTCAAACTGGCCATGTCGTTGTTGTGGTCTTCAGTCCAAAGGCTGGTTTGATACTGCTGTCCATGCTAGCCTATCCCTTGTGAGTCTCTTCACTGCGCATAACCACTGCAGCCTACACCCTTCTGAATCTACTTACTGTGTTCATCTCTTGGTGTTCCTCTACAATTTTTACCCTCTATACTTCCCTCCAGAACTAAATTGGTCATCCCTTGATAACTCAGAATGTGTCATATCAACCTATTCCTTCTTCTAGTCAGATTGTGTGACAAATTTCTTTTCTCCCAAATTCCATTCAGTACCTCCTACTTAGTTACACGATCTACTTATCTAATCTTCAGCCTATTTCTGTAGCATCATATTTGAAAAGGTTCTATTCTCTTCTTGTCCAAACTGATCTCGTCCACTTTTCTCTTTCTTACACGGCTACACTGCAGACCCATCGTCGCTGGTCATCGCGGCTCATTTCGAAGAGCGACTCGTCACTTAAGACAGTTCCGTTCCAGTCAGTGAGATTATAGGCCTAAGACGTGTCTGGAAGCGCCTCGGTCAGCGGTGAGGTACCACTCTGACTGTCACCCGCCACACGGCCCTGCAACCAGGACTAATCCTGGCTGCCATTCCTTTTCATAGCAGGACCGCTTTGATTGACACCCGTGGTACCCATATAGCACATCGGAAAGTCGACGATATTGTACACCCCGTGTTGTTGACCTCTGTGGCAAACCATCCTCAGCTTGCATTTTAACAAGATGATGACCACCCGCACACAGCGAGAGTATCCTCTGCTTGTCTTTGTGACTGCCAAACCTCAACTTGCCCAGCAAGGTCACCGAATCTCTCCTCAACTGAACACTTGTGCAGCGTTATGGGCAGGGCCCCCCAATCGGTTCGATAGTAAATGTCAATTGGACAGAATTTGTCAGGACATGTTTCAGAAGGATATTCAGCAGATATGAATCAATATCAAGCCTAGTAGCTGCTTGCATAACGGCCAGAGGTGGACCAATGCATTATAGACTTGCACTGATTGAGAAGCTCCTTCTCTTTAATAAACCACCTAATTTTTCTGAAACAATAATCGATTGACTATACAGACAAATCGCAGCCACTGGCTTCCGTCGCATTCGGATAACTCAATCACTCCAGAATGAGATTTTCACTCTGCAGCGGAGTGTGGGCTGATACGAAACTTCCTGGCAGATTAAAACTGTGTGCCGTACCGAGACTCGAAAATGGGAATTTTGCCTTTCACGGGCAAGTGCTCTGCCAACTGAGCTACCCAAGCACGATTCACGCCCCCTCCTCACAGCTTTACTTCTGCCAGTACCTCGTCTTCTACCTTCCAAGCTGCGAACCTTGCAGAACTAGCACTGCTGAAAGAAAGGATATTGCGGAGACGTGGTTTAGCCACAGCCTGGGGGATGTTTCCAGAATGAGATTTTCACTCTACAGCAGAGTGTGCGCTGATATGAAACTTCCTGGCAGATTAAAACTGTGTGCCGGACCGAGACTCGAACGCGGGACCATTGCCTTTCGCGAAGGTCCCGCGTTCGTGTCTCGGTCCGGCACACAGTTTTAATCTGCCAGGAAGTTTCAACTCAACACTGGTTGTAGTTTTTTTATTACAGTGTATTTTGAGGATAATACTGAGTGATATGACCTGGAATGAACACTGTATCCGTCCAACCGCGGCCACTTTCACCAATGCGCCGCGAGCGGCCGAGGAGAAAGAGGAGCCCCCATGGGGCGAGTCCCCGGAGGCTCTACGGACTTCCAGAGGTACACAAGATGGACACTCCTCTGAGACCGATAGTGAGCACTATAGGAGCGCCAACATACCAGCTTGCCAAAACACCTGACCGCAGTAATGAGTCCATAGGTTGACAAATGTGAGCACCACATCAAAAACTCGGCTCAGTTTGTGGAACGTATGGGGAAACTCAAGTTGGCCAGCTCAGATCTTATGGTCAGTTTCGATGCTGTATCACTTTTCACGAGAGTTCCAATCAAGGATTCGCTGGATCTTATTGAGAAGAAATTTGGGGCCACATTCACAAAAGTATTTAACTTTGTACTCACGTCAACATATGTTCTTTTTGACGGACATTACTACGAACAGACAGACGGCGTACCTATGCGTAGCCCTCTGTCACCTGTGGTGGCCAACATGTACATGGAAGAATTTGAGGAGAAAGCGTTACAATCAGCACCACTAAAACCAACAGTCTTCTACAGATGACACATTCGTCATTTGGCCTCACAGGGAAGAGAAGTTCCAACTGTTCTTACAACATCTGAACTCTATCCACCCCCAAATTCAGTTCACCATGGAGGTGGAGAAAAACGGGAAGCTACCATTGTTGGATGTTCTGGTACGGAAAAAGCCTGACGGAACACAGGGACACAGCGTCTACCGGAAGACAACCCAGACGGATCTGTTCCCTCACGCTTCCAGCTGTCATCACCCGTCACAAAGGGAAGGAATACTAAATACATTGGTTCACAGAGCTCGTGTGATCTCCGACGAAGAAAGCTTAAAACCGGAACTAGACCACCTCAAGGATGTGTTCCAGAAGAACGACTATAGTAACCGCCATATTCGACGCGCCTTCGAGCAAAAGACTACACCACAGCCGACACCTGATGATGATCCACCAAAAGCGACAGCCTACATACCATACGCGGGCAACGTATCTGGAAAAATAGGCAGGATTCTAGGACATCATAACATCAAATGCGTCTACCGCTCGCCGCCAAAGATCAAGTCCCTTGTAGGGACAGTGAAGGACGATTTAGGACTCCGGAAATCTGGAGTTTATTTCATACCGTGCGAGTGTGGGAAAGCATATGTGGGGCAAACCATTCGCACGATCGAGGAAAGGTGTACTGGACACAAACGGCACACCGATCTCCAACAGCCTACAAAATCTGCAATCGCAGATCATTGCCTCGAGACAAATCATCGTATGAAATACGAGATCACAGAAGTCCTGCACAACACATCCAACTTTTGGGACTGTGTATACAAGGAAGCAATAGAAATCCAGCTGTACGAGAACCTTATTAACAAGGACAACGGATGTCAACTCAGCCAAGCGTGGAATCCAGCAATAAAAGTTCTGCAGGAACAGCGGAAACGGGGCACCACACCCGCCGAAGGCGGCATGCGTACTGACGCCCATCAGTCATCTCTTCAGCGCAAGCTACCCCCACCACCGCGGCCTGCACATCTCTCGGTCCATACGCGGAGTCAGTGGAGGGGAGAGGCGACAGGTATATATATACCACACCACCCGCCGGCCTAGGACGTCAGTCAACAGGAGTAACCTGATAATTATGGCACGTTACGCCATCGAAAATTCGTTCTACAACGACCAGTCAACCCGGCTGCATGCCCGAGAGACCTTCAAGCATCTCATTCGCCGGGAAAATTTACGAACACACACAATGGTTCCTTCAATAAAATTCTTCAGGGTATCAGACCGCATCGTCATAATTTAAAATGCGCCAACGATTCGGCCAGCGTTGCAGCTAGCCTTCATCAGGGCCTTACGTTAACTGCTAAATGAACACACTTGATTCCTTAAATAGCTGCACGAGAAAACCGTGTCGTTACTTGATTGGCTGTAATAAGAGGCCCCACGGAGAAGAGGAGTTACAGAACTTCCACAAGCACCTTAACCAACAGCATAGGAAAATTCAGTTTACAATGGAAACAGAGAAGAATGGGGTGCTGCCTTTTCTCGACGTGGAAGTTTATCGAAAACCTGATGGTAAACTTGGCCACAAAGTGTACAGGAAACCAACCAATACGGACAGGTATCTTCACGCCTCCTCCCACCATCACCCCACGCAGAAGAAGTCCGCCCTGCACACGCTAACGAAGAGAGCGTACAGGATAAGCGACGAAGAACATCTGAGGACAGAACTTGAACGCCTCAGGTCCATCTTCGGAAGTAATGGCTATGGGAAGCAGATGATAGACACCACCATGTCGACAAGGGAGAAGACTAATAGGGAAGAGGAGAATAAGGCACAGAGCATTGCTGTGTTACCATATGTACAAGGGGTCACCGAACGTATCGGCAAAATTCTACGAAAAGCCGACATCAAACCAATTTTCCGAAGCAGAACAAAATAGCAGACATGCTCGGTTCTACCAAGGATGCAGTTGACAAACCACACACAGCTGGCGTGTATGAAATTGGTTGTGCGTGCGGATTAGTCTACATAGGTGAGACGGGACGTCCGATTAGCACAAGACTCTCGGAACATGAAAGATATATCCGCCTGAAACAACACACTAAGTCAGCAGTGGCGGAACACCGAGACGAGTGCGGGAAACCAATATTTTTTCAAGAAGCCCGCGTCCTGGCGAAACAGCCTCTCACTTTCAAAAGAAAGATTAGAGAGGCGATAGAAATAGCCAAAAGACCCGCCAACATGAATAGAGAGGACGGGTACAAGCCTCCGAGGTCTTGGCTGCCTGCAATAGCAGGGCTACGGAGCGGCGGCAGAGCCGTGGCGGCCCATGCAGACACGCGGAGAGACGCAGAAGTGGTCGCGAGCACACAAAGCAATGGCACGCCGCAGCCGGCTTCTGGACAGCATGGAAACAGTGTGACATCACAGCCATCACCTGTTCGCTATTCGTCAGTCTCCTCCAATGGGGTGGATTGATATAAAGACCAATAGAAAACAGTTATTTCAGCCAATGACAGATAATAAAGGAAACACCAATAAAGCATACCTTTCACCCCTCCTCCTCCTCCTATTACAGCCAATCAAGTAACGACACGGTTTTCTCGTGCAGCTATTTAAGGAACCAAGTGTGTTCATTTACCAGTTAACGTAAGGCCCTGATAAAGGCTAGCTGCAACGCTGGCCGAAACGTTGGCGCATTTTAAATTATGACGATGCGGTCTGATACCCTGAAGAATTTTATTGACGAAGACAACGGCCGCGGAAGCCTACGCTTACACACACAATGGTTTTCTGTCATTATTATCGTGTGTGTGTTATACGAGATATAGACATCAGAAATTTGTCTGTTTATTTGAAGATTAATCATTCAGATCAGATCTGAGTTAGCACGAAGCTGAAATCGTTATAGGTACAGAAAGCTGGCTTAAGCCAGAGATAAATTCTGCCGAAATTTTAACAAAGGTACAGACGGTGTTTAGAAAGGATAGATTGCATGCAACTGGTGGTGGAGTGTTCATCGCTGTTAGTAGTAGTTTATCCTGTAGTGAAGTAGAAGTGGATAGTTCCTGTGAATTATTATGGGTGGAGGTTACACTAAACAACCGAACTAGGTTAATAATTGGCTCCTTTTACCGACCTCCCGACTCAGCAGCATTAGTGGCAGAACAACTGAGAGAAAATTTGGAATACATTTCACATAAATTTTCTCAGCATGTTATAGTCTTAGGTGGAGATTTCAATTTACCAGATATAGACTGGGACACTCAGATGTTTAGGACGGGTGGTAGGGACAGAGCATCGAGTGACATTATACTGAGTGCACTATCCGAAAATTACCTCGAGCAATTAAACAGAGAACCGACTCGTGGAGATAACATCTTGGACCTACTGATAACAAACAGACCCGAACTTTTCGAATCTGTATGTACAGAACAGGGAATCAGTGATCATAAGGCCGTTGCAGCATCCCTGAATATGGAAGTTAATAGGAATCTAAAAAAAGGGAGGAAGGTTTATCTGTTTAGCAAGAGTAATAGAAGGCAGATTTCAGACTACCTAACAGATCAAAACGAAAATTTCTGTTCCGACACTGACAATGTTGAGTGTTTATGGAAAAAGTTCAAGGCAATCGTAAAATGCGTTTTAGACAGGTACGTGCCGAGTAAAACTGTGAGGGACGGGAAAAACCCACCGTGGTACAACAACAAAGTTAGGAAACTACTGCGAAAGCAAAGAGAGCTCCACTCCAAGTTTAAACGCAGCCAAAACCTCTCAAACAAACAGAAGCTAAACGATGTCAAAGTTAGCGTAAGGAGGGCTATGCGTGAAGCGTTCATTGAATGCGAAAGCAAAATTCTATGTACCGACTTGACAGAAAATCCTAGGAAGTTCTGGTCTTACGTTAAATCAGTAAGTGGCTCGAAACAGCATATGCAGACACTACGGGATGATGATGGCATCGAAACAGAGGATGACACGCGTAAAGCTGAAATACCAAACACCTTTTTCCAAAGCTGTTTCACAGAGGAAGACCGCACTGCAGTTCCTTCTCTAAATCCTCGCACAAACGAAAAAATGGCTGACATCGAAATAAGTGTCCAAGGAATAGAAAAGCAACTGGAATCACTCAGTAGAGGAAAGTCCACTGGACCTGACGGGATACCAATTCGATTCTACACAGAGTACGCGAAAGAACTTGCCCCCCTTCTAACAGCCGTGTACCGCAAGTCTCTAGAGGAACGGAGGGTTCCAAATGATTGGAAAAGAGCACAGATAGTCCCAGTCTTCAAGAAGGGTCGTCGAGCAGATGCGCAAAACTATAGACCTATATCTCTTACGTCGATCTCTTGTAGAATTTTAGAACATGTTTTTTGCTCGAGTATCATGTCATTTCTGGAAACCCAGAATCTACTATGTAGGAATCAACATGGATTCCGGAAACAGCGATCGTGTGAGACCCAACTCGCCTTATTTGTTCATGAGACCCAGAAAATATTAGATACAGGCTCCCAGGTAGATGCTATTTTTCTTGACTTCCGGAAGGCGTTCGATACAGTTCCGCACTGTCGTCTGATAAACAAAGTAAGAGCCTACGGAATATCAGACCAGCTGTGTGTCTGGATTGAAGAGTTTTTAGCAAACAGAACACAGCATGTTGTTATCAATGGAGAGACATCTACAGACGTTAAAGTAACCTCTGGCGTGCCACAGGGGAGTGTTATGGGACCATTGCTTTTCACAATATATATAAATGACCTAGTAGATAGTGTCGGAAGTTCCATGCGGCTTTTCGCGGATGATGCTGTAGTATACAGAGAAGTTGCAGCATTAGAAAATTGTAGCGAAATACAGGAAGATCTGCAGCGGATAGGCACTTGGTGCAGGGAGTGGCAACTGACCCTTAACATAGACAAATGTAATGTATTGCCAATACATAGAAAGAAGGATCCTTTATTGTATGATTATATGATAGCGGAACAAACACTGGTAGCAGTTACTTCTGTAAAATATCTGGGAGTATGCGTACGGAACGATTTGAAGTGGAATGATCATATAAAATTAATTGTTGGTAAGGCGGGTACCAGGTTGAGATTCATTGGGAGAGTGCTTAGAAAATGTAGTCCATCAACAAAGGAGGTGGCTTACAAAACACTCGTTCGACCTATACTTGAGTATTGCTCATCAGTGTGGGATCCGTACCAGGTCGGGTTGACGGAGGAGATAGAGAAGATCCAAAGAAGAGCGGCGCGTTTCGTCACCGGGATATTTGGTAACCGTGATAGCGTTACGGAGATGTTTAATAAACTCAAGTGGCAGACTCTGCAAGAGAGGCGCTCTGCATCGCGGTGTAGCTTGCTCGCCAGGTTTCGAGAGGGTGCGTTTCTGGATGAGGTATCGAATATATTGCTTCCCCCTACTTATACTTCCCGAGGAGATCACGAATGTAAAATTAGAGAGATTAGAGCGCGCACGGAGGCTTTCAGACAGTCGTTCTTCCCGCGAACCATACGCGACTGGAACAGGAAAGGGAGGTAATGACAGTGGCACGTAAAGTGCCCTCCGCCACACACCGTTGGGTGGCTTGCGGAGTATCAATGTAGATGTAGATGTATAAGGTGGGGCGTTGATGAAACTGACCAAAAATGTCAATTTTAGATTTATTTTTTATTTGTTAGTACAACTCATGGACAATAAGTTTCCAAAGGTCCAATGTTGATATCGCATCCGAAGTGCCTGAAAATTAATTAAAAGTGTTACGCGGCCTCCCTGCCATGCCCACGTTTTGAAGCAGCACTTCAATACCAGCTCAGTGAGCAACGATTCTGTGTATTACTCTCAACCACACGTGTGTAGGGTACATCTAGAAGGTCGTATACATAATCTTTGGTTTTATAGATCATCTTTGGCCGATCCTGCACTACTCAAAAAGTGGGTTCATGGCAAAACCCAGAATCCAAATAAGACTCTAAATTCACTCATATGGAAACGATGCCCTAAAAACACATTTACATCTGCTACAGTTGTCAGAATTGCAATTTATGATGCAGTTATTTTGTTATTGTTGGGAACGTCGGGAGGATGAAGGTATTAGAAAGAATGGGCTTCAAGATAGGAAATTTTACCCAAGACATCCTGAGAAAAATAGATTTACAGCGCGCCTATGCAGCTGAAAAGTCAGTTGAAGACCTGGTAAAGGAAAGAAGACAGACAACAAGAAACCATAAGAGAAGCCTTGAAGGGAAAAACGACCCAGAGTACAAATGTGGTGTCTTCTGAAGAAGTGACATAAGGAAAAAAGTTAGGTTGAACTTTAAATTGCGTTTCATGAAAACTTTGTTTTTTAAAGTTTATGTACCTTTTCCTCAGAATCTATGAATGCTAGAATTATGAAATTTCGTACACATATTTCTGTAAACCTAATAAACGTTTTCTCAAGAGAAAATTTTAAAATTCTGACTGCAAGCTGAGATATGGAGCAAAGTGCTTGGAATTTTGCATAAATATAAAATTGTACTTGTGGAATTATAATTTAAAGAATATGAAAATTCTCATATTTGAACTATTCCAAAAACCTCATGAGCGAAGCTTACAACATATAAAGAGATGAAACAGAGAATTTTTTGTAGAAAACTCTTGAATACTTTCTGAGATAAAGGAACATACATTATTGTTTGAAAACAAAACTTCAAATTTCATTCAAAAAAAGTTGATTATATATAATCAAAGGATTTTATATGTAAATGTGTTACATTCATGTAAAGCGTGGTACAAAATTTCATTAGCGTATCTCCAAAACAGTGGATTTGGTGAATTTTTGAAGTAGTGTAGTGTGTGTTTTTCATCAACGACCCCCCCCCCCCTATCCCCCTGAAGAGTATTTTAGGGCCTTACCTTTTACTGTCGACATGAGCGTTATAGTAAAAGCAGTGAATCGAAAAAGACATTTTTACTATTTGGTGATATATAGTTTTTGTTGTGGCGTAACAAGACAGCTACGCCACACTGAAGTAGCCGAAAGGTACGCGTTATTTCAAGGAGGCTAGATAGAGGTCTGAAACAGGATACTTATTAATGTTATGAAGAAAAGTATGTAGCTACTAGAACACTTAACTTTTTATATAGTCCTTTGGTATACAGCATTCTTGGTGATACAAGTGAGACTCTATCTTGAGGTACACGCAAGGTTACAAATGGCGCCTTGCTAGGTCGTAGCCATGGACTTAGCTGAAGGCTATTCTAATTGTCTGGTCGGCTAATGAGCAATACATGCTAACTATCTGCTCGGCTAATGAGCGATGCTTCGTCAGTGTAGTCGCTAGCAATGTCGTCCGTACAACTGGGGCGAGTGCTATTCCGTATCTCGAGACCTGCCTTGTGGTGGCGCTCGGTCTGCGATCACACAGTGGCGACACGCGGGTCCGACATGTACTAAATGGACCGCGGCCGATTTAAGCTACCACCTAGCAAGTGTGGTGTCTGGCGGTGACACCACAGTTTTAGTGAGTAAAAGGCAAATATTTCAGTGACAGCCTTGGTTATTATTACGTTTTCAGGACCCAGTTTTTGTAGTTTTGTAGCACATACTATACTGATCAACATATTACACTAGCCTTTAGAACTTTTTCGCGTAATAATATTTCCTCACCACAAATTAGAAGCCCATTGAGTAACGGCGCGTAAAAGATGGTAACTGTTGACACAGAGAAGGTCTTGGTGATGTCATCAGATACTGCTTGTTTAGCACCTGTCCGAAGCACTCTGCTGTACTCCCTGGAGAGAGCGCCCTCAGGTCGGTTTCTCTGCTTACAGCTGTTGCCTCGCGTTTCGCTCTCGGCGCTGACCTGTATCGTCAGTGCGAGGTCGTTACCACTAACAAGCGGCCCTCCACACGACACGTCACATTCCTCACCCGGGCTGCCCCTGAGACACGCCCAGGGTGGCCAGCGGCCGTCTTCTGTTGACCAGCTCCTCGACCCCTGCTGTCTATCGAACAGTGACACACAAACTCGTTATGCATATTATACGCCACAATGGTAAGTGATTTTCTCCCTTTGTATCTAAAACTGTTCCTCGATTACTGGCCGAAGATAGTTCTCAGTTATACACGCTGAATGTTTGCGTATTCTACATGTCTTAATTACTCTGATACACAGAATGTAGACCACGGCTAGCTGCGTGTCGTGGAAATGATTTCGGGTCTATAGGTCTCTAATGAAGACGTAGATAATCTGAACGTTACAGTTAAACAGTAAAAATCGAAAAATGTAACGTTTCTCTGCTGAACGAAGTAACTGCAGTGTCTCGAATTATTTCAGAAAGAATAAATTAAAGAATTATTACGAGAAGTACTGAAAGTTCAGGTCAGTCATGTTCTAATACAGATAATTCTACCACTTTCAGCATTTTTCTGATTTCACTGAAACCTAGTAAACATTATCTAAATTACTAACAGTGAATTAGACTAGCCTCTCAAGCGTATATGCTGAAAGTTTCGAAAATATTGTACCATTCCAAAGACATAACACAGTGGATGAAGCAGGTGCTCTAAATTGTACCACTGGTATTATCAATTTGCAAATAAACATTTTCTCAACTATAGTAAGAGATACATAAATTTGTTGAGTAAGATCAATATTTATTTTACTTTTCAAGACGTAAGCAAACAAATTTGAACTTTTCATACATGTTCATTATCCAAAGTATTAGCCTACTTTAGAACTTACACTGAACGGTTTCAACATCACTCATTCAGGTTTGCATCTATCACAATAAAACACTTCTTCCTTCGTACTTACTTTCGCACAATGCGTATGGAATCATACACAACATTTGAAGCACGTTAATATTTTTCCATTTTGGCCAACTTCTCAGACATTGCAGAAACATCTTGAAGACGTATTTCGACTGGTAGTAGTACATTTATATTATTTACTGATAGTCTCTCACTGCCGGTTTGCTTTGTGGGATTTCATGGATTCAGAATTGCAACATTTCCATTAACTTGTCTTGATATCCTTGGAAGTTGTTGGCTTGCGTGTCCACTTATTTCTTCTTTCTCCTTTCTAGCTGCTGAATCTGGTCTGGATTTAGTCGCCACGAAATCCAAATCCTGAAGAGTGTGTCGATTCAGTGGTCAGAGTCCAGCTATGGAGAAGGCTCTGATACCATTTGTACAGTCGCAGTCCTATCGCGTGACTCTCTTAATAGCTGTGCAGCCTTTGTCTGACAGATATTGCTGTCAGTTTTTCGGCGAAGCCATTTGTCAGCTTCTTGTTTCTAATAAGCTGCCAGTAGCCTAAATTCAACATCTGTTGACTGTAGCTTGTGAATGGTTTGTGGAAATAAGGAAAGTACAATTATACCATTATCTCTAGCTGAAGTTATAACTTGCAGCTTTCAGCATGTGTTGCATGACTGTCTAACATTAGCGACACATTCCTGTTAGAATCAGGTTTTACAATTTCTATGAAGTGTTTCATTCATTGAACAAACGGTTCACTAGCCAACCAAACACTGTCTGAACCAGTAAATTTTGTTCCAGATGGTGCTCCAGATTTTAAAACTTCAAAAAAAAATTTCCCTAGTTATGCCAGGCACGGGGAGTAAAATAGCGTCTTAAGAACTCACTTATATATATTACACTTCGAAATATTATTTTAAAATTTGTGAGTTATAAAACTCAATAAAATTCCAGCGCATGGTTAAAATAATAGAAAATAGTTTCCTCTTACACCAGGAACACTGAAACCAGAAACACTTGTTTTATTTGTCCCCCATTCTGCATTAGTTATAGCCCTTATTTGATGCTTCCTTATCAGTCTTTCGACGTTTCTGTATTGTGGATTGGTTAGTCCCGTGTATATTGAATATCTGCATAGTGTGAAAACCATGTTAGTCCAACACATCAGACAAAATTTGAAAAACATTTGTAACAGCAGCCGAAGTAGGTTCTGGGTGGCGCAAAGATAAATCAGGAAACCGAGGTATGTAGCTATAATACCATTTCTAACCTGCCGTCACCTTTTTAAATCCATGTGCAATCCTGTCTGCTTCCGCCAAATCAAGGCTAGGCTTTGCAAGAAGGCTGAAAACATTCGAACATGTGGGACATATGTTGCAAAATATGATTCATCAGCTCATCCTTCAGGCTCCAGTTAGTAAAGGACAATGTCTATAATCCAACTAAAATTACGATGAATGTCACCTGCATCCTATTTTTAATAACACGCCTGCCAACTTTCTTTGTGATTAGATGTTCGATAAAATTATATAGTAACAGAAATAAACTAACATAA
Source organism: Schistocerca americana (assembly GCF_021461395.2). Taxonomy (NCBI): domain Eukaryota; kingdom Metazoa; phylum Arthropoda; class Insecta; order Orthoptera; family Acrididae; genus Schistocerca; species Schistocerca americana. The sequence goes on along the minus strand of NC_060124.1, from coordinate 261,453,793 downwards.
TACTTGCAAATTTGTAATTATAGATTCAGCATACTCGAACATTTGTGTGTATAGCTTATTATCGCTACACCAGACAAATCGTCTGGAAATAGGTACTCAATGCTACCCGTTGGAAGTCGGGATGATTGCCTGCTAATACACACTGAAGTTACCAAAGTCATGGAATAGCGATATTCACATATACAGATGGCGGTAGCGTCGCTACACAAGGTATAAATGGGCAGTGCATTGACAGAGTTGTCATTTGTACTCAGGTGATTCATGTGAAAGGATTTGCGACGTAATTAAGGCAGCATGACGAGAATTAACAGACTTTGAACACGGAATGGTAGTCGGAGGTAGACACATGGGACATTCCATCACAGGAATCGTTAGGTTATTCAGTATTCCGAGGTCCAACGTGTCAAGAGTGTGCCGAGAATACTAAATATAAGGCACTACCTCTCATCGGGAAAACACAATAGTCGACGGCTTCCACTTAATGACCGAGAGGCGTTTCCGTAGAGTTGTCAGTGCTAACAGACAAGCAATGACGAACGTATTCGATAGTTCAGTGCCGTAAAATTTGGCGTTTTCTGGCCATTGCAGAATACGAACGACACGATTGCATGACATCGCCTGTAGCGCGTCTCTTGCGCTCGCGACCATATCGGCTGGATCCTAGATTACTGCAGAATATGGCCTTGTCAGACGAGTCGATTTCAACTGCGAAAAGCTGATGGTAGGGTCTGAGTGTGGCACAGACCCAACGGCACCATGAACCCAAGTTGTCAACAAGGCACTGTGCAAACTGATGGTGTCTGCATAATGGTCTTGGCAGTCTTTATGCGGCTCATTGACTGGAAATGGTTAAGTTCGGCAACTTGGGGACCATCTGCATCCATTCATGGACATCATGTTCTCAAATAATGATGGAATTTTTGTGGACTCAATACGCCATGTCACTGAGCCACAATTGTTCGCGATTGATTTGTAGAATGTTCTGGACAGTTCGAGGGAATGATTTAGCCACCGTCCGCCCCTGGTAGCTGAGTAGTCAGCGCGACGGAATGTCATACCTAACGGCCCGGGTTCGATTCCCAGCTGGGTCGGAGATGTTCTCCGCTCAGGGACTGGGTGTTGTCCTTATCAACGTCATTTCATTCCCATCGACATGCAAGTCGACGAAGTGGCGGCAACTCGAAAGACTTGTTGCACAGCCGAACGGTCTACCCGACGGGAGGCCATAGCCACACGGTTTTTCCATTTATTTATTTAGTCACCCAGATCACCCGACAAGAATCCCAACAAACATTTATGCGTCGTAATTGAGAGGTCATTTCGTGCACAAACTCCTGCACCGGCAACACTTTGACAATTATGGACAGCTATAGAGGGAGCATGAATCAATATTTCTGTCGGGGACTTCCAACGACTTGTTGAATCCATGCCACGTCAAGTTTCTGCACTCTAGCAGACAAAATGAGCTCCGATAGCACATTAGGAGTTATCCCATGACGTTCGTCAGCCCTGTGTACAACTTTCCACGCGTATTTGTGCATGTATTTCATGTATATATGTAGCAAATTTCGCGCTGTGTTTCGTGAGATTTTTGACGAAACTTATAATTCGACCTGGATATTTAGCGATGTGGCATGATCACTGACACCGAAACACGCTGAATAAACTATTCATTCCCTACATAGCTCAATCTCGCGACCTGGTTGACGCACTGGACAACACAAGTAGACTGATTTCTCGTCATAGTTTTAAAGTGTTCAAGTTAACACTGGAAAGATACGCCAGCAAGTCTTTCTCGTACATTTTTACATATCCCTCTATCTCATCTCCACCCTACCAACACGGAAAGTAGGGGTAAATTACTCCCCAGTATTTTTATACTGATAATGAGTGATGTACATGCCGAATTTTGTCGGAATTGCTCGATACGTTAATGAGCTACGCTTTTGTTATCCCTTTGGACCTCCAGGCTCATCCATAGGCGTGCTGGGGGGCTGGGGGGGGGGGGGGGGGCGAGTGACTGGGGCACTAGCTATTTTCCCGTGAAGTGAAACATGATCCGTACTGTCACCACCACAAAAAGTATTGGTAAGACAGAGATATCAGTCGTTATAAAGTGCTTTTACGTGTTATGATCTCTCACCTCACCTCACCTCTGTTTTATACAGACAATTACAGAAACAATAGAAGTTACGAGTCATGTGCATAAAACCTTTGGTTAAAATTGCTCCAGACGTTCCTGATTTATGCTACTAGGTCACTCCAGCTTCATTTCCACCGCCATTCCGATAGAAGATATTTTTTTTATTCTTACCTCGCAGTGCTACTTTCATGACAGTAAGTGATACGTGAACCAACTTCGGCTGAAATCGATCCACTGGTGTAGGAGAAGGCGTATAGGGGACGAACACACATGTATAGACGTGATTCTTGTTTTGTAAATATATAATAATCTGGGGATGCAAAATACTGCAGATGCTTAATGGCGAAAGAGCTTATTCACTGGCTTTGGCCAGTAACAGTGATGTTTTGTAGCAGATACTATCGGCGACCTGTCGGCAGACATCGTCGCGCTCCTTACGAGGTCAGTATAATTTAACTGATATTTCATGAGCGTGTAATAGATTATTTTAATTTTTGGCGATATGTTCCTATGGAGAATTAATGCCTTTTCTGTCATGCGTTACGTCGTAGAGGAACTATGCAATATTAAGTGTTTTGGCTGACGAATATGAGAACACCCTGCACCTGGGAAATATTTCTACTGCTAACTCAGCTCAAGCGGTACTTTTCTCCTTTAGCTGCAGTTTTCGCATTTCCCCATCCAATATTACATTCCACGAGCTGAATTACCCATTCCACGTGTGCCGTCGTTGCAGTATACATCGCGCAACAGAATTAAAGGATCACTTTCTCGAAACCCCATAGTTGCATCCCGTTGCGGCTCTTAAGTTTTAAACTTGGCTCAAACGTACCTACAGCCGTTCTCTGTAATGGTGGAAAATCATGGCGACCTGCGACGTCCGTCACCCTCGGGCTAGAGGACGCTTCAAACAGCACGGTGTCGACACACGCAAAATAAATAAATAAATAAATAAATAAAATATCCACAGCTCAGAAGTTCGTGTGAGGCGTGAGGTTGATTAATGACATTCATACCAAACCACACAACAAATCCGCCCATCTTCACCCTGGATCTGCCGCACGAAGCAGAGGTAGTCACAACAAATCCTTTTACCCACATTACATTCTTATTTTGGAGTCTGTAAGATGGAGGTCAGAACCGAAACGCCCAGCATTGAAAAACGAGCGGTTTTCTTACAGGTGGTACAGCAAAACATTACAGGCACACTGCCGCTCAAAATCAACACGAGTATTCCTCAATGGGTGGCATAATAGCGGTCAATGAACACTTCCTTGTTGCGTTGATTCCCTCCCGTTTCTTAGATTAGATTAGATTAGATTAGTACTCGTTGCATAGATCATGAATACGACACTTTGTAATGATGTGGAACGTGTCAGGTTAATAAAAGGTGTCTACACAAGATATTACATTAGACAAAATATAAATATTACATGACACTCAATTTTTTTTCTTTTTTTGGGGGGGTTGGGAAATCACCCACTTACTATATCCAAAAATTCATCTAATGAGTAGAAGGAGTGGCCATTAAGAAATTCTTTTAATTTCCTTTTAAATGCTGTATGGCCATCTGTCAGACTTTTGATGCTATTAGGTAAGTGACCAAAGACTTTTGTTGCAGTATAATTTACCCCCTTCTGAGCCAAAGTTAGATTTAACCTTGAGTAGTGAATATCATCCTTTCTCCTAGTGTTTCACGGTCCAAAACGAAAATTTGCAGCGCGGTGAGAAACAGGACGACATTCCTGGAACCTTCGACAGTGTTGACGCCACTTGGATGGTTCAACCATTCTCGATGGACGTCACGGGGCTGCAACCCCACTGAACATGATCTCACCATTTTGGAGTGCAGTGCAACCGCAAATTTTGCTCTGATGTAGAGGATGGAACTATTTTTTTTTATTTTTACCTTATCTATTTATTTATTTATTTATCTTGAGACCTCAGCCCTCTCATTGATTTGATGCAGCCCGCCACGAATTCCTCTTCTGTGCTAAACTCTTCTTCTCATAGAACTACTTGAAATCTACATCCTCAGATATTCCATCATCGTCAGCTTTTCCGATCTCTGTCTTCCTCTACAGTTTTTGTCCTCTACAGCTCCCTTAGTACCACGAAAGTCATTCCTGATTTTTTAACAGATGTCCTATCATCTTGTCCCTTCTCGTTTTCAGTGCTTTCCACATATTGCTTTCCTCCCGATTCTGCGCAGAACCTCGTCATTCCTTAACGAATCATTCCACTTAGTTTCCAACATTTATCTGCAGCAACACATCTCAAATGGTTCGATTCACTTTTGTTCCGGTTTTCCCAATGTCCATATTTCACTACCTCAAAATGCATTACTCCAAATGTACATTCTCAGAAATTTCTGCCTCATATTAGACCTATGACACCAATACACTTCTCTTGGCCAGGAATGCCCTTTTTTCCAGTGTTAGTCTGCTTTTGACGTCCTCCTTGCTCCGTCCGTCATTACTTATTTTTCTGCCTAGGTAGCAGAATTCCTTAACTTCATCTACTTCGTGACCATCAATCTTGATGCTAAATTTCTCGCTGTTCTCATTTCTGCTACTTCTCATTACTTTCGTCTCAGTCCATATTCTATACTCATTAGACTGTTCATTCTATCTCGCAGATCACGTAGTCCTTCTTCACTTTCACTCAGGATAGCAATGTCATCAGAGAATCGCACCATTGATATCCTATCACCTTGAATTTTAATTCGACTTCCGAACCTTTCTCTTACTTCCATCAATGCTTCTTCATACGTCCGTTTTAATCCGATCACCTCGTTCTTGGTCGTCCATTCTTACTATTTTCTCTTGGCTCTTATGCATTTTGTATCTTAACCGTCTCTCCCTATAGTTTATCCCAGTTTCTCTCAGAATTTCGAACATCTTGCACCATTTCACACTGACAAACACTTTTAAGAGGTCAACAAATCCACGGAACATGTCTTGATTTATCTTTGGTCTTGCTTCCTTTATCAACCGCAACGTCAGAATCGCCCCACTGGTGCCTTTATGTTTCCTAGAGCCAAAGTAATCATCATCTAACACATCATCAATTTTTTTTTTCCATTCTTCTGTATATTATTCTTGTCAGCAATCTGGAGGCATGAGCTGTTAAGCTGATTGTGCGACAATTCTCGCACTTACCAGCTCTTCCAGTTTTACGTATTATGTGAATTATATTTTCCCATAAGTCGGATGGTATGTCGCTAGAATCATACATTCTATACACCAAGGTGAATAGATTTTTTGTTGCCTCTTCCTCCAATGATTCTGGTGGAATGTTATCTATCCCTTCTACCTTATTTGATGATAAGTCCACCAAGGCTTCCTTAAATTTTCTTTCTAATACTGGATCGTCCATCTCTTATAAATCGACTCCTGCATCTTTTTTTATCATATCAGACAAATCTCCCACCTGATAGAGTCCTTCAGTGTACTTTGTCCACCTATCTGCTCTCTCCTCTGCGTTTAACAGTGGAATTCCGGTAGCACTCTTAATGTTACCACCCTTGCTTTTAATTTCATCGAAGGTTATTTTGACTTTCCTATATTCTGAGTCACAGTCCTTACAACATTCATTTCTTTTCAATTTCAGATTTTTTTTCATGCAGCCAGTTTGTCTTAACTTCCCTGAACCACTAAGGACAGTTAAAAAGCCATCAACGAGATTTGAACGTGATCTGAAGTATGGGGTGTTCGGCCGGTGAGTTTCATGCCCTCCTGTGGCGCGTGAGAACGAAGGGTTGCGGCCCGACGTCCCCCACCCCCCCCCACCCCCCCCCCCCTCCCGTCGCTGGCACTCGCTCACAATTATTGAGAATCAAATATTTGCTTTCACAGATATCTGCGAACCAGTTCTGGCGTCGGAAGTGTGTCAAGTGGTTTTTCCAAGGGTATCTGCCGAACTGAAGGGTCTTAGAGGGATCTTTCGCGGTTTTATTCAAGCAAGTGTCAGTGTCGCAATTTGTCATTGTCGCACGCACCCGTCCGTGTTCAAACCACAGTAGGGCGTGAAACAGGAGCAGCAAAAAAGCATAAGTACTCTTTGCTGCTTCGTATCGTGTTCAAATTCCTTCGGATGGTTTTTAACATTTCCTAGTGGTCCCAAACTATTCACGAGAGCACTACTGCACTCCAAAGACGTGGAAAGACATCCAATGGGGTTGCTAGCGTGTGATGTCTGTAGAGAAGAATCTAAGCGTCAGAGACTATCACAGACTGTCAAGGACGTCTTACGGTTGCTTACCGCACTACAAACTGTCGTTTTCACCTTGGAAGTGAGGGGAATCAACGTCCCAAGGAAAAGCGTGGTGTCATTGACGTCTTCTTTTTTGCCACCCTCTAAAGTTCTTTCGTGCCGATTCTAAGCAGTGTGAGTCTGAGTCTGAAATGTTTTCCTCTGTCACCTGTCAGAAAACCGCTTCATTTCAATGCTGAGCGTCGCGGTTCTGATCCACTTCGCAGAGGTGTCAGAATAAGGGGTATATTGTGGGTAAGAGGGACTGTGACACCTTCAAAAAATGGTTCAAATGGCTCTGAGCACTATGGGACTCAACTACTGTGGTCATCAGTCCCCTAGAACTTAGAACTACTTAAACCTAACTAACCTAAGGACATCACACACACCCATGCCCGAGGCAGGATTCGAACCTGCGACCGTAGCAGCAGCGCGGCCCCGGACTGGAGCGCCTAGAACCGCACGGCCACCGCGGCCGGCTGACGACCTTCCAATCGTGTGACACGTCCACTGTGGAGCTGGGCAGAATTTTCGTGTAATTTAGTGTCAATGTGGCAGCATTAACACACCTTACAACTCACATGAATTTATGATTTTTTTTTTTTTTTTTGCATGTTTTGCTTGCTGTTTGAAGAGTCAGCGAGCCGGAGGGTGACGCCGTAGGGTGGGACGCTTTTGCACCATTACGGAGGAAGGGTGTTGACAGTTTTAAGCCAAATTTCAAACTTACGTAACACACGGAAGGAAATTAGGTCATTTCAAAAAAGTGATCCTTTAATTGTATTGCGCAGCGTACGTGGCGCTTTTTTTCAGATTGTTGCGACAGAAGGCTGTAAAGAAGGGTAAAGAAGGGCATCACGACAACCTTCGCGTATAAGAGAGCTTTATGTTTTCACACAAAGGAGGCAGTTATATGGATTGCTACGTATGCAGTAACCCCCAGAGCGCATTAAATACCTTATGAACAATTTAGTGCAGTTTGAGTGAATTAAAAGATTTCTAATTGAATATTCGGCCTGTCCCATTGAAATTTATTTCCATAGTGGCTGCTCAAATTAGGGAATTAAGTTATAATATACAGGATACTTTACTTCACTCAAGTAAGACATTCTGTTGTACAACACTTCAATGAAACAAATATCTCTTACTTCTTTTCACTTCATGTACGAGGGTCACTCCATCTTTTATTCTATATGTTTCAAAGTCTTACAGTGTGTAGATACATCCTTTACGATCAATATTTTCATTTCTCCACATAATTTCCATCCCTCTCAACTGCCTTACGTCATCTTGGAACCACCGCCTGTATACCCGCACGGTAAAATTCTGGACTAACCTGTTGGAGCCACTGTTTGGCAGCGTTCACAAGGGAGTCATCATGTTCCACGAGGAGAGTCTTTAAGTTTCCCAAAGAGGTGATAGTCACATGGAGTCAGGTCAGGACTTTAAGGCGGGTGTTTCAGTGTTGTGCATCCGAGTTTTGTGATCGCTTCCATGGTTTTTAGACTAACGTGTGGCCGTACATTGTCGTGCAACAGTAAAACATCCTGATTTTGCCGATGTGGTCGAACACGACGCAGTCGAGCTTGAAGTTTCTGTAGCCATAACTTTTCCAGCAGAAAGCGTGGTTTTGAATTTTTTTTCTTGGGTGAATTTGCATGATGCCACTCCATTGATTGCCCCTTCGTCTCTGGTGAAAAATGATGGAGCCGTGTTTCATCACCTGTCACAATTCTTCCAAGAAATTCATCTCCACCATTCTCGTACTGTTCCAAAAGTTCGCTACATACCGTTTTTCTTGTTTCGTTGTGAGCCACTGTCAACATGCTGGGAACCCACCTGGCACAAACCTTTTTTAACGCCAACACTTTCGGTACTCTGCAAACACTTCCTTCCCCTATCCCAACGTAGCGTGACAATTCGTTCACTGTGATGCGTCTGTCAGCAGTCACCAATTCGTTAACTCTCTGCATATTGTCTGGAGTGCGTGCAGTAAGAGGCCTGCCGCTGCGAGGACAATCCTCAATATTGCCGTGCCCGCTTTCATCACGTAACCTGCTTGCCCACCGATGCACCGATGCTGCAATCGACAGCAGCATCTCCATACACCTTTTCAAACCTCTTGTGGATGTTTCCCACTGAGTCGTTTTCACAGCACAGGAATTCTATGACAGCACGTTGCTTCTGACGAAAGCCAAGTGTAGCAGTCATCTTGAAGAGGTGCTATGACAGTGTCACTCATGGGAACAGATTGAACCAAGGTTGAAAACAAGCGGGAAGGATGTATCTACACACTGTAAAACTTTCACACATGCAGAATGAAAACTGTATTTTTACAAAAAACACTGTGCATTTCTTTTGGAGTGACCCTCGTAGTGTGTTTAGACTGCAACTGCCACTAAAGAAATCGTTTATTTTCCATACAAGTGAATGTACCAAACGCTTAAGGGATCCACAGAAGTCAGTGGATGACAGGAGAAATTTGTGAATGCAACTTATTCGGTGGGAAAAGCGCAGATGTTTGCCGGGTGCATTAAAACTTGAAGAGAACATTATCTCGCAGACGCAGGTTACAATGTCTTGAAGTTAAACTGGAGCGGTAATTAATGTGGAAAAGTTGGGGTTTTAAGCGGAACTCTCGCTGTACACGGAGTCCGCAGTGTCTGCCTGCGTTTGCGCTCGCTGCAGCCGCGGGTTCTGCCCAGCTCTGCCTCTGTCCCGGTGGCAGAAAGCCTGCGGTGCCGACTGCTCACAGACCGCCGCCAGCACCTGCCACCTGCCGTAGTCCGTGACCAACGAGCCCCGCCACCTGTTAACTACCTGCAGTAGTTTGCATCCACACTTTGTGCATGCAGGGTGGTCCATTGATCGTGACCGAGCCAACTATCTCACGAAATGAGCGTGAAACGAAAAAACTACAAAGAACAGAAAATTGTCTAGCTTGAAGGGGGAAACCAGATGGCGCCATGGTTGGCCCGCTAGATGGGGCTGCCATAGGTCAAACGAATATCAACTGCGTTCTTAAAATAAGAACCCCAATTTTTTTTACATATTCGTGTAATACGTAAAGAAATATGAATGTTTTACTTGGACCACTTTTTTTCGCTTTGTGATAGATGGCGCTGTAATAGTCACAAACGTATAAATACGTGGTATCACGTAACATTCTGCCAGTACGGACGGTATTCGCTTCGTGATACATTACCCGTGTTAAAATTGACCGTTCACCAATCGAGCAAAAGGTCGATATCGTGTTGATGTATGGCTATTGTGATCAAAATGCCCAACGGGCATGTGCTATGTATGCTGCTCGGTATCCAGGACGACGTCATACAAATGTCCGGACCGTTCACCGGATAGTTACGTTATTTAAGGAAACAGGAAGTGTTCAGCCACATGTGAAACGTCAACCACGACCTGCAACAAACGATGATGCCCAAGTAGGTGTTTTAGCTGCTGTCGCGGCTAATCCGCACATCGGTAGCAGACAAATCGCGCGAGAATCGTAGGGTACAGTTCTGCCACTGGGCACAAGAGTAATTACATGACGATAACAGATTTCTTGCAAACGTTCCATTTAGCGACGACGCGTCGTTCACCATCAGTGGTAACGTTAACCGGCAAAATATGCACTATTGGGCAACGAAAAATCCACGATGGCTGCGACAAGTGGAACATCAGCGACCTTGGCGGGTTAATGTATGGTGCGGCGTTATGGGGGGAAGGATAATTGGCCCTCAGGCCCCCATTTTATCGATGGCAATCTCAATGGTGAAATGTATGCTGATTTCCTACGCAATGTTCTACCGATGTTACTACAAGATGTTTCACTGCATGACAGAATGGCAATGTACTTCAGACATGATGAATGTCCGGCACATAGCTCGCGTGCGCTTGAAGCGGTATTGAATAGTATATAGCATGACAGGTGGATTGGTCGTCGAAGCACCATACCGTGGCCCGCACGTTGACCGGATCTGGCGTCCCCGTATTTCTTTCTGTGGGGAAAGTTGAAGGATATTTGCCATCGTGATCCACCACCAACGCCTGACAACATGCGTCGGCGCATTGGCAATGCACGTGCGAACATCACGGAAGGCGAACTACTCGCGGCTGTGGAGAGGAATGTTGTTACACGTATTGCCAAATGTACTGAGGTTGACGGACATCATTTTGAGCATTTATTGCATTAATGTGGTATTTACAGGTAATCACGCTGTAAGAGCATGCGTTCTCAGAAATGATAAGTTCACAAAGGTACATGTATCACATTGGAACAACCGAAATAAAATGTTCAAACGTACCTACGTTCTGTATTTTAATTTATAAAACCTGCCTGTTACCAACTGTTCGTCTAAATTTGTGGCCATATGTTTGTGACTATTATAGCGGCATCTATCACAAAGAGAAAGAAGTGGTCCAACTAAAACATTCATATTTCATTGCGTGCTACACGAATATGTAATAAAATATGGGTTCCTATTTAAGAAGAGCAGTTGATATCCGTTTGACCTATGGCAGCGCCATCTAGCGGGCCAACCATACCGCCATCTTGTTTCCCTCTTCAAGCTAGACAAGATTCGTTTTCAAATTTTTTTCGTCTGACGCATATTTCGTGAGATATTTGGCCCGGTCACGATCAATGGACCACCCTGGTCTGTATACCAGCTCACAACCCTGCCACTACCTGGATCCTCATTTTGATAATTTTGTATGAAAAAAATTAAATGAGCTGTGTTTGTATAGTAATATCGAAAAAACTTCATCTTCACGTATTCCTGAAATCACCTTTGATATTATGAAGGTTTGTGTCCGCTGGGCGCAGCTGCTTCGCCTGTCTACAAGATTTTTTGAACATCTCTATGGCACCGCTTTCTCACAGCTCGACATACGGCTATTGTTTTCGCCTACAGCCTTTTGCGCTACACAGTGAAAGCTGTCAAAAGCTCTGCCACGTGTTAGGTATTTCCTTAAGCTGACTCGACAGCACGACTATGTTATTAGTAAGGAATGATTGTATTAAAACTACACACGTGATGCGATATTTCTTCATGTATCTCGTGTTTAAAATAGTTCAAATGACTCTGAGCACTATGGGACTTAACATCTATGGTCATCAGTCCCCTAGAACTTAGAACTACTTAAACCTAACTAACCTAAGGACATCACACAACACCCAGTCATCACAAGGCAGAGAAACTCCCTGACCCCACCGGGAATCAAGCCCGAGAACCCGGGCGTGGGAAGCGAGAACGCTACCGCACGACCACGAGCTACGGACTGTGTGGGTACACTCAGCAGCGCATATGCATACCGTCTGCGAAATATGTTGCAAATAGAATTAGTAGTATAGTAATAACTTGAACGTCATGCATGATGCAGCAGTTTTTCACGGATCTCAGCATTTGACGCGATGTCTCCTGAACTATAGGTGGTATCAAGAATGAGATTTTCACTATGTAGCGGAGTGTGCGCTGATATGAAACTTCCTAGCAGATTAAAACTGTGTGCCGGACCGAGACTCGAACTCGGGACCTTTGCCTATCGCGGGAAAGTGCTCTACCAACTGAGCTACCCAAGCACAACTGTCGTCACAGCTTTACTTCAGCCAGTTTTTTTTTTGTTTTTTTTTTTTTGGGGGGGGGGGGCATCAGTCTACTGACTGGTTTGATGCGGCCCGCCACGAATTCCTTTCCTGTGCTAACCTCTTCATCTCAGAGTAGCACTTGCAACCTACGTCCTCAATTATTTGCTTGACGTATTCCAATCTCTGTCTTCCTCTACAGTTTTTGCCCTCTACAGCTCCCTCCTCTAGTACGATGGAAGTCATTCCCTCATGTCTTAGCAGATATCCTATCATCCTGTCCCTTCTCCTTATCAGTGTTTTCCACATATTCCTTTCCTCTCCGATTCTGCGTAGAACCTCCTCATTCCTTACCTTATCAGTCCACCTAATATTCAACATTCGTCTATAGCACCACATCTCAAATGCTTCGATTCTCTTCTGTTCCGGTTTTCCCACAGTCCATGTTTCACTACCATACAATGCTGTACTCCAGTCGTACATCCTCAGAAATTTCTTCCTCGAATTAAGGCCGGTATTTGATATTAGTAGACTTCTCTTGGCCAGAAATGCCTTTTTTGCCTTAGCGATTTCTGGTATGATTTTTTTAAATTGAAAGCTTTGTTGCTTTGGTAAAAATAAAATTGGTTCTTTTTGTCGTGACAGAATAAATTACTAATAATCACACCAGATTTGTCGGAGAACAGCAGCAACATGTGTAATTGGTCCAGCTTTAAGAAATTCTATTACCTTTTAGCGGAAAATTCGTGCGGTACTCTCCGACGTTAAAAAAGCCGTGGTGTTCCGTTCGGAGCAGGAGGCGGCTGTCTTTTCTCATTCGCGATATCGAAAATTACTAAAAAATGACAGAAATTTTTTTTCGAAGGAAGATCGCGCGGAGAAAACAGACAGAAATTACATGAAAGAAACCTAAGGGACCAACTAATTGGATTTGTACGAACATATAAACGGAACTGAAAGAACTTGGAATAAATGCTATAACGATGTCGTCACGACAGCCTCCTGTTCCGACAGAACACACGCTGGATCATAAGCTGCATAAATCTTTTAAACAGAAAAGATTATCAAAAGTATAATTAATGAAAATAAGGTTGAGAGATTTTCTTTGAAATTAAATAAACTTCAAGGCTTCAAGTATTATATTATGAAACGGAAACTTACATTAACATGGCCACCCATTGTGGCGGTGGAGCGAATTTTCATGATATACATTCTCGCTTGTTTGTGGCTACATATATTTTTTTAATCACTTAAACTCTTAAAGTTACAATAAAATGATTATATCAGTATGGAGTACAATACTTTTGCGTCCGACTCGCAACACATTCACAGAAGAACAGCTAGAGAGCGGCGCGGCTCCCTGCAGAAGTAAAAATTGGCAATTGTTATTTTGAAACATAGGTGCATCGTTTTTTTTACTGATCGATAGCAGCGTATAACAGTTTATAGCTATCGTGATATTCTGCGCTTTTCAGGAGCGCGGCAAAGATATCTGGTTACAACATTCGTTGGTATATGTTAAAAGTTCGCACATACTGACGCGAATACAGAAAAAAAAACTTTTACATTTAAAAAATCGCAGTGATAAAGGCTGTAATGTCACAATGCCTCCCATGTGAGGCATGATGATTCCGGAAGGATCATCAGGACTCACATGTAGTTTCAAGACATTACTGTGTTTTATCATCTGTTTACTTTCGTTCTAACATAAAATTGGAATGAGTTTGTCATCTAGTTATTTTATGCTTCCAGTACAGTTATGAAAACAAATAAAGTCTTTCAGTGTCTTTTGTGCACTTTGGCACTTCTCTCAGTTCATTGTAAGGTGTCCTTGCACTGTTATCGTAATTGCTGTTACTGTGAAACAAAATATGACAAAAAACAATCTTAAGTCTAACACACACAAAGATAAATGAATAATACTCTATATAGAAAACAAAACATGTCAGTAGACAAACATACACAGATACATTGAAATAATTACTTAAACAGTCCTCTAAAATTGTCTGTGACCTGTTTGGTCTCGTAATGTATTTTATCCGTTTCATTAGATTTTTTTAGAATGTCGTTGTTAATCAGGACGTTTCACTTGACACTACACTGTACACTTTTATTTGTCACGCGCTCACTTAACCGGAGTCTGCAACGTCTATTCTCGTTCGGTGAGCGGCGTCGTCCGAGAGGTCACGACCCTGGGTAGCGTCTTTTTGTGTTCGCTCGTGTTGCCTCTCTAGTGTCTCGCATCAAGCGTCATGTCGTTTACATGCAAATAAACAGAAAGAAACCTGTGTTAGGTTCGTGCTATAATGTAGACTTAAGGTAAAGGTTTTTTATAGGATTCTGGACAGGATTGATAACCTTCCCTTCCAGTTAACGTTTCAGTGCTCAGTAATGCCTTGTCTTTATTTAACTATCTATCGCAAAATATCCGACGTGACTGATTAAATGGAAATTAATTTGAAGCTAAGACTTCTCTTTTTACGGAATAAATAAAGTTCGTAATTAAGTTTCACTGTGATAGCTTTAGCAATGTCTCTTGCGTAGTTGTGAGACGGAAAACATTCTAAGGTCAATGACACGCCTCCACAGCGCGCGCGTCGGTTGTGTTTCAAATGTTAATTGTTGAGTCCAACTGCAAGCAGCTCCGCGCTGTTGCCGGTTACTAGTTCAGTGCAACACGCGCTCGTGTATGCTCGTATGAAGTTTCATGTGTGTCACTCGCGCTCTGCTAAAATGAGAACACGCGGAAAACACACGTCTAGTGTCCTTTCTCCATCGTCGATCGGCGTATCGAAAACTTGGGTAGAAAATACCACCGTCTGTTTCGAGGATTTCACACGACAGTCCCTGCGACCTGCCATGCTGCTTACACACAGGTAAGTGAAGCCAACGTTTTACATATAGTTTGCAAAATGCTTTGCTGTGATCGCTGTCACTACCTGCACTTGCGTGTACACATGTCACTGCACACGTATTTTGTACACTTTATCACTCGCATTTTGTTTAGAACGTCTTAGAGTGTCTGCAAATTCACATCTCCCATCTCACATTGCGATTTCAAAGTTCACAGTTCAAGTTACTCACAGGTAAATACATTACAAGATTAAAAAATGTCCATAAATTACATACATACATACATACATACATTTCTAAAGTTTGCTTACAGTCACAAAATTCTGTTAACCTTTTCAGTCACGCCACGCCGGATTAGCGTATTGAATACCACTACGTGTGCATCAAGGCACGATTATTTCGGTTATTCTCTCTCCCTTTTACAAAGGTAAAATTTTTCTTAAAACAAATTTTTTAAGCAGCTTGTTATTTCGTTTTTCTTCAAAATTTAGTGTCACTGTTTATGTAGAGCACAGATTGAACAAATTCTGTCTCTACTGGTCGAGCATACTCATGCATTTCTCTCCGGAAGATTAATGCTTCATAAAGTTACTGGCTGCAAGTACTACTCGCGGAATGTATTACAATCTTCAACATTGCTACTCGCGATACGCGATTAGAACAAAACTTTCACTAACGGATCACTCCCACAAATTTCGTTTCCACTTCAACCGTCTAAAGAGCACTCAGATGAGCCTGTCAAATTCTAATCCTCATTTTTTTTTAATGGGATAGGATGGGGAAGTGGAAGAGGAGAGGATCAAATATGAACATAAATACACTATATACATATACAAATTCTAGCACAACTACACTAGGATATTTTTTGTGACCTTAGATGCATGACATGCGCCACGTGTGCCTTCAAGTGGCTATTCTTTAATCTAATATCAGATCCTAGTTTTATTATTATAATGTGAGTCATATCTGGTGACAGCTTTCTAGTTTCTCACGCTTCCTTCTGGGCGATTGTCGGGCTTGGCTGTGAAATAGCTAATTACTTTAGTGCATCTTACATGTTTAAAGAAGACACGTTTACCATCAGGAATACTTCAGACTTGCCAGTACGACGTATATGTTTCCATGTAGTGGCACTCTCGACTACATAACCTAACAGCTGTTGTAAAACAGAATAAAGGAAATGCTTTGTTGCTTAGCTATTAAATCTTTATGAGGCTTACTGTTCGTAGGTGATACTTTGAATCTGAGATTGAATCTCCTGAAAACTATCAAATACTACGTGATACTCTCTCTCTCTGTTATTTACTGCTTTTGACAGTTCAAACACTTGGCTACACAAATCTGTTTAATTCTGAAGATCGCGCTAACAAAAGGTATAGTTCATGGCGGTGTTACAATAACGCACAGTTTACACGCAATAGGCTGTACTCTGTACACTTAAAGACTAACATTCCATCTTGAGGGCTGAAAAAGAAATTGCTTAACCCAACATTTCACATACATATATACTCATTGGAGTTGGAAGGTGGCAATCTGCTACTTCCTTCCGTATCTCCTTTCACCAATTACGGCATTTCTCAATGCCAACAGCCAACTTGGACTGCTTACACCTATGACTAACTTAAAACTAACTGAGAATCTGACCTCTCAAATGGAATGTGCTTTCCTTTTCGTACGCCATAATAAATCAAATCTTCAATTACCTCCATAGTTTTTCGCCAAAGTGTGAGTACTCGTATTGGTGTGTTTGAATACCGAAGTATTTCACAGGTTAAACCTTAGGCTAATGTTCCTTTGCTTGTTACTTTGCCTCATTATACTTCTTGAGATCCTGGTGGTGATGCAATCCATTAACTCTGCCAGATGCTGGATCCGCTATTAGATAACATCCTGTATGTGGTTTTCTAATTACTACAAATGGTCCGTCGTACAATAGCCTCCATTTACGATTTCTTTTCAACAACTTCGATGGCTTAAAATGTGTCCGTAAAAGCACCTTTTCATTAATATCATATGTAAGAGCCTTAGATACCTTCTTGTCATAAGACTTCTTGCGTAGATTCGCCTGTACAGCTTAGGATACCAATGCTTGCCTAAGTTTTGCATCTAAATCTAGTTCTGGTTCTACAATTTTAGGTATGGGATCTAACCATTCATTTCTTTCCCGATGACTCGTCATTAATTCCGCAGGTGTAAATCCAGTTGAGAAGTGTGGAAGATTGTTGACAATCTTCTCGAATGAAGATACAAAGTCAATACAACGGGTTTGTCGATTAGGTATGTAGGTTCGAATGAATCTATTGAACTCTTTGAAGATACGTTCGGTGGGATTAGATTGCGGTCTGAAACGAGATGTAAGTATTTGTTTGATGCCATGTCTGGCAAGAAAATTGCGCCATTGTCTGCCAGTGAAATTCGATGCATTATCTGATAGAATGGCCTCCGGCTTGCCAAATCGAGGAAAATAGTCTTGTTCGATTCGACGGATGATCGGAAGTGCACTGGATGATTTCACTGCATAAAGTCTCACATGTTTTGTGAAAAGATCCAACAATGCGACTAGGTATTTCACCCCTCCCCTCCCTTGCGGCAGGGGGCCGGCGAGATCAAGGGCCAGAACTTGATTTGGTCTCTCAGTAAGAATTGGATTCAGAGGAATTAGGTTCGAATGGTTGAAGGGTTTTGCCTTCTGGCAGATAAGACATGTACGTAACAACTTGTGGATTCGATGGTGCAAGTTTGGTACATAGCAATACGCAGAAATCTTTCGTTTGCATTTTCAGGTCCATAATGACCCCAGGAAAGATGTGTGTACCAGATAAGGTGTTCAACGTATGCGTGTGGTATGCACACACACCATCTACCAGAGAGGAGAGAAGTTCGATGGAATAAAACATCGTTGTGTAGTTTATAAAATTTGGACAAGTGGTGATCGGGTTTTGTTAGAAGAAGTTCTTTGACCTTACGCCATTTGGGATCTGTTTCTTGGAGTATACGCATCTGCTTGCAGAGCTGAAGGCAATACTTTCTATGTTGTGGGTCTTTCATTAGAAGAATTCGGTAGTTAGACATCTGCTCGATAAGTTCACTGGACTCGGGAAGTCCTTGCGGCATGCGTGACAAAGCATCCGCGATAATGTTGTTTTTACTCTTGATGTATACTATTTCGAAATCATACTCTTGCAAGAAGAGACTCCATCGTGTAAGACGAGGATGAAGAAGTTTACACAAGAGCAAGAAACTAAGAGCTTGGTGATCAGAAAAGACCTTAATTTTCCGACCATGGATGTAGTAATTGAACCTTTTAAAGGACCATACAATGGCCAGAGCCTCCAACTCTGTCACCGAGTATGACCTCTCACATTCTGTGAGAACCCTACTTGCAAAGCTGATAACTCTTATCTCTTCTTTTCCATCAATTACTTCTATTTGAAACAAACAAGAATCAAGCCCCTGAAATGAAGCATCTGACGAAATACAGAATTCTTTATCCATGTCTGGATGGAACAAAATATTGCTGTTAAGAAGTGCTTGGTTAATGCGATCAAAATCTGCCTGACACTCTGGCGTCCAATGCCAGGGAGTATTTTTTCTTTAGAAGATCATGCAATGCTTGAGTGTTCATCGACTGGTCCGAAATAAACTTTCTGAAAAAGGGAGTCATTCCGAGGAAGCCTTTCAACTGGCGTTTAGAAGAGGGCACAGGAAAGTTTTTAATAGCTGCTAGTTTGTCTGGATCTGGGGTAATTCCCTGTGATGATACAAGATGTCCTAAAAATTTAATCTCGCTTTTACCAAATTTAGACTTATGTAGATTAGCTGTGACTCCATAGTCAACAAACTTCTGGAAAACTTTGCTTATTATGTCTAAATGTTCTTCCCAAGATTTCGTAGCAATCAGTAAGTCATCAACATACACTGTTACTCGATCCAACAGTTCAGGTCCTAATACATGATCAAGTGCAGCTATGAATACGCCTGAACTCACATTCAAACCAAATGGAACTACTTTGAATTGGTATGATCTACCTGCAAATATAAACGCTGTATATTTTCGAGACTGTGATGTCATCTTGACCTGCCAGTAACTCGATCTCAAGTCTACCGATGTGAGGAATTTTACTCCATGAAGCCTTTGTAATTGTTCATCCATAGCCTCAGGTCGAGTTCTTACAGGAATAATTATTTTATTTACGTTTCTTGCATCCAAAACTATACGTACACTACCATCCTGCTTCAAAACTGGCAATAACGGACTACTGTAAGGTGAGTCTGACGGTTCAATGATCTCCCACTTAAGCATTTTACGTATTTCATTTTTCACAGCCTCACGCCTTGCATACGGGACAGAGTACGTTGTCTTGCAAAAAGTAGAATGGGGAGCGACCTTCATGTCATATTCGTAGTCACGTATTACTCCAGGTTTCGAAGAAAAGACATGAAGATACCTCATAAGTAAGTGCAGTAAATCTTGCCTTTGTATGTAATCAAGTTCACTTGATTCGCTTACTTTATTCAAAATCTCTTCTCTAGTCGGAAATCCGTCATCAGTATCAAAATCCGTCCAACTGTTACCCTGTCTTATCATGTGTGCTTGGTTCAAACACATTCGCTGTACCAGTCTGCGTACCTTAACTTTGTGCTCAGTGTTGACTCTTTTGACCTTGCCGCGCAACAATTGCAGCGTTACCTCCTGTTCACCTACTCGAATTGTACAGATACCCTTTTCTATATCAATCACTGCCTTATTCTTCCTTAGGAACTCCATTCCTAATAAGCATGACAGTGACAAATTCTTAACTACTAGAAATACACACATGAAAGAAGTAGAATTAATCCTTATCGGTACCTGAGCTTGCAAATTGACTCGCTGTGATAAAGATCCTACCGTTCCTGTTACTGAACAACCTTGTACTGGTAACGTTAAAATTTTCATCCCTGCAGAAACTTTCTTAAACATACATAGTGATAAAGCATTTACGTTTGCACCAGTATCAATAATAGCATCTATTGGTGTATTGGCTATGTAAATTTTAGTCATTGCTTGTACTTCGTCTTCCCATACGTCATTCAAGTCTGTCTCAATATTTTCCTGCAACAAATCGTCTCTCAAGTCAGTGTCGCGATCATAACGTATTACGTTAAGTCGTTCAAGGTCGAGTTTGCCCCCATTATGTCCCGCAGCATCCCCAAGGAGGCGAAAAGGTGCTGCCTTTAGTTTTCCGCTTTCTTGTGATGCGACTGATTTGATTCTTCTGTCACATCACTTGACCATTCTCGCTGGTTTTTTACCCATTGTGTGTGTTGATTTGTATCAAACCCTTGTTGGTACTGCACTTGGTTACCAGGCTGAATAATCGGTACATTACTTGCCTGCGTAAAATATACCGGTGGATTGTATTGTTTTCTTGGTTTATTGTTATTGTATCTAAAGTCCTGTTGTGGTGGCGTGTACTGTTGTTGTTGCATGAATGGTTGTTGCTGAGGCGTGTATTGCTGTTGTTGCTGGTGTTGTGGCTGCCCATAGGGTTGTGGTGGAGGTAGCTGACCTCCGCAATTTTGATTGTTGCAACGTTTATCCTCGTATTTGTTCCCATTGTGGTAGAAGTTACTACCGTTATTGTTTGATTGGTATGGGGCATTCCCGTAATACTGTTGTTGCGTGTTGTATATTGGATTGTACCGTTGGTTGCCGTAATGCTTGTTTTTGTGTTTACCATTACGGTAACCATTGTTTCGGCCTCTATTGCGGTTATTGTACTGTTTGTTTCCGTATTGTGTTTCGTGTGAACCATTTCCATTACTACCGTTTCCATTCGAATACGTGCCTGCGTTGTTGTTCTTACGGTTAGCATTCGCACGCACGTCTTCGTGTATAAGATCGAGCGAATCAAGGACGGATAAAAATGCGTCCTGATCTTCCTCTGACACGTTCACTAATTTTTCGCGTATGGAAATGGGTAGTTTTGACTTAAGGATCATAATAACATCTTTTGTTGTTATGGGAGTGTCCCAATATTGTATCTTTCTCAAGTACTTTTCAAAGTACCGGCGAAGTCCGCCACTGTTCGAATGGAAAGGTTCGGCGTTGTAGACCTCTTTGCGTAGGCGTTGCTGAACACCTGCGCTCGCCGGCCGCTGGTGGCCGAGCGGTTCTGGCGCTACAGTCTGGAACCGCGCGACCGCTACGGTCGCAGGTTCGAATCCTGCCTCGGGCATGGATGTGTGTGTTGTCCTTAGGCTAGTTAGGTTTAAGTAGTTCTAAGTTCTAGGGGACTTATGACCTCAGCAGTTGAGTCCCATAGCGCTCAGAGCCATTTGAACCAATTTGAACACCTGCGCTCCAAAATTTGCTTAAAAAGTTCTTCTCAAACTCGCTAAATGTTTTGCACTTATCAACCATCTCGGTTCCCCATACAGCACTTTCTCCTTGTATGTATCCGCTAGTGAATTGTATTCTCTGTTTGTCATTCCAGGCAGCTGGAAAGACTCCTGAAAAGTTCTTTAGGAAAACGACTGGATGAATATTTCGCTTTTCCGGTTGGAATGGTTGAAAAACTCTGTGTTTCAAAACACTCTCCTCTTTCATGAGGGTTGTGAGTGTCAATTGTTCAGTGTTGTTGTTGTGTGAATCGTTAAATTCATTTTTCGGTCGCGGAATGTACTGTGGTGTGTTGTGTTGTTGTGTTGTCTGGTACTGATGTTCATCTGGCTCAGAAGGTAGTGAGTGTTTCCCGTCACTCTGGTTATCATACTGTAGTGTTTGAATTTGCTGTTTCAGGTCGGATATCTCATCTGTTACTTGCTTCCGCCATTCCGGCAAATCCCGGGTAAACACTCGTCTAATTTGGCCTAGTTCAGTACAAACAGTGTCTCCCGAACTGCCGGGTGCAGATAATATGTCTAAGGTTGCGGATTTAACAACATCTTTCAAGTCACGTGTAACCTTCTCCTCAACAAGCTTCTCTTGTACATCAATCCATTCTTTGTAATGTTCGGTAAGTGCTTTAGTGTGCGAAGCAACACTACTGTTAACTCTTTCCTCAATAGTTCGGTCCGAAATGTCATTCGCCATTGCACTTACTTTTGAATCTACAGCGGCTACCGCTGTCGCTAACTCGTCTACCTGTCGTGCAACTGTTTTATACGCAAGTTTTACCGAATCGGTTTCTTTGCGACACGCTTCGATTTGAGTTGTGAGATTCTGACCAATGTTATCAATTTTGTTATTCAGAGTGCTTATCTGTGTTGTCAAAGTGGTTACTTGCGCCGTGACGTCACCCTTAACCGAATCTATCTGTGCTGTGAGAGAGCCTACTTGCGTAGTGAGGGTACCTACTTTCGCATCAATGGTGGTATTTACGTCATTCCTAACTGAGTCAATCTGTGTTGTCATATCCGTTTTCAACTCTGATAAAAACTTGTCTCAGTCTTTCTCACGTTGTTCGCGAACACGTTCGCGCTGTTCCCTCTTCTGTCTGTCTAGTATCAATTCCTGTAACATTTTGACAATGTCAATTGATACCGTTATCGGGGAAGTGGGTGTTTCCTGCTGAATGTCGTCCACGTTAGCTACCTCTTGTCTGTCGTCTGTCCTGGCCGTCGTTCCGCGTGAGCGGAGTCGGTAATGTTTGTTAACAGTGCCGTCGCTTTCGTCTGCAGAGTTCGCGCTCGATTGTCCGTCCGCCATAATGAAATTCAACTATTGCCAACTTAAAATGGGTACTGCCAACTGAAATTCTGATTGTCAATTATTCTTGCCGCGCAAGTTAAAGTCGCGGCGCGTTCGTCAAATGTCTAATGTTACGTGGGTAATAACTGACACACGTCTGTAGCAAAAAGACGAGATGGAGTCAACGCCGTTGAAACAATTGATTGCCAACGCTGTTAACACAGAAAAGACTGAAATGGCATCCATCTTGAACTTATACGAGAATACTAACTACAGTATAAAACAAATAGTCCAAGCAAAAGGTTACAGAAAATGTTCAAATATTTACGTAGAAAAAAAAGTGGTTTTTTACGTTAAGCTACAGAAAGGATAGAGTGAGGTCGAATTTGAAGGTCAAATGAGCTACTCTTTAGACAGAACTATGGCAAACGAAAATTTGGTACTCACTCGGCGTTGTCTTCAAAACTGCAAATCTGCGTCTTATTAAATCCCAAGATATTTGTGTAAATACCGCGTCCTTCAATATTGCGTATATTTATTGCTCATCCGTAATTTTATGCAGCATTGGGTTCCAAAGAGCGATACATGAAATAAGACAATCATATATTAGTACCGTGACACTTTCAATATTTTAGTCAAGTCCCTGTTCGGGCGCCAGATCTGGTATGATTTTTTTTAATTGAAAGCTTTGTTGCTTTGATAAAAATAAAATTGGTTCTTTTTGTCGTGACAGAATAAATTACTATTAATCACACCAGATTTGTCGGAGAACAGCAGCAACATGTGTAATTGATCCAGCTTTAAGAAATTCTATTACCTTTTAGCGGAAAATTCGTGCGGTACTCTCCGACGTTAAAAAAGCCGTGGTGTTCCGTTCGGAGCAGGAGGCGGCTGTCTTTTCTCATTCGCGATATCGAAAATTACTAAAAAATGAACAGAAATTTTTTTTCGAAGGAAGATCGCGCGGAGAAAACAGACAGAAATTACATGAAAGAAACCTAAGGGACCAACTAATTGGATTTGTAGGAACATATAAACGGAACTGAAAGAACTTGGAATAAATGCTATAACGATGTCGTCACGACAGCCTCCTGTTCCGACAGAACACACGCTGGATCATAAGCTGCATAAATCTTTTAAACAGAAAAGATTATCACAAGTATAATTAATGAAAATAAGGTTGAGAGATTTTCTTTGAAATTAAATAAACTTCAAGGCTTCAAGTATTATATTATGAAACGGAAACTTACATTAACATGGCCACCCATTGTGGCGGTGGAGCGAATTTTCATGATATACATTCTCGCTTGTTTGTGGCTACATATATTTTTTAATCACTTAAACTCTTAAAGTTACAATAAAATGATTATATCAGTATGGAGCACAATACTTTTGCGTCCGACGCGCAACACATTCACAGAAGAACAGCTAGAGAGCGGCGCGGCTCCCTGCAGAAGTAAAAATTGGCAATTGTTATTTTGAAACATAGGTGCATCGTTTTTTTTACTGATCGATAGCAGCGTATAACAGTTTATAGCTATCGTGATATTCTGCGCTTTTCAGGAGCGCAGCAAAGATATCTGGTTACAACATTCGTTGGTATATGTTAAAAGTTCGCACATACTGACGCGAATACAGAAAAAAAAACTTTTACATGTTAAAAATCGCAGTGATAAAGGCTGTAATGTCACAGATTCTGCTTTTGATGTCCTCCTTGCTTCGTCCGTCATTGGTTATTTTACTGCCTAGATAGCAGAATTCCTTAACTTCATTGACTTCGTGACCATCAATCCTGATGTTAAGTTTCTCGCTGTTCTCATTTCTACTACTTCTCATTACCTTCGTCTTTCTCCGATTTACTCTCAAACCATACTGTTCATTCCGTTCAGCAGATCATTTAATTATTCTTCACTTTCACACAGGATAGCAATGTCCTCAGCGAATTGTATCATTGATATCCTTTCACCTTGTATTTTAATTCCACTCCTGAACCTTTCTTTTATTTCCATCATTGCTTCCTCGATGTACAGATTGAAGAGTAGGGGCGAAAGGCTACAGCCTTGTCTTACACCCTTCTTAATACGATCACTTCGTTCTTGATCGTCCACTCTTATTATTCCCTCTTGGTGGTTGTACATATTGTATATGACCCGTCTCTCCCTGTAGCTTACCCCTACTTTTTTCAGAATCTCGAACAGCTTGCACCATTTTATATTGTCGAACGCTTTTTCCAGGTCGACAAATCCTATGAAAGTGTCTTGATTTTTCTTTAGCCTTGCGTCCATTATTGGCCGTAACGTCAGAATTGCCTCTCTCGTCCCTTTACTTTTCCTACAGCCAAACTGATCGTCACCTAGCGCATTCTCAATTTTCTTTTCCATTCTTCTTTATATTATTCTTGTAAGCAGCTTCGATGCATGAGCTGTTACGCTGATTGTGCGATAATTCTCGCACTTGTCAGCTCTTGCCGTCTTCGGAATTGTGTAGATGATGCTTTTCCGAAAGTCAGATGGTATATCACCAAATTCATATATTCTACACACCAACGTGTATAGTCGTTTTGTTGCCACTTCCCCAAATTCTGATGGAATGTTATCTATTCCTTCTGCCTTATTTGACCGTAAGTCCTCCAAAGCTCTTTTAAATTCCGATTCTAATACTGGATCTCCTATCTCTTGTAAATCGACTCCTGTTTCTTCTTCTATCACATCAGACAAATCTTCACCCTCATTCTTTCCACCTATCTGCTCTCTCCTCTGCATTTTTAACAGTGGAATTCCCGTTGCACTCTTAATGTTACCACCGTTGCTTTTAATGTCACCAAAGGTTGTTTTGACTTTCCTGTATGCTGAGTCTGTCCTTCCGACAATCATATCTTTTTCGATGTCTTCACATTTTTCCTGCAGCCATTTCGTCTTAGCTTCCCTGCAGTTCCTACTTATTTCATTCCTCAGCGACTTGTATTTCTGTATTCCTGATTTTCCCGGAACATGTTTGTACTTCCTCCTTTCATCAATCAACTGAAGTATTTCTTCTTTTACCCATGGTTTCTTCGCAGCTACCTTCTTTGTACCTATGTTTTCCTTCCCAACTTCTGTGATGGCCCTTTTTAGAGATGTCCATTCCTCTTCAACTGTACTGCCTACTGCGCTATTTCTTATTGCTGTATCTGTAGCGTTAGAGAACTTCAAACGTATCTCGTCATTCCTTAGTACTTCCGTACCCCACTTATTTGCGTATTGATTCTTCCTGACTAATGTCTTGAACTTCAGCCTACTCTTCATCACTACTATATTGTGATATGAGTCTATATCTACTCCTGGGTACGCCTTACAATCCAGTATCTGATTTCGGAATCTCTGTCTGACCATGATGTAATCTAATTGAAATCTTCCCGTATCTCCCGGCCTTTTCCAAGTATACCTCCTCCTCTTGTGATTCTTGAACAGGGTATTCGCTATTACTAGCTGAAACTTGTTACAAAACTCAATTAGTCTTTCTCCTCTTTCATTCCTTGTCCCAAGCCCATATTCTCCTGTAACCTTTTCTTCTACTCCTTCCCCTACAACTGCATTCCAGTCGCCCATGACTATTAGATTTTCGTCCCCCTTTACATACTGCATTACCCTTTCAATATCCTCATACACTTTCTCTATCTGTTCATCTTCAGCTTGCGACGTCGACATGGTTACCTGAACTATCGTTGTCGGTGTTGGTCTGCTGTCGATTCTGATTAGAACAACCCGGTCACTGAACTGTTCACAGTAACACACCCTCTGCCCTACCTTCCTATTTATAACGAATCCTACACCTGTTATACCATTTTCTGCTGCTGTTGATATTACCCGATACTCATCTGACCAGAAATCCTTGTCTTCCTTCCACTTCACTTCACTGACCCCCACTATATCTAGATTGAGCCTTTGCATTTCCCTTTCCAGATTTTCTAGTTTCCCTACCACGTTCAAGCTTCTGACATTCCACGCCCCGACCCGTAGAACGTTATCCTTTCGTTCATTATTCAATCTTTTTCTCATGGTAACCTCCCCCTTGGCAGTCCCCTCCCGGAGATCCGAATGGGGGACTATTCCGGAATCTTTTGCCAATGGAGAGATCATCATGACACTTCTTCAATTACAGGCCACATGTCCTGTGGATACACGTTACGTGTCTTTAATGCAGTGGTTTCCATTGCCTTCTGCATCCGCATGTCGTTGATCATTGCTGATTCTTCCGCCTTTAGGGGCAATTTTCCACCCCTAGGACAAGAGAGTGCCCTAAACCTCTATCCGCTCCTCCGCCCTCTTTGACAAGGCCATTGGCAGAATGAGGCTGACTTCTTATGCCGGAAGTCTTCGGCCGCCAATGCTGATTATTTAGCAAAATTTAGGCAGTGGTGGGTATCGAACCCGGGACCGAAGACGTTTTTGATTACGAATCAAAGACGCTATCTCTAGACCACGGGTCAGCCAGTATCGTGATATAATTCTGTATGTTCTTTTGACAGTGTATGTGGAAATTGTATTCTACCTACCCGTCAAACATGCGGTACCTAGGAAGCCTGGTTCACGGATCGCTACACAACAATTCAAGCAAATTGGATTAACAAGTTTTATTACAGAAAATTAAGTGACAGTACTTAACTTTGAGAATTTACAATAATACATCGCAAGCAAAAGACGACATGTAACAAAAGCGAAATCTTCAGTTTCTTTTCTTTTTAAATTCTTCATTGAAATTAATAACATTATACATATCAACTTAGCACTAAGTACGTTAGTGTGTCCTAATTTCATATTATTTTACATTTCTGCAGCTTACTTTCTAACACTACAGGTATAATACTATTATTCCTTCACCACTACAGGGATCTCTAGTCTACTGTTATTCGATGTATACATGTATCTAAGTGGTAGTTTATTTTAACTTCCTCTACATCTATTGTTATTAGAATGCAACTTTGTTTATCCTATTGATCTACACTACCTGCAGCGTTACAGGTGTGCCAGCAATCTACAAACCTATGTTTGTTAGCCTTGCCCACCCAGCTGACTCCAGTGGGCGTGCCCCTGCCACTGGGCTGGCCGATGAGCTTGTTTCTCTGCAGCAGTATGCTAATAATTTTTTTTTCCTTTCTATTTCTACAACTAACCTAAATTTTCAGTTTATACCATTCCTAAGACGCTGCTATACTAGTGCCTAATATTGGAGGTGCCGCAGTATTCGTAGAACTGCTAGTCTTCAGCTGTATCCCGGACAGGCGGCGCGGCGCTTATGTCCTCATCGCGTAGAGGCCGCTGCTGTCCCGGTGTCGTCCTAGAGAGGAGTCGGCCAGCGTAATGCTGGCTGACGTCTTCTCGACAGCCCCCTCTGCTCGCACGTTCCTGCCTGTCGTGTCGGCGCCTGACTTTATGCCGGAACAGATACTGTCTGCGAAATTTATTGCGTATAGAGTTAGTACAATAAATTTATGATAGGTCGATGATTATTACCCCCACAGCGATTGTTACCTGCAGTAAGGGATGTATATACCAATTTTGGTTGAAATCGATCTAGTCCCTCAGTAGGAGATGTGGAACATACACAATTAGAACCATACATACGTCGTCTTTTATACGCATGGATTTATAAAAATCATCGACTTACACATGTAAATACGGATGTTCAACATACAGTCCGAGCCTACTGGATCCCTTCCTACCGAACTTGCTATACATATCGCTGGCTATCTGGGAAGAAGCGCTGCGGCATTAAGAAGGGGTGGAGGTCAGTGGTGTAAAAAGAAGCATATGGCACTGCTCGACAAAACCCAGGTTGTACTCATCCATTATTTGAGAATAAGGACACTTACCGACTTTCAGCAAACTTTACACATAATGTCAAGCCTTTACGAAACTTTTCCTCGTTGACAGCCTCCACAAAATGATGAAACTAATAACGTTTATTGCTTACTATATTTTCGCTATACGTGCAGTAAAACTACCTCATCGGGGACGACGGTTCAATTTCTTACTCCTTCGCTGCTAACCCTGTTCACCACACATTTTGCACACAGAATCCACATACATCACTAAATGTGCCAGATCTGTACGGAATACAGTTCAGGAGATATGATGTCATAAACAGTGACACCCATAAAAATCTGCCTCATCAGGCAGGACGTCTTAATTTATTACTTCTTTATTATTAATTTTATTCGCAACACATTCCGTAGATAGTATCCACGAACTCGTCTGAATATATTTGCAGGAGATATGGCGTCAGCCACATGAAAAACTACAGGCATGACCAGTCTATTTACGAGGTGTGTGAGAAAAGTAATGATTTTCTATCTCCCAAATTTTATATTTTTATTTTTTATTTTATTTTTTAACTTTTTCAAATAACAATATTGTCCTCCTGAAAGTAGTTCCCTTCAGCAGCTACAGTACGGTGGAGTCGTTGTTCCCTGTCTTGGCAGCAGCACTGAAAGGCTGCAATTGATAGGGCCTTCAGCATGTCGGTCACATTCGTTTGAATGTTCTCCAGAGTCCCAAAATATCCTTTAAAGACTTTTTCCGATTTGGGGGAAAGAAAAATGTCACAAGGACTCAGATCAGGTAAACGGGGGGCTGGGGAATTATGGCAATGCGTTTGAGGTGAAAAATTCTGAGGTGGAAGCGCCTGTGTGACATGGGGTTTTCAACATGTAGCATCCACATGTCTGCAACGTCGGGCCTCATTCGACTCACCCTTTTCCTGAGCCTTTCAGGGACATATTTGTGAAACACTCGGTTGAGTCCTGAACGAACAAATTCTTTATGTACAATATCCCTAGTGTGAAAAAAAAGCAAATAAGCAGTGTTTTGACCTTTGATTTGATTATTTCGTCTACAACATGTTCTCGGCCTTCCGAAAAGGGCAGACTCTCCGATTCCTCAAGTTTAACAATAGCGTTGACGGCATGATGTTGTTCTAAATTCCGCCGTTCCGATTTCGTAACACACAACAAATACAACATTTTTTCACTTAAAACTTCCGGGCTAATAGGCCGTGGTCCAAGTGTAAAAATCTCCCCTGACGTTTCGTCTCCGACAGTTTACTTGGACCACGGCCTATCAGCCCGGAAGTTTTATGTGAAGACAATACCGACCGTTGAAGCCTACATTGTACGATCAAATACAAAACTTGACTTGAAAATTAATTGGACTGATAAGGTAAGGAAAGACGAAGTTCTGCGCAGAACTGGAGAGGAAAGGAATCTATGGAAATAAATGGCAAGAAGAAAGAACAGAACAATAGTGCGGCGTGAAATTTACAATCCTCAAACCAGTCACAAAGGGCTATCACAAGAAAACGCAAACACAAGCTTATGGTTCACAAAGATTTATCACATATATCCCTAAAAACAGTTTTGCAAAATCTTTTGCAAAACGGGGCTTCCAATAACCACCAGAAACTAATATAATTAAAAACCTTATACAGTCTTTCAGAAAGTGTGTGGAATGAAAATAGTTAAGTAAAGAGCCTTCATTTTAACTAAATAACAAATAGCCCCCCAATGCCCAAGTAGGAGATATTCTAAGACATCAGAGAACAACACCCTTGCCGCTAGATGGAGCTGGTGAACAAGACCGACATTAGAATACATCCCACAAATCACTGAGGACGTAAAGTGCAAATAGTATATGGGTAGTATACGCCGGCCGAGCAAAAGCAGCAAGAGCGATGCAATCGATATCGTGGAATTTAACGTGTTCATAACCGGGAGCGAATCATATACACACATCAAAAAAAAGTTATGCATCACCTCGGTTCCGATAGTTCCGGAACCTGTGCAGAAAATCATCATTCCGCCCTCTTTAATTTTAATGAAAACCACACATTGCATGTAGTACCATCATGCAGTGAGGCTTTCAGAGGTGGTGATCCAGATTGCTGTACACACCAGTACCTCTAATACCTAGTAACACGTTCTCCTGCATTGATGCATGCCTGTATTCATTGTGGCATACTTTCCACAAGTTCATCAAGGTACTGTTGGTCCATATTGTCCCACTCTTCAACGGTGGTTCGGCGTGGATCCCTCAGAGTAGTTGGTCGGTCAAGTCGTCCAGAAACAACCCTTTTCAATGTATCCCAGGCATTTCGGTAGGATTCACGTCTGGAGAACATGCTGGACACTCTAGTCGAACCATGTCGTTATCCTAAAGGAAATCATTCACAAGATGTCCACGATGGGGGCGCAAATCGTCGTCCATGAAGACATTTGCCTCGCCAATATGCTGCCGATATGATTGCACTGTCGGTCGGAGGATGGCATTAACGTATCGTACAGCCGTTACGGAGCCTTACATGACCACCAGTGGCGTACGTCGGCCCCACATAATACCACCCGACAAACAGTAGGGAACCTCCACCTTGCTGCACTCGCTGGACAGTGTGTCTAATGCGTTTAGCCTGATCGGGTAGCTTCCAAACACGTCTACGACGATTGTCTGGTTGAAGGCATATGCGACACTCATCGGTGAAGAGAACGTGATGCCAATGCTGAGCGGTCCATTCGGCATGTTGTTTGGCCCATCTTTAACGCGTTGCATGGTCTCATGGTTGCAAAGATGGACCTCGCCATGGACGTCGGGAGTCAAGTTGTGCATCATGCAGCCTATTGCGCACAGTTAGAGTCCTAACACGCCGTCCTGTGGCTGCACGAAAAGCTTTATTCAATATAGTGGCGTTGCTGTTAGGGTTCCTCTGAGCCATAATCAGTTGGTAGCGGTCATCCAATGCAGTAGTAGCCCTTGGGCGGCCTGAGCGAGGCATGTCATCGACAGTTACTGTCTCTCTGTATCTCCTCCATGTCCGAACAACATCGCTTTAGTTCACTCCGAAACGCCTGGACACTTCCCTTGCTGAGAGTCCTTCCTGGCACAAAGTAACAATCCGGAAGCGATCTAACCGCGGTATTTACCGTATACGCTTGGTTGAACTACAGACAACACGAGTCGTGTACCCCTATCCTGGCGGAATGACTAGAACTGATCGGCTGTCGGACTCCCTCCGTCTAATAGGAAGTTCTCATGCATTGATTGTTTACATCTTTGAGCGATTTTAGTGGCATCTCTGAACAGTAAAAGGGACTGTGCCTGTGATGCAATATCTACAGTCATCGTCTATCTTCAGGAGTCCTGGGAACCGGGATGATACAAAACTTTTTTGATGCGTGTAGTTACATTTTTGTGCTTTGGTAGTTTTTATTTCTGCGTGTTGCTTACGTATCTACTACACACAGTTACTCGTGTTTTCATTTGCGTTGGAAAGTAAAGGATTTTGTGACATTTTACTAATTCTTAACCAGCTGCGAATTATTTAGTCTCACGGTGTACTTTGGTAGTTTAGTGTTTTAATCTCTGCATGTTAATCTACTATATTAGACATAGGTCTTACGTTCTCGTTTGTGTCTACAGTAGAGTTCCACAATGAGTTTTGGAAGCCGATTGTTTGTCTGTGTAGTGTAGTCTTCCACCGTAGTTAGTATGGATTGTATATCACCATTAGCAAAAGATTCCGAAATAGTCCCCCATACTGATCTCCGGCAGGCGACTGCGAAGAGGGAAGTGCCTATCATAAGAAAAAGACTGAAGAACCAATGAAAGGATAAAGTTCTACAAATCGGGATGTGGAATGTCAAAAGCATGAAAGTGATAGTGAAGCTAGAAAACCTGAAAAGGGAAATGCAAAGGATCAATCTAGATATAGTAGCGGTCAGTGAAGTGAAACGGAAGGAAGACAACGATTTGCGGTCAGATCAGTGGAGAGTAATATCAACAACAGCAGAAAATGGTATACCAGGAGTGGGATTCGTTGTGAATAGGGAGGTAGGGCAGAGAGTGAGTTGTGGTGAACAATTCAGTGATAGGGTTGTTCGGTCTAAGTCATAGACTGTGCGGCTGGTCCCGGCGGAGGTTCGAGTCCTCCCTCGGGCATGTGTGTGTGTGTTTCTCCTTAGGATAATTTAGATTAAGTAGTGTGTAAGCTTAGGGACTAATGACCTTAGCAGTTAAGTCCGATAAGATTTCACACACATTTGAACATTTTTTTGATAGGGTTGTTCTTATCAGAACCGACAGCAAACCAACATCGACAACGATAGTTCAACTGTACCTGCCGACGTTGCCTACAGAAAATGAAGAGATAGAGACAGTACATGAGGATACTGAAATGATAATACAGTACATAGAGCGAGATGAAATTCTAACAGTCATGAGGGACTGGAATGCAGTTGAAGGAGAAGGAGCAGGAGAAAATGTTAAAGGAGAATATGGGCTTGGATAATAGGAAACACTCTGTCCCAGAATCACAAAAGGAAGAGGTACACATGGAAAAGTATGGGCTGTACAGGAGGATTTCAGTTACATTACGTCATCGTCAAACGGAGATTTTGCAATCAAATACCGGATTGTAAGGCGTATCCAGGATCTGATATGGACTCAGATCACAATGCGATGAAGGGTAGGCTGAAGTTAAAGTGATTGGTCAGCAGGAATCAATACGCAAAGAAGTGGGAATGACAAGATATGCTTGATGTTTTCTAAGGATACAGATACAGCAATAAGGAATAGCTCAGTAGGAAGTACAGTTGAAGATGAATGGAGATGTCTAAAAAGGGCAATCACAGGAGTTAGAAACAAAAACATAGGTACAATGCGAAAAAACCATGGATAACAGAAGAAATACTTCAGCTGAAAGATGAAAGGGGGGAGTACAAATATATTCGGGGAATTCAGGAATACAAAAATACAAGTCGCTGAGGAATGAAATAAATAGGGCTTGCAGGGAAGCTAGGACGAAATGGCTGCTTGAAAAATGTGAGGAAAAAGAAATGATTGTCGGGAGGACTGGCTCAGCACAAAGGAAAGTCAAAACAACCTCCAGTGAAATTAACATTAACCGTGATAACATTAAGAGTGCAGAGGAGAGAGCTGATAGGTGGAAATAGTGCGTTGAAGGCCTCTGTAGGGAGGAGATTTGTCTGGTGTGATAGAAGGAGAAACAAGATCTGAACTAGAAAAGATAGGAGTTACAGTAGTAGAACCAGAATTTCAGAGAGTTTTGGAGGACTTAAGAGCAAAGAAGCCAAAGGGACAGATAACATTCCATCAAAGTTTCTAAAATCATTGGAAGAAGTGGCAACAAACCGACTATTCATTTGTAGAATCTATGAGTTAGGCGACGTACCATGTGACTTTCGGAAAAATATCAGCCGCACAATTCCGAAGACAGACAGAGCTGACAAGTGCGAGAATCTTCACACGACCCTCTTAACAGCTCATGCAACCAAATTGCTGAAGATCAATTTGGCTCTAAGAATTGTATCGGCGGCAGAGAGGCCATACTGACGTTGCAGTACACAACGGAAGCAAGACTAAAAGAAAATCAAGACACATTCATAGGATTTGTCGACCTGGAAAAAGCGTTCGACAGTGTGAAATGTTACGAGCTGTTCGAAATTCTTAGAAAAATAGCGGTAAGGTGTAGGGAGAGACATGTAATATACAACATTTAAAAGAGCCAAGAGGGAATAATAAGAGTGGACGACCAAGAACGAAGTGCTCAGATTAAAAAGGGTGTAAGACAGGGATGTAGTCTTTCACCTCTGTTGTTCAACCTGTACATCGAAGAAGCAATGATGGAAATCAAATAAAGATTCCGGAATGGAATTAAAATTCAAGGTGAGAGGGTATCAGTGATGTGATTTGTTCATGACATTGCTATACTAAGTCAAGAAGAATTACAGGATATGTTGAACGGAATGAAGAGTCTAATGACTATGGAGTATGGATTGACAATAAATCGAAGAGAGATGAAAGAAATGAGAATTAGCACAAATGACAACATCCAGAAACTTAACATCAGGGCTGACGATCACGAACCAGATGAAGTTAAGGAATTCTACTACCTAGACAGCAAAATAACCAATGACGGACGGAGCAAGGAGGACATCAAAACAAGACTAGAACTAGCAATAAGGGCCTTCCTGGCCAAGAAAAGTCTACTTGTATCAAACATAGGCCTTAATTTGAGGACGAAATTTGTGAGAATGTACGATTGGAGCACAGAAATGTACGGCAGTGAAACACGGACTGTGGGGAAACCGCAACAGAAGCATTTGAGAAGTGGTGCTATAGGCAAATGTTGAAAATTAGGTGAACTGATAAGATTAGATCTGAGGAGGTTCTGCGCAGAATCAGAGAGGAAAAGAATATGTGGGAAACACTGACAAGGAGGAGGGACAGGATGATAGGGTATCTGTGAAGACATCAGGGAATCAATTAAATGGTACTAGAGTGAGCTGCACAGAACAAAAACTGTAGAGGAAGGGTGAGACTGAAATACATGCAGAAATTAATTGGGAACGTCTGTTACAAGTGCTACTCTGAGATGAAGAGGTTGGCACAGGAGATGAATTCGTAGCGAAGCGCATCAACCAAGTCAGAAGACTGATGACTAAAAAGAAGAAGGAAATGTTACTCATGTTGGCATCTGTTCTTGATTCGAATTCTGGAATATTTACTTCGTCTTCTTTGGTGTAGATGTTTCGGAATGCTGCGTTTAGTACGTCCACTTTAGCAGCACTGTCATCGATAGTATTCTATTGCTATCGCGCAGAGAAGGCGCAGACTGGGGCTTGCCGCTGGCATACTTTATACACTA
The DNA here is from genome assembly GCF_021461395.2 of Schistocerca americana. Lineage (NCBI taxonomy): Eukaryota > Metazoa > Arthropoda > Insecta > Orthoptera > Acrididae > Schistocerca > Schistocerca americana. The sequence goes on along the minus strand of NC_060124.1, from coordinate 261,418,594 downwards.
TCAGAATCTCTTTGGATTTTCTGCCAGTTTTGTTGATGAAACTATTGTGAACACGTCGCATTGAAGTCGATAAATTTCAAGCATCTTTAAAAGACTCCCAGTCTTGAGGATTTCGCATTCGCTTACATTTGGCATGTCGTTTTCCTTGTTTCTGCAACAGTTGTCTTATATATTTTGTGTACCATGGCGATCAACTCCATCTTTCGTTAATTTATTTGGTTAAAATCTCTCAATTACTGTCGATACTACACATCCGGTCTACACTTACGTTATTCATCTGGAAGGAGTAGAAATTGTCTCCTAGGAAGGCGCGAAGGGAATTTTTATTTGCTTTTTTGAAAACATAGACTTTTCGTGTATTTGTGGTGGATTTCAGAGTTACGGTATTCAACCTCGCTACATCAGCCTTGTGTTCACTAATCGCTGTAATCGTTTTGATGCTGTTCATTAGCTCAGGGTTATTTATTGCTCGGATGTCAACAAGTATTTTTGACAAGTTATCGAGGGTAAGTTGAAGTCACCGCCAACTATAACTGATTACTCGGGTATGTGTCTTAAATTAGATTCAAGGTTTTTTTTTTCTTTTTGGACCTTCAGCCATTGTATAATCTGAGTTGAAAGGTCGGTAAAACGATTATTTTATTCCGGTTTCCAAGAATGACTTCTTCTCATATTAACTCACAGGAACTACCTACTTGAATTTCGCTGCATGATAAACTACTTCTAACAGTAACAAACACGTCACCGCCAACTGTGTTTAGTCTATCCTTTGTAAACACCGTTAGACCCTTAGCAAAAATTTCGGTTGATCTTATCTCCGGCTTTAGACAGCTTTCAGTGCCCATAACGATTTTTTTTTCTATTAGCACTTACAGCTCTAATATTTTCCCAACGCAACTACGATAATTTACAACTGTTTTACCGATCTACGTTCTTCCTTTGTTCGACATGCACCCTTCGAGACTGAAGTCCTTTCTGTGTTTCCCTGAGACTTTCTAACCTAAAAAACTACCCCCTCCAAACCATACATCCCCCGTTCCCTGTGGTGCAGTCCCCTGCGTGTAATGAACTCCTGACCTATTTAGCCGAACTCGAAACACCAGCACTGTCTGGTGTAAGTACAGGAATCTACAGCCTACACAGTCGCAGAACAGTCTGGGCCTCTGATACAGACCCTCCACTCGGCTCTGTATCAGAGGTTCACAATCGGTCCTGTCGATTATGTTGCAAATGGTGAGCTCAGCACTTATCTTGGAAGCACGACTGGATGCCTTTAGCAGTTCGAATAGTTGGTGTAAGGAAGGACCTGTTCCACGTCTGGAATGACTCCATCTGATATGTACACACACTAGCATTCGTCCCCTCCTTGGCAGCTTTGTCTCCAAGGGATCCCACAACGTGCCTAAGAGTGGAGTTCCAACTGCCAATAGCCTCACCCTCTATGAATGCCCAAATCATCAGGCTGAGAAGTTTTCTCTGAAACAAGACAAATGACAGCAATTGGCTGAATGGAATTGTCACCCACAGAGAGCACCTGGAGCCTGTTTCTCAGACTAACTGGCAAAGCCTTATGTTTGGCCCCCCAGAAGTCTTTCAGAGCCTGCCACACCCTGGGGTGAACACCAATCGACCACAAGTGAGGGGTCAACCTCAGTGGGAGTAGTAACTGGACTGGCCACCAGTGCCGTCCGATCGGCGGACTCGTGGGTCATGCTAGACATTCACTGGACCCCACAGCCAGTCCACAACAGTCCACTGCAGCCTCAAGATGTGTAATCCAAGCCAATACTGCCTGGAGCTGGGTGTGACGTATTACCACCTCAGCTCGCATCAGCACACAGCAGTCACAGACCCTACTTTCCTTTCTTTTTTTGCGTCATCAGTGTTCTGACAGGTTGAATGCGGCCTGCCACGGATTCTTCTCCTGTGACAGTCTCTTCATCTCAGAGTAGCACTTGCAACCTACATCCTCAATAGCTTCCTGAATGTATTCCAATCTCTGCCTTCCTCTACAGTTTTTGCCCTTTATAGCTCCCTCTAGTACCATGGAAGTCATTCCATGATGTTCTTAACAGATGGCCTATAGTCCTGTCCCTTCTCTTTGTCAATGTTTTTTACACATTTCTTTCCTCTCCGAGTCTGCATGGAACCTCCTCATTCCTTACCTTAACAGTCCACCTAATTTTCAATTTCTTCTAGAGCATCACATGTCAATTGCTTCGATTCTCTTCTGTTCTGCTTTTCCCACAGTCTGTGTTTCACATTCGCACAGTTCTGTGATCCAAGTGTACGTCTTCAGAATTTCCTTCCTCAAATTAAGGCCTAAGGTCTGTGTTTGATAACAGTGACCTTCTCTTGGCCTTAAATGCCCTTATTGCCAGTGCTAGTCTGGCGCTGATATTCTACTTGCTACGTCCATCATTGGTTATTTTGCTGCCTACACCCTTTTTTTTCCTTTGTCGTACACTCTTATTATTAACTCTTGGCTCTGGTACATATTGTATATTACTCGTCTTTTCATACAGTGTCCCCCTAATTTTCTCAGAATTTTGAATACCTTGCACTATTTCAAATTTTCGAATGCTTTTTTCACAAATCCTATGAACATATCTTGATTGTTCTTTTTTAGTCTTACTTCCATTATCAACCGCAACGACAGAATTGCGTCTCTGGTGCCTTGACCTTTCCTAAAGCCAAATTGATCGTCATCTAACAGATCCTCAATTTTCTTTTCCATTCTTCTGTATCTGATTACGGGATCTCTGCCAGACCATGACTTAATCTAACTGAAACCCTCCCGTATCACATGGTCCTTTCCATGTATACCTCCTCCTATTGTGATTCTTGGATATACCTCCTCCTCTTGTGATTCTTGAACAGTGTATTCGCTATTATTAGCTGAAATTTACTGCAGAACTCAGTTAGTATTTCTTCTCCCTCATTCCTTGTCCAAGCCCATATTATCCTTTAACCTTTTCTTCTACTGCTTCCCCTATATCTGCATTGCAGTCCCCCATGACTATTAGATTTCCATCTCCCTTTACATACTGTATTACCCTTTCAGCATGCTTTATCTCTCTCTTCAATTTTAGCTTGCGGCGTCGGCATGTATAACTGAACTATTACTGTTGGAATTTCGTTTCCTGTCGATTATGACGAGCACACTCATATTACTGAATTGTTTACAGTGACACACTCTCTGCTCTAACTTCCTATTCGTAACGAATCCTACTCGCGGTATACTATCATCTGCTGCTGTTGATATTATCCTATACCCCTCTGACCAGAGATCCTTGTCTTCTTTCCATTTCACTTCACTGATCCCAACCATATCTAGATTGAGCCTCTGCATTTCCCTTTTCGGATTTTCTACTTTTCCTACCACGTTCAACCTTCTGACATTCCGTGGCCAAAACTCTTAGAATGTTGTCCTCTCATTGGTTATCCACTCGTTTTGTAATTTTCACCTCCCCCTTGGCAGTATACGAACCCCTGCCTACCTTTTATTTGATTTTGTGTGCGTGTAGCGCATTAGCAGAACTGAAATTCGCTCTCGCTTCAAATTAAGGCTATCGCGAATGAAATTGTTATTGTTGCTAATTTGGTAGTCGCTACGATTGCGATCGGGCAATAATCGACCGTGAAAGCGAACTGGCTTCTTACGAAGTGAAAAGGTAAATTGTGTGGCTGTGGCTGCCGTTTAATTAACCTTTCCCAAATCACAAGCAAGCACACGGGCATACGACATTAATTTTTGGATTCCAGCTATTTTGAACATATCTTTGGCAGTGGCTGATATAAACACTCACGCTCACTAATTTGCATCTGATGTTAATAACCTTTACGTAATGAATGGAAATGCGACCGTAGGCTGCCAAGAAAGTTAATCTTTGCCAGTAACTTCGTGCAGTGCTCTAGTTTTCTCTCTGTCGGAACAAAAAAATACATTGAATTACGTACACTTTAATATTGCAGATACAAATAGTATTTATATTCAGCTCTCCAGGTTATTGCGGCCGTGTAATATGAATTTATATTTACTGTTAGTTCAAAGGCGTCTAACCGCCATTGACTAAGCAATATTGCCAGCAAACAGCCAATCCGATAATCAATTGATATGATGGGATGGGGAAGTGGAAAAAGACTTTTTGGATAAATGAAAGGCAACATATAAATCTTAGAATCTATATTCCGCAGAATTACACTTAAATTCTCAGACTAGAGCAGACAGGCAGCGTTTTTACAGATTTCGTCACCTATGGCAGTGATTGAGATCTACTTCCATGAAACGAGACAAACGAAAGTGTCCTTCATCATCAAACGAGCAAGGACAATGATAATAGTAATTTTACACTGTCAGTGATTTTATTTCAAATACATATAAACACGTTGGTTCTTTAAATGACGTAATGTTTTCACCACACTTATATTTCAATGTTTGTTTGTCATTGCTGTCTTATTTTCAGTCTTTCTTCCATCACTTATGAAAAAAGATTGTGTCAGGGACGGCACAGCAGTCCCCTCCCGGAGATCCGAATGGTGATCTATTCCGGAATCTTCTACCATTTTGCCAATGTAGAGATCATCAAGACACTTTTGCAGGTACAGACCACATGTCCTGTGGATACACAATATACGTCTTTAATGCAGTGCTTCCCATTACCCTCTTGACTCTCAGGCCGTTGATCACTGCTGATTCTTCCGCTGTTAGGGGCAGTCAGGTAAAGGGTGTGCGCTGAATTTCTGTCCTCTGCTGCGCGCTCTTTGACGTCTTTGACAGGGCCGTTGGGAGAATGAGCCGGATGTCTGAGGCCGCCAATGCTGATTATAAATAAAAGTTTTGTTTTTCAGAATTTTTAAGCTGTGGGGGGATTCGAGGACGTTTTGATTACTAACTTCGGTGTGGTGAAGCAAGTTAATAGCACCAAGTTTCCGGTCCAGATTGTATACCAATTAGGTTCGTTTCGGTGTATGCTGATGCAATAACTCCACACTTAACAATCATATACATCCGTTCACTCGACAAAATATCCGTACCCAAAGACTACAAAGTTGCACAGGTCGCACCAAAATTCAAGAAAGGAAACATGAGTAATCCACTAACTTACAGGCCCATTTCATTAAAGTCGATATGCAGCAGAATTCTGGAACTTACGTTGTATTCGAACATTATGAATCACCTAGAAAAGAACGCTATATTGACACATAGTCAATCGTTCTTCTGAAACACAACTAGCTCTTTACTCACATGAAGTGTAGACTGCTATCGACAAGTGATTTCATATTTACTCCGTATTTCCAGATTCCCAGAATAGACACCGAACATGACAAGCGACTTGTAATTAGGCTTATATTGCATGCTTACAGAATTTTGTCCCAATTACGTGACTGGATTCATGATTTCCTGTCAGACAGCTCACATTTCGCAGTAACTGAAGGAAAGTCATCGAGCGAGTAAAATAGAAGCTATCTTAGTTTTTTTGCAGGTAATACTGTCGTTTATCGTCTAGTAAAGTCACAGAATATCAGATCCAAAAATTTGACAACTGACCCTAAATAATGTAATGTGTGAGGTCATCCACACGAGCGGTAAAAGTAAGCCGCTGAACTTCTGTTACACGATGAATCAGTCAAATATAAAGGCCGTAAATTCAACACCTAAGGATTACAGTTACGAACAACTTAAATTGGGAAGAACACACAGAAAATGTTGTGAGGATGGTGAACCGAAGACAGCATTTTAGTGTCAAACCAAAGAGTGCGTTTTATTGGCAAAACAAATCCACCAACGAGACTGCCTACTATAAATAATACAAAAACGAATAATGCTTCTGCGAGTAAGGATGAGAATACAGATCAGATAATCAATAATATTTCAGAGTATTAAGATTAAACAATATTATTTCCTCACAAATTGTCTGGCGGCGAACAATTGCATTGGTGGCTGAGATCGTGCGTTTGCCAAGTATTTACGCATTACCGTGTGAAATATCGGACTTCTTACGGTAAAATTGCCGTGAAGATTGACTTATGGTTCTTTTATGCAAGGCCTTTTTAAATTTCCATCAGATATCACACAAAGGTCTGCCATGTCGCAGCCGCTTGGATCGTTGTTCAAACTACTAATATCATAAAATGACATATATATATACACTCCTGGAAATGGAAAAAAGAACACATTGACACCGGTGTGTCAGACCCACCATACTTGCTCCGGACACTGCGAGAGGGCTGTACAAGCAATGATCACACGCACGGCACAGCGGACACACCAGGAACCACGGTGTTGGCCGTCGAATGGCGCTAGCTGCGCAGCATTTGTGCACCGCCGCCGTCAGTGTCAGCCAGTTTGCCGTGGCATACGGAGCTCCATCGCAGTCTTTAACACTGGTAGCATGCCGCGACAGCGTGGACGTGAACCGTATGTGCAGCTGACGGACTTTGAGCGAGGGCGTACAGTGGGCATGCGGGAGGCCGGGTGGACGTACCGCCGAATTGCTCAACACGTGGGGCGTGAGGTCTCCACAGTACATCGATGTTGTCGCCAGTGGTCGGCGGAAGGTGCACGTGCCCGTCGACCTGGGACCGGACCGCAGCGACGCACGGATGCACGCCAAGACCGTAGGATCCTACGCAGTGCCGTAGGGGACCGCACCGCCACTTCCCAGCAAATTAGGGACACTGTTGCTCCTGGGGTATCGGCGAGGACCATTCGCAACCGTCTCCATGAAGCTGGGCTACGGTCCCGCACACCGTTAGGCCGTCTTCCGCTCACGCCCCAACATCGTGCAGCTCGCCTCCAGTGGTGTCGCGACAGGCGTGAATGGAGGGACGAATGGAGACGTGTCGTCTTCAGCAATGAGAGTCGCTTCTGCCTTGGTGCCAATGATGGTCGTATGCGTGTTTGGCGCCGTACAGGTGAGCGCCACAATCAGGACTGCATACGACCGAGGCACACAGGGCCAACACCCGGCATCATGGTGTGGGGAGCGATCTCCTACACTGGCCGTACACCACTGGTGATCGTCGAGGGGACACTGAATAGTGCACGGTACATCCAAACCGTCATCGAACCCATCGTTCTACCATTCCTAGACCGGCAAGGGAACTTGCTGTTCCAACAGGACAATGCACGTCCGCATGTATCCCGTGCCACCCAACGTGCTCTAGAAGGTGTCAGTCAACTACCCTGGCCAGCAAGATCTCCGGATCTGTCCCCCATTGAGCATGTTTGGGACTGGATGAAGCGTCGTCTCACGCGGTCTGCACGTCCAGCACGAACGCTGGTCCAACTGAGGCGCCAGGTGGAAATGGCATGGCAAGCCGTTCCACAGGACTACATCCAGCATCTCTACGATCGTCTCCATGGGAGAATAGCAGCCTGCATTGCTGCGAAAGGTGGATATACACTGTACCAGTGCCGACATTGTGCATGCTCTGTTGCCTGTGTCTATGTGCCTGTGGTTCTGTCAGTGTGATCATGTGATGTATCTGACCCCAGGAATGTGTCAATAAAGTTTCCCCTTCCTGGGACAATGAATTCACGGTGTTCTTATTTCAATTTCCAGGAGTGTATATATATATGTCTGGAGTTACGGAGCAATGACAAAATGCGCCCGTACAGAAACAGATTATCTCTCCACTCTAAGTAGCGCGAGAGGTGTCTGAGCTTAAGAACATTCCTGTTTTTTCACAGCAGCTACATATTGTTTAGAGACAGCGCTTCGTACCATGTCTTGGACAGCACGAAAAAATTGTATTATCGCTTTCGCTTGTCCGTCCTCTTTTGGACTATTGCTATGCAGTCTGGGATCCTTGCGAGACAGGATTAACGGAGTACATCGAGAAAGTTTAAAGAAGGGCAGCATGTTTAGTATTATCGAGAAATAGGGGAAAGAGGGGAGAGAGCTTTATGGACATGATACAGGATTTGGAGTAGCATTATTAAAACAAAGGCGTTTTTCGACGCGGCGGGATCTTCTCACGACATTCCAATCATCAACTCTCTCATCGAATTGCGAAAATATTTTGTTGACGCCGACCTACATAGGGAGAAATGGTTCAAATGGCTCTGAGCACTATGGGACTCAACATCTATGGTCATCAGTCCCCTAGAGCTTCGAACTACTTAAACCTAACTAACCTAAGGACATCACACAACACCAGTCATCACGAGGCAGAGAAAATCCCTGACCCCGCCGGGAATCGAACCCGGTAACCCGGGACATAGGGAGAAACGGTCATCACAATCAAATAACAGAAGTCAGAGCCCGCATGGAGAGATCTAGACGCTCTTCTTTTCCGCGCACTGTTCGAGAGTGAAATAAGAGAGAATTAGGTTGAAGTCGGATCGATGAACCCTCTATCAGGCAATCAATTGTGGCTTGCAGAGTAGACGTGTAGATATAGATGCGATGAACAGGTTGAGGAATTCATGGCGGACCACATCCCAATAATAAAACAACGTTTACATAAAACCCACCTCTTACCTTCAATACATAATATCCTTGGCTGATGATACGTGCCTCACGTAGTAACGAGTCTGTTTCAGCGCATACTGAATACCGATGTCTAAAGGTTTTGTCTTTAGGCTTCAAGTTAAAAAGAATGAAAAAGATTCCTTGGTGTTTGCGGGCCCTGCTGAGGCCGTTAGATCGTAATTTTCCAGTTGTTAATTCCTTTTCAAAGGAAACCATTCTCGATCTCTTGGAGTGCCTGGCGTTAGAATATACCAGATGATCAAAAAGTCAGTATAAATTTGAAAACTGAATAAATCACGGAATAATGTAGATAGAGAGGTATAAATTGACACACATGCTTGGAATGACATGGGGATTTATTAGAACCAAAAAAATACAAAAGTTCAAAAAATGTCTGACAGATGGTGCTTCACCTGATCAGAATAGCAGTAATTAGCATGACAAAGTAAGACAAAGCAAAGATGACGCTCTTACAGGAAATGCTCAATATGTCCACCATCATTCCTCAACAATAGTTGTAGTCGAGGAATAATGTTGTGAATAGCACTGTAAAGCATGTCCGGCGTTTTGGTGAGGCATTGGCGCCGGATGTTGTCTTTCAGCATCCCTAGAGATGTCGGTCGATCACGATACACTTGCGACTTCAGGTAACCCAAAGCCAATAATCGCACGGGCTGAGGTCTGTGGACCTGGGAGGCCAAGCATGACGAAAGTGGCGGCTGAGCACACGATCATCACCAAACGACGCGCGCAGGAGATCTTTCACGCGTCTAACAATATGGGGTGGGGCGCCATCCTGCATAGACATTGTACGTTCCAGTAGGTGTTTATCAGCCAGGCTGGGGATGATGCGATTCTGTAACATATCGGCGTACCCATCACGGTAACAGTTACAAAACCAGAATCACGCATTTCCTCGAAGGAAAAAGGCCCGATAACGGTCGATGTGGTAAATCCCACCCATACCGTGACTTTCTCGTCGTACAATGGAGTTTCCACGACACTTCTAGGATTTTCGGTAGCCCAAATTCTGCAGTTGCGGGCGTTGGCAGAACTTCGGAGCGTGAAATGAGCTTCGTCGGTTCACAACACGTTACTCAACCAATCGTCATCTTCCACCATCTTTTGAAACGCCCACCCCGCAAATGCGCTCCGCTTCACTAAATCGCCAGGTAACAGTTCATGATGCCGATGAATTTTCTACGGATAGCATCGGAGGGTACGCCTAAGTGCCTAACAAACAGTAGTGTATGGAATGCCGGTGCGACGTGCGACTGCACGAGCGCTGACTTCCCCGTGCATAGACGAACCCGCAACAGTCTCCATTTCTTCCTGAACTTACGCCTTGTGCTCGGTTGGCCACTACGTTGTCTATCGTCTACACAACCCTTGGCTTCGAACTTCTAAATGATTCTCGCCACAGCTGCATTTGTCAACGGACCTTTACCCGTTCGAATCCCCATCCTATGGCGATAGGATCGTAACGCTGAACTAGCACATTCCCCATTCTGATAATACAGCTTCACTAAAAGCGCCTTTTCAGGTAACGTCAACATGCTGCGACTGCTGGCGCATCTGATTCTCTCTCTCATTACAGCTCCTTTTATACACGATTGTTATGCGCAGTCACTGACGTCTTGCTGTCCAGCGCCATCTGTCGGACATTTTATGAACTTTGTTGTTTTTTTTTTTTTTTTTTTTTTTTTTGTTCTAATAAAACCCCATGTCATTCCAAGAATGTGTGTCAATTTTTACTTCTGTATCTACATTATTCCGTGGTTTATTAAGTTTTCAGATTTGTACTGACTTTTTGATCACCCGGTATATTTGGGAGGGGGCCACTTGTTAAAGTCTTTATTGTAGTCCATATCTTCAGGTAACTACTGAGTACTGCAGGAACGTGTCACAGAGATTTCTATAAGCTGATCATCGATGAGTGGATTCGTATGGAAGCGGCTCATTCAACCTGGGGCTGTCAGACATGCTGGTCCCGTTACCGTGATGTCCTGATGCTTAAGCACGGTCACGGCGTCTGCTCCATTGCCGCCATACATCTGCGGCATTCTGCATTGCCCGTGGCGGGGCGCCTGCCACAGTTCCGCTCGTTTCTATTGTGTAGAAGTTGTGCTGACTTGGACATATCGGTTTTCTAGGCATTCAGCCGGCCGGTGTGGCCGTGCGGTTCTAGGCGCTTCAGTCTAGAACCGCGTGACCGCTACGGTCGCAGGTTCGAATCCTGCCTCGGGCATGGATGTGTGTGATGTCCTTAGGTTAGTTAGGTTTAAGTAGTTCTAAGTTCTAGCGGACTGATGACCACAGATGTTAAGTCCCATAGTGCTCAGAGCCATTTGAACCAATTTTTTTTTTCCTAGGCATTCCATGAGTGTCAGCTTTCAGGGCTTTCTGAAGTCTCTAACGATCAACTTGTTTCAGTGGGTCCTCAGCCATTCTTATTGCTGTTCTGTCACAGCTACGTTCATTTTTACTAAATTAATACTTATTTGAAAGTACATCTGCCTATTTACTCTAAGGTGGGTGAATTTAACTTATTTCTTGTTGATTTAAAACTGCAATGTAAGTTATTATTTATTTAAATCAAACCGAAAGCTTCTATTTTAAAGGCTTTGTTAAAGGACGGCTCACATCCGTTGCTATTTGAAAGTAAGTTTCGAAACTTTTACTGTGCATTACGGGGTACTGTGTGTTCAAGTTATCCAGTGCCTTTTGCATATGGGTAATCCATCAGTTCTCAGTTATTGCACATGTTAAAGTTGTTAATCATTTGCATTATAAATCCTTATTATTTTTTTCAAAAGGAAGTTTCTACTTGCTCTCTTTGTTACAGGGTATTTCTTACCTCTGAAACATCCCCTTGGAAAAATCTATAAATAACAGTGCTGGAAAACCTCTTACGTTATTTGACTTTCAAACCGCTGAGCAAAACTGAACATACTCAGACATTTTTCTCTTTACGTATGCTGATCATCACTAAACTGACACACAATATTTTTAGCGCAACGCAGTCTGACTTTCAATAATCCCTACAAAAGAATGGCCGTGACTAACAATAACCTATACCTTTCATGAATCACTTACCTCACAAAAATCTTCGTTACTGGAACTACTGCAATACAGAGAGCGCCAATACTGCCAGCTAACTACTGAAGGCACTAACTAGTGATAGGCATAGTTAGCAAATGAAAGATTTTGATAGAGAACAAACAATGTATTTACCTTAATAGTGCTCAAAAGTCATTATATATATATTATATCAGTTCATGATATTCGGTCTTACAAATTTCTTTTTTCTGACGGACACACGTCCAGACCGTCCGGTCTCAAAATTCCGCGATCTCTTTCCCCACATCCACCACTGCTGGCGGCTCACCTCCAACTGCGCAACGCTACGCGCTGTTCACATCCAGCTGCCCAACACTACAATATCAAATATTCCAACAATGCAAATCAGGCACAGACTGCGCACAGCACATCCAGTGAATTTCATACAGAGCGCTACGTGGCGTTACCAACATAAAAACCTAAACAGCCTACTTACACCTTATATTAAATTTTATGACACAGTTTATAGAATTATTAACGAAGATTGGGTCATAAATTACGTGTATGTATTAAATCACTGAATGAAGCATCTAAAATCTCTTAGGCCCAGTGCTTCCCATAAATTCTTGTGGCCTCTTAAGAGGACGCAGTTTCCCATTTCACCTTCCAGCATTTGTTGCAAGGTATTTGCTTCCAGAAGTTTCAAGCCGTACTCTCCAACGGCAATGTGTCTGATGCAGCACGAAACGTGATTCTTCTGAAATGACCACCTGTCGCCCCTCACGGGATTTCCAGTTGCGGCATTAGCGTGCTAATTCCAGCATTCGCCGCTGACGAACAGCAGGCAGCGTGGGTGCAGGAACAGCAGCGTTCGCTGAACGGTCATTGAGGACACACTGTTGATAGACCCTTGGCTCATCTGGGCGATCAATTGAACAATAGCTGCACATCTATTCGCCCTTACACATCTCCGCAGTGTTGTTCATAAATGTCATCTATGGACATTAACTCCCGAATAGGCCATGAAGGCCCAACGGTACCGACCGGCCGCCATGTCATCCTCACCCATAGGCGTCACTGGATGCGGATATGGAAGCACACCGCTCTCCCGGCAGTATGTCAGTTTACGAGACCGGAGCCGCTACTTCTCAGTCAAGTAGCTCCTCAGTTTGCCTCACAAGGGCTGAGTGCACCCCGCTTGCCAACAGCGCTCGGCAGACCGGATGGTCACCCATCCAAGTACTTGCCCAGCGTGACAGCGCTTAACTTGGGTGATCTGACGGGAACCGGTGTTACCACTGCGGCAAAGCCGTTGGCCTCTATGGACATTGGTGCACCGTAATTATCTCGGTACCAGTTTGGATAGCTCTGTTTTCCGTTTAGAAAATGCTTCCAACCTTGGCCAGAGAGCCAATGATCCATGCCCTTTTCGACGTCAGATGAATCGCTTCGTTTGCGCATTACGACAACGACTGCACTGTTTTCCGCACCCCTTGACACACTTTATATTTTCCATCACGTACTGCCACCGGCCATCTGTGAGTGGTTACTGCACGTTGAAGTTGAACGTAGGCGATGGTCGTATTAATGTGATTGGACAGTGTACGGCAGAGCTGTTACTTTTCATTAGAGCGGATGTATCAACTCAGTCTCGTAAACGGCCCGGAGAGTGGTGTGCTGACCATGCGACCTTCCACATCCGCATCCAGTGATGCCTGCGGAAAAAAAAGTTCAAATGTGTGTGAAATCTTATGGGACTTTACTGATTGGGTCATCAGTCCCTAAGCTTACACACTACTTAACCTAAATTATCCTAAGGACAAACACACACACACACCCATCCCCGAGGGAGGACTCGAACCTCCGCCGGGATCAGCCGCACAGTACATGACTGCAGCGCCCGAGACCGCTCGGCTAAACCCGCGCGATGCCTGTGGACTGAGGATAACACGGCGGCCGGTCGGTACTGTTGAGCCTACATGGCCTGTTGTTAATGAGTCATATCTAGTGCCATGCCTTAGAATACATGGGAATATTACGAATGATCATACGGGTTCAGTAAAGGTAAACAATATGACTGCTTCCAGAATGAGATTTTCACTGATATGAAACTTCCTGGCAGATTAAAACTGTGTGCCGGACCGAGACTCGAACTCGGGACCTTTGCCTTTCGCGGGCAAGTGCTCTACCAACTGAGCTACCCAAGCACGACTCACGACTTGTCCTCACAGCTTCAATTTTGCCAGTACTTCGTCTCCTACCTTCCAAACTTCACAAAAGCTCTTCTGCGAGGTTCTGCAAGAATTGAAGCTGTGAGGACGGGTCGTCAGTCGTGCTTGGGTAGCTCAGCAGCCGGAACGGTGGCTCAGCATGTTCGGTCAGCGGGTTTAGCTACCCTCTGTAATAAAAAACTGAGCGAACGGATCAACGAACAACCTGAACGAGTGTCATCGGACGTCCGCTACGATCAAAGTCAACGAACATTACAGAACAAAATGAGATTAAAAAAAAATAATTGGTGGAGCACTTGCCCGCGAAGGGCAAAGGTCCCGACTTCGAGTCTCGGTCCGGCACAGTTTTAATCTGTCAGGAAGTTTAATATGACTGCTTCCATTTATTTTTTGTTTTATCGGAGAGATTTGAACTTTGGCTACGAAACAGTCTCCTTACAAAACGCGTACACTGGCTATACCGGAATACTGCTCGAGATCATGGCATCCATATCACGTCGGAATAACAGGAGACGTCAAGCATGAATAAGGCGGCAAAGATAGGCCTGTTTCACTTGCGGCAATCTTCTCCAGTAAAAAGAAACCACCAGGGAGAGATTCGCAGAATATAACAAATATTTCGTATGCAGAAAACTTCAGGAAACAGTTTTTACATTAGAACGCATTTATAACTCTACATCTTGTTTTGCTCTCGTACGCACCGTAAAGTTGACATTAGACAGATAACTGTTCCCACAGAGGCGTAAATGCAACAATCCTCCCACGCACCATTCGTGTACTGAATGTGAAGAAACACTTAACATTCGATACAAAAACAAGTTCTCTCTAACACTTATCTTTACCGTTTTGCAAATAATGGATGGCGATAAATTACAGCCGGGAGAGTACACCTCTCTCGTTTTTGTAGAAAATGAGGAAGGTGTGCAGAAAAAGAGACATAATGAAAGCGACATGGAGAGAGGACGGTGGCTCTAGGAAGGCTTGAGGGATGGAGTGGTGGTTACGAAGATAGTAACTGGTATACAGGAGCTGTGCTATCCTCTGTGTATTGAAACACTGCCAATTAGCGATTTAGCTGCCTAATTACATGTTCTATAGGACATTTCCACGATCTCCTTTGAAATGATATTAACTGAGCCAGTATTGAGCGTGGGTACACATGAGATGTTTGTGAACATAGCTGGATGCTGGACATTTCGATATTGCTGTATAGCACAGTAGAACATCTGTAATAAAAATGAACATGTTTGACATTCTCGTGTTGCCAGTGACAAACGAATTTCGTGTCTGCAACGATACAAATGCTACTAGTATTTAATTAAATATTAGCAAACAGAATAGAGGGAGTTGTAAAGAAGAGAAGAGTTCAAGTCACATTTAAAGGTAATGAGCAACTGAATAAAATTTTTGCTGCTGCATTTTGAAAAACTTTGCGAACCACTAATGGCGTTGCTGATGAATAACTAAGGTTAATTCCCCCATCTGATTGTTGTAACTATTAACATCAGTATTCTTTTAAACTGCAATGGAATATTTATAATGAATTTCATTAGCAAATATACATATCGAAAAGACGCAGATAAAATATCTAATTTCTACAGATGATTTAGAGTGAACATTAGATGTTATTCTCGTTGATCAATTTTGTGCAGGCTGATATTTTCCCTATGCTATAAGATATGAATGAGTAAAAATATACAGAAAAGTTAAGAAACTCATACGTTTGCTTCCCAAATAAGCACTTTTGCGCATAGGTAAAAACGGTTACCTTAGATGTTTGAGAATTTCAGTAACGTGTTTCTTAGTGTTAATATTTTCATTGACTTGTACTCGAAATAATTTGCAGCATTAAGCGTCATTCACTTTCCCCCCTTCGTTGTATTAATTCAATTATTGGTGTCGTTTTCCTTCTTATACAGGGTGGTCCATTGATCGTAACCTGGCCAAATATCTCAAGAAATAAGCGTCAAACGAAAAAACTACAAAGAACGAAACTTGTCTAGGTTGAAGGGGGAAACCAGATGGCGCTATGGTTAGCCCGCTAGATGGCGTTGCCATCGGTCAAACGGATATCAACTGCGTTTTTTTAAAATAGGTTGGCTGGTTCAAATGGCTCTGAGCACTATGGGACTTAACATCTTAGGTCATCAGTCCCCTAGAACTTAGAACTAGTTAAACCTAACTAACCTAAGGACATCACACACATCCATGCCCGAGGCAGGATTCGAACCTGCGACCGTAGCAGTCGCGCGGTTCCGGACTGCGCGCCTAGAACCGCGAGACTTTTAAATAGGAACCCCCATTTTTATTACATATTCGTGTAGTACGTAAAGAAATATGAATTAGTTGGACAACTTTTTTCGCTCTGTGATAGATGGCGCTGTAATAGTCACAAACATATGGCTCACAATTTTAGACGAACACTTGGTAACAGGTAGGTTTTTTAAATTAAAACACAGAACGTAGGTACGTTTGAACATTTTATTTCGGTTGTTCCAATGTGATACATGTACCTTTGTGAACTCATCATTTCTGAGAACGCATGCTGTTACAGCGTGATTACCTGTAAATACCACATTAATCCAATAAATGCTCAAAATGATGTCCATCAACCTCAATGCATTTGGCATTGCGTGTAACGACATTGTTTTCAGCAGCGAGTAGTTCGCATTCCGTAATGTTTGCGCATGCATTGACAATGCGCTGACGCAAGTTGTCAGGCGTTGTCGATGGATCACGATAGCAAATATCCTTCAACTTTCCCCACAGAAGTAAATCCGGGGACGTAAGATCTGGTGAACACTTTTCAAGTGTTAGATTGTTTGGGCGTTCAGCCTGATTAAAATATTGTTTAATGATAAAGCCTTGGACCTTCTGCATAATAAAAATTATTTTATTTGTGTTTTCAGTCATGGGCCTTCAGCCGTTTTAAAATTAAAAGTTTCTTGCTTGCCAGGTGTTATATTGTTTGGGCCTTTAGCCTGATTAATACAGGGTGTTTCAAAAATGACCGGTATATTTGAAACGGCAATAAAAACTAAACGAGCAGCGATAGAAATACACCGTTTGTTGCAATATGCTTGGGACAACAGTACATTTTCAGGCAGACAAACTTTCGAAATTACGGTAGTTACAATTTTCAACAACAGATGGCGCTGCAAGTGATGTGAAAGATATAGAAGACAACGCAGTCTGTGGGTGCGCCATTCTGGACGTCTTTCTGGTGGCATTCTTAATATCCGTAAATCGACTACGATGCCCATTGGGCGCGGCCTCCCGGCTATGGTGCCGACCCCACTCCCAGTCAGTGCCACCCTTCGTTACTTGGGTATCGAATTTACGAGCTCCACACACCGCACAGTGGCCCCAGCTCACCGGCGGCTTTTGCAGTCGATTCGGCACAATGTCCGCGGTCAAGTGCACCGCAACTTAAACCAACTCCAATGTGTCTCCTATGTCAACATGTATGTCACCCCTAAACTGGTACACGTCGCCCAGATCCTCCCAATGCCGTTACTCCTTGGCCGCCGCATCCATTCAGCCTTTGGATATTTCGTGTCAGCAGGGGCACTTTTCGAAGTCCGCTACAACACTCTAACACTGGCTCCTGCAAAAGGTGGCCTCGGACTCTTCAACGTGCGGGCACGATCTTCTGCACTCTTTGTCCACACTCTGTTGCGGCACTGGCAGGGGCGGTCCCGTCCTTAACACGCAGTCTCTTAGATATCCTCCGACCAGCTTCTCTCGATCCACCGATCAATGTGGCACCTATTTCTCCATTATTGTACACGTCGCCAATTGTTTCATAGAACTCAGCTACGTTCGGGCCGATCTTCCAGTCACCCGTCCTCCCCATACAAAAGATTATTATCGTTTGTTTGTGCTGTCCAACCCTTGCGACCCCATGGTGCTACAGCATCCTGACATTAACTGGCGCACGGTTTGAGGGTGTGTGCATGCACCCTTTTTACCGTCGTCTGTGTCTGCACTCTGGTACGTTTTAGTCTATGGAAAATTCCCGACTAATAGTCGACTTTATCGCATGGGACTGGCCACCTCCCCACTCTGCCCTGACTGTCAGCTCGAAGACACCGACGAGCACCGTCTTACGTGCCCCCTGAAACAAAACGTATGGCTCCTCATCCAACGAATCGTGGGTTTTTACCTCCGTGCCCAGCCAACGACGGTAACCCCGGATTTCCTGTTGTTGCCCCAGACATTTCACTACCCTCTTGCTAAGCACCATGCCCTAATCTGATTTCGAGGACAGGCTTTAGAATACCTCTTTCAGAGTGGTCCGCACACTTCTGGTACAAAGTTGTGACCGCGCATAGCACCCTCACCTGAAAACCATCTTACCGACAAACTTTTGCCGGTTATCTCCGCAGCGTCTTCCTTGAGACCCCCCTCAAAGTTGGGGTGTACCATACCTACCTGCCACATGATACCCAAAAAAAAAAAAAAAAAAAAAAAAAAAAAAAAAAAAAAAAAAAAAAAAAAATTAAGAAAAGGAATAAGATAGAATATGTTATATTTTGTTGTATTTAATGTTTTTCTTTTTAATATTTTTTTGTTTAACTAACAGACATTTGTATATGTTTAAATGGTACCTTGAAGAACTCTTACATAGTGAATATATATGTACTTTTAGTTTGTTCAATACAAATTATAAAAAAAAAAAGAAAAAAGAAAACAGAATGTGTTATATTTTGTTGTATTTAATGTTATTATAATAATTTGTTTACCTAACACTCATTTGTATATGTTTAACTGGTACCTTGAAGAACTGTTGCTTTGTGTACATATATATGTACTCTCCGTTTGTTAAAGAAAAAAAGAGCGCTTACGCGCTGCTTAAAGAAAATGGATTAAAAAAAGTGATCAGCTCGCCGGACTGTAAAAAAAAAAAAAAAAAAAAAAGGCCCGGGTTCGATTCCCGGCTGGGTCGGAGATTTTCTCCGCTCAGGGACTGGGTGTTGTGTTGTCCTAATCATCATCATTTCATCCCCATCGATGCGCAGGTCGCCGAAGTGGCGTCAAATCGAAAGACCTGCACCAGGCGATCGGTCTACCCGACGGGAGGCCATAGCCACACGACATTTCATTTCATTTCATTGCTCGAAAGACATTCTGACAACACATTATACACTAATTGTCTCTAGCAGAGTTCAAGCCGTCATAAAGATGAAGGGTGGTCCGCTGTTTGATGCCCAGATACTTTTTGTCACATTATGTACATACATAGGTCACCCACAATAAAGTGCATAAAATTGTTTTGAACCATCTGCATACCTGTGTGGGTCCAGGGGACAACGGAAGCAAAGGAACGGTATAGTGAATCCATTCATACTGTAAAAATGGATGTACATATATATGTTCCACATCTCCTCCTAAACCACTCGACCGATTTCAGTCAAACTTGTTACACATCTCACTTACTGTCTGGAAATCATCTCTGTGGGAGTAAGAACAATTTATCTATCAAAGGGGTGAGGGTGGTGGTAAAAAGGAGTCTAGCCCACGGCATCCAAAAAGCTATGTTTTAAAAATCTTAAACATGGCTGCGATTCAGCAAATGTATAGATTTGAAAACTAGTTCAAATAGCTCTAAGCACTATGGGACTTAACATCTGAGGCCATCAGTCTCCTAGACTTAGAGCTACTTAAACCTAACTAACCTAAGGGCATCACACACATCCATGCTCGAAGCAGGATTCGAACCTGCGACCGTAGCAGCAGCGCGGTTCCGGACGGAAGCGCCTATAAATTTGAAGAATGTAAAATATCAGCTAACCAGTTGCAAACCAAAGGCTTACTTCGCTCTTGACCTACGTTTCGATATTTATAAAAATATCTGCTTATTCGGGAAGCTAATGTAATTTACCACCATATGATGTAACAAAGCCCGCTCCCTGTGCAGAAGGTATTTTTTATAAATATCGAAGCGTAGGTCAAGGGCTAAATAAATGTTTGATTTGCAACTGCTTGGCTGATTTTTTAACCTCTTCACCTACCTTTTAGTCATCCAGTACTTGAGAGCACATACTGACTTGGAACCAACTTTACACATAATTCAAATTTTCACGCAACTTTTTCCCACTGACAATCCCCACGTAATGATGAAAGGAAAAAAAAGTTCATCGCTTACTGTATTTTTACTGTTCCTGCAATGAAACTGCTGTATTAAGCACGACGTTTTAATTTTTACTTGTTTACTGCTATCTGTATTCACGACAAATTTTTAAGACAGTATTTACATATCCCACCTAACGTACCAGCAAAATTATATGATTGTACGACTCATTTTTCAGGTGTTATGACATCATACAAGATGTTTTAAATTGTTATTTCTTTACTACTAATTCTAGTCGCAACACACAGGTCGCATTGTACTACACGCGTTTCAGCTATTACAAAGTCATAAACATTGAGCTGCGTAAAAATGAAACTGCTGGGTGAGGTTTGGTACCGATACGGGGAAATACGTGTAACATTACGTGTGAAATATATTTGACATGTGCGTACGCAGGCAAAGCCACGAGTAGAAAGCTCATCGTAGATCCCTGGAACGATTTCAACCATTTTTGCCAAGCGTATTATTTATGATCCGGAAAGAAATATAGTGTGAGTGAGAACCACCAGCATTCCAGTGTTGTGAGCGTAATAACGTGGAGGGAGAAGGAACGAGGAGGAGATGGACAGATGGTGAAGGGGAAGCAGGAGGTGGACACAGGTAGTGGGGTTGAGGAGATGAATGGAGAGAGGGAATGAGCGAAATGGAGAGAGAAAGACAGAGAGAGAGAGAGAGAGAGAGAGAGAGGAGAGGAAGAAATGGACAGAGACAGGAGAAGAAATAGAGAGGCAGATGGGAGAGAAAGACATGAACAGAGAGGGTGAGGGGTAATGGACAGAGAAAGGGAAGAGGAGGTGGTGGTCAGAGAAAGGAAAGAGAGAAGAGAAACAGGGGTTGAGGAAGGAAGTTGGGGAAGGACGAGATGCACAGAGAGAGGGACTAGAAGGATATTGTGAAATGAAAACAGAAAAATAACTAAGATTGAAGACCGTTCTTTTAAATGTACATAGTTGCATATACATGTGGACTAAAATCAGCTACTGTGTAACAATCACTGCCCTTATTCTCCCCCAACTGAGTTTTAGCGTGCTTGGATCAGGATCATTCCCCTCACGACAAACTGCAAGTTTCAGCTGGTCCCAAACATTCTCAACTGGATGCCTGTCAGCACATTTTGGGAACCTTTGCTCGTCTGATTCCTACCTCCTAGTCCACAGCGAAAGCAAAGAGAGCTTCACTCCAAGTTTAAACGCAGCCAAAACCTCTCAGACAAACAGAACCTAAACGACGTCAAAGTTAGCGTAAGGAGGGCTATGCGTGAAGCGTTCAGTGAATTCGAAAGTAAAATTCTATGTACCGACTTGACAGAAAATCCAAGGAAGTTCTGGTCTTACGTTAAATCAGTAAGTGGCTCGAAACAGCATGTCCAGACAGTCCGGGATGATGATGGCATTGAAACAGAGGATGACACGCGTAAAGCTGAAATATTAACACCTTTTTCCAAAGCTGTTTCACAGAGGAAGACCGCACTGCAGTTCCTTCTCTAAATCCTTGCACAAACGAAGAAATGGCTGACGTCGAAATAAGTGTCCAAGGAATAGAAAAGCAACTGGAATCACTCAACAGAGGAAAGTCCACTGGACCTGACCGGGATACCAATTCGATTCTACACAGAGTACGCGAAAGAACTTGCCCCCCTTCTAACAGCCGTGTACCGCAAGTCTCTAGAGGAACGGAAGGTTCCAAATGATTGGAAAACGTTCGATACAGTTCCGCACTGTCGCTGATAAACAAAGTAAGAGCCTACGGAATATCAGACCAGCTGTGTGGCTGGATTGAGGAGTTTTTAGCAAACAGAACACAGCATGTTGTTATCAATGGAGAGACGTCTACAGACGTTAAAGTAACCTCTGGCGTGCCACAGGGGAGTGTTATGGGGCCATTGATTTTCACAATATATATAAATGACCTAGTAGATAGTGTCGGAAGTTCCATGCGGCTTTTCGCGAATGATGCTGTAGTATACAGAGAAGTTGCAGCATTAAAAAATTGTAGCGAAATGCAGGAAGATCTGCAGCGGATAGGCACTTGGTGCAGGGAGTGGCAACTGACCCTTAACATAGAAAAATGTAATCTATTGCGAATAAATAGAAAGAAGGATCATTTATTGTATGATTATATGATAGCGGAACAAACACTGGTAGCAGTTACTTCTGTAAAATATCTGGGAGTATGCGTGCGGAACGATTTGAAGTGGAATGATCATAAAAAATTAATTGTTGGTAAGGCGGGTGCCAGGTTGAGATTCATTGGGAGCGTCCTTAGAAAATGTAGTCCACCAACAAAGGAGGTGGCTTACAAAACACTCGTTCGACCTATACTTGAGTATTGCTCATCAATGTGGGATCCGTACCAGATCGGGTTGACGGAGGAGATAGAGAAGATCCAAAGAAGAGCGACGCGTTTCGTCACAGGGTTATTTGGTAACCGTCAAAGCGTTACGGAGATGTTTAGCAAACTCAAGTGGCAGACTATGCAAGAGAGGCGTTCTGCATCGCTGTGTAGCTTGTTCGCCAGGTTTCGAGAGGGTGCGTTTCTGGATGAGGTATCGAATATATTGCTTTCCCCTACTTATACCTCCCGAGGAGATCACGAATGTAAAATTAGAGAGATTCGAGCGCGCACGGAGGCTTTCAGACAGTCGTTCTTCCCGCGAACCATACGCGACTGGAACAGAAATGGGAGATAATCACAGTGGCACGTAAAGTGCTCTCCGCCACACACCGTTGGGTGGCTTGCGGGGTATAAATGTAGATGTAGATGTAGACAACTCAGTGGACGATGTGTGTTTGAGCGTTTTGTTTTCAAAGACTTTCCCATCAACGAGTTGTTGGAGTTAGTGCTGGATCATGGATTGGAGGATCCTATCACTGTACTGGACAGCCCTCAAACTATCCTCATTGTGAAAGGCGTTGGCATCTATACATAATTAAAGCCCAAATCACGACTGACACATCACTCTCCTGAATCAATGGAACTTGTGAGTGAGACGCACCCATAACATTCAGTTTAGCCACAAAACCTTCACAGAGAACAAGACAAAGGAGGCATTAATGTGATGCCGTTTGTAAATAAATCTGATTTGAAGTTAAACTCTTGTTTTACACTCTCATTTGAACGCATTTTCACAATATATTTACGTAAAATGTGTTACACAGAGAAGTGGTCTGAGCTTCTGATGTAAAAACTTTTCACGATATGCAGACAGCATTATGCATGAAATGCGATCTTTAGTATGTTGTAGGCAAGATATACGAAATTTGTTTCACATTGTTGTTGAACAAGTAAATGGGACATTCAGTGGAATGATTGTACATCTGAGTTGCATGAGTTATCTAACGTCAGACAGGAAGCAAAATTTGATAAATTTCTGGATAATTTTTTAGAAATTATTGGAATATTTTCTTAAGATTTTTATGTGAAAGATTATTATGTGAAATGTAGTACGAATTTTTCTGATTCGTGGGTTTACATTTAACAAGTAAATAATATCTTTACTGACATCCAAATTTTATATATAAAATTTATGAATTGTGCAGTTTATATATTATCTTGACATATTGATATTATACGAGAATATATATTTCTGCTGTGGTTTAACATATAATTTATATGGTACTACATTTGTTTTTCATTATATTGAAAGCCCGTGTATATTAAGCAGCCGCAGAACTGACGAAGCTCACACAACAAGCTGCAACATTGCAGAAGTATGCATCGAAATTAAAGTACACAAAAGCTATTGTCATTGTGAAGTTTTGCGTTTGTATAAATTGATATTATCTTGAACTTTTTTTCAATTCCGCTTTTTGTACAGATTGTGGGCCTTAAACATATATGGAAGCATTGTTTGGCAAACTATGGGAGTGCAAAAGACTCATACTATATTTTCAACATTGGATTTGTGTACACTTCTTAGCTTGAAATATTTTATGGCACTGACAGGTAATAAACATTCCCCTTAAAAAAACTATAAAAAAATTCTCTTTTGATTCGCGCAGATTAACCAACACGAGGTATATCTTTAATTTTTTTTCCCCTCAGGATAACGGCTGAAGATTCAAATGTCGTTGTGGTGTATGTCACTGCAGGGGACATTATCCTCACGTTCAGTCCGGCTTACCATAACATGAAGTTGCACACATCATCTAAATTTGAAATATCCCTTCAAGGTACGTTGAAGAAACAGAGTGCCCTTAAGTGTACTTAGAATATTGGTTTACTTACCTCCATTTCGCACCTATTTGACCAAAAGAGTATTGAGAAAGGGTTTGCCCAGAAAAGTTAAAAAACACGAACTACGCGACTCATGAGAAATATTTTTGTGAAGTTTATATGGCGTAAGAGAGGACTTAAAATGTAATCCATTTGTGATTTCTCATGAGTCGTTCCGGCATCGTTTGAATTGTTCAAAAGCTGTAAGTTTTTAGTATTTGCTACTGATATAAAGTTTCATACTACCCTTATTTTGTGGAATGAATCATTTTTTCTAGTAGGAGTATCGCCCAAAACGTGTCTGTCACTTTCTATGTTTACCACCCTCCTACTGAGCTGTGACAACAGTAAAGCACAAGCTGTCGTAGGTTTTTGAAAATGTTCCTCTATCAGTTTTATATCATGTGTGTCTAATGGTACACAAAATGTGTCCTCTACTGATTAAAAGTTACATTAGTTTTGTGCAATAATGTCTCCTGTAATCGTCGTACAATGATGTGGTATGTGTACACTTTCAGCAAACATTTAAATCGTCACTTTTTGCAACAGCACGCGTTAATGACGACTATATGAATATCCACTTTAGTGTTAATAATTCCCATTACTCTGTGTGTACTTACTGGAGTACTAGAAGCAATACCGGTTTGGAAAAGCCATTATTAACTTCCAAGAGAGCCGCATTAGCCACCAGCTTCTCCATGATAAACCTAGTGCTATGCTAGTTTGATGCTGCCTCAATTGACATTTCACATTTAGATGCTTCCTGATTCTGACAGCAAAAAATGGTTCAAATGGCTCTGAGCACTATGGGACGTAACTGCTGTGGTCATTAGTCCCCTAGAACTTAGAACTAATTAAACCTAACTAACCTAAGGACGTCACACACATCCATGCCCGAGGCAGGATTCGAACCTGCGACCGTAGGGGTCGCGCGGTTCCAAACTGTAGCGCCTAGAACCGCTCGGCCACTCCGGCCGGCTCTGACAGCAAAGCTAGGATTAATATTAAAATGGCATAAATAACATATTTAGCACAGAACACTTTTTAATCATAAAAAAAGCAAATAATGAAGGTCCTGGGTATTAGGAACGAGAATAACGACTAAATTAGCATTAAATTTAGGAACCAAATACTTTAGAAAGTAATGAAAGAGCGCTTCTGTCTAAGCAGCAGAGTTACACTGGATGGCCGAATTAAGGAAGTACTCTACTGGCTACTGAAATTGCTGCAACATTTAATTTTCGTGTACCATAGTTTATTCGGTAGTGTTTATTCGTGCATTCTAGTCAGGTGAAACAGCCCTCTTTATTTTAGTTGATTCCACGTTGTTCACCATCAAAATTCCAACATCATAAAGACAGCAAGCAAGTAACAACGAACTGAGGAAATGTAGTACATGATTTTATACGCGAATGACAAAAATAGCAGCGCAGCTCTACCAACCAGGTAGAAGTAATACCACGTATGTTACTAATACACCGAGGATTAAAAAAGTCGCAACACCAGAAAACGATTAATGAAGAACAATGAAATTTCGGGAATCAATTTTTTTAGGTAACATATTTAGTGATTAACAATGCAAGGTCGAAGGTTAGTAAGCGCAAGATAAGCCATTGTAAATGTGAAACGGTGGTTCATTAATAACCGGTGTACCCGCTAGAATGTTGAATGCAAGCATCAAAACGTGCATGCATCGTGTTTTACAGGTGCCGGATGACAGTTTTGGGGTGGAGTTCTATGCCTGTTGCACTCGGTCGGACAATACAGAGACGGTTAATGCTGTTTGTGGATAACGCTAGATTTGTCCTCCAACGATGTCTGTACGTGCTTGATTGGAGACCGATCTGATGATCTAGCAGGCCAATGGAACATGTCGACACTCTGCAGAGAATGTTGGGCACAACAGAGGTATGTGGACGAGTGTTATCCTGATGGAAAACACCCCCTGGAATGCTGTTCATGAATGACAGCACAACACGTCGGATCACCAGACTGACGCACAAATTTGCAGTCAAGGTGCGTGGGATATCATCGTCATCGCGAAATCGTACAGTCACGTGACACATTTTTAATCTGGAAAAGGGCGAGTATGCAACAAGGTAAGTATCCACACGAACAAGTTGCATTTCCGTTGTTATGTTTTAGAGCTGGATTATGACTATTAGGGCATGCCATTTATTACCTTGAGCAGGCCGTAGTGCTCCACACAGGTCTCTTAGCAAGCAACCACGAGATTCACCGCGCAGCAGAATTGTGACTGTTGCCATGCAGCAGCACGCTGTACGATATTGTCTTTCACGCAGAGAAGGGGTCACGGTGTTATTAAGGACACAAATCGCCTTTAAAGATAAGAAATATACTCATTTTGAGATGAAATCTGTATTTACTTACGCACTTTGGGTTGTAGCTCAATATCAGTGCTGGGAGTGGTTGAGAATTAATTTATTTGCGGTAGCGATAGAAACTGACTGCGAGAATAAACTCTGTGTTGTGCTTAAAGTTTATATATGCGCATGGTATACGGTCTCTGCTGATTCATACCTGCGCACAGTCTGGTTCTCTTGCAATAGGCCATCTTTGTACTGGAACTGTAGTTTACTAATATTTTCTCACATCAAAACTCAGAAGAGTGCTACTTGTGTAGGTGGCCACGCACGTCTAACGTGAGCAGTAAAGTTAAATGGGCTACTCAGGAGAGCGGCGTGCAATAGCAGCGATCCCGAGTGCTTAGGCTACAGTTTCGCATCACTACCATTTCATCACTGCATCACGCAAGTAAACTTATTAAACATAGGCATAGCTGGACAGACCTGAAAGATTAGATAAATTTAAAGGAAATTCTGATGAAGGGTAAAATTTCCTGAAACACATTAACATTTAATATTCAAGTAACATTCCTATTTTAACACTTCAAGTTTAATATTCAATGAAGTAAATCGCGATTTATATTTCTTTCCTTTTATTTTTCTTTGTCGCCAAATAAAAAACTGAACTTCAAGTCAGCGTCCCCGAGTCTGGGTGCCCATGTTGGTATAACCCGTGCGAACATCACTACTCGGAAAGAAGTCGATTCGTTCAGTCGGGTCTTTTTTTTTTTTTTTTTTTTTTTTTTGTAAGTTCCTTTGGGACCAAACGGTCCCTAGTGTTACACACTACTTAATCTAACTCAAACTATCTTACGCTAAGGACAACACACACACCAATGCCCGAGGGGGGACACGCACCTCCGACAGGGGAGCCGCGCGAACTGTGTCAAGGCACCCTAGACCGCGCGGCTACCCTGCTCGGCTTTGCCTTGTCGATGCGAATGTAGTTTAATACATTTTGCTGTTGTGCGAAGAGATTTCGGGTTTGCAGCCGGTCGTCGTAAGCCTCACTCGACGATATTTCCACTGGACACCTACCTGTCATCTTCAATGAGCCGCCGAAGACTGACGAACCGTTCTCCACTCCGCCCTACATAGCGCGCTGAATTGCCCCGCGTACGTCGGAGTCACGGTAGATATTAGTCACGGCAGCGGAACTACGATGATCAGCTATCTTAGGCGTTGCCGCCCGCCGGAGCCATCGGAGTATTCTGGCGTCTTCGTATAGAGCAAATCTCGCAAATGACGGGATTCCACACATTATCCAGCTGATAGCCGCTGCCACGGTTCATTAGATTCCCCGCGATGCGTATTTCAACGTATTCTTTTATAATGGGGTCCCAAAAAGGTGTTGCTGTGGCCACAATTAATGCTTTGTCGCACTCCATCGAAAGTTTGTTGGAAATATAATGCTCCGCTCAAATGGCTCTAAATACTATGGGACTTAACATATGAGGTCATCAGTCCCCTAGACTTAGAACTACTTAAACCTACCTAACGTAAGGACATCACACACATTCATGCCAGAGGCAAGGGGTTGCAAGAGGCGAGTGAAACGATTGTATTCTGTCAAGTGTTCTTCCATTGTGAGTGTCGTTTGTCCTATAAAGGAAATACCACACTGGCAACGTATTTTGTAAATTCCCGCCTTTTAAATTCCCGCCTTCCGCAATAACAAATTATCCTTCACTGATCCCAGCAAGTCCGTCATCTTGGATGCTAGGTGGAAAATCCCTTTCATCTGAAAATTACTAAGGATTCTTGCTGTTTTTCCCACGAAGGGAAGAAAAGCTAGGGACTTAGCTGGCACGTTCTCCTCTTTATCCACTCCCCAGTTTTTGCTTTTGGCTGAGAATCCTTTGTTAATTTGTCGGGTCGAGTATCCGATGTCTCTGAACATTGTCTTTAAAAGTGCAAGCACTTTAGGCAAACTGTCTGCGTCCAGAACTGTATGGGCTCTGTGTACAAGGGTTCTTAAACATATTCTGGGTCGGGGTGGGTGACGGCTATTTGAAGAATGTAAGTACAAATCAGTGTGAGTGGGATCACGACAAACAGAAAGTCCCAGACAGACGTCACTCTTCCGTCTGATTAAAACATCCAGGAATGGGAGAAAACCATCTTTCTCTAATTCCATAGTAAATCGAATATTCTTATAAATGTAGTTAAAATGATGTAAAAAGTACATTAACTTATCTTCTCCGAGGGGTCACAATATGAAAGAATCAACATACCTCCAAAAAACAAAACGTTTGCTTAGGAATCGTTGAGTCAAGTGGTCTCTCCTCAAAATCCTGCATAAAAAGTTAGCCACCAGGGGAGACAATGGGCTGACGATGGTGAACCCGTCAGTCTGTTCAAAATATTCTTTGTTGAACATAAAATAGGTTGAGGATAGTACGTGCCAAAAACAAAGTAGTGATTCCCGCCTGAAACTGTTTACCAATTAGTGCCAAGGAATCGGCAAGAGTTACCTTTGTAAAAAGAGATACTACATCAAAACTCAAAGATCCGAACTACTTAGGTGGAGAGCCTCCCAGTCTGTCGATAAAATCGGCTCAGTATTTGATGTGGACATTTGCCAACCAATGGCCTCAGCAAGAAAGGAAGATGTTTTGCTAAATCATATGTGAGGGCGTCGATATTACGCACTATAGGCCGTAAAGGATGACCATCTTTGTGCACCTTCTGGAGACCATACAGTGGTGGTGGAATCAGAGAAAGATGGTTGGCTCTCATTCCTTGATGTTTGGGTTAGATGAAAGATTGACGGCTGTCTGGGACATTCTGTTTACCGTAGGACCACCCCCACTGATTTATAGTGAAACAGGTCTATTGGGGTTTTCTTATTTTCATTTCTGAAATTTGTACATACTTGGGATGTTTCAAACGTAAATGACACTTCTGAATCACTTGTTATTCGCTCAGTCTTTGGTCTGACTAGCTGTGTTGCTGGAAGACGCGCTTGTTTTGTCATCTCTGCTTGGCAGTGAGGAGCGCGAGAGTTCTATTGTTAATACAGTAGTGAGACAGACGCCGAGCAGAGGATTATTGGCAATGTACAGTAAAGCTAAGTGCATTTGTGTTAAGTAAAATGATTTGTATTTGAATACTGTGAAACAGACGAGCAGAGTTTTGTTAGTGATTTAGAATGAAAATATTACGACGAGGAATGAAGGTAGGATTTTTATTTATTGGCGCTACAGTTGCGTGTAGTTAGGATTCGTTTATGAATGAGATATCCATATCCTGGAAATATATATCTTTTTATTAAAGACTGCGTTAATTTTCGCTGTTAGGTATTTTTCATGTTAATAATGATTTGACTAACATTTGTGAGATTAGTCTAAAAGTTTGGTATCAATGTTGCCCTTTGTCACTGTTAATGAGTATCGTAACATGAACTGCATACGAGTAATAATGTTTCAGATAATTTAAAAACAGTTTGTTAAAGGAATATTTCACCTAAGTGCATTGTTCACATCCTGGATCCAGCTCTAAAGGAATGTCTCACTCATTAATATGTATAAAATAGTTAACTTCTTGTTTGGAGCATTGCACTAAGCTCTTAACTACTATAGTTAGAAGTTTGCGGCTGTCGCACAGAGAACAGCAAGCACCGCGTTTCCAAGCAATTACTTTACGAGATAAGATATTTGCATTTCAGGATCAGTTTGTTACGAAAATTATGGACGCACAGGGACCATTTCACGAACAGTACTATCAGGCAGATCATTAAAGCACAGGGACCACTTCGTTTAATCAAAGAGATAAATAGGAAAGTTCAGGATTAAATCAGTTTGCTCATCTTTTAGAAAAATTAGAAAAGAGGGCCAAGTTGATGTACTCTCGCACGCAGGTATTTTTAGTTTCTGTCGCTGATGCAAATGCACGGTCACCCGAAGCTAAACAAGAGAAAAGTTACAACCAACCAACTAATCCCCAACGGAATCTCAATTCAAGCGAAAAGAATTATTTTAGAAAAGACTTCAACTTGGCGACTGCTCTGTTTGGTTCGGGCGCCGGGTAAACATTTGTGAATTTTGTAGTCAGATGAATGCACTGCCCTCTGTAACCTTTTGGTCGTAGTTAGCTGTTGCGCTGCAGTTATAAATCAATCATTTGTGTTTTCTTGCCGCGTGGGATTAGCCGAGCAGTCTGAGGCGCTGCTGTCATGGACTGTGCGGCTGGTCCCGGGGGAGGTTCGAGTACTCCCTTGGGCATGGGTGTGTGTGTTTGTCCTTAGGATAATTTAGGTTAAGTAGTGTGTAAGCTCAGGGACTGATGACCTTACCAGTTAATTCCCATGCGATTTCACACACATTGAGCATTTTTGTTTTTCTTTCCAATACAGGTCGACTTAAGTTCGATAATTTATTTTCTTGTGAATATTGTTCTTTATCGCGATCCCATGTAAGGCGCCAAACAGTAGTTCACGTACTAGTAGTCACAAACCAAGAACTATGTCCAATTCAGCAGAGAATAATACCGCGATTTCTGACGAATTATTGCATCCTATTTTAGACAATCACACAAACTCGACAATGCAAGATGTACAGTCTTCCTTCACAGACAGTAATGTTCCAACAAATATGGAAACTTTACTGATTACGGGTAGCAATTTATTTGCAAGTCTAAATATTTCTTTCGTCAAATATGCACCTACTTCAACTTTACTAGATTCCAGACAGGCGGAATCCACCACAACACATACATTGCAAAGTCAAGTCGCAACAGAAGCAGACAATGATAATAGCGATGAACAATCCGCTCATGAGTCAATGACTGACGGCAGTTCTTTACAGATCAATGATCTTGCGACTATGCTTCAGAAAACAACTAAATTCTAGCGACTCAGCAACAAGACAGTAACAAAATTCTATCAAGTCATACTGATCAAAAATCACGAAAGCACAGTGAAACACTTGAGAATCAGCTAACAAAACAAATTGATACGAAATTAAATAAAGTTTCTGACCATTTAAAAGCGCTTCCAGAAAACCGTAGTTTCAGGCTTTATTTTCGCAACGAGGTGTTGAAGTAGATAGTAAGATCAACAAAAAGAAAGTATTAATGTGTTCTGCGACATACTTCAGTTACTTGAGATTCAGAAATCTGACTGTTCTTTTCTTAACAAAAAATTCTCTCAAAAAACAGAGGTTACAATGGCCATAGGAATCAAGGTTATAATAGATAATTTAATAATAAACACAACAGACTATACGGCAACAGTCAAGGGTATCAGAATAATTACGGCGGGCGAAACAATTTCAATGGACAGCATTAGTACAGTCAACAACAAAACTAGAATTTTGCTGGCAACAACCAACAGTTTCAGCAGCAAGATAATGGCAATGACGATTCGTCTCAGCAAAATTACGGATCACAGCAGAATTGCAATAATAATAGTCAGGGACACAGTTGCATTCATCGGAATAATGAGCTACATTCCAAGCGTCACATACCATCCAACAGAGGCTACGACAACAGACAACAGAACCACTATCAAAATTACAGACATAATAACCGCAATCACAACAGGCAAAATGATAATTCTGGACAGCAGCAACACTGCGTATTAAATGACCCAGACAGTTGCTTCCATCCTTTTGACATACAATGACTAGAAGTTCAGCATACTGTAGATGTCCACAGTAAAACGTCATCTACAGCCAAAATGAACGCAGTAACACAACGTATTATCGCGTTAGAAGACATAAGAGACATTTTATTGCAGGAAAGAGAACAGCCACAAAAGAATGTGTACCAACCGATTATAAATATACAAATTGACTCACATAATTTCACCGCAGTAATTGACTCGGGATGTCCAGTTGCAGTGATTCGTGATGCATCATTTAATAATGGCAATGCGATTAGTTCTTACCCTACATTCCCATTACAAAAGACTAAAGTTAGAGGAGCAGTTTCTGGAAAAGGAGCAGGTGTAAAACTGCAAATCACTTAAAATTTACTATTCGCGGCGACACATTTTATAGAAATTTCTGGATCGTCTCACTTTTAACAACTGAAGTTATCCTACGTACGGATTTCTTGACAGAACATATTCTACTACGTAACAATAAAGAGAAAGTTGCATTACAGTTTGAGCAGAGCATTTCAGTGGAGGAACTTGAAATTAACAGATTAGAGCTTTTTTCGTGCACGAACAATACACTGACACATCTTTTGCTACCGACAATGCAGATGAAGAGTCTAATTTCGAAGTTTCGCAGACATTCCAAGGATTGGGGGACAACTGTGAAGTAGCAACAGTCGAAGACAGACAACAGTTACGAAACGTTTTACAATGACATTCACATGTCTTTGACAATGTACCCTGTACTACGCAAGGATTTGTGTAAAAATTCCAAGTAAGAGGTTTGTTTCAAGGCATTACTCAGTACCTTTTATTTACAGAGACAACGTGAAACAAGAATTAGAATTAATGCTACCACAAGGCATTACTGAACCGGCCAAGTCCCTATATCAACCCACTACACGTGATTCCCAAAAAAGATGGATCGTTGAGGCTTGTGTTAGATTCACGGCAGATTAATGAGATTACAGATACAGAAACAGATAGAGCACAGACGCTTAATGAATTGCGACAGAAGTTCATGGAGCATAGTATTTTCGACGTTAGATTTAAAGTCTGGATTTTAGCAAATAGAATTTCATCCCAATTTTTTAACTACGCTGCTTCTTAAGCTTCGGTAATTGTTGCCAGTTCTGCAAATTACCATCAGATCTTATAATATCAGCAGCAGCTTTCATTCGTGGGATAAATACTATTCTCCCATCAGATTTAAAAGAAAGGATCACAACTTGTATAGATGACATATTTCTTGCGGAAGCAACTTGTCGTAAACACAACAGTACATACTGGATACATTCTCACGCCAGGGTATTACAGTCAATTAGATTTCGGAAAATTTCATCTGGTAAACTTTTATGCCATATCATCTCTGTTGGCGAAATTGAACCTGACCCAGATAAACTTCAAGCTATCCGAGACTAGCACTATTCCCACAGCTAAGAAACAACTATGAAGTTTTCTTGGCCTCAAAAATTTTTCGGCTTTTCGCTCATTATACGGCATGGGATGTATCAAGACTTTGTTAGCTAAATGGTAAAAATTCAGTTTGGTTCTGGGATGGATTTCTTAATTTGAAACGTGCTTTATTGAATGCCCGTCTATTATCACACCTAGATATTTCCAAAGACTTTTGTATTGCAACAGACAGCTTTAAAACGGCAATTGGAGCTCATCTATTTCAGGAAATAGAAGAAAATGGAGTGATCGTCACGGAAAGCAGAAAGAAATTATTCCACTACAGAGCTCTAAACATTATCATTCATCTGGGCTTTTCCCAAAAACTTCGTTATTTCTTGTATGGCAATCATACGGAAGTGTATACAGGCCACCGTG
The DNA here is from genome assembly GCF_021461395.2 of Schistocerca americana. Taxonomy (NCBI): domain Eukaryota; kingdom Metazoa; phylum Arthropoda; class Insecta; order Orthoptera; family Acrididae; genus Schistocerca; species Schistocerca americana. The sequence goes on along the minus strand of NC_060124.1, from coordinate 261,384,677 downwards.
CAATTCAGTTCTTCATGTCTGCTAAATTTTCACATGATCGACTGGGATGGACAAGCGACTATTAAATGAAATTGCGTGCATTTAGGGCAGCCTCTCATTTGTGTGACTGGATGCGTGATTTCCACTCAGAGAGGTCACACAGTTCGTAGTGATAGACGGTAAATCATCGAGTAGAACAGAAGTGATATCTGGAGTACTGCTAGGTAGTGTCATAGGCCCTCTGCTGTTCCTGATTTGCATAAAGGATCTAGGTGATAATCTGAGCAGCTCCCTTAGATTGTTTGCAGATGATGCTGTAATTTACCGTCTTGTAAAATCATCAGACGATCAATTCCAATTACAAAATGATCTAGAGAGAATTTCTGTATGGTGCGAAAAGCGGCAATTGGCACAAAACAAAGGAAAGTGCGAGATCATCAACATGGGTACTAAAGGAAATCCGATAAATTTAGGGTATACGATAAATCGCACAAATCTGCTCTCAGTTCGGCTAAATACCTAGGAATTATTATTACGAGGAACTTAAACTGGGAAGACCACATAGATAATATAGTGGGGAAGGCGAAACAAAGACTGCGCTTTGTTGGCAGAACACTTAGAAGATGCGACAAACCCACTAAGGAGAGAGCCTACATTACACTTGTCCGTTCTCAGCTGGAATATTGCTGCGCGGTATAGGATCCTTACCAGGTATGATTGACGGAGGACATGGAAAAAGTGCAAAGAAGGGCAGCTCGTTTCGTGTTACCGCGCAATAGGGGTGTGAGTGTCACTTACATGATACGCGATTTGGGGTGGCAGTCACTGAAACAAAGGCGGTATTCTTTGCGGCGCGATCTATTTACGAAATTTCAGTCACCAACTTTCTCTTCCGAATGAGAAAATGTTTTGTTGACACCCACCTACATAGGGAGAAATGATCATAATAATAAAATAAGAGAAATCAGAGTTCGAACGGAAAGGTTTAGGTGTTCATTTTTCCGACGCGCCTTTCGAGAGTGGAATGGTAGAGAAGTAGTATGAAAATGTTGCAAAATGGCTCAAAGCACTATGGGACTTAACAGCTGAGGTCATCAGTCAATGGTTCAAATGGTTCAAATGGTTCTAAGCACTATGGGACTTAGCATCTGAGGTCATCAGTCCCCTAGAACTTAGAACTACTTAAACCTAACTAACCTAAGGACATCACACACATCCATGCCTGAGGCAGGATTCCAACCTGCGACCGTAGCAGCAGCACAGTTCCGGACTGAAGCGCCTATAACAGCTCGGCCACCACGGCCGGCGAAAATGGTTTGATGAACCCTCTGCCAGGCACTTAAGTGTGAATTGCAGAGTAACCATGTAGATGTAGAGAACTTTGTCTACATGAATTCAGTCTTACAGTCGTCCATATTCAGACTCACAAAATGTCTGTATCAAGATCTCTTACTGCTTCTCAAACGACTGCTTCCAAACAAATTTTGTCATTCCAACTTCAATCTTCTTTACGTCCAGCAACTTGCGTTTGAAAACGTAGTGTCTTCTGCATTAAAATATACTGCCAAACAACAGGATAAGGATCCAATGTGGAAGAATATCAAACAAATATAGAATAACAAACAAAATTCTACTATCAGATATAATTGCCTGGTACCAAATCACATCTTTTCCAAACGTGTGAAACCCGACTGTAATACTTGGCTTTTCTGTATTCCTGAAGATGTCAACAGATTGATGTGGTGCGTATATCTGAGTGATGCTCATTACGGACCAGGAAAGTGTTTCGTCATACTTCGTCAGACTTCCCAATTCATGCATAGAGAAAGAATTAGGCGAAATGCAAACTGTGCCAGCAAGCAGAATCCTCCACTACATGACATTTGTCTTCACTTTTCCCAATTATCCCTATTAAATTACGTCATTTAGCGGCGGTCTACCTCTACGGGCCTATTCCAAAGACCAAGAAGGTTTTTCGTACATACTTGTTGCAACTGAGCAAACGTCTAAATTTGGTTAGGCCTCTTCGCAGAGATACAGTTAAAACTGTTTCACCTGCATTCACTAATAAATTTTTACCACACGTATGACATGTAAAAAAGGCTATATCTGATAACGGGCCACAGTTCCACTCCGCAGCTTGGACACGTACACTACACAGCAGGAAGATTAAAGCCATTTTTATTTCCAGGTACCCTTCTGGAAAAATAATGAAAGAGATAGGAAATTATATAGACTCTATTGCCACAAACAACGCACTGAATGGGACAGACATATTCAGAATTTTTCAGGAAACCATTAATTCAATTCCTATTGATTCAAGTTTGCTCTCACCACATTTAGTTTTAAAGAATAAAAATCCAATAGACAAAATAAAAAGTCACAATATTTACGTCATCGTCAACTCATTTACATTGCAATTACTAATATAAAAAATGCGACTGAGAAGAGGAAAATGCTACAAAATAAGGTAAGTCACACTAGGATATTTGAAGCTGGACAAAAAGTTTTAGTTCGAGGACAACCATTCTCTTGTAAAGCAAAAAACAAGTGTCAGAAATTTGCATTACTTTATAAAGGACCGTTTCGGATTCCACAAATTTCACATCCCAGCGTATAACATCTTGAAACACTCAGAACTGATGCTTGAAGAGGTCTTTTCACAACGCCAATACAAAACCGTTCATTGAATAATTATTTGGCCTTCTTTTCCCTAATGATGACAACAACGCACTGATATCTAACAGTCACGTTGTGACGACACGTATATTATTTTTTTAATCTCAACAATGCGTGCATAGTTAGTAGTTAAACCTTTTATTTTATTCACATGTATGTGTACATAAGAATAACACGTTTTTGTCTCATGCAGTATTATAAGTCCTTTTCACTGTGTCAATACTTTTATGTAACAGATAGATTGATCATCACAGAGCATATATATCATGTTCTAAGGTAACTGATGCAGATCATTACAAGCCATAATTTTACGAGCAAATGTTACGTAAAAGAAGGCAATACTGATTTTTTCGTCAAAGACACAAAAGCAACACGAGAAACAATAACATTGAATTTTGTGTGTCGATCTGCATTTTTCTCTTACAGGTTAATGTACAGAAATATGCAACAAGGGATTACAGATAGGAATGATAAAACAGTGTATACATATTTGCGCAGATATAACATGTCCTGGGAGGAGATATTTAATTTCAGCGTCTTGCACTGACGTACTATAACACTTAGATATACTCAGGATTTCTTCATTGACTATAAGGATTTTACTATAGGTGGCGTATATGAAGTGACGATTTAAGCGTTTATTATACATGAAGCGTATGAACCAATGATTTATGGATTTTTATAATGAGGATATAATGAGATAATAAGAAGTGAGTACAGCGCACTGTTTATGGTGATTCACAGACGTTTATAATTTATGATATGAAGTATGACATATTGGTGTTATAGATTGTTTTTCCTTTGTCGCATGAATTGTTGATTGCGTTTTGTTGTGTTTCTCTGATGAGTAGTACTTCTAATGGTTTGCGATAAGGTGTTGCTGCAAAACTGTAATACAACAGGATGGGGGAACTTTCCATACAGCCAGCCGAACTTGGAGCACATTTACACACTCTTCACGTCTAACAGAGTTGTTAGGAGAGGACAGTCGGGTCACTGCCCCAACTGGCCACACAGGTCACCTGATCTGTCAGTGTGTGATTACTTTGTGTGGGAGCTTTCAAGTGTAAGGCGTATCGCAACAACGATCATAGGTTTCAAGAACTACAGTGGAACATTTCGGATGAGGTTGCAGCAGTTCTAGCAGTCCTGCTTCGATCCACCTCGAGGACCCAAAAGTGCCAAGGTACGAATGGTGGTCACGTTCAACATCTGCTAGAGTCAGTTTAGTACTGCACTTCCTCCCCTCTGCTGTGTTTCTTTATACCCTGAAACTCTGTTCTCCAGAGAGGTTGTTATATAGCCACAAATTACCTAAAAATATGTAGTAACATGTTTTTCTGCTATACTTTATGTGCACACTAACTAAAGCTTCGTTATTTTATATCTTTCCTAGTGTTCCAAGTGTAATGATCAGACTCGAAAATTGGCACAGCGGAAAGAAGCCTGCTTCAGCAGTACAGGTCAACGGGTATCAAACGCAGTTGACTCTCGATAATTCGAAGTTCAAGGGATCTAAAAAAATGTTCAAATTTAACTATGGATGAGCGATATGGTATCACGAACAAGTCTCAGTAAAAGTTAACAAATGGTATTGTACTTTCAGTACCAGCAGAATTTTTTCAATAAGGGAAGTAACAAGTGCCAACTAGAACACTATACTGGGTCACGGTTGAAGACTGAAATAAAACTCATTGACCAGAGGCCTCCTCGACGGCGCTGGTCACAGGTAGCAGCGTGCATCCGAAACCGTGTGGCCGCCACTGTCGTAATCTACGCTAAGCAGACCCAGTTCTGTTAATTTTTCTAACTAAGTTCAAATAATTTTGCAAGTGATTCGCATTTAATTCATTTGCTGAAGTAATTTACGTTTTTCATATTCACGATGTTTGATAAGTTTACTTGAGTTATGTGATTTCTGTAATACTCTATTTCCGATACTGCATTACTTCAAAGTAGCAATGTCAGACTTAAAATCATCTCCCCACATACATTAAAGGGTAACTAATAAAATTCAGTGCGTCTGTTTTGATCATATTGTTATCCAGTGCATAAGCATGATGAGGTACCCAGCCGTGTTGTGCCTGTAATGATAATGCGTGAAACCTCATGTGGTGCAGGGAGGTTTGCCTCTCCTGGTAACCATTTCACTTGTATTCTTCCACGTATAGCAATTGTCTTCAATCATTGTGGGGCTACTCGTGTGAACCTGCAGTTCACATACTTCCCCAAATACACTGACGAAAAAAAAAAAAACCGCGACACCAACAAGTAATTAATGTAGAGCAATGAAATTTCTAAAATATATTTGTCTAGATAACATATTTAAGTGATTAACGCTGCAAGGTCACTGGTTAATGTAGCACGAGATAAGCCGTTGCAAATGTGAAACGCTGGCATTAATATCCTGTGAAACTCCCAGAATGTTGAATTCAAGCGTGCAAACGTGCGTGCATTGTGTAGTGCAGGTGCCGGACGTCAAATTGTGGGCTGGGGTTCCATGCTTGTTGCATTTTGTCGGTCAATACAGGGACGGTTAATGCCATTTTGTGGATGAGTCCAGAGTTGTCCCAGGATGTTCCTATGTGCTTGCTTGGAGACGGAGCCACTTAATCGAGCAGGACAAGCTAATGTGTCGACACACTGTAGAGCATGTTGGGTTGCAACAGCGGTATGATGAGTATTATCCTGTTGGAAAACACCTCCTGGAATGCTGTTAAAGAATGGCATCGCAACAGACTGATATACAAATCTGCAGTCAGGTTGCGTGGGATAACACGAGAGTGCTTCAGCTTTCTTATGAAACCGCAAACCGGACCGTAGCTTCAGCCGACACATGGCCATCACTGGCAGCGTGTGAGAACCAGCTATCATCACAAAACACAACAGATGTCCATCTTGCCCTCCAGTAAGCTCTCGCTTGACACTAACGATGTTGCGAAGGGCGGTGGTTTGTGATCAGCGGAATGCACGCTACGGGGCGCCCGACTCGTAGCTCTCCTTGATGTAACCGATCAGTAACAGTTCTTCGTGTCACTCTGGCGCCAACAACTGCTCAAATTGCTGCTGCAGATGAAGTACTCATCTACATGTTACTTGTGCTTCCTAGTGTTACCATGCTTCCATATGAATGCACGTTTAGGCTAAGAAATACTGTTTTTTTTTCGGGTGTGTATGTAGGGATTGGTAAATGTCTTCCAACATTCACACCACTGCAATTCCCATTACATCATCGTATAGACGAAAATAACGACTACCACAATCGCAGTGGTATTCAGTGATGAATCTGTCTTCCACGTCTGTGGCAAAGTTAACCATTATAACTGTCGAATATGGGAAACTGACACTCCAGGAGTGAGACGCCCGCTAAACCCGCAGGGAAGAACAGGTGATTAGCATTATGGAAAGGGCCAAATAAGGTGTCGGTCAAGTTGACTCAAAATTTTAATTTATTATAGTTTAATAACACCAGTAAACCAAAACGGCACATAGCCGAATCTTTAGAGCTACGAGTTTCAAAAAGGCAATTATTTCACGGCTGAGGGCCTCCAAACAAAAAATCTTAAAAATTAACAAAATAAAATTGCAGTTAAAATAGCAAATAAAACAATTAAAATATATATGGTATCACAGCTAGGCTGGAAAGCCTCAAGGCAAAAGTAGAGAGAACAAACATATGCAAGGTGCAATATAAGCGGTTGAGGGCCACAATTAAATTTGAAAATTTTAAAATATATTACCATAATCTTTTAAGGCAGGAGGCCACAATGTTTTTGCTTGAAGGGTAATTTCAAGAATAAGGTTTTAAGCGGCTTAAGGGCCACAATTGATTTTCCAAAATTCAGAAATACTCGTACATAAGTTCCAGTAAAAACAAGATTCTTTAAATGATTGCCTATGATAGATTATAAACAGACAATTAAATACCGGTGAGAAGGACAATAAAGAAAACGGCACTCAGCAGCCTCCAGGGAGGTCGGTCTGCCCTCATTGACTTAGCTGAGACAGGTGGTGAACCCAGCTATACTTGATACGTCGGAACACAGCCAGGGGACAGCCACGGACCGACCGACACAACGACTTGCTTGCCACCCATCAGTACATGAGAACACAAACACTAGAGGTTACGAAAGTGATAAGCCACAATGAGGTATGTATTAACTGTCGAAACCACACATCATGTTGGACAGCAACAACAGGTGAGGAAAGGACGCTGCCTGAAATTACGTTAGTGGCGAGAGCAGGTAACCGGAACACTAACGGCCACAAGGCAGAAAATTTCGCTGGTACACTCAAATTGTAGTCAACCAATATAGTTAACTGCACCGCATGGCGGCTAAATTTCAGCAATAGAAACACCCGGTGTTGTTCACAGGAAAACCTCCCAAACAGTGAACCACCTAAACGAGCCACACAACATGAATTGACGTGGTTTGGGTAGTTGAAACCACTACTGGACTTTGAAATCCTGGGTTGGCGAACCACGAAGCTCGTAGCGATCGGACAGCTCCACACACGCTCCGACACTGCGGAGTGACCGCCAGCGGACCCAGCCGACTGCACCGTGCGGAGATAACTTCCAGGTCCACAGCAACCGACCGACTCGCGGCAGAATGCCGACAACATCTAAAATCGTCGTCAGTAGAAACAATGGCAACTACACACCCAACCTGAGAAACACTTGCACGAAGACCTGAATGATACCCAAGAGTAAGTAAGCACACACGAAGACAATCGGGAGTCGATGCATACACACAGCCGACTCATGAACGATCGGCGAGCCAAAACACGTCGCCCGGTAGGACGACTTACTGACGATCCACCAAGACGGTGGTCCGGCTCAAGTGATGCGTGGCGGAAATGGTCGGGTGAGCCATGTCGACGCAGACCTCACTGCTGCTCCAACCCGACTGCACTAGTGCCATATTACAACTCCCCTACTGGCAGATCCGGACTGCACTCCAGACGCGTTCCAGCTGACTGGCAGCCTGAACTCGCGACCTGAACTCCTTACGACAGACAATGACCGGGACGTCATAGCAGTCGAGCAAAGATACTACGAGAGGCGATCTATCGATACACGCTGCTAGCGCCGGTCATAGTTAGGCAAAGCAGAACCCAGTGACAGTAGTAATTTAAATTAACGTAGTGAGGTGGAAGTGGTTAGAAACAGGGTGCAAAGTACATGAAGGCAGAAACATGAGCCAAGGGACACCCTGAAAGTTAGTGTGTGATTATAATCACACGAACACGGTGTAATTTCTCCTTCTTGGGGTCTGCAGTGACAGGGCACACCTATCTCGACATATTGGCGAATTGTGCAGTTCCACACATGTCGCCCGACGCCATTTTCTGACAGGATGTTACCACATTTCTCCATGAGAGATTAGTTGAGCGTGGCATGGGAAAGGGTTCGTCCCTTGGATCCCTTGGCCTGCCTCTCTGGATTTCAGTACATTGGGGTTTTTCAAGAACGCTATTTACACAATAAGGGCAGGAGATTTGTTAGATCTGGGGCAACAGATGTACATGACAGCAGCCGCCACATCACATGTCAAGCGTATGAGCATGGGGCGAGAAATAGAGTATCTTTCCGATATCTGTAGGGCTACAAACGGTGCCCACCTTGAACTGTACCAAGATGTGTGAAGATATTTGAGTTCCTGTGTACAAAGCGGGACAAGTATAGTTATAAACGTTAATCGGTACAGAAATACACTACTCGCCATTAAAATTGCTACACCACGAAGATGACGTGCAACAGACGCGAAATTTAACTGACAGGAAGAAGATGCTGTTCTATCCAAATGATTAGCTTTTCAGGACTCTCACGCAAGGTTGGCGCCGTTGGTGACACCTACAACGTGCTGACATGAGGAAAGTTTCCAACCGATTTCTCATATACACTCCTGGAAATGGAAAAAAGAACACATTGACACCGGTGTGTCAGACCCACCATACTTGCTCCGGACACTGCGAGAGAGCTGTACAAGCAATGATCACACGCACGGCACAGCGGACACACCAGGAACCGCGGTGTTGGCCGTCGAATGGCGCTAGCTGCGCAGCATTTGTGCACCGCCGCCGTCAGTGTCAGCCAGTTTGCCGTGGCATACGGAGCTCCATCGCAGTCTTTAACACTGGTAGCATGCCGCGACAGCGTGGACGTGAACCGTATGTGCAGTTGACGGACTTTGAGCGAGGGCGTATAGTGGGCATGCGGGAGGCCGGGTGGACGTACCGCCGAATTGCTCAACACGTGGGGCGTGAGGTCTCCACAGTACATCAATGTTGTCGCCAGTGGTCGGCGGAAGGTGCACGTGCCCGTCGACCTGGGACCGGACCGCAGCGACGCACGGATGCACGCCAAGACCGTAGGATCCTACGCAGTGCCGTAGGGGACTGCACCGCCACTTCCCAGCAAATTAGGGACACTGTTGCTCCTGGGGTATCGGCGAGGACCATTCGCAACAGTCTCCATGAAGCTGGGCTACGGTCCCGCACACCGTTAGGCCGTCTTCCGCTCACGCCCCAACATCGTGCAGCCCGCCTCCAGTGGTGTCGCGACAGGCGTGAATGGAGGGACGAATGGAGACGTGTCGTCTTCAGCGATGAGAGTCGCTTCTGCCTTGGTGCCAATGATGGTCGTATGCGTGTTTGGCGCCGTGCAGGTGAGCGCCACAATCAGGACTGCATACGACCGAGGCATACAGGGCCAACACCCGGCATCATGGTGTGGGGAGCGATCTCCTACACTGGCCGTACACCACTGGTGATCGTCGAGGGGACACTGAATAATGCACGGTACATCCAAACCGTCATCAAACCCATCGTTCTACCATTCCTAGACCGGCAAGGGAACTTGCTGTTCCAACAGGACAATGCACGTCCGCATGTATCCCGTGCCACCCAACGTGCTCTAGAAGGTGTAAGTCAACTACCCTAGCCAGCAAGATCTCCGTATCTGTCCCCCATTGAGCATGTTTGGGACTGGATGAAGCGTCGTCTCACGCGGTCTGCACGTCCAGCACGAACGCTGGTCCAACTGAGGCGCCAGGTGGAAATGGCATGGCAAGCCGTTCCACAGGACTACATCCAGCATCTCTACGATCGTCTCCATGGGAGAATAGCAGCCTGCATTGCTGCGAAAGGTGGATATACACTGTACTAGTGCCGACATTGTGCATGCTCTGTTGCCTGTGTCTATGTGCCTGTGGTTCTGTCAGTGTGATCATGTGATGTATCTGACCCCAGGAATGTGTCAATAAAGTTTCCCCTTCCTGAGACAATGAATTCACGGTGTTCTTATTTCAATTTCCAGGAGTGTACAAACAGCAGTTGACCGGCGTTGCCTGGTGAAACGTTGTTGTGATGCCTCGCGTAAGGAGGAGAAGTGCGTACCATCACGTTTCCGACTTTGATAGATGTCGGGTTGTAGCCTATCGCGATTGCGGTTTATCGTATCGCGACGTTGGAGGGTAATACGGGACGCCGTGCTGGATCCCAACGGCCTCGTATCACTAGCAGTCGAGATGTCAGGCATCTTATCCGCATGGCTGTAACGGATCGTGCAGCCACCTCTCGATCCCTGAGTCAACAGATGGATACGTTTGCAACACAACAACCATCTGCACGAACAGTTCGACGACGTTTGCACCATCATGGACTATCAGCTCGGAGACCATGGCTGCGGTTACCCTTGACGCTGCGTCACAGACAGGAGCGCCTGCGATGGTGTACTCAACGACGAACCTGGGTGCACGAATGGTAAAACGTCATTCTTTCGGATGAATCCAGGTTCTGTTTACAGCATCATGATGGTCGCATTCGTGTTTGGCGACATCGGGGTGAACGCACATTGCAAGCGTGTATTCGTCATCGCCATACTGGGTATCACCCGGCGTGATGGTATGGGGTGCCATTGGTTACACGTCTCGGTCACCTCTTGTTCGCATTGACAGCACTTTGAACAGTGGACGTTACATTCGAGATGTGTTACGACTCGTGGCTCTACCCTTCATTCGAGCCCTGCGAAACACTACATTTCCGCAGGATAATGCACGACCGCATGTTGCAGGTCCTGTACGGGCCTTTCTGGATACAGAAAATGTTGGACTGCTGCCCTGGCCAGCACATTCTCCAGATCTCTCACCAATTGAAAACGTTTGGTCAATGGTGGCCGAGCAACTTGCTTGTCACAATACGCCAGTCACTACTCCTGATGAACTGTGGTATCGTGTTGAAGCTGCATGGGCAGTTGTAGCTGTAGACGCCAACCAAGCTCTGTTTGACTCAATGCCCAGTCGTATCAAGGCCATTATTACGGCCAGAGGTGGTTGTTCTGGGTACTGATTTCTCAGGATCTATGCACCCAAATTGCGTGAAAATGTAATCACATGTCAGTTCTAGTATAATATATTTGTCCAATGAACATCCGTCTATCATCTGCATTTCGTCTTGGTGTAACAATTTCAATGGCCAGTAGTGTATACAGGGTGTTGCAAAAAGCTGCGGCCAAACTTTCAGGAAACATTCCTCACACACAAATAAAGAAAAGATGTTTTGTGGACATGTGTCCGGAAACGCTTAATTTCTATGTTAGAGCTCATTTTAGTTTGTTCGTCCACCTACGCTCAATGGAGCACGTTATCATGATTTCATACGGGATACTCTACCTGTGCTGCTAGAACATGTGCCTTTACGAGTACGGCACAACATATGGTTCATGCACGATGGAGCTACTGCACATTTCAGTCGAAGTGTTCGTACGCTTCTCAACAACAGATTCGGTCACCGATGGATTGGTAGAGGCGGACCAATTCCATGGCCTCCACGCTCTTCTGACCTCAACCCTCTTGACTTTCATTTATGGGAGCATTTGAAAGCTCTTGTCTACGCAACCGCGGTACCAAATGTAGAGACTCGTGCTCGTATTTTGGACGGCTGTGATACAATACGCCATTCTCCAGGGCTGCATTAGCGCATCAGGGATTCCATGCGACGCAGGGTGGATGCATGTATCCTCGCTAACGGAGGACATTTTGAACATTTCCTGTAACAAAGTGTTTGAACTGACGCTGGTACGTTCTGTTGCTGTGTGTTTCCAATCCATGATTAATGTGATTTGAAGAGAAGTAATAAAATGAGCTCTAACATAGAAATTAAGCGTTTCCGGACACGTGTCCACATAACATATTTTCTTTTTTTGTGTGTGAGAAATGTTTCCTGAAAGTTTGGCCCTACGTTTTTGTAACACCCTGTATACACATGTTTTTGTATATCTCCAGCAGGGACAACCTATACTCAGGACGACAAGCTCTTCGCTTAAAAATGTGGAAATGTGAAAATAAAGACTTGTTACATCACTCATAAAACCATTGATTCCTTTCAGATTTTCGCGATCCTCATTAAAAGATTTGACACACTAACCACCAATTAATATTACTCCTATTTGTTAGAAAACTTGAAAATGGGGTCATTACCTCACTACAAATGCGTGAATACCTCTGTTGTGGCTACAACGTGTCAGCCTAATGCCTGCCGTAAGCCTTCACGGTCGGCGGGGTCGGAGCGCAGCACCGCTCGTTTGTCGGTTTCCCGCGGACACCTCTGTTACTGTACTGTTACTGCCGGAGCCGCCGCGGCCGCCGTTTCATGGGCCCGTGCTCGCGTGATTAATTTATCCATTACAATAGCCATTAATAGCTTATATGGACGTTAATTAGTGGCAGAAATTATGTGCCTCGCCAGCAGTCGGGGAGGGCGCCGGACGACGCGGAATGGCTCTGCGAGTGCGTGCCTGTCTCTACACGAGCAGAGCGCAGCTGAAGCTGACAAGGCGCGAGCCGGGCGCGCGACTGCGCGATAAAATTTACAGCGCGGCGCCGCTGCACGGCTGTGACGCAGCAGTGGGGCCGGCGCCTGTCGCAGGGTCGCTGCAAAGCGGTGCAGCGCGCTGGCCCCGACGTAATGCTGCAACTGGGTTCTCGTGTCACACACCGTGTCACAAGTACATCATTCATTCCCGACACGGCTACACAAAACTCTTTCGGAAAAGTACAAGGCTTATCACATTAACAAGACTATCATAACACGACGGAAATTGTCTGAGCAACCAGAACAAGGTTTACCTCAAGTAAGTAGGTGAGTCAAATGAAAACCTTAAATATTTTTTTAAGTATTATTTATTGTGCAGAAGTGGTAGAAAGCTCTATCACTTTTCAACATAATCTACATCTACATCTACATCCATACTCCGCAAGCCACCTGACGGTGTGTGGCGGAGGGTACCTTGAGTACCTCTATCGGTTCTCCCTTCTATTCCAGTCTCGTATCGTTCGTGGAAAGAAAGATTGTCGGTATGCCTCCGTGTGGGCTGTAATCTCTTTGATTTTATCCTCATGGTCTCTTCGCGAGATATACGTAGGAGGGAGCAATATACTGCTTGACTCCTCGGTGAAGACATGTTCTCGAAACTTCAACAAAAGCCCGTACCGAGCTACTGAGCGTCTCTCCTGCAGTCTCTTCCAGTGGAGTTTATCTATCATCTCCGTAACGCTTTCGCGATTACTAAATGATCCTGTAACGAAGCGCGCTGCTCTCCGTTGGATCTTCTCTATCTCTTCTATCAACCCTATCTTGTACGGATCCCACACTGCTGAGCAATATTCAAGCAGCGGGCGAACAAGTGTACTGTAACCTACTTCTTTTGTATTCGGATTGCATTTCCTTAGGGTTCTTCCAATGAATCTCAGTCTGGCATCTGCTTTACCGACGATCAACTTAATATGATTATTCCATTTTAAATCACTCCTAATGCGTACTCCAAGATAATTTATGGAATTAACTGCTTCCAGTTGCTGACCTGCTATATTGTAGCTAAATGATAAGGGATCTTTCTTTCTATGTATTCGCAGCACATTACACTTGTCTACGTTAAGATTCAATTGCCATTCCCTGCACCATGCGTCAATTCGCTGCAGATCCTCCTGCATTTCAGTTCAATTTTCCATTGTTACAACCTCTCGATATACCACAGCATCATCCGCAAAAAGCCTCAGTGAACTTCCGATGTCACTACAAGGTCATTTATGTATATTGTAAATAGCAACGGTCCTACGACATTCCCCTGCGGCACACCTGAAATCACTCTTACTTCGGAAGACTTCTCTCCATTGAGAATGACATGCTGCGTTCTGTTATCTAGGAACTCTTCAATCCAATCACACAATTGGTCAGGTAGTCCATATGCTCTTACTGTATTCATTAAACGACTCTGGGGAACTATATGAAACGCCTTGCGGGAGTCAAGAGACACGGCATCTACCTGGAAACCCGTGTCTATGGCCCTCTGAGTCTCGTGGACGAATAGCGCGAGCTGGGTGTCACACGATCGTCTTTTTCGAAACCCATGCTGATTCCTACAGAGTAGATTTCTAGTTTCCAGAAAGGTCATTATACTCGAACATAATACGTGTTCCAAAATTCTACAACTGATCGACGTTAGAGATAGTTCTGGACATCTGTTCGATGACCCTTCTTGAAAACGGGGATCACCTGTGCCCTATTCCAATCCTTTGGAACGCTACACTCTTCTAGAGACCTACGGTACACCGCTGCAGGAAGGGGGGCAAGTTCCTTGGCGTACTTTGTGTAAAATCGAACTGGTATCCCATCAGGCCCAGCGGCCTTTCCTCTTTTGAGCGATTTTAATTGTTTATCTATCCCTCCCACACGGTCAATGCTAGTCCTCCAGCGCTTACAAACTGCACAAATTCCTTTAGAAAAAAATTCTTTTGATAATCCGCGCAACCACTCATGCACCGCATGCCGTACCTCTTCATCGGAACGGAACTTCTTTCCTCCCATTGTGTCTTTGAGTGGTCCAAACATGTGGAAATCACTTGGGGCAAGGTCTGGTGAGTATGGTGGATGAGGAAGACACTCAAAATGCAGGTCTGCGATTGTTGCAACTGTTGTACTGGCAGTGTGGGGCCTTGCATTGTCATATTGCAAAAGGACGCCTGCTGACGGCAATCCACGTCCCTTTGATTTGATTGCAGGCCGCAGATGATTTTTTAGGAGATCTGTGTATGAGGCACTGGTGACAATGGTCGCTCTACGCATGTAATGCTCCAAAATGACGCCTTTTTCGTCCCAAAAGAGAGTCAGAATAACCTTCCCTGCTGATGGTTCCGTTCGAAACTTCTTTGGTTTTGGTGATGAGGAATGGCGCCATTCCTTGCTCGCTCTCTTCGTTTCCGGTTTTTGGAACGATTCTTGCAAGGAAGCCATCACCTTCTCGTTCAAAGCGCCGAAGAATTTCTTCACAAACATCAACACGTCGTTCTCTTATTTCAGGAGTCTGCTGCCGTGGCACCCATCTTGCAGACATTTTGTGAAACTGGAGCACATCTTGCACAATGTGGTGTGCTGACCCATGACTAATTTGTAAACATGCTACAATGTCATTCAGTGTCACTCTGCGGCTTTCCTTCACTATGGCTTCAACTGCTGCAGTGTTCTGTGGAGTCACAACTCGTTGTGCCTGACCTGGACGAGGAGCATCCTCCACTGAAGTCACACCATTTGTGAACTTCCTACTCCATTCGTAGACTTGCTGCTGTGTCAAACATGCATCACCGTTCTGAACCTTCATTCGCCGATGAATTTCAATACGTTTCACACCTTCACTATGCAAAAACCAAATAACAACGCTGTTCTTCCCTGGTGCAAGTCATAAGTGGGGCGGCCATCTTTATAGTGATATTGCGACGGTATGTGTGCATCTCCACTACGCTGCCACCTGCAGGTCATTCTGTACGCTGTTGTAGCATGCTTACCAACTTACAAGATAACGCCGCGAAATTTCGATTTGTTATTACAAATTTAAGGTTTTCATTGACTCACTCTCGTATAGTCCAATTTCGAGTACAAGGGCCAGTCAAATGAAAACCGAAAAGCCACCGCAATGGGGTCCTGGAATGGTTCCACTAAATGTAAGCGCCACACGCGTTAAAACATTTATTCCACTGGGAGGCGAGACGATCAATTCCTGTTTCGCAGAACGCAGTTTGTCGCTGACGGATTCGCAGCCTTGGAACTAAGAAGTTATTTTAATTTATTTTGAAGGCTACCAGTTTCGGTATTCCATTATGCCATCTCCAGGTCCCACATGCATCTCTCCACATAAACAATAATTTGCCATCTTCAAGTCCCACATGCATCTCTCCAAATAAACGATAATTTCGACTTGATAGCAAGTCTTCGAATGAAGCACTACTGAAATGATTGATTTCACGACATCCAGAGACATATGGCACTATATCACATTATCGTTTATTTGGAGAGATGCGTGTAGGACCTGAAGATGTTATAGTAGAATGAGTAGACAGGTGGCCTCCGAAATAAAATAAAGTAAAATCTTAGCTACACAGCTGTTGCAAATTTCATTGATACTGAAGATTACTTAACCAGCCGATGTCCCCTGTCCATGACGGATCAAAAGAGCTTGTCTTTCTTCAGGTCGCCCAAGACGTAAAAATCACGTGGTGAACGATGCGGGTTGTACGGAGGATGTTACAGTGTTTACGAACAAAAGCGCTGAGGTGTAGCCTTCATTCGGTTGGCAGGATGAAGCACCAGGTCGGATGATAAGAAGAAATTGAAGCAATTCAGAGTCGGGGTAAAATGGAAATGCCGTGTGGCTAGGGTCTGCCGTCGGGTAGACTCAGATGGTAGAGCACTTGCCCGCGAAAGGCAAAGGTCCCGAGTTCGAGTCTCGGTCCGGCACACAGTTTTAATCTGCCAGGAAGTTTCAGACTGTTCGCTTGATGAAAGTCTTTAGAGCTGACGCCACTTCGGTGACTTGCGTGTAGATGGGGATGAAATGATTATTATAAGGACAACACAACACCCAGTCCCACAGCAGAGAAAAATCTCCGACGCAGCCCGGAATCGAACCGGGGCCGTTAAGTATGACATTCCGTCGCGCTGACCACTCAGCTACCAAGGGCGGACACAGCTGCGGTGCTAGATTTGTTACCGAGAGGTCTGAACTACATACAAGTTTTACGAGAAGCTTTGGAAACTCACATCAGAATTCCTAGAGAGAAGGTGACGTACTTTTAGAGGAACGATACTGGGAAAATTTAGGGAACCGGCATTTGAAGTTGACTGCTGGATGATTGGAGGAACATACACAGTCGTTATTCCCTCACTAGATATGCGAGTCGAGCAGGCAAGAAACTGACTAGTAGTGGTACCAGGGTACCCTCCGTCATGCACCTTACGGTGCATTACATAATATGTACGTAGATGTAAATATATGTTTTGGAACACATCAAAAAATGTATAGAACGGAATAAATAGGGCGTTTCTGCTTATCCTATGTATCTTAATTGCTTGATAAGTGCCAGATACCACCGAAAATTAGATTTTCGTCAAGTAAAAGTCATTTTTTCACTGTTGAAGTGATTTGAATTTTAAAAAGTTTGCCTATTGAAGTTCTTATTTGTGCATAGTTTAGGACTTCAAAAAATGATTCAAATGGCTCTGAGCACTATGGGACTTAACATCTGGGGTCATCAGTCCCCTAGAACTTAGAACTACTTAAGGACATCACATACAGGGAGCGAAAGGCTATTTACAATTTGTACAGAAACCAGATGGTAGTTATAAGAGTCAAGGGGCACGAAAGGGAAGCAGTGGTTGGGAAGGGCGTGAAACAGGGTTGTAGCCTCTCCTCGATGTTATTCAATCTGTATATTGAGCAAACAGTAAAGGAAACAAAAGAAAAATTCGGAGTAGGTATTAAAATCCATGGAGAAGAAATAAAAACTTTGAGGTACGCCGAAGACATTGTAATTCTGTCAGAGACAGCAAAGGACTTGGAAGAGCAGTTGAACGGAATGGACAGTGCCTTGAAAGGAGGATATAAGATGAACGTCAACAAAAGCAAAACGAGGATAATGGAATGTAATCGAATTAACTCGGGTGATGCCGAGGGAATTAGATTAGGAAATGAGACACTTAAAGTAGTAAAGGAGTTTTGCTATTTGGGAAGCACAATAACTGATGATGGTCGGAGTAGTGAGGATAAAAAATGTAGACTGGCAATGGCAAGGAAAGCGTTTCTGAAGAAGAGAAATTTGTTAACATCCAGTGTAAAGTATCAGGAAGTCGTTTCTGAAAGTATTTGTATGGAGTGTAGCCATGTATGGAAGTGAAACATGGAAGATAAATAGTTGGAACAAGAAGAGAATAGAAGCTTTCGAAATGCGGTGCTACAGAAGAATGCTGAATATTAGATTGGTAGATCACATAACTAATGGGGAGATATTGAATAGTGTTGGGTAAAAGAGAAAGTTGTGGCACAAGTTGACTCGAAGGTGGGATCGTTTGGTAGGACGAGTTCTGAGGCATCAAGGGATCACCAATTTAGTACTGGAGGGCAGCGTGGAGGGTAAAAATCGTAGAGGGAGACCAAGAGATGAATACACTAAGCAGATTCAGAAGGATGTTGGTTGCAGTAGTTACTCAGAGATGAAGAAGCTTGCACAGGTAGAGTAGCATGGAGAGCTGCATCAAACCAGTCTCAGGACTGAATACCACAACTACAACAAAGGACATCACACACATCTATGCCCGAGGGAGGATTCGAACCTGCGACCGCAGCGTCGAGCGGCTCCAGACTGAAGCACCTAGAACCGCTCGGCCACACCGGCCGGCAGTTTAGAACTTCGTTTGTAAAATATATCTGCCCCCATGCTTTCATGTATTTCGTTTCTGTCGTTGGAGAACACTACTGGGATAACTACCAAGGCCTCCTGCAACCTTTTCATGTGTTAGGAAAAACAAAGTAAAGAACACAACGAAGATCATGAAAAGACGAAAGCATGATATCCAATTCTATAATGGGAGTGAGGTCATCCAGAACTATATACTTATATGGTAATGGTGTCTGTTCTGTCAGAAATACCAGAAGACCAGACACCATTCATGACCTGCAGCCGTCTAGAACATAATTACAGTTACATTAATACCTTCAGCTGCTAACAGGCGTTGACATATATCAACGGGGACAGGTGAAAATGTGTGCCCCGACCGCGACTCGAACCAGAGATCTCCTGCTTACATGTCAGACACTATCCATCTGAGCCATCGAGGGTACAGAGGACAGCGCGACTGCACACTCATTACTCGTGAAAGACATTTTTACCAAGTCCCGTAAGAGTCCGAAGAATATGTGTGCATCCGCACAACAGAAGAAAATGATGCTCGTTATTACCAGAACTATATACTTATATGGATATGGTGTCTGTTCTTTGCAGTCGGACTGTCCTCTGTGCCCTCGATGGCTGAGATGGATAGTCTGCCATTTAAGCAGGAGCCGGCCGTGGTGGCCGAGCGGTTCTAGGCGCTACAGTCCGATACCGCGCGACCGCTACGGTCGCAGGTTCGAATCCTGCCTCGGGCATGGGTGTGGGTGACGTCCTTAGGTTGATTAGGTTTAAGTAGTTCTAAGTTCTAGGGGACCGATGACCTCAGATGTTTAGTCCCATAGTGCTCAGAGTCATTTGAGCCATTTTTGTAAGCAGGAGATGGCGGGTTCGAGTCCCGGTTGGGGCATACATTTTCACCTGTCCCCGTTGATATATATCAACGCCCGTTAGAAGCTGAAGGTATTAATATAATTCTAATTTCATCCAGAACTGGTTAACTACCGATGAGCAGACACCGCCAGGCGTCCCAGTTTCTCTGCAGGAGCAGTGTGCAGCATACTCGAAAGTTTAGAACTCCGCAGTCGGCACAGTGTACAGAAAAATTGACGTCATAGACACACTCGCGTCGCGGTTGATTGCTGATTTGCACGTAAGCTCGAAAGCCGCACGCACTTGGAGTAGTCGACTTTGACGACAAAGTCGCCCGTGTGGACGCTGCAGCGGCGACGCGTGCCGGCAGCCGCCTCGACCCGCGCAGACTCGCGCCCGGCGCCGACTTAGCGCCGTCCCTGGCCGGACTAATTGTGTCGTGCGCCACGATAATTGAGCGCCGAACCCCAATTAGCAGCGGACAAAGGATCATCGGCGGGGCCGGCGCGCTGCCGACCGGCCGGGCAGAAGTGCCTCCCCGCACATTAATAAACCGCAGCATTTCTCCCGTCTCTCTCCATAGCGCGGCGCGTCTCACCTCGCACTGTGGACCGCTGTTCGCACATCCGTGACCAGCTTCAGTCACCTAGATGGTGCAGCTGTATTACTGTTTTTAATACGTTTTTCGAAAATCGAACCGATCCAAGTAACACAAATATGGCTTCATTCGTAAACCTATGGACAATAATGAAAATAAGCCTTTCTAACAAGACAAAAGAATCATGCAAAAGGTGCAAGGTCGATACACAGAACTACTGATGTGAACGCCACAAACTAAAAGGACGTAGTGAGATCTTCTTCTTTTTTTTTTTTTCTTTATTGAGTTTCGATTCCCCACGAAGGGGGCGGGCTGGCAGCAGCTTAGTAAGCCGCTCTTCAGCCTACAGAATTTGTTTTAAAAAGATGAAGAGAATAAGTAATAAAAGCTGGCGATAAAATCGGCGACTCAAATGGTAAAATGCTAGAAAATTGTGGAACTTAAAACATAAAACAAAGGGTTGATAATGCTAATAAAATACGTAGGAAGCAGAAAAATAATAGACAATTAAAAAATACGGTGACAGTCTGTTTTCTGTTCGCAAGAGATATAAAATTCACACCCAACGACAGCATGATATCTGTTTGCAACACTTTGGAAAGACGCACGACGCTGAACACTCATTTCAACACTGCACTAAAATGTAGGCACAATATGACATATCTCAGCCGAAGGCAGACAGGGGTAGCCTGGACAGATGATGGGAAAGAAAAGGGGGGAAGGAGAGGAGTAAACGAAGTGGGGGGAGGGGGGAAAGAGCCGATAGAGGACGAGGACCCATAAGAGGGGGGGGGGGGGGGAGCTGGGCAGATGCGACAGGGAGTGGAGAAAGGCAGAGGATGGGAATGCAAAAGGACTCGGGGGGGGGGGGGGAGGGAGGCAGAGAGAGGTTAGGTGGGGAGAAAACAGGGTGGAAGGAGGGAAGAGGGAGCCCAGGGAAAGGACAGAGGAAAGGAGGGGGAGATGAGGATTGAGTTGATTGGAGGGATAAATGGAGGGACAGAGGGCATAATCTGGGAGGGAAGCCACCTTGAGAAAGGAGATGAAGGTGTAGAGATGGAGGGTAGGGGGGACACAACAGCGAAGGTGGGACAGAGGGTGAGGGTTGGATAGGACAGGAGCAACCAGGGGATGAGGGGGGTCAAGGCGGCGGGAGGTGTAGAGTGTGCAGACATGTTCGAGGAATAGGAGCAGATGCGGGAAAGGAATCAGGTCATAGAGGATCCGCGTGGGGGATGTAGTGAGAGTGAGTCGGCGCTGCTGCGCACGTATATAGGCTCGATTTGCCAGTAGATGGCGCGGCAGCGACCGTGCCGTGTGTTCACTTCCTACAGCCGGCCTATAGTGCCCAGCCCGCGCCAATACAGTAGGTAGTTGATTTAAGTACAAACGCACAGCAACTCCGCACTCGACGCAGTAAAGCTCACAGGCACTAGTAGCTGGATGCAGAACACATCTCCGTCGTGTGAAGAGGGACCAAGGCGACAGAAGGGGTGCCAGCGGCCCGACGACTAACACATCCAGATGCAGATCTTAGTGGCGACAGCTGGTGCCAACAGCGGGGCAGGATGATGTGCTGGGGGGGGGGGGGGGGGGACGCCAGAGCGTAGGGCCAGAACACGTGGAGATGCAGGCATGCCCAAGGGTGGTGGACCCACAAGGTGCACGATGACGGCACCAGGGAGAAAGGTACCTATGGCACAGCTGATGATGACAAGGGGGCCAATGGAGGTGACCCGATGGGAACAGCAGGCTGTGCCAATGGATCCGAGGCTAGAGACTGACCAGCACCCCAGAACCCAGGAAGCTGGAGCATCAACGCACTGCACCTGGAGTTGGCAGCAGGTGCCAATGGTCTCGAGGCAGAGGCTGGCGGGGACAGCTGCTGTGAAGGGGTCTACACTCACGAACCGGTGGCTTCTGGTGGCTAGCAGGTGCACAACTAAGCAAAGTGGCATGCTGTCAACCCATCAGCTATATAGACGTCCCCGGCGGCGGAAAGCAGTGGCTGGCTTCCAATTGGGCCGGCGATCAAACCCTTGTGCCCACACCAGCAATCCCGGGATGAAGTGACTGGATGAACCCGACTGTGTCAGATGCAACACAGTTCACAGAATGTGGAAGAACATGCTTGGCTGAGCGTTATGAACCCCAACTTACCCAGGATCTGCTCCAGCAAAGGTGTGAAGTAAGAGGTGCTCAGAAGACGGAGAATGGCGTCGTCCAGTGTATAGTCCACAACAATCTTTTCCATTTGGAACTTTAACATACACATTAATCGTTCCACTTCGACATTTGGTTCAGGTTGGTGGAGTCGTAACATGATGAATGCTTTGACAGGTACAAAACAATAGAAAGTTGTGAGCCAGGGGGCCCATTATCGGCAACTTAGGTACAAGGCAACACATCAATAGGAAAAAAACCTCAAAAGCTTACAAACTGTGACCCCAGCCGACGTCAACACACACTGGTGAACGTAAGGAAACTGGGAAAATACATCCACAGTCAAGATACAAAAGGAATTCAAGAACAAACGCGGCAAGTCTACATGAATGCGTTCCCTTGGTTGGCGCGGAGCGGATAAGGGGCAGAGACGTTCTGGGAGCTGACTTTACTATCAATTTCAAACATGTGATAGGTACGATAGGCAATTACATCTCTATCATTAAAACTTTCAAGACCAGGTACACTAGGAACTCCACTACCACCTCTTACTATGGCAACGGTGAACCATCGATTTCCATGTGACAAAGTGTCGTTTATATCCAAGCTGAAATTAAGAGAATATCCAAGAAATACATAAGGGTCCATCGACGAGGGCGTTAGCTGCAACACTCTTCACTGGAACGCGATTTTTCTTGTCTCCTGATGTTGTAGTAAGTTCAATGTGTTCTATGGTTTTGTAGACTGTTGTGCGGGTACGACGATACCTCCTGTAGGGCATGTTTCCTAGCTAACAGTTTAGTGTGTGAAACTCCCCAACGGCGGTGGTGGAGAAGGCGCAGAACCTCACGTCCTTCCGCAGCGGGAATGATTGCTCAGGGAGAGTGGTCTGATGTGGTCAACAGCAAAACAGCGCCAGAAACAGAGAGGCAACACTGTAAGGAAAAATAATTGTGCAGGGGTCCGAAGCGCGGCCTGGTGGTTTATTTGGCCAGCCTTGTTGAACAAACCAAACCACTTGGCATAGCACCGGGTCGGTGGCAAGAGCAGCTGATATGCACGCTAGTAATTGGGAAATCCACAACGCGGCTTGCGTTTCAGTGCAAGGACGAAGCAAAGCAAAGTCGAGATCAGGACCCACAGGAAGGAGAAACAAGGCGACCGCTTTGGCATGTTTAGAAGTAGGTCGAAGATGAATTTCGTAATTTTATCGAGACGAGAACAGTGCCGAGGACTGTAGGTGGTGTGCTGCTTTGCCAGGCAAGGAAACTTGATGGTTAAACAAAGAAATGAAGGGTTTATGGTCAGTAATAAGGTGGATCTTGAAATGGGAGCTCTGCTTTCATCTCACAAGCAAGACTGGTAGCATTTAGTACTTCTGATAGCCACTTGAAACCAGAGCGAATCACTTAGATCCAAAGCAACACGCATCATTGGCACTGACGTGCAGTTGGCTGCACCCAGGGCTCCTCATGGCATACAGAAGGACCTATTCGATATCTGCAATCACTCTACCTGGTACGCAGGTAGGGTAACACCGACCTTCTTTCCCTCCTTTGCAGTCACGTCCCAAGGGACACCATAACGCCCCTAACAATGAAGTCCCAACTAACAATAATCCTACCCTCTGTGAATGTCTGTATCTTGCACACTGAGAGGTTTCCTCTGAAACATGACAAGCGAATGTATCTGGCTGAGGGACAGTGTCAGGCACAGACAGGACTTGGAACATGTTTGTCAGATTGAGGAGGCCCTGTATTCAGCACCTCCCAAGGAGCCTTTCGCCACCTGCCACGTCCCATCGCAACTTCCCACTCAACCACACGTAAGGGGTTACCCTCAATGCAAGCAGTAACTTTGCTGGAAACCGGTGAGGACCAATCAGCTGATTCGTTGGTCTTGCTGGACATCCGCTGGATTCCCACGAACGGCCCTTTCCGACACAAAAACGCGAGAACCTTGTCTATTAAATATTAAATTAACATGCAAAAATTTACAAACTAAGTCGTTGAAGCACAAGGGTGAATCTTGTGTTCCTTACAGGAAATGTACAGTGGCAGCAGCAGAATATTTCTAAAGTCAGCTTCAAACACCAGTTCTCTAAATTTTTTCAATGGCTTTCCACGAAAATAACTTCGTCTTCCTTCTAGGGATTTAAGTGAGTTTTAATGTGATGTTATAATCGGCGCACAGATGAAATGGGCAATTTCCCGTACGACCATTTGATGACTCTACCGGGAATATCAGGTATTCGGTAAAACATCAGATCTCCGACGTCGCCGCGGCCAGAAAAAGATCCTGCTAGAACTGGACCAACGACGACTGAAGAGAATCGTTCAACGTGACAGAAGTGTAACCCTTCCGCAGATCGCTGCAGATTTCAAAGCTGGGCCAACGACAAGCGTCAGCGTGCGAACCATTTAACGAAACATCGTCGATAAGGGCTTTTGGAGCCGAAGGCCCACTCGTGTACGCTTCATCACTGCACGACACAAAGCTTTAGGCCTCGCCTGGGCCCGTCAACACCGACACTGGCCTGTTGATGTCTAGAAATACGTCGCCTGGTCGACCGAGTCACGGTTCAAACTGTATCGAGCGCATGGGCGTGTTCGGGTATGGATATAACCTCATGAATCCATGGACACTGCATGTCAACAGGGGACTGTTCAGGCTGGTGCAGACTCTGTAATGGTGTTGGGCCTTTGCAGTGGCGGTGGTGTGGGACTCCTGATACGTCTAGAAACAACTCTGACAGGTGACACGTACGGAAGCATTCTATCTGATTACCTGAATCCTTTCACATCCATTGTGCATTCCGACGGACTTGAGGAATTCCAGCAGGCCAATGCGACACCCCACACGTCCAGATTTGCTACAGAGTGGCTCCAGGAACACTTTTCTGAGTTTAAGCACTTCCTCATGCCAACAAACTCCCCAGACATGAACATTAATGAGCATATCTGGGATGCCTTGCAACGTGCTGTTCAGGAGAGATCTTCACCCCCTCGTACTCTTACGGATTTATGGACAGCTCTAAAACACTCATGGTGTCTGTTTCTTCCAGCACTGTTTCAGTTGGACTTTCAGCGGAGTCCATGACACATCGTGTTGCGTCACTGCTGTGTGCTCGCAAGGGCCTTGCACGATATTAAGAAGGTGTACCAGTTTCTTTTTGCTCTTCCGTTTATTTTACCTATAGCACACCTCTGTTGTACCTAATGCTCGTGCACTTCAGATGTATAATTTTCTTAGTTTACAGGTTGCTAATTTTCCCTGTTCTTTTTTTTAATTTTTTTATTCTGGCTCTTTAGATGCCTCAAGGACCTACTTTTCAGCTTTGGCTACTCTCAGATAATCAGTTTCCAACAGTGATTGTCTCATATGAAACCCAGGATACATTCCTAGCAACTCCAGAACCTCACTAACTGCCCCATATTAAAACAAGTTACAAGAATAATAAATTTCTACAATGATAAAATAGAAACAACTCAAACTACAGAAAAGTGTACAACGAAATTATGGTTCTAAAACGAAAGATATACTTGGGAAACATAAGGCCATCGCAAAGTGTATCCTCTGACAGCATCGTCAACATGGAAAACAGTTGTATGGTATACGTTTCTCGAACAGGTGTCTAAGGATCATACTGACGTGTGAAAGCAGCGGAAACATGGGTGTGGACTCTTACCGAGAGATCTTTAAGTTGACTTCTAAACACCTTACTGATGTCCAATTCAGTTCTTTTAACCACTATTTTGTTAAAGAAAGCTCTAAAACATCGATTTACGATGAAATACAGAAAAAAATTTATGTGATTCAGAGGCAAGTCACATTACCTGAGCATATATTGACACTTTTCGTTCTCCGTTGTGATCTTATGACTGATGTGGTGCAGCAGCGTTTATGACCACCCCTTCCACCTCAATTCTGCCGTGCTGCCACATCTGTGAAGCGTACTGCGGAAATAAACAGTGTCTCAAGACGATTTAGCGACTCACTCTAGTAAACCGACCCGAGGCTTCGAAACCTAGCGTTATGACTGGTAGTTTCCCTCATGCAGGGTGGCGACACGATTGCAGAATAGATTCCATCCGCGGCAGCAGCTCCCGAGGGAAGACATAAACTTCCGTTGTATCGCGACCGGGCGTGCGCGTGAGGTTACTCACGAAGCGCCACGGCCGATGAAATATGGCGCTTCGTGCGGACGCCGCAATAACGGTCAGGGGAGAGGGGAGAGGGGAAACCTATATACCCACAACATTGTACCTAGCTGCCTCCTTGGGAGATCAAAACGTGACTCTCACTTCAACGCGTGAACTACTGAATCAATGGAAGGATCGTAGAAGACTAGTTGTAAGGAAAGCAGAAGTTAGGCTGAGATTCATTAGAGGAATACAGAGTATATAAAAAAGAATCATCTGATTTGGCACGTCTATATTTCTGAAACTAATAAACATATACAATGAATTTTGTTTCGCGATGAACGGATAACTCAAAAAAAATTTTTTTCATATCTTTTCATAGGTGTGCAATATGCCCCCCTTGAGATTCACGGCATATGTTAATGCGGTATTGTAATTGTTCCCACGCTGTAGCAAGCATGTCTTTAGTTATAGATTCCACAGCTGCTGTTATGCAATGTCTCAATTCGTTCAGTGTTGCTGGTAACGGAGGCCCATAAACAGAGTCCTTTACAAATCGCCCAAGCAATAATCACATACAGCCAGGTCCGGTGACCTTGGAGGCCAGTAAAGTAAGACTGCATCATTTGCTCCAGTGCGACCGACCCATCGTTGAGTAATCCTTTGATTTAAAAATTTCAGCACTTCCAGATGTCAGTGTGGCGGTGCCCCATCATGTTGGTAAATGAAGTCGTTCGAATCAGTCTCCAACTGTGCGGAAAGAAAGTTCTCAAGCATATCGAGGTATGTGCTTCCTGTAACAGTGTTTTCTAGACGATTGTGAATTGTTTTTCAAGTTAACACCACCAGAGTTAAGCCGACAGGCAGTTGTTCGTTATGCAAAAAATGAACGGTTTACATATACTTGCTTCATACGCGTTGCTCACTGAAGACGTGCCACCTTAAATTCACAGCGAGCGAGATGGAGCAACGGCAAGTCTGAGAACTAGCATTCGGAAGCTATCCAGACTTATGTTGTCAGTGGTTGCACTATCTCACTCACCTGACTTTCACGGCTCTTGCAATCCCAGGACGCGAATATGAAAAGGATTTGCCCCAGTTTGTGGGCGCAGTACGTATTAACATGCCCTCGGTATTTAAAATTTATTTCCTGTCCATTATCAGACCGTGTAAGGCGTCGTCAGTCTTCCTTCTTGTAGGGGGTCCCTGATTTATTTAGATAACGGGCAAGGTGGTAGGTGTCACAACACGAATAAGAAAGAAATTAATGAGTAATACAAGAAGAGATACAGTCTGAAATCAGAACTGATCAAAACCTACTATCAAGTCGAGGGCAGCGTTTCACTGATGTTACAGAACGTCGAAAGACACAGAAAACATGTGCTGCAAACATAGGTAGGTACAGAAAATTAGTATCATGTCAGAGAGAGCGTGCTGAACAATGGAAGCAGATCAAGGTTGCAAAGGGAGAGATTTAGAAGAATCTTAGCACATGGCGGCCGCATGGCTGGTGCACGAGATACTTGCACTAACCAAGTGAATGAAACACCGCGAGTCTTCCAACGATATTACTGTGTTCTCTTCAAAGTAATTAACAGCTAAACTGTTACAAATGAATGCCGATAAATGACTATAGTAAGTGGCGGCGATGGTGGTGAAGACTGCAACTGCTGACGCGTCTCCAAGTTCAGACCAAATGGACCTTTATGGCCTGGTTGGCGCCGCAACCTGGTAGTCTTCGACTCCAAAAACAGAACATTTGTCAAGTACGGGGAGGCCAAGGGGCCCGAATCTGCCTGCTGAGACAAGGTGCCGGACCATGTCCTTTTTCACACGGAGGTTTCCTATACTAGCAGGCAGTCTCAACCGTCGGAAGGGCGATTTTTACTGCATCACTACGCTTCCTAGAGTGTAGAAGACGCCAATTTACAAATTTAGTTTTTTTAATGGCTGCCGTGATTCTGAGTGTAAATTATTGAACCATACACCTTTTCCTGTGAAACGGCACAAAGCAAATTAAACTTTGGAGGTTCATCTCATGTTGTACAACTTCAAGTGGTTGTTCCGCATCCAATATTATGACATAATGACTGTTCATCTTTCCATTTAAATGGAATGTTACCTCGTCACTAAGCACTAAGGGTGGAAGAAAACTGTCATCCTCCATCTTGCCAAGAACGAAATTACAGAACTCCACACGTTGTTTGTCACCTTCACGAAGAGCTTGCAGAAGCTGAACTTTGTATGGTTTCATGCGTAAACGTCGACGCAACACACGCCAGACAGACGTTGGGGACATGTTGAGCTGTCAAGATGCACGGCGAACGGATTTCTGCGCGCTCCCTGTGAAACTACGGCGGATGTGTTCGACGTTTGTGGCAGACATTCCGGGACGGCCCGGCGATTTGCCTTTGCACAAACAACCTCTTTCTCGGAAATGTCCATGCCATTGTCTAATGCTCTGTGCTGTAGGAGGATTCACTCCATACCTACTAAGAAAGTCACGCTGAACATTTATTACTGACCCGGCCTGCGCAAAATGTAGAACACAAAACGCTTTCCGTTGCCCTGACCTCAATATTATGTCCTCCCCCAGTAGCTGAGTGGTCAGCGTGACAGAATGTAAATCCTAAGGGCCCGGGTTCGATTCCCGTCCGAGATTTTCTCCGCTCAGGGAGTGGCTGTTGTGTTGCCCTCATTATCATTATTTCATCCCCATCGACGTGCAAGTCGGCGAAGTGGCGTCAAATCGAAACACTTGCACCCGGCGAATGGTCTACCCGACGGGAGACGCTAGTCACATGACATTTATTTTATCAGTATTATTAGAACTAATGTGGGCGCACACTGCTGCTACCTAGCGGGAACAATATAAAATTCGATAATTTTCTCCTTCCAACACTGCATTGTTCTCGTACATATCTCAAATAACAAAATAGTTATGATTTTTCTTTAAATCGGATGATACTCTTTGATGTACCCTGTATTTTATTTCATTTTAGTTATTTACGTATCTAACTATATGAAAGAAGTGCCTTCACATACGTACAGCACTACTGACGCCATAGTTACTTAGAAACAAATAATAAATTTACTACGTTCAAAAGAACCATTTTATCGAAAAAATATTAGTCCGAAAAAAATTTACTGCTAGAGGACAAAAAATATCCTGAGCTGAGATGCCACATAAAAGTTGGCTGTTTGGAAATAAATATGCTTCTTGTTCATAAAAGGAACACCTAGAACGAAATGCCAGAACAACAAAATTTTTACTCATGTCATGTTATCAACATGTCAATGCGTTTGCATGAAACATCTGAGTCTGAAAACGGCCCGAATCTGCGCAGTTAAATTGATGCACTGATGCTGTTAGAAGTGATTCCACGAGCAACGGATAACATTATTACCACAAGAACTCAGTGCTACATGGTAACGTATGGAACGGCATAATAAGGAATGCGGCAATTAATTTCAATTCATTTTTTGGAATATTCATTATTTCGCTGGAACAGAAGAATTGAAAGGGAAGGGAAGAAATTTGGGTTCATCCGTTGTATAATATAAAATATAATATATTTGTATAATATAAAATATAAAAATGCAGTAAATCAAGCAGGCAAACAGGAATACAAACGTCTAAAAAATGATCGACAGGAAGTGCAAAATGGCTAAGCAGGGATGGCTAGAGGACAAATGTAAGGATGTAGAGGCTTATCTCACTAGGGGTAAGATAGATACAGCCTACAGGAAAATTAAAGAGACCTTTGGAGAAAAGAGAGCCACTTGTATGAATATCAAGAGCTCAGATGGAAACCCAGTTCTAAGCAAAGAGGGGAAAGCAGAGAGGTGGAAGGAGTATATAGAGGGGCTATACAAGGGCGATGTACTTGAGCACAGTGTTATGGAAATGTAAGAGGATGTAGATGAAGATGAAATGGGAGACACGATACTGCGTGAAGAGTTTGACAGGGCACTGAAAGACCTGAATCGAAACAAGGCCCCGGGAGTAGACAACATTCCATTAGAACTACTGACGGCCTTGGGAGAGCCAGTCCTGACAAAACTCTACCATCTGGTGAGCAATATGTACGAGACTGGCGAAATACCTTCAGACTTCAAGAAGAACATAGTAATTCCAATCCCAAAGAAAGCAGGTGTTGACAGATGTGAAAATTACCGAACTATCAGTTTAATAAGTACTAACGCGAATTATTTACAGACGAATGGAAAAACTGGTAGAAGCCGACCTCGCGGAAGATCAGTTTGGATTTCGTAGAAATGTTGGAACACGTGAGGCAATACTGACCTTACAACTTATCTTAGAAGAAAGATTAACGAGAGGCAAACCTACGTTTGTAGCATTTGTAGACTTAGAGAAAGCTTTTGACAATGTTGACTGGAATACTCTCTTTCACATTCTAATGGTGGCAGGGGTAAAATGCAGGGAGCGAAAGGCTATTTACAATTTGTACAGAAACCAGATGGCAGTTATAAGAGTCGAAGGGCATGAAAGGGTAGCAGTGGTTGGGAAGGGAGTGAGACAGGGTTCTAGCCTCTCCCCGATGTTATTCAATCTGTATATTGAGCAAGCAGTAAAGGAAACAAAAGAAAAATTTGGAGTAGGCATTAAAATCCATGGAGAAGAAATAAAAACTTTGAGGTTCGCCGATGACATTGTAATTCAGTCAGAGACAGCAAAGGACTTGGAAGAGCAGTTGAAGGGAATGGATAGTGTCTTGAAGGGAGGATATAAGATGAACATAAACAAAAGCAAAACAAGGATAATGGAATGTAGTCGAATTAAATCGGGTGATGCTGAGGGAATTAGATTAGGAAATGAGACACTTAAAGTAGTAAAGGAGTTTTGCTATTTGGGGAGCAAAATAACTGATGATGGACGAAGTAGAGAGGATATAAAATGTAGTCTGGCAATGGAAAGGAAAGCATTTCTTAGGAAGAGAAATTTGTTAACACCGAGTATAGGCTTAAGGGTCAGGAAGTCGTTGATGAAAGTATTTGTATGGAGTGTAGCAATGTATGGAAATGAAACATGGACGATAAATAGTTTAGACAAGAAGGGAATAGAAGCGTTCGAAATGTGGTGCTACAGAAGAATGCTGAAGATTAGATGGGTAGCTCACATAACTAATGTGGAGGTATTGAATAGGAGCCGGCCGCGGTGGTCTAGCGGTTCTAGGCGCGCAGTCCGGAACCGCGCGACTGCTACGGTCGCAGGTTCGAATCCTGCCTCGGGCATGGATGTGTGTGATGTCCTTAGGTTAGTTAGGTTTAAGTAGTTCTAAGTTCTAGGGGACTGATGACCACAGTAGTTAAGTCCCATAGTGCTCAGAGCCATTTGAATCATTTTTTTTATTGAATAGGATTGGGGAGAAGAGAAGTTTGTGGCACAACTTGACTAGAAGAAGGGATCGGTTGGTATGACATGTCCTGAGGCATCAAGGGATCACAAATTTAGCATTGGAGGGCAGCGTGGAGGGTAAAAATCATAGAGGGAGACCAAGAGATGAATACACTAAGCAGATTCAGAAGGATGTAGGTTGCAGTAGGTACTGGGAGATGAAGGTGCTTGCACAGGATAGATTAGCATGGAGAGCTGCATCAGACCAGTCTCAGGACTGAAGACCACAACAACAATAAGACGTTGTATCAGTAAGGGACGGTGGGTGGTAATTACAGTGGGTGCCAATTCATTTCTTCTAAGGATATACGACTGCCATGAGTTTTTATAAAGGCTAGATGGAAACTTCTTCGACATGTGAAAGCACTGATAAGAATAATAATACAATCCTTATTACGTGGTTCCATAGAACAATCAATAAAATAAATTGCTGAATATAGGTGTACGATCATGGACATTTTGCCTCATGTACGTGGCAGACATGGAGTATGGTGCGGAACCAAGGCAACATAAACAAGTCACACAATCTCTCAGAAAGCAGCAAGCTAGGATTTAGAAAACGGCGTGCTGGGATTCTGCGGGTATAATCAGACCCATTCAGGTAAACGTAAGGGGACACAGACATGTCACCAGTCATCGCAATGGCGAAAAACAATTTAAATTATACAAACACAACATGATAGGAAATTCGTTGAGCTTTTTGGTACTGGTTCCGTCCATAATTGCTCGTATTACATTGTGGAAAATAATGTTACTCACAAGATACAAGTTAAAGGTCATGAGACGGGATCAAATTACCGCAGCTGCGTACGACTGTGTTCGACACTGAAAGGAAACCCCTTTAATCGGATAAAATATACACAAAAGAGGGACGCGATACAGTTAAATTTGATCTCTAAAGGCGATGGTATTTTTATTTAATCAACCCAGAATTGGTCTCGATTCACAATGGTGCCACGTGGAATGGTTGCAGATAAAGGACCAATACTCAAGTACGTTTTTACATGTGAAAAATCACACGAATACCAAACGAAAGGTCTCTGAACTCTCCATTAACCAATAAGAACATAATTTCAGAATGAATAAAGGCACAAGATACTAAATTCATTCATCTATCAGCACAATGCCAACATCTCATCACGGGCGAACAAGGCTTCCTCATTAAATGGTGTCCTACATATGAAATTTGAATAAATAGAAGAAAAATAAGATTTCAAAGTGAATTACTCAACTGCAACTTCAAACTAAACTTACTGAAACCTACTATATGATGAAATGAGTCAAATCAATGTCTAACTCCAAAGGATACCAGTAAGCTCAAAAGGATTTAAAATGTTATACTCTGGACTCCCTGACGCAGAATGTCTGACCGTTCGCAAAATTCGGCTGATCGATCTCGCCGCCAAGTTGTGGAGAGGGCCAAACAGTAACTCGTTACCAACAGCGATTCAGCTGCGTTAAAAGCTATGTAACAGCGCTGAAACATCCCGCATTTACTGCGAACCCGCAGTTATCACCGAGCGAGACGGTGAGTGGTTATCACACTGTACTCACATCTGGGAAGATGGCGGTTAAAATTCCTGTCCGGCTACCGAGGTTTAGCTTTTCCATGATGTCTCTAAACTGGTCCACACAAACGGCAGGATGGTTCGTTGGTAATTAGCACGGATGGTTTCCTTCCCCACCCTTTCTTAATTCGGGTTTGAGCTCCGTCTCTAATGACCGCACTGTCGACGGGACCTTAATCTCGAAATTTCCTCCCTTCGTTATTAGCCACCAGAACACTTTAAGATGGTGTAGGTCACACGAATAGTTGCTAACACTCTGGTCCCTCGTGGAACTTCCAAGCTAGACTCCGTCATTCACCCAGTCACGCAGAAAGGTCCACGGGGAGGAATGTGGATCATAATGGTCTTATTGCAGAATAAATAAACACGTGTTCCCGCTCATTCTTTCTGCGGAGACTCGTTACAGTAGTGGAAAGTTGAAACAAAAGACAACTCACGTGTTAATAATACTCTCGGAAATAACACGTTTT
Organism: Schistocerca americana; assembly: GCF_021461395.2. NCBI lineage: Eukaryota > Metazoa > Arthropoda > Insecta > Orthoptera > Acrididae > Schistocerca > Schistocerca americana. The sequence goes on along the minus strand of NC_060124.1, from coordinate 261,351,067 downwards.
TCCTTCTGAAACGGTACTGAGAGTCCGACTCACGTCAAATGATAGTTAAGCGCCGACCAGGGTGGCCGAGTGGTTCTAGGCACTACAGTGTGGAACCGCGCGACCACTATGGTCGCAGGTTCGAATCCTGTCTCGGGCATGGATGTGTGTGATGTCCTTAGGTTAGTTAGGTTTAAGTAGTTTTAAGTTCTAGGGGACAGATGACCTCAGCAGTTAAATCCCATAGTGCTCAGAGCCATTTGAACCATTTGATAGTTAAACACAAAGGAATTCCAGACGTTGGCTGCAAGTGGGCACTGATGTAGAAGTCTGAATGAACCGACACCACAGTCACTGAGGAGCCAAAGAAACTGGTACACTTGGGTGATAATGTGTAGAGCCCCTACGAGCATACAGAAGAGCCGCAACATGACGTAGCATGAACTCCACTAATGTCTGAAGTAGTGCTGAGTACGGGGGCAACAGGGACACCAAGCCACGCTCCATTGTTGCCAAATTTATTCAATATGGCGGCGATGACGTCATCCAAGATGGCGGCACATAGACTTGGCAATATCGCATGACGTCATCCAAGATGGCGGCTTTTGGTGGGAAAATAGGTCAATTGTGCTACCTCCACTAACCTAACCTCAAGGAAAAACGGTGGGAAGTTTGAATTTTGGCCGTAAAATAGTCCAATTGTGCTACGTCCACTAACTTAAGCCTCCAAAAGAAAAAAAATGGCGGAAAGTTTGAATTCCGACAGGATAATGCATGCAAAGACCGTACTTGTCTTTATTATTATTATTGATTATCACTCATTAACATTCACTATCATTCATTATCATTTATTATCATTCATTATCATTCATTGTCGTTCATTATCACTCATTATCATTTATTATTATTTATTATCATTTATTATTATTGACCTACCTCCACTAGAAAATTCCATCCAAATTCAAATTCCTACACGATAATGGCTGCAAAACCTTTCTTGTGTTTATTATTATTATTCATAATCATTTATTAACATTCATTATCATTGATTGTCATTTACTATCACTCATTATCATTTATTATCATTCATTATCATTTATTATTATAGGCCTACATCCACTAGAAAATTACACCAAATTCAAATTCCAGCACGATATTCTCTCGAAAACTGTACTTGTGTATATTATTATCATTTATTATTTACTCAAGATGTCCGATTTTCTCGGTGAGAAAGCCATTCTCCTTACATTGATAACAAAAATCTATCACAAGTTCAAATCCCCAACACCATAATTGATCACACGTACGAGCTTTCTCCGTCACTTATCTTTTTCACTGGTAGCCTATCATAATCGTGTCAAATAATAAACTGCACTTATAGTAATGTAATTCACGTCCTTTGATTTTGCAGGGGAGAAGGGACTGAACACTTTATTTCAAGCAGTACGGTCATCACTTGTTCTCCAACACAGTCAGCACACACATCTTTGATATCGCAGTGCAGTCACCATGACGTCCGTGATCCAACTGCATTAGTTCAAATCCTCGCCACCCCTGGCCAGCACGTGGGGAAACTGCGTACACCTGTCATGTGACGCGGCCAGTCACTGGTGTGGGGGGACGAGCCCAGCGATCGCTCCCTCGTCGTAAACATGTTTTCGATGGACACGCTGGAACTTGTTGAGTTTGATGTCACAGCGGCCCCTTTTCCGCTCACCACGTGTATTCATCGCATCCGCACGTTTCCCGCCAAAATTGTCTGCCTCGGAGCTGAATCACACAACGGTTGACCGTTCCTTGAGCAAGTCCGAACCTGCAGATACTGACCTCACACAGCCGTTCGCCACGTGTCCTTCTGCGATCGAGAACGCAGTTTGCTCGCCATTGGAATCCGCCATGACCATATAACAGCACGTTTGGACCGCAATAGAACGCCCGCTAATTGACTCGCTCTCGCACGCGCGTAATAACTGTACAATTGCTGTGCCACTGCCCCGATTATGTCACACACCCTCCATACACGCGACGGACATAGCCTTCTGTAAATACCTCGAAAATGACTCTTTATTACGGTCATCCAGGTGTGTCCCAACTGATTCTCCATGCTCACACAGCGAAACTCCAGAGCGCAGCTGATGTACGTGCGGCCAGCTGAGCGTGCCCCCTGGCCCGCTGACGTCAAGCACACCCCCACGGCCAGCGCGGCAGGTAGGCGGCGGCGAGCAGCTCCTGAGGGTCCCACCACAAACGGTCGGCCGCGCCCACGATCACTTAACACCGGACACGATGTTTCCTGTCGACCGTGTGCCATACAAAGGATACGTTTGGCGCCAGAGTTTGACCGGCAGTGGAATCCACCATGACCACATATCAGCACGTTTGCTCGTCGCGAGAACGCTCGCTAATTCACCCTCACTACCCCGCTGTATTACATAATTCCATTTACAATTGCATATACATATTCAAACTTGTTCAACTCCCCATTTCCAACTACTTTTCGAGGACCAGACCACCACCTCCACCTCCTCCTAGGAACCAGCGCCAAGTTTGCAATCTGCCAGTAAACAAAGCTCAATAGCGCTTCCGCCACCAACCTAAGAAAAATGTTCCAAACTAAGCCACCAGCACTTAACTTCTTCCCACACGTTTCTGATAAATGGACTCACCCTGCACTACGTCCATGAGTTTACTTTATTTAGGAATGGAGTATATGTATCACGCCGACATGTCCCACATCATACAGACCTGCAAAACACTCATACATAACTCATTTATAATGTTCTACACACACGCTTGCTAATTGTAAAAAGTTAAAAATAACTCATAGCACAGCCTACACACATGCGAACCGCTCGTAAGTAATGCAAAACATTTATCTCCAAATAGCCAAACGACTGCTAATTTTCGGAAATAATTTCAGTGCATAGGCTGATGGAAGGAGGAACGAATGTACTTTATTTATTTGCAACATATCTTTTTGAAACTTTTATTTCTCATAGGTTTCGAAATGTAAGGCTGACATAAGGCAGTTTCTGAACTCCAGTAGTGCACTACACTTGGCAACACAACCACACCCATCAAAATATTCATTCCATTCCAAACCTGTAGCTCCTCTACAGATACATTTGTCCAGTTATTTGTCTACTCACTCACATTCCGACCAGATTGCTGCAAATTGCGCTAAAACAGCTCAGACTGCGCAGTGCTGATCGGGGAAGTAAGAAATTGCTGCACTCTATTTATTTGGAGCCCATTTATTTAGTCGTGCAGTATATTTGTCACAAAACAGCCGCACTGATCCGACTATCGTCATCTGACACAGGCCACAAACACGTAAACAACTCCTAATTTCACCACACAATAGCAAACAGCTCTTAAATAATGCAGTACACAATATCAGCAGACGAGCTCTGTACTCTTAAACTCTCCAAATAAAGCACCGCACAGTGCACAGACATGCTCGCAAAATAGTGCAACAGACGCGCCAAAACACCGCCAGCTGCCAAACCGACCAAAAGTCTCTGCTCGGCCTCCCCCAAACATGACCTCAACACAGTCGCATTCGCACTTATCACCGGAGAAATTGATATCGCCTATGCGCCTTAGATTACGCTCAAAGGCAGGCCGCGCACGCGTGCGGTCGGCGGGGAAGGGGATTCCAGAGTCTCTAGCCAAGTTCATCTTCCGAGCGCTCGTGACAGCCGACACATGTGAAAGCTGCATTGTTCTTCTCATGTATACCGCGAGCGTCTCAGGTCTGGACCTGCCTTCACGCCTATTCTCAGAATAGCTCATAGCTCGTTGACACACTCGATTAACGCGGCCGGGAAAACATGTACTACTCTCATGCAACCGAGATGGGGACGGAAAAACCAAATCACCCTGATCTGTGCTACAGTCGCGTGTAATCATTGAGAACACTATTTATTTCTTTCGAACAACTTATTTAACCATACAGTGTATCTATCACGCTATCACAAAACACCAATCCCAGATGTGCCCTGGACCATGTTGCACAGCCCACAGACACGCACCCAATCATAATTTCAGTACACACTATAGCAAACTGCTACTAAATAATACATAACACAGATGTGTAGATACGCTCAGAACTCGTAAACTATCTTAACAACGCATAGCAGAGCCTGCAGAACCGCTAGCAAAATAACTCAGCAGACGTGCGCAGGTACCCCCACTCTGCACCCTGCCCACTGGATCGTGAAGTCACCCATCCGTCTGATTTCAGACCTCGCACAGCCCCTGCTTGGCTTCCGCAAGTGTGAGTTGGTGCGGTCAACGCGCTTGTCAGTGTCAAAGCGCATCCATAAGTCCGTCCAGGACCGCGATTCGGAGCCGCGACCACCGAACGCGGTTGAAAGCCAACTTTATACCAACGTAGCATAATTCCAAAGCGCAGAATCCATACGCTAGACACGCTAGACACATCATAGCAGCACATGTCTTTACCTCCTATGACACTGTAGCACACTGCACATTGCTCCTTACAAGATATTACACGGCCCTTTAACTAAACATAACTACACCTCCCTGCTCCCGCCTCGTCGTGTGACCAGCCATCTAAAAATCTTCTCAATATTATTCCTACTTTACAACTTTTTTTTTAAAAATAAGATCTAATTTACACCTCACACCACACCTAACCTCAAACCCGTCCCACCATCAACATACGCAAACGTCCTCAACCCTATCTTGACACTCATATAGCACCCCACAAACCATTACTCGCACATTCAACAGCAAAATTAATTTTACACACACCCAGAAATTTCAAACCCAATTAAAGATTCAAACTTTTATACAAAGCATCAAGCACATACGACAATATTCAAAGTCTGGTCCCTGATCTATGCAATTTAAGTCGGAGAAAGACATATATATTACCTTCTGCAACCTGTCTATAAACAGAATGATCTCAGTTACTACAACAGGACCTGTTTTGACCATTCTCCGGAAAATCGCGCACTTTTGTACACCTCAAACTAGGTACAAGTACAACAGATCCTCAACACCCTTTCATCTTTATCCTCTACCACCAAACAGTGAAAAAGTCACGAAGGCACCCATGCGATCCACCTCCAGCGCAGACAACGGAATTCACAATACTACCCCGAAAACTCAGAGTGCAACCATCCAAGAATTCCTAACAGCTCACCTGCTGGCGTTGTAGCCACTTCCCTCGAAAGTTTTTGACCACCTCTAAATTTAAACTCATATGTCGTAGTGACCGAATAGTTTATAACTCTGCACTCAATTTCTATGGATTAGTCAATCATTATGTCGTACCCAATGCACAGATGCGATGGATAAGACACCACCGATCTACTGTAATATTATCCAACACAGCTGATATCGTGAAAAATTTTACAGTAAGTCCTACACTGGCCAATCATGTGACAGCTTGTTTTCTTAATTTCAGTATCATAGCTAAACCATACATCCTCTACTTTGCAATGCATCATTGTGATCATTCATAGATGACTGCTCAACATGCCCATTCACACTCTATTCTCGTACACATAAAGACGATCAAATTATACCAGACGACGCTATACATATTTCTAAGACCTCGCGCATAGTACTCGATCAATGTCTGTGTGTATGGCGGTCACAGAGCTATGTAGTCCTCTTACGTTAAAAGACCATCCTCACCTCGGCATTGACCTACCTACCCCGCAACATCGCTACCCAATTATTCCTCAACCGAACAGACGAATACAACTACACACCACCTCTCTTGACTGAATAGAGTTTTCCTAGACCTAATTCATCCAAGTGCACCACATTTCTCGAAATGTAACCAAGTCTTGGAGTTTAGCACACCATATCGATCTATAGTAACAGATCTCAAAGTGCCTTAATTTAATAGCATACAGTTAAGAAGAACAAGAACGGAGTGATATTTATACACAACGTAGTTCGATAGATTTTTAAGCAAATCATCCAATCTATCATGTGTAAAGTATTGTTCTAGAGTCCATGATCGGTGCATCGAAGTTTCCTGTAGAAGAGAGAGAGAGAGAGAGAGAGAGAGAGAGAGAGAGAGAGAGAGAGAGAGAACATAAACACACACACACTCCTAAGATTAGAACTTTCAGCACTTAAAAACGGGCAATAACCTTAGATCGCTTACTTTTCTGTCCTGTCAGACATACGTCCTTCCCCCGGTCACGTTACGCTGAGATATCTCTACCCCAATCGTAAAACTTTTCCTTTCTATGATACGAGCCAATATAGCCCTGCGGACACGTCTAGTGCCCAATGATCACACCAGATCATGAGTCAGAAATAATACTATTACTCCATCAGGTCTATATAAAAAAAAGGGTAGTTATTAGCAGCCGGTACATCCTACAAGCAAACAGATACGTATAACAGCAGCGTCCAACATGTGAAAATTAAAAGTCATCCCGTCACCGACTCTGTAAACACCCGTCTGTTGGGTAAGTGTGTACACAAAGCACTTTGATTTACGCGATCCACACCCTGTCGCATGTTTGGTGTAAAATCGAGACTACAGCGTCATAACTAAGTTAGCTGTGGCTATTTGTAAGTGCCTGTAAACTATTGTGTACACACTTACCTGACAGACGGGTGTTTACAGAGTCGGTTACGGGACGACTTTTAATTTTCACATGTTGGACGCTGCTGTTATACGTATCTGTTTGCTTGTAGGATGTACTGGCTGCTAAAAACTATCATTTTTATATAGACCTGATGGAGTAATAGTATTATTTCTAGTAATAACAATAATAAATAATAATGAATGATAATAAATGATAATGAATGATAATAAATGACAATGAATGATAATGAATGTTAATAAATGATAATGAATGATACTGAATAATAAACAAAAGTAAGGTTTTGCAGCCATTATCATATTGGAATTTGAATTTGGAGGGAATTTTCTAGTGGAGGCAGGTCAATAATAATAAATAATAATAAATGATAATAAATAATGAATGTCAATGAATGATAATCAATAATAATAAAAAGACAAGTACAGTCTCTGCATGCATTATCCTGTTGGAATTGAAACTTCCCGCCATTTTTTCTTCTGGAGGCTTAGGTTAGTGGACGAAGCACAATTGGACTAATTTCCATCAAAATTCAAAATTACCGCCATTTTTTCTAAATGAACTTTGATTTACGTGACCCCCACCCTGTCGCATACTTGGTGTAAAATCGAGACTTCAGCATCATAACTCAGTTAGCTGTGGGTATTTGTGAGGGGCTGTAATCATTGTGTACACACTTACCGGACAGACGGGTGTTTACAGAGTCGGTTTCAGGATGACTTTCAATTTTCACATGTTGGACGCTGCTGTTATACGTATCTGTTTGCTTGTAGAATGTACCAGCTGCTAATAACGATCATTTTATATATAGACCTGATGGATTAATAGTATTATTTCTGACTCGTAATCTGGTGTGATCATTGGGCACTAGACGTGTCCACAGGGCTATATTGGGCTCGTATCATAGAAAGGAAAAGTTTTACGGTTGGGGTAGAGATAGCTCAGCATAAGGTGACTGGGGGAAGGATGTATGTCTGACAGGACAGAAAAGTAAGCGATCTAAGGTTATTGCCCGTTTAAGTGCTGAAAGTTCTAGTCTTAAGAGTGTGTGTGTGGTTATGTTCTCTCTCTCTCTCTCTCTCTCTCTCTCTCTCTCTCCTACCGGAACCTTCGATGCACCGATCATGGACTCTAGAGCAATACTTTACACATGACAGATTGGATGATTTGGTTTAAAATCTATCGAACTATGTTGTGTATAAATATCGCTCCGTTCTTGTTCTTCTTAACTGTATGCTATTAAATTAAGGCACTTTGAGATCTGTTACTATAGATTGATATGGTGTGCTAAGCTCCAAGACTTGGTTACATTTCGAGAAATGTGGTGCACTTGGATGGATTAGGACTAGGAAAACTCTACTCAGTCAAGAGAGGTGGTGTGAAGCTGTATTCGTCTGTTCGATTGAGGAATAATTGGGTAGTGATGTTGTGGGGTGGGTAGGTCAATGCCGAGGTGAGGATGGTCTTTTAACATATGAGGACTACATAGCTCTGTGACCGCCATACACAGAGAGATTGATCGAGTGCTATGCGCGAGGTCTTAGAAATATGTATAGCATTGTCTGGTATAATTTGATCGTCTTTATATGTTCGAGAATAGAGTGTGAATGGACGTGTTGAGCAGTCATCTATGAATGATCGCAATGATACATTGCAAAATAGAGGATGTATGGTTTAGCTATGATACTGAATTTAAGAAAACAAGCTGTCGCATGATTGGCCAGTGTATGACTTACTGTAAAATTTTTCACGATATCAGTTGTGATGGGTAATATTACAGTAGATCGGTGGTGTCTTATCCATCGCATCTGTGCATTGGGTACGACATAATGATTGACTGACAATGCTTGCTTGAGTTGGGGGAGAAATTTTGGTTGATGGACCGCAACTTCCGGGGTTGCTAGCACTGAAAACGGTGATTCTGTACTTGTATGCAAAAATGACCAATCACTAGAAACTGAATGCAGAGTTATACACTATTCGGTCACTGCGACATATGAGTTTAAATTAAGAGGTGGTAAAACACTTTCGAGGGAAGTGGCTACAACGCCAGCAGGCTCTTCTATTTTCCTTGTGTTGTGGGTGTCCTTTATTTAAAATCATTCAATGTTATGCTATCGACTGTAAGAATATGATTTATAATGTGTAAGGTATGGTTTCCTGTGAGAGACCGTGCATCAGTCCATGTTAATGTCTGTATAGAATCAGACAATGACTTTGAAGTCGCGGCAGACAGACGAAATGCTCGGCATTGTGCAAAAGCTTGTTAGAAAACACTGTTTGAACAAGGACCAGAGGCAGCTTCTCATTTGCTTAGAGTATGGGTGATCAAACTTTAAAGGGCTCTCTGCAGCGTGAGTGTATATTTAATAAGATATTTTTCATATAGGCATTTCTAGTTTCAGGTGTTGGATTTGGTGAGCGTTAGGAATTCTTGGATGGTTGCACTCTGAGTCATTCAGGGAGAGTATTGTGATTTCCGTTGTCCGCACTGGAGGTGGAATGTATTGGTGCCTTCGTGACTTTTTCACTGTTTGGTGGTAGAGGATAAACATGAAAGGGTGTTGAGGATCTGTTGTACTTGTACCTAGTTTGAGGCATACAGCAGTGCGCGCATTGCAGAAGGTAATAGATATGTCTTTCTCTGACTTAAATTGCATAGATCAGGGACCAGGCTTTGAATATTGTCGTATGTGCTTGATGCTTTGTATAAAGGTTTGAATCTTTAATTGGGTTTGGTATTTCTGGGTGTGTATAAAATTAATTTTGCTGTTGAAAGTGCAAGAAAGATGAGTTGATTGGTATTTAGATAGAGGCTACGTTTGTAATTCGAAAAGAGGGGATGAGAATGGTAAATTGATTGATGGACATGGTTTGTGGGGTGATATATGAGTGTCAAGATAGGGTTGAGGTCGTTTGCGTACGTTGATGGTGGGACAGGTATGAGGTTAGGTGCGGTGTGAGGTGTAAATTAGATCTTATTTAAAAAAAAAGAAATTTGTAAAGTAGAAATAACATTGCGAAGTTTTTCAAATAACTGGTCACGTGACGAGGCAAGAGGAGGGATGTGTAGTTACGTTTAGTTAAAGGGCCGTGTAATGTCTTGTATGGAGCAATGTGCAGTGTGCTACAGTGTCATAGGAGGTATAGATATGTGTTGGTATGATGCGTCTAGCGTATGGATGATGACCTTTGGAATTATGCTACGTTCATATAAAGTTGACTTTCACCCGCGCTCGGTGGTCGCGGCTCGGTATCGCATCCGGGACGGACGTATGCGTGCACTTTGACTGCTGAGGAGCGCGTTGACCGCGCCAACTCACGCTTGCGGAAGCCGAGCAGGGGCTGTGCGAGGTCTGAAATCAGACGGATGGGTGACTTCACGATCCAGTGAGCAGGGTGCAGAGTGGGGGTACCTGCGCACGTCTGCTGAGTTATTTTACTAGCGGATCTGCAGGCTCTTCTATGCGTTGTTAGGATAGTTTATGAGTACTGACCGTATCTACACATCTGTGTGATTTATTATTTAGTAGCAGTCTGCTATAGTGTGTACTGAAATTATGATTGGGTGCGTGTCTGTGGGCTGTGCAACATGGTCCAGGGCACATTTGGGATTGGTGTTTTGTGATAGCGTGACAGATACACTATATGGTTAAATAAGTTGTTCGAAAAAAATAAATAGTGTTCTCAACGATTACACGCGCCTGCAATGCAGATCAGAGTGATTTGGTTTTTCCGTCACCATCTCGGTTGCGTGCGAGTAGTACATGTTTCCCGGCCGCGTTAATCACGTGTATCAACGCGCTATGAGCTATTCTGAGAATAGACGTGAGGGCAGGTCCAGACCTGAGACGCCGGCGGTATATATGAGAAGAACAATGCAGCTTTCACATGTGTCGGCTGTCACGAGCTCTCGGAAGATGAACTTGGCTGGAGACTCTGGAATCCCCTTCCCCACCGACCGCACACGCGCGTGGCCTGCCTTGGAGCGTAATCTAAGGCGCATAGGCGATATCGATTTCTCCGGTGATAAGTGCGAATGCGACTGTGTTGAGGTCATGTTTGGGGGAGGCCGAGCAGAGACTTTTGGTCGGTTTGGCAGCTGGTGGTGTTCGGGCGCGTCTGTTGCACTATTTTGCGAGCACGTCTCTGCACTGTGCGGTGCTTTATTTGGAGAGTTTAAGAGTACAGAGCTCGTCTGCTGATATTGTGTACTGCATTATTTAAGAGCTGTTTGCTATTGTGTGGTGAAATTAGGAGTTGTTTACGTATTTGTGGCCTTTGTCAGATGACCACATTCGGATCAGTGCTGGTGTATTGTGACAAATATACACAACGACTAAATAAAATGGCTCCAAATAAATAGAGTGCAGCAATTCGTTGGTACCCCGATCAGTACAGCGCAGTCTGAGCTGTTTTTGCGCAATTTACGGCAATCTGGTCGGAATGTGAGTGAGTAGACAAATAACTGGACAAATTTATCTGTAAAGGAGCTACAAGTTTGGAATGGAATGAATATCTTGATGGCTGTGGTTGTGTTGCCAAGTGTAGAGCACTACTGGAGTTCAGAAACTGCCTTATGTCAGCCTTACATATCGAAACCTATGAGAAATAAAAGTTTCAAAAAGATATGTCGCAAATGAATAAAGTACATTCGTTCCACCTTCCATCAGCCTATGCACTGAAATTATTTCCGAAAATTAGCAGTCGTTTGGCTATTTGGAGATAAATGTTTTGCATTATTTACGAGCGGTTCGCATGTGTGTAGGCTGTGCTATGAGTTATTTTTAACTGTTTACAATTAGCAAGCGTCTGTGTAGAACATTATAAATGAGTTATGTATGAGTGTTTTGCAGGTCTGTATGATGTGGGACATGTCGGTGTGATACATATACTCCATTCCTAAATAAAGTAAATTCATGGACGTAGTGCAGGGTGAGTCCATTTATCAGAAACGTGTAGGAAGATGTTAAGTGCTGGTGGCTTAGTTTGAAACAATTTTCTTAGGTTGGTGGCGGAAGCACTGGCCGTGTGTGTAGAACATTATAAATGAGTTATGTAGGTGTGTTCTGCAGGTCTGTACGATGTGGGACATGTCGGCGTGATACATATACTCCATTCCTAAATAAAGTAAATTCGTTCCTCCATCCGTGGACGTAATGCAGGGCGAGTCCATTTACCAGAAACGTGTAGGAAGAGGTTGAGTGCTGGTGGCTTAGTTTGAAACAAGTTTCTTCGGTTGGTGGCGGAAGCGCAAGTGAGCTTTGTTTACTGGCAGATTGGCACTAGTTCCTAGGAGGAGGTGGAGCTGGTGGTCTTGTCCGCGAAAAGTAGTTGAAATTAGGGAGTTGAACAAGTTTGAATATGTTTAAGAAATTGAAAATTGAATTATTTAATATAGCGGGGTGGTGAGAGTGAGTTAGCGAGCGTTCTCGCGACAAGCAAACGCGCTGTTATATGGTCATCGTGGATTCCACTGTCGATCAAACTCTGGCGCCAAACGTATCCTTTGTACGGCACGCGGTCGACAGTAAACATCGTGTCCAGTGTTGAGTGCTCGTGGGCGCCGCCGACCGTTTGTGGCGGGTCCCTCAGGTGCCGCTCGCCGCCGTCTACCTGTCGCGCTGTCTGTGGAAGTGTGCTTGACATCAGTGGGCCAGGGAGCGGGCACAGCAGGCTGCACGTACGCCAGCTGCGCTCTGGAGTTTCGCTGTGTGGGCATGGAGAAGTCAGTTGGGACACACCTGCAAGACCGTAATGTCTGAAATAAAGTTATTTTCCAGGTATTTACGGAAGGCTATGTCTGTCCCGTGTATGGAGGGTGTGTGACATACGCGGGGCAGTGGCACAGCAATTGTACAGTTATTACGTGCACGAGTGTGAGTCAATTAGCGGGCGTTCTAGTGCGGTCCAAACGTACCGTTATGTAGTCATGGCAGATTCCACTGTCGAGCAAACTTTGCCGCCAAAAGTGTAGCATTTCGTTCATGATCGCACAAGGACACGTGGCAAACGGCTGTGTGAGGTTGGTATCTGCAGGTTCGGACTTGCTCAGGGAATGGTGATTCAGCTCTGAGGCAGACAATCTTGGTGGGAAACGTGCGGATGCGACGAATACACGTGGTGAGCGGACTAGGGCGAAAAAAGGGCCGCTGTGACGTCAAACTCAACAAGTTCCAGCGTGTCCAGCGAAAACATGTTTACGACGTGGGAGCGATCGCTGGGCGCGTCCCCCCCACGCTAGTGGCTGGCCGCCTCACGTGACAGGCGTAGGCAGTGTCTCTGCACGCTGGCTAGGGGGTGGCGAGGATTGGAACTAATGCAGTTGGAGCGCGGACGTCTGGTGACTGCACTGCGATATCAAAGATGTGTGTGCTGACTGTGTTGGAGAACAAGTGATAACCGTACTGCTTGAAATAAAGTCTTCAGTCCTTTCCCCCCTGCAAAATCAAAGGACGTGAATTACGTTGCTGTAAGTGCTGTTTTTTATTTGACGTGATTATGATAGGCTACCAGTGAAAAAAGATAAGTGACGGAGAAAGCTCGTACGTGTGATCAGTTATGGGGCTGGGGATTTGAACTTGTGACAGATTTTTGTTATGGGTGTTAGGAGAATGGCTTTCTCACCGAGAAAATCGGACATCTTGAACAAATAATAAATGATAATAATATACAGAAGTAAAGTTTTCGAGAGAATATCGTGTTCGAATTTGAATTTGGTGCAATTTTCTAGTGGATGTAGGCCTATAATAATAAATGATAATGAATGGTAATAAATGATAATGAATGATAATAAATGGCAATCAATGATAATGAATGTTAATAAATGATAATGAATAATAATAATAAACAAAAGTAAGGTTTTGCAGCCATTATCGTGTAGGAATTTGAATTTGGATGGGATTTTCTAGTGGTGGCAGGTCAATAATAACATATGTAAGTAGGCTGTTAATGTTTTCTCTATGTAAGTAGGCTGTTTATGTTTTCTTATTGGCAATGTTACGTAGCGCTCAATATGAAAATCACTGGCTGTGCTGTGTGCAGTCTGTGGCTGCTTTGCATTGTTGTAATACTCGCCATTGTAGTGTTAGGCAGCTGGCTGTGAACAGCGTGTAGCGTTGCGCAGTTGGAGGTGAGCCGCCAGCAGTGGTGGATGTGGGGAGAGAGATGGCGGAGTTTTGTAATTTTTCATGAACTGCTATATTTATATATGATGATATCAAGGTAAATACATTGTTTGTTCTCTATTAATATCTTTCATTTGCTAACTATCCCTATCAGTAGTTAGTGCCTTCCATAGTTTGAATCTTTTATTTAGCTGGCAGTAGTGGCGCTTGCTGTATTGCAGTAGCTTGAGCAGCGAAGATTTTTGTGAGGTAAGTGATTTGTGAAAGGTATAGTTTAATGTTAGTCAGGGCCATTCTTTTGTAGGGAATTTTGAAAGTCAGATTGCGTTGCGCTAACAAAATATTGTGTGTCAGTATAAGCACAGTCTTGTATAATTGTTCAAAGGGGAAGTTTCATATGTCGACCCTTAGCCAAGGATACCTCACTGGAATCTTCTGATTTTTTGTTGTAGTTTGTGTAATTAGTGTAGATTTTGTTTATTGCTAGCGCGTAATTGTAGAGAAAATCTCCTTTGTAGTTGCAGACTTTCATTGTTGTACAGTAAAACAGTTGTGGCATGCATATAGATTTGCACCAAGTATTTCGCAGCTGCAATTAACTAGATATTATTTTCAGTGCTATGTTAATGTGTTCTCTTATTTTTGATCTTCAAATTGTGTTTTTCTGTGTTGTCGTGTGAAATACTGTGACAATAGTGGCGTGTGAAAAACGTAATACTAGGCTCCAAAGTAAACTGAGAAATGACAGTGAAAATGAAAGCAGTGTGTTAGCGCCGCAGAGTAATGAATTAACTAATGTTCAAAGTAGTAATTTGGTAACTGTGCATAGGGAAATGGAGCGGGCTGCAAACAATGGCGTAGACAGTGAAACAGGTAGTGAACAGGGAAGCGTTATCGATCGATTGGTCGGCAACAGCTCGCCTCAGGAATCGCGAATGACAGAACACAATATCGCAAATACTGTAGATTCAGGTTTTGGGTCATCACCGTTTTCTCAAATAAGTCAAGACACATTTTCTGCTTGTCAAAATGTGAATGTTGCCGGTGCAAATGCACTGCCGAAAAGCGTAGAGAAACAGATTCCTGACACTAATACATTATTATTGCAATTAATGCAACAAATGGAACAAAATCAGAGACAAATGGGACAAAATCTTAAAAAGTTAGACACAATGGAACAACACCAGAGACAAACACAGCAACAGTTAGACGCAATGGAACAAAATCTTCACACCACGCTTGAACAAACACGTGAAGATTTAACTACTGAGTTACATAACATTGAATCGAAATGTCAAAAAGTCTGTAATGACGTAAAAACACAAATTTGTGAGCATTTTCAACCTATTTTTTCGCGGCATGAAAATACATTACAGAATCACGAAGCAGCCATAAAAGAACTGCAAATTATTGTTCATGAAAATCATGAGACCTTGCAAGCTAAATTTGACTCAGTTGCATCTACCGATTCGGTTACGCAACTTGCAAAAACTCAGAAAAACTTTAAGGACACAGTAGATACTCTGAAACTTGGTTCAGAAAAACATACAGAGGAAATAATTTCACTATCGGATAAAATAGCTGAACTTTCAGATCAGTTCACTAACTTATCTACAAAGGTAGATGATGATCTGAATGACACAAGACCTGTACCCTTCACTGACACTGAAGAGTGCGAACAAATTAGGAAATTCAAACAAAATCAGAATCAGATTAATACGCAACACCAAAGAGAATTCCGGGAAGTACAAGATCAGCTGACACAGTATTGTATTTGTACATTCTTGCTTGTTTGTTGCACGATTACGTAACGACTATAAGGCTCACATACTTAGAACATTTACCAGTACTGCTAATGAGATTCTGGATTTAAAGTACTTTCTGTGAGATACCAGATGACACAGTGTTAGTTTATGTGACAGTTACACGATTTTATCACGACGCTACTAATGAGTGACAATTTACAATGTTGCTTTTGCAGTGTTTCTGTTTTATATCCGCACAGTTTTTCTGAATTTCTTCTGGAAAGCAAAACATGTTTTAGTAGTAAGCTACAATGTGAGGCCCTTTTCTTAGCACAACAATACTTTACAGTATAGTATTTTCTTGATCATAGTAATGTGCATAATAATTATGATATCTATACACAAAGCATTTCACTTTCGTTTCTGATGGGGTAAGTACATTGACTTCTGCAGAACTTAGCTTTCGGAGGACGATAATTACGACACTTCCACAGAATTATCTTACAGCAAGACGCACATTTAGCGCTACAGGACACGCATTTGAGAGATTTTGTACTTAAAACATTTATTTTTAAAGATTTTTTAATTACAAAGAAAGTTTTCCGTGATATATTTCATTTCATTGCTGTAATCTGTAACACCTGAGGGTATAATTACATAAATCCTCAGGGGGGTACACGCTTACTTTGTGTACCATGTGTTTGGCAAGCACAAGGAGCCCTAGCTAATATGGTATTTGCTTATACAACTTTACACATCGGTACCATATTTCTCTAACACAGAATTACACAGCTATCTGATTATTTGACAGAGAAACAAACATTCTTTTTACTATGTCAGTGACACATGTTTACGCAATTACACAGTTGGATAACTTCACACTTATGAAATTGTATTTTGTCTGTACTTTGTGAAATGCTCATATTTTTTCGGAACCATTGTGATACTATGAGAGCTTTGAATGATGTATTTGGTATGGGATCATGATTTTTAAAGTACGTTTGAGGCAGCTGACACTTTTGACATGAGCAGAGAATTTTTTTAGGTTTTGAAATTATTGCAGAAAGCTACGACGTTTTTGAGATTTGACTGAGATGTTATGATATTTTTTATGACGACGATGTGTATTATGCTGCTGAGGTATGTTTATGATTAATAAGCTGGTGCTATATAAGGAATTTGGTTATGCTATGTATTTATTATGATGAAATATTGAAGTGTCGTCGCAAGGTTGACGTGTCGACGAATATAAATATGTGTAATAAGGTAAGGAGTAATGAATAGTGATTAGGGACTCTGACTTATGGAAAAGGATGTTGGAAACCAAGAATCGTACTTTAGAATTATGAAATGTGTGTACATGTGTGAATCATGTGTGAATGTATCACAATGCCACTGAAAATTTTTTTTGGACACTGTTATATTCATAGGATTTTGTTTCTACACATTTGCAAAGTAAATTCTCAACCTGTGAAATTTTGTATATATGACTGTCACTGTAGCGGAAACTGCTGTCGTAAATATTTCCGTACGAAAGTTAAGTGACCACCTGCACATAATGCGTCGTGGGCACCCAGCTGTGTCAGACGCCTGGAGAAAAAGCCATTATTGCGAGCCCTTTTCAGCGGCACAGGTAGAAAAAAAAAAGAAAGGGAAGGCCATTGTCCGCGCTACTGACATCTCCTTGTTGAAAGCATACTGTGGAGCTCGTAATTTACGATATTTACTGAAATGCCTAATGAAACGATGAGAAACATTTCACAGCTATTGCCTTGCTAGTTAAGAAAAATGCCATATGGCTTGCTTAATGTATTTATTTACACATTTTGTTTAATATCAAGTTTCTAGCTGCACTGCAGCATTGGTTAAAATAAAATTTAATATATGTACTAATATAAATATTTTATGCCTACAGATCCAGTAAATAATTTTATGATCTATCCAAAACAAATGAGGGAGCACAAAAAAAAAAAAAAACAGTTCCCTTCACAGGAATTGCATAAATAATTTTTTTACGATTTGGTAACTTATCTACTAGCGTAAGTTTTTGTGATGCATCACTCTAATGTTAAGATGTGACATAGGTATTAGACATGGCCATTTTAGTGTAATATTTTTTCTGCTTGCGCTATGTCATGTTTAGGTATAAGTTGCTGCTGTTTGCCAGGCATAGTGTTATTGAATTTGACTTTTGCTCATTTATGCTGCTAGCTTTGCCAATTTGCATTTTTTGCATTGCTGTTGGTGTTGATTTGTTATGTGATGCTGCATTGCCTCGTCCCTTAGTTTAGCATCTGAGCTCAGTAGATTTAAGTTAGCTTAAGAGGGGGTAGCCTCTAAGAGAATGAGTTGCGATGAATTGGAAGAAATGCATTGAGAACACAGGTTTAGGTAGGATTTTCTTGGAAATAAATGATGAGGTAAGATAATGGAAAATAAAAATGAGGTAAGAAATGTGTGAACATACAAATACAGAAAGCATGCTTAGATAGAATTTTTTTGATGGAAACAAAGGATGAAATAAGAGGAAAGATATATGAAGTTTTGGGTTGGACTGCAGTACCAAATGTTACACTGAAAACGAACCCTGTCCTTTCCTTTTGTGTTATCCCAGTACGTGTTTGTGTACCCTTGTGTATTTGTTTTCTTCCTGTCTCTGTGTAGTTTCATAGAATTTTTTTCTCTTTTAATATTAAGCTACATTCACTATGATGAGGAATACTGTTATCCTCAAATATAATTGGCATTAATAATATGTTATTTACTTTGTAAAGATGTTAGACATTATTCATTCTGTTTAAGTGCTCATGTATAAAGTTGATGTTTCAAAAGTTATTGTGATCTTTTATGTATGTACTCATGTCATAATTCCACTGATGTATATGTTTATTTCTATTCTGTTGTAAAGCCGGTACTACAAATGTTATCTGTATTGTTATGTTTTTAATGATGTATTTTGTACCTTTGTTATTGTATTCTTATGTTATAAAATTGTAATTGTCACCAGTTCATGATATTATTAACTTGTTAGTTACATTTCACTGCACACGTTTCTGTTGGTCATAGTATATGGACAATATGTGAGAAGTAGGGACTGTTAGTGTTTGCACGTGTGTTAATGATTCGGCAAGGGACTGGATAACAGCATTGCTGGTTCTAAGGACAATTCCAAAAACTTTGTGAGTGCACAAGTGGTGGTTTATGGACTTGCTATATTCTCCGCAAGACTCTTCGATGGTGAATGTGCACCTGCACAATCGCAACAGATGGCTGCTGGTCATCTCTACAAGGACTACAGTGGGTCTGCACCTCTGGTGGCCCACCAATACCATTATCTCTACAAGGACTACAGTGGGTCTGCACCTCTGGTGGCCCACCAATACCATTATCTCTACAAGGACTACAGTGGGTCTGCACCTCTGGTGGCCCACCAATACCATTATCTCTACAAGGACTGCAGTGGGTCTGCATCTTTGATGACCCACCAGTACCATTATCTCTACAAGGACTACAGTGGGTCTACATCTTTGATGATCCATCAATACCATTATTTCTACAAGGACTGCAGTGGGTCTGCACCTCTGGTGGCCCACCAATATCGTAATCTCTACCAGAACTACGGTGGGTCTGCTCTGTGATGACCTACCTACCAATATTCATCAAAACTTCGACTGACTCTGCAGTGGGTTTGCTCTGTTGTGACCCAATACTTGTCTGCATGTCGAGAGTCAGCACTGTCGTTCCGTTGGAAGGACAACACTACTTCTACAAGACTGCATGGAAATCCACTACTTCCGTGTGCATTTTCTTTTACTGCTCAGACTTTGAGAAAAACACTGCTATTCTCCTGTATGTACGATTAGGACTGTCTTTATGGACTGTGAGACAATTTTAGCTTTTGACCAACATTGTATCAATAAGTGTGTGCATTTGATTTCTTTGTTATTGTAATTATGAAAAATTTTATCAAATCATTATTGGCCACTGCCCAAAAAAATTTTGTAAAATTTTTTGTGGGGAGCATGGGGGCTATGTAAGTAGGCTGTTAATGTTTTCTCTATGTAAGTAGGCTGTTTATGTTTTCTTATTGGCAATGTTACGTAGCGCTCAATATGAAAATCACTGGCTGTGCTGTGTGCAGTCTGTGGCTGCTTTGCATTGTTGTAATACTCGCCATTGTAGTGTTAGGCAGCTGGCTGTGAACAGCGTGTAGCGTTGCGCAGTTGGAGGTGAGCCGCCAGCAGTGGTGGATGTGGGGAGAGAGATGGCGGAGTTTTGTAATTTTTCATGAACTGCTATATTTATATATGATGATATCAAGGTAAATACATTGTTTGTTCTCTATTAATATCTTTCATTTGCTAACTATCCCTATCAGTAGTTAGTGCCTTCCATAGTTTGAATCTTTTATTTAGCTGGCAGTAGTGGCGCTTGCTGTATTGCAGTAGCTTGAGCAGCGAAGATTTTTGTGAGGTAAGTGATTTGTGAAAGGTATAGTTTAATGTTAGTCAGGGCCATTCTTTTGTAGGGAATTTTGAAAGTCAGATTGCGTTGCGCTAACAAAATATTGTGTGTCAGTATAAGCACAGTCTTGTATAATTGTTCAAAGGGGAAGTTTCACATATAATAATAAATGATAATAAATAATAATAAGTGATAATGAATGATAATGAATGACAATGAATAATAATGAATGTTAATAAATGATAATGAATGATAATGAATGGCAATGAATGATAATCAATAATAATAATAATAAAGACGAGTACATTCTTTGCATGCATTATCCTGTTGGAATTCAAACATCCTGCCATTTACTTTTTCTTCTGGAGGCTTAAGTTAGTGGACGTAGCACAATTGGACTATTTTACCGCCAAAATTCAAACTTCCCACCATTTTTTCTTGAGGTTAGGTTAGTGGAGGTAGCACATTTGACCTATTTTCCCACCAAAAGCCGCCATTTTGGATGACGTCATGCGATGTTGCCAAGTCTACTTGCTGCCAGATTGGATGACGTCATCGCCACCTTCTTGAATAAATTTGGCAACAATGGAGCGTGGGTTGGTGCCCCTGTTGCCCCCCTACTGTGCTGGAGGGAACTGACACCATGAATCCTGCAGGGCTGTCCATAAAGCCGTAAGAGTACGAGGGGATGGAGCTCTCTTCTGAACCACACGTTGAAAGGATACCAGATATGTTCAATAATGTTCATGTCTGGGGAGTTTGCTACCCAGTGCAAATGTTTATACTCAGAAGAGTGTTCCTAGACCCACTCCATAGGAATTCTCGATGTGGGCGGGGGGTGGGGGGATGTCGCATTGTCCTTCTGGAATTTTCGGAATGCACAATGGGCATGAATGGATGCAGGCAATCAGACAGGATGCCTAAGTACGTGTCATCTGTCAGAGTCGTATATAGACACACCAGTTATCCTCTATCTGCACACGTCCCACACCATTACATAGCCGCCGCTAGCTTGAACAGTCCTGTGCTGACATGCGTTCATGACGTTGTCTCTATACCCGTCCGTACACGTTCATCCTCTCGATACAATTTGAAACGAGATTCACCCGACCAGGCGACATATTTGCAGTCATTAACACTCCAGTGTCGGTGTTGACGGTTCGAATGGAGGCGCTAAGTTTTGTATTGTGCAGTCATCAACGGTACAATAGTGGGCCATATCGCTGAAGTTTCGTTGAATGGTTCGCACGCTGACGCTTGTTGATGGCTCAACATTGAAATCTGCAGCAGACAGAGGAAGGGTTGCACTTCTGTCACGTTGAACGTTTCTCTTCGGTCGTCGTTGGTCCCGTTCTCGCTGGATCTTTTCCGGCCACAGCGATGTCGGAGATTTGATGTTTTACCGTATTTCTGATATTCACGCTACAGTCGTGAAATGGTCGTACAAAAAAATCCCCACTTCATCGGTACCTCGGAGATTCTGTGTCCCATCGCTTGTGCGCCAACTATAACAACACGTTTAAACTAAGCAGTAGCCGATCTAACAACTACACCAGACACCTGTTGTCTTATATGGGCTTTGCCGACTGCAGCGCCGTATTCTGCCCGCTTGCATATCTCTGTATTTGAATACACATGCTTATACCAGTTTCTTTCACACTTCAGTGAATACGCAGATGACAGTCAAATGATTTTAACAGAATTGAAAATTATTTGAAACTATATTTGAATGTATCTTACCAAAAGTCGAATGACAGTACTCGCTACTAACTTATAGGGTTAGTGCCATAAGTACTACAAGTACTACTGCAATTACTGCTACTGTTAAGAACAACAACAACAACAATAATAGTAGTAGTAACAATAATAATCGATAAAACTCTAGTAGAGGCAATATTACGAAATAAAACGTGCACTAGAAATAATGACTGACATGCACTGCGAGTACAAATTACTAAAGGAGCAGGAGTGGTGTTATTATTGGTCAAGAATAAAAAGAAGACATTGTGGAACGAGTATTGTGAGGAAGCTTTAGAACAATGAACTCAAAAGTAGAGAGAATGGCGATATTTACAAAAAAGGGGCCTTGAACAACTGAGATAACAAGGAAAAGAACATCAAAGTAATTCAAAAAATCAAAAAAACCTTTGGAAAATCTCACTTTATAGAAATACAAGAAAATATCATCAAAAATGATGTTATAATTTTTTACTAAACTCGTAAACACGCAATTAAAAGGTTTTATACACCAAGTATTTGAAAGTTAAAAATTTCGCAATAAATCTCTCTTAATTCATTGTGGGTAAGGGACAGCGGCTGTGAATTATTTATCAAAGAAGAGTCCCAAACTGCCGTATGTCCTGAGAAGCTATTTTATTCAGACATCTAGTTTCGGCATATAAATAATTATATTTTTGGCCCCTATGCAATCCTTCTATAGACAGTCACACACATCGATACTTGCATAACTGGTACCATTAATATCTGGATTCCATGAATCTGTTTCTGTAGAGTTTATTTCGAAGGCTTTACAACAACCGTCATGGCCTCGAAGTAAACACCCGTAAATCGAATTCACGGAATCCAGATATTAATGGCTCCAGTTAGGCAAGTATCGATGTATCTGATTGTCTACACATGGAGTGCATAGGGGTCTGAAGATGGTGTTGAGATGCCGAAA
The DNA here is from genome assembly GCF_021461395.2 of Schistocerca americana. Lineage (NCBI taxonomy): Eukaryota > Metazoa > Arthropoda > Insecta > Orthoptera > Acrididae > Schistocerca > Schistocerca americana. Next base: position 261,328,473 of record NC_060124.1, on the reverse strand, counting down.
CTTGTTGTCTAAGTAAAATAATTTTTCAAAACATACCGCTGTTTGGCTGTTTTCCTTGGTAAAAAAATGCCACAATCTGATTAAATAAAGAAAACAGTAAAACTTCATGGCAGATTAAATTTGTGTGCCGGACCGAGACTTGAACTCGGGACGCTTGTCTTTCACGGACAAGTGCTCTACCAGACGGCAGATTACAACTGTGTGCCGGACCGAGACCAAATGGTAGACAGTAGAGCACTTGCCCGCGAAAGGCAATGGGACCGAGTTCGAGTCTCGGTCCGGCGTACAGTTTTAATCTACAAGGAAGTTTTGTATCAACGCACACTCCGCTACAGAGTGAAAATCTTCATCTGAAAATAGTAAAATATTAGCAAAAATTTTTGGAAGGCTCTTAAATTGCCGAAATTCGAATTTCCTGCAATACCAGAAAATGTAGAGGAAGATATACCACCAACAACAATCAAGTTCAGAATGTTCGTATTTTCAGAGGTAGTAAGTAACATATACTCGGACCACCACCTAGTACTGGCAAAAATGGCTATGCACGCTAGATGGAAGCAAAGAAAAAGAGTTGAGACAAGAAGTGAAAAAGGTTTAAGGTCTACCTGTTACGGAATGGGAGCATACACTGAAGTGACAAAAATCGTGGGACACCTCCTAATATCTTGTAGCGCCTCTTTTTGCCAGACGTAGTGCAGCAACTCGTCGTGGCGTGGACTCAACAAATTGTTGGAAGCCCCCTGCAGGAATATTGAGCTATGCTCCCTCTGCAGCTGTCTGTAATTGTGAAAGTGTTGCTGGTGCAGTATTTTGTGCACAAACTAACCTCCCGATTATGTCCTGTAAATGTTCGATGGGCTTCAGGCGATCTGGGTGGCCAAATCGTTTACTCAGACTGTCCAAAATGTTCTTTAAGCCAATAGCGAACAATTGTGGTTCGTTGACGTTTTTTTTTGAGAACATAAGTTCATGAATGGCCGTAGATGGTCTTCAAGTAGTCGAAGATAATCATTCCCAGTCCTTTCCATGTATACACAGCCCACTCCACTATGAGTCTGCCACCAGGTTTCACAGTGCCTTGATGACGCTTCTTGGTGTTCACCACCACACTGTCCGCCCCTATAACTGAGTGGTCAGCGTGACTGATTGCCGTCCTACGGGACCGGGTTCGATTCCTGGCTGGGTCGGAGATTTTTGTCCGTTCAGGGACTTGGTGTTGTGTTGTTTTCATCATCATTTCATCCCCATTCGGCGTGCAGGTCGCCCAATGTGGCGTCGAATGTAATAAGACCTGTTCCAAGGTGGCCGGACCTGTGGCCGGACCTGCCCTGTATGGGGCCTCCCGGCCAATGACGGCAAACGCTCATTTCCATTTTTACCACCACACTCGAAACACTACCATCATTTCTTACCAACTGAAATCGGGACTCATCATACCAGGTCACGATTTTCTAGTCATCTAGGGTCCTACCGTTACGAACCATGAGGGGCGCTGCAGGCGATGTCGTGGTGTTAGCAAAGGCACTCGCTTCGGTCGTCTACTGCCGTAACATATTAACGCCAAATTTCGCCTCACTGTCCTAACGAATACGTTCGTCGTGCGTCCCAGACAGATTTCTGTGTCTATTTCCCGCAGTGATGCTCGTCTGTTAACAGTGACGACATGAAACAAACACCGCTGCTCTCGGTCGTTAAGTGAAGGCCGTTCGCCACTTCGTTGTCTTGATGAGAGGTAATGCCTGAAACGTGGTATTCGAGACACACTCTCGACGCTGTTGATAAAGGTATATTGATTTCCGAAATGGAATGTCCCATGCGTCTAGCTCCAAATACCATTCCGTGTCCAGTAGTACAAATGACAGCTCCTCCTATGCACTGCCTTTTTATATCTTGTGTAAGCGATTCTACCGCCATTTGTACATGTGCATAATGCTATACCACGACTGTTGACAGTGGTGAAAAAAATTATATTCAAACAGACTGCAACTTAAACCAGACTGAGATAAGAGATAGTTTCGAAAGCGAAGGTCAAAATATAGTGCTAATTATTGAACAGGCCACAAATGAGTCACTAGGAAAAACGAATAACAGAAAAAAAAGAACTCAGAGTATGGAACGATGATATCACAAAATCAATGGGGAAACTAAAACGAACGTATCAGATATATTTATAGGCTAAAACAAAGTCTGCCAAACTAGCATATAAAGAGAAAGAAAGTAAAAACCATTTTCAGGAAAACAAATGAAGAATCGTCGAATAATAAACACAATCAAACACGATGTCCTTGGAAGATAATCAACTGCTCGGAAGGACGTAAAGCGTTTAAATAAAAGTAAAAAGAGACAACAAACCTAAATATTATATCAGAAAATAAATAGATTGCACATGTGAACAGCTCTGATATACTGAAAACCAAGCATCAGAAGACATCCTCACTGCAATGGATAAACCAAATGACGGTGATACCAGAGCGATCCAAGAACTGAAGGCCCAGAATGAAACAAACAAAAATCGGAAAGCAACAGGACGTGAAGGCATATTTACTTAAATACGGGCGTTATTTCGAAAACCCAGACTTCATTTATACAGTATGTGATGGAAAAAACGCCAAATCCCAAAACCATTGACAGTTGCAAATGTCATACGAATCTTCATTAAATGCGAACGCAATGAATGCAGTATTTACCGTGATGTAATATTAACCGACACAGCATATAATATTTACGTCAAGGTAATAAATTAGCGTTCGCAAATTCCTGTTGAAAATTTGTTTCTGAAGAACAAAATCGTTTCAGAAAAGCGATGTCCTGTATGATAATGTTTTCATACTTAAATTATAAAGAAACAAAGGAAGTTCAGTAGGAAAAAGTGAGTTCAATAGGGGAAACACACGTCGCAGGTATAGACTTAGAGAAAGGCTTCGTCCATTTAGACGGGAAAATCTTGTGGAACATAATACACAAGAATGGGTATCCTTAGAAAATGATAAAAGTGATAGAAAGCCTGTGTAGGGATACAAAAATAAGAATGAAAACTAACAGCACATTTCAGAACACATACCTACAAGGATCTGACAAGAGCATAGTTTATCACTCACATTTTTATTCTGTACCTTCATGATGTCACTGGAGGATGTAAAGAACACATTGATTTGGGTTTGAGGTTTACACATAACTTTCTTTTTTCAATGCTTTCTGCAGATGATCTTCCATTTGTGCAGGGTATCGAGCTTCGCTACAAAGATCCTTTCATAGACAGAAACTGATTTCTTTAGAACATAATATGAAAATATCCGTTCCAAACCGTTTAGACCACTGAGTCCTAAAATCACAATAGGGAACAAACCACTGAAAAAGCTAGTCACTTCAACTACGTGGGAAATGATATAAGCTATAAGAATGAACTCAATATTGGCAACAGACTGCTGAAATCTCAAATGATATGCGGAACAATCAATGGCACATTGAGAAATAAAGTGTGAAAATACACAAAAATCAAGCTTTACATTGTAATGACTGCCTCCATTTCTTCCTTTGGAAGTGAAACTTTGATAACTACTAAAAAGCAAGAATGTAGAATCCAAGCGACAGAAATGAAATTTATAAAGGAACGAAGGGCTACACAAGATTAGATAGACTAAGGAACGAAGACATGAGAGCAAAGATTGGGATACCTGCTACAATCAGAAAGATCAAGTCTAATCTTCAGAGCTGGGTAGAACATCTACAAAGAATACCAGGTTCAAGATTACCGTAACAATCCTTACATTTGAAGCCTTCATGTATAAGACCTGTAGGAAGATCAAGAAAAATATGGCTGCATACACAGAGGACAGAACAGTCTGCGATCTAAACCATGATGAAAGAAGAAGAAGGCTTAGAAACCCATGAAACCATCAAAATAGTTAAATAGCAAAGCAAGTAGTGAAAACACCATCGTAAAAGAGTTACTGAAATGATGAGAACCAAAGATTATAAGAGAACTACACTTTCTTTACGAGAAAAGATTCCAAGATTCAAGAAGAGAGGAAAAGTGTATTAACCCATCCACAACAAAAAAAGGGAGACAAACAAAACGTCAAACATTACTGAGAAGTGCCACTATTACCAGTGGCATATGAAATATTACCAAATAAAAGAAATTTCTGAACAGAGTTGAAGACTTTGAACAAAGAAGTGGTTGATACTGCACAGAATAGATTTTTAACTTAAAATTAAAAATTCGTTACAAATATTAATGAGCAGTCCTACAATAGTATCATTTAATGGTTTTGTGAAAAAGCGTTTGGATCTGTAGACAGAGAAACAATAGATAAAACTATCAAAGAATCTGATGTTAACGAAAGATTACGAACATAATTCGTGGAGAACAAACATGATATCTTAAGTGAAATTTTTATCGGAAATATCTCAGCCATTGTAAATTAAAGCTGATGTTGGACAAGGGAGTTGCATGTCACCTTTACTGTTTATCTGTGTTTTAAAAAGACCTGTAAAGACTGCCAATAAATCTTCTGGATACAATTACGGATAGATCTGGTCTCAGAATTTCAGGTGAAATAAAATAATTTATGACCAATATAAAAAATACACCAAAATACGTAAACACCGATAAGAGAAATCGAGCGAGTTAGTAAATTTAAATGGCTGGGAGAATGTACTACAAAACGTCGCTACAGATGTAACGGCTAATGAAATGGAAAGAGCTTAGGGTTTGACTAAAAATATCTACAAAAATAAAGTGTATAAACAGAAAAAGAAATCTAAAACATTAGGCTACAGAAGTAAAGTCACAACATTTACATGCAAGTGTATGCTTAACGACGAACTATAATCTGAACAGAATAGAGATACTATTAGAAGATTAGACTTGATCTTCCAATTTATTGCTGGGAAAAAAAGTTTGGGCATTGAGAAGAGGCAAGAAGATCTACGACAATATACAAAACGTATTAGAAGCAGTAATAAAGCCAAAATTAATCTTCGTTGGACACCTATACCAAATGAAAGAGAACAGGCTAACGAAATTAATACGAGTACTCCTGTTTTCCTGGAAAAGTGAACCAAGTAGAATGGATTACAGAAATAAGAAAGAACTAGAAAGAAATAACGTCAAATAATCAGAAATATCAGAACAAAAATGTTTTAAGATTAAAAATACTAAATTTAGAAGACGCACAAGTCAGAAGAAATAATAAATCGGCAACAATATGAACAGAAGAAAGGAGAAGACAGCGGGGAGAGAAGATGAACGAGTACAGGGATAATAGGAAACAACGAAAAAGAATAGCAACTGCAGTTGTTAAGTGATCCTAGTTGGTCAACAAGAAGAACGCAAATAGTAATAATAATCATATTAATAACCGTGACAGTAGCAGCAGATACTTAAAATAAGGCTGGTCTGGTGTGAAAGAAGTGTCGTGTACAGTTTAAATGCAGACATGAATGTTGTTTTAGTATACCGGTTGTCTTTCCTTAAGAATCGTCAGGCGCCTTTTCTCTAGTTTTTCTGCAGATGTTTGCAATTTCGTTTTTGTATTGCGTAGCTGTAGATAGCACAAACAATTTTCTGACCGATTTCCTCGTCACCTTTTCCATGCGGCGCCAAATGTCAACAAAATGCTTCATTTTGTTTCCCATTACAACCAAAATTATTTGCTAAATCGGTATTTTACGTGTTCATGCGATAGTGCGCTCCCAAATCAGTCTAGTGTGATGTTTGTTTTATCGATTCATATTAACAGGTATAGTAAAACACGAAGAATATACAGTAGTCCAGGAGCGACTGAGTAGCGCTGCCTACTTAGTGGCAGCAGTCAGCACAGGCCAAGACAGTGCTGTCGCGGCTGGTGTACTGGACGTTCTTCATGTTTTACTGTGGCTGCTGGTACGTAGCCATTAAACAGATGTAGCACCAGACTAAGAGCGTTGTATCTAATGCACATGTAAAATTTAATCGTGGCTGGAAATATTCATATTGTTTCAGTCGACTTGACGAGTGCTATTTCTTTGACCTGACTCCATTTACACGTGACATAAACGAAACTGCAAATATCTGCTCTGCTGAAAAATCAGAGAAAATACACCTGACGACTTTTAGGAGAGATGCCTTATACATGCAGTCCGTTCTGAAGCCGGTGATAACATTCAGTATCTGATTCTGTAGTATACTGCAGTCGACTGGAAAGAATTAATGATCAAATTTGAACAGGCTTTATTTAACTAATACGCCCTCTTGGCGTGCACTAATTTCCAAACCCAACAACAACAATAAAAACAATAATTCTTGTGGTGGAAATAGCCAGATAAAAGTTATAAGACAATGAAAAGAAATAATAGCCAAAATACTAAGCTACACAATTCTAAAGTGACGTTACGCCCTACAAGATACAAGTGTCTACAGAAGACTAAGGCGGGTGTCTACTGGGCTAGAGCCGGTGTAGGTATTGGCCGGAGCTGTCTTAGCTGTAGGTACACACTGCTGGTGTGCTGATCACAGATTCTGCTGAGTGCTTAGTCGTACTACTTTCATCCAATTGGTGGATATCTGTTACATGGCTTTTCACGAAGCAGTGCCGTGTTTATGCGGAAAGTATGTTGATGTTACATTAACTGGTGGTGTTTTGATATGAGATTTTGAAGGAAGGGCGGCAGCCATCGTTGCTTGTCTGCTGTGCGGGCCCTCTAACTGAGAAGGGGCAGCCGGCCTAAGTGGCAGTGCGGTTAAAGGCGCTGCAGTCTGGAACCGCAAGACCGCTACGGTCGCAGGTTCGAATCCTGCCTCGGGCATGGATGTGTGTGATGTCCTTAGGTTAGTTAGGTTTAACTAGTTCTAAGTTCTAGGGGACTAATGACCTCAGCAGTTGAGTCCCATTGTGCTCAGAGCCATTTTTCGATATGTTTCTTTCACCCGAGTGCCGCAGTGCCCACCCGGACAGTGCACCGCGTCCAGCACTGAGCGCTCTTCCTGGCGACATTCGACTGCCGGAGAGGGCAGTGTGTTTGATGCCTCCCCCTTTGTTTGTTTCCATGTGGAACCGAATATGGATGCAGCTCCGGACGCGGTTCCGTTTGATGACAATGTGGTCTGGTGGGCCACTGCTCAGGATCAAACACTGCAAGCTCTCTACTGCCAAATCAGTGCTGGTTGGCCGAACAGCCATCACAGCGTCTGCAATGCGGAAGTCCAGCAATTTTGGGATCATCGGCACAGTCTCTTTTACTACAGTGGTGTCATCCTTTTCCATAGAGATTTGGACGTTCCCTGGGTGGTCATATCGCATGCATTGACCCGCCGTGTGCTCAGCCACCTCCAGACTGGCCATTGGGGAATCATGCTCACCAAACAGCCGGCTGGCCGACACCTTTATTGGAGCGGATTTGATAAAGGCATTGCCTCCCTCGTGTTGGACTGCAGCACATGCCAGACATGTCAGGCAACACCCCTGCGCCAGTATTTTTCATAGCCAAATGCAGCTGCTCCGTGGGAACGTAACCACTTGGTTTTTGCAGGGCTGTTTCATGGATCCAGCTCATCCTGATAGACTCCAGGTCGGGATACCTTACGTATCCTGCATGATGAACACCACTTCTGCTGAAACTATTTTAATCCTTTTCTGTCAAAGGACTCCCCAAAATGATGATTATGGATAACAGTCCACAGTTTATTTTGACCAAGTTTGAGCAATTCTGTGCTGCCAACGGGATTTCCCTTGTCCACACTACCCCATTTCACCCTGCGTCAAACGGCCAGGCAGAATGTTTGGTGCAGACGTCCAAGACCCAACACGATCAGCTACTGAGCCATCACCCACTGGAGGAGGTCATGCTTATTTTTGCCTGCATACCACACCACCCCCATGCCAGTAAATTTCCAGCAGAGGTACGTCACAGTCGACCATTACACTCTCCCTTATCTGTCCTTGTTGCTGAGACTTCTCATCCTCCCGCTCGCACTCCAGCGCATTCCTTCTGAGTCAGGTAGAAGGTCTGGGTACAGATCTTCTCTCATCGACAGTCGCACTGTGCGCCTACCGTTATCACCAAGCTCTGCAGCCAGGCGATGGCGTGTCTCCGGTGGGCCGATGGTACTGCCACCTGTCGGCATTTCAACCAGCTTCGCCCCCGTTTGGTGGACCACGACGCCCTGGGGGAGCTGCCAGTGGTTGTCGATGGCCACCCTGTGACTGAACCTCCACTTACACCTTCGCCTCAGCCGCTGTCTCCACCACCAGATGCCCTTGCTTCATCGGCGCCACCAGTCCCTGATAGCCACAAACCTATGGACGTCGACCAGGATGCCCCCACTCCTATGGACGTTTGTGGTGCTGCGCATTCTATTTCCAGGGGGAGAAATGTCGTAGCTGCCCCTTCTCAAAAAAAAAAAAAAAAAAAAAACATATCGAAGGTTTATGGCCAGTCTACATAGTGAAATGACGACCATATTCGAAATTTTAGAATTAATTAGGGCAAAAACCAGCGCCAAAACTTCCTTTTCAGTTTGACTATATTTGGTTTATGCAACGGTCAATTTTTTGGATGGGAAGGCCACCGACCTGTCAACGCCGTTTACCACTTGTGAGAGGACTGCAACCAGGCCATCGTCCGATGCATCGGCGGCGAGAATGAGTGACAGGAGAAGGTTGTAAGAGGACAGACAAGGAGGTCAGGAGAGAGCCGACTTGAGACTTGTGAAAGCCTGCTCACACACTGTGTCCCAAATCCAATGCACACCCTTGCGCAACAACCCTGTCAGGGGCACCGAAATCTCGGCGGCGTGGGGTATAAAAAGCCAATAATGGTTCATTTGTCCATTGATGGATTGCAGTTGCTTCACATTGAATCACCTCCATACCGCTTAGAGGCGTGTGGGCCACAGGCATCAATAGTGAACCTGAGATAACTGGCCTCACATGTAAAAGAGTTGATCCCACAAGACCTCTGAGTATGTCATTCACTGATGGGAAAGGATATGCATCGATGACGGACTCAGAATTTACCCCGACCTTAAAATCGCCACAGATGAGTAAAGCACCATTCGGCTACTCGACTAACTAGATAGGCGTCGCCCAGCGACTGTCCGCAATGGGAGAAAGGGTGCCTTCGTCTTGTAAGCAGCGAAGTTCTACCTGGAGCCTGTCTTGGAGAGCAAAGGGGACCAGGCGAGCCTGAAAGAAAAACGAGGTACAGCAGAGGCAAGAAGCTTAACATGTGCAGCGAAACCCCTCACCACTAGTGTGGAGGATGAGAACAACGTTTCGTATTTGCTGAGGAATGGGGTGAGGAAGGTATCAAAACCGCCTGTACCTCGTCCTGCTCTGACAAACCCAGACGGCTAAAAATGTCCACACCCAGAAGATTAGTAGCGCTGGGCGAGCCGACCACCAAAAACTGAGTGGCGAAGGAATGACCGTTGGAGAAGATTTGTGTTGAAAAAATTCCGTCGACTGATACATGGGGATTATTGGGATTACCGAAACTACGCAAGCCGCAAGTGTATGGAGACAAAGCTGGCGAGCCTAAGCGATTGATAATTGGCATCATCCACAATAGAAACAGAAGATGCCGTGTCAATTTGGAAGACCACACTAATAAGCGCGACCTCCAAGGTAAGGAGGAAACTGGGGAATGGTGGAGAAGACTTGTTTGTTAATGGATGCGAGGCTCCCAGGTTATGCAGTGACGATTCACGATGAGCCAGTGCGTCTGCAGGAAGCGTGGCATCTACGCGATGTTGCCGTGAAACCTGATACACAACGGAGATATGGCCCGTTCGGCTGCAAGCCGTGCACCTTTCTCGCCGGTGGGGCCATTCCGACCGTCGGTGAGCCCGGAAAAAGTCCGGACATGACGGAAAACGTGCTGAAGACTTTCTGTCACGGATTGTACCAACGGACCGACATGACTCCTGCTCAGTGCTAGAAAACTGGCGAGCCTCGATCAAGACGCGGCGTTTGTAGACGGTGAGACGTCTCAAACGCTTTATGATCAGCAGACAGGTGTCGGGGGACGGGTCCTGAAACTTCAAAATATCAGCCCGAAGACCTTCGTCTAGTGCGTGAAACACCACCATATCGCGAATCAACAAACAGGTATAAGACTACTTGGAGACAACGTTGGTACACCGGAATTTGTAATCGCGGGAGAGACTCTGGAGCATCAAAATCTATTCCCGATATGTCTGACCTGGGGACTTTTGACAAGAAAAGAAGGTCTGACGGGCGGAGGTTACGTGAATCTGTGCGTCAAAGTATTCTAAAAGGCAGCCCTTAATATGGGTAAATGGAAGATCTCGAGGTGACTGCTCAGGGTTCAATTTAAAAAATATAAAATTTGTGGTAAGGTTCTATGGGGCCATACTGCTGAGGTCATCGGTCCGTAGGCTTAGACACTAATTAAACTAACTTAAATTAACGCTAAGGACAACACACACACACATACAAACACACACACACACACACACACACACACACACACACACACAGATGCCCAAGGGATTATTCGAACCTCCGATGGGGAGGTCCAATGCGAACTGTGACAAGGCGCCCTAGACCGCGCAGCTACCTCGCGCAGCATGGTTCAATTGTTGAATCAAACGATACACCTATAGACCGACTCTCGCTGAAAAAAAGAAAAAAAGCGTGACTTCGATTTTCGTCGTGGGTCCCCTGTGCTAGTAAATGTTCTTATAATTGTTCGACATAATTTGACCATGGTTCGACAGACCTATCGAAAGCCGGGAGTACTGGTGGAGCCACGAGCAAAGTGTTCAATTTATCCGAGATGGAATCAACTCTGTGAGTTACATCTTGCAACTCTGGGGAGTGAGGGCGATGCTCTGACTGGGAACGCTGCCTGAGTCTGCTGTAGAGTTTCCGTCAAGGACTGAAGAAATTCCTCCAAGCTAGTCATTTCGACCGAAAATGAAAGTTTTATCCTCGTCGCCAGTAAATGTAGTTTCCTGCAGTCGACAGGAAAGAACTAACGATCAAGGTAGAACTTACTTTATTGAACTAATACGCTTTCTTGGCGTGCACTAATTTACAAACTCAATAACAAGGAGAAACACAATAATTCTTGTGGTGGAGAAAGCCAGATAAAAGTTACAAGACAATGAAAAGAAATAATAACAACCAAATGCTACGCTACACAGTTACAAAGTGGCGTTACGCCCGAGAAGATACAAATTTCTACAGAAGACTAAGGCGAGTGTGTACTGGGCTAGAGGCGGCGTAGGTATTGGCCGGAGCTGTCCTAGCTGTAGGTACACTCTGCCGGTCTGTCTCTGCTAGCGTGCTTGTAAAATAGATTCTGCGGAGTGATACACTTAGTAACACTAGTTACTATTGGTGGATACCTGTCACATGGCTTTTCACGAAGTAGTGCCATGTTATACACGGAAAATCTGTAGATGTTTACATCTACTGCCGGCCTGAGTGGACGAGCGGTTCTAGGCGCTACTGTCTGGAACAGCGCGACTACTACGGTCGCAGGTTCGAATCCTGTCACGGGCATGGATGTGTGTGATGTCCTTAGGTTAGTTAGGGTTCAGTAGTTCTATGTTCTAGAGGACTGATGACCTTAGAAGTTAAGTCCCATAGTGCTCAGAGCCATTTACATCTACTGGCGATGTTTTGATATGAGCTCTTGAAGGGAGGTCGGTAGCTCACCTTGCTTGTCTGTCATGCGGGACCTCTAACTGATACCGTGAGGGACACCATTCATGTTAGTGAAAAGAGCTTGCAGACGGAGCTGCGTAATAGAATGGGAAAGAAAGGGTTATCTTTGGTGGGAATGGACGTTTCTGCTGTATTGTTCGGACGAGAGCGTTAAGGTCGCGGAGAGATATGAGGGACTACAATCGTTTATAAGACAGTGGAGGAGACGCTGTGTGGATATGTCTGCACATGTCTGCATAGATACATTGTACGCACCCATTCAGCAAAAGTTCCAAGGAGCAATGAGCTTCACAGAGAAAGGCTGTGAAATATAACATAGCTGTATTCATTAATTGAAAGTACAAGCGTTTGCACAAGTCTGTTTTTCGTATCAAAATGGGAAAACTTTTTACGTTTTTGTATCACAGAGAGAGATTATGATGCAATGTTGCACATTGTAGTTACATGCTCAGGTCAGTACAAGTGTTGCTTTTATAGGTATGCATGCAACAGCTTGCTTACCGATATGTCCTAAAATGTCGTGCATAAAAAATGACATTTCCCGGGTTTTCACTGCTCTTACTTTGGGTTCTGTTGGTAATAAACAAAGTAGGATGAAGTGTTTTGGACATCCTTTCGGCTACTGATCATTTGAATACTCACCAGAAGGACTGTGTTACTGCCCTGCAGTACGGGGTCAAAGTATGAATGTTACACACTTTCTCCTTCTTCATCAAATATGTTGGTTCTTTTTGCGTTTTACGTGGTCGACTGTGCGCTTGATGGGACTTAAGGAGGTACCATTAGTTCATGGGCGGCTACTCGAGAAACTGCAGAAAATGGCTGTTCACCACAGTTTCGCCGTCACCAATGAATCAAACACCAGACGTGGGTTCCAAGACCGCCATGCTCAGCAGATGATTTTAGTTTTTAGAATACGTACCTAAGATCCCGATCTCTAAATTCTTTGAAAATTTTCTTGATATCTTTATCCATTCCCAAGATACAGAGTTTTAAAGTTATACCACTTGTATAAGTGATGACGATGGCGACATCGGTGATGTCCCCTGATGTAAAAGAGGGGTGTACCCGTGATGAATAAAAAGATAAGGCATCTGTGAAAGTTTTGCAGTATCATTTTTCAACATTGTGTTACCTCTAGGTTCACAAAATTGTTGAAAACGTGAGTTTTTGGTACCAAATCCCAGCCGCTGATTCCAAAAAGGCTTTATATAGCAAATGGCTGAACTTTCCCCTACGTATTCTTAAGATTCCGATCTCGAACAAGCTTGAACATTTTCTTGATATCTTATCCCTTCTCTCATGAAGAGTTTCGACTTTGCCCTACTCATACACGTAAAAAAGCATGTAAAAATTAAATAAATTGATTGATGATGGGTATACCCCTGATACACCCATGATTCAATTAAACTGACGGGTATACTTGTCAATGAATAAATTAATTAATGAAAAAATGATGCATTTGCTTAAATTCGTGGTCGCTTCCTGAAAAACAAAAAAGGGGTTTTTCGCCTTTAGCAGCCGACAAATTCCCAGTCGTGGATTCCAAGACAGCTATGCGTAGCAAATGGCTGTAATTGTTACGAGATATTCCTAAGCTTCCGATCTAGTGTGTGTGTGTGTGTGTGTGTGTGTGTGTGTGTGTGTGTGTGTGTTTATGTGTGCGTGCGTCCGTCTATGCGAAACACTGATATCAAAGGATTTTTTTTTTTTTTTTTTTTTAATAAGACGCTCTAACGCATGGTTCCAAATGACATCATTTGGAGCAACAGACCCAACCGAGGTGGAAGGATTTAATCCGGTCCTTAGAATCAAGGACAAGTGTATAATAAAATTCAGTATATAACAACGTAATTTAATGTAAAGACTTCATATGTAATATATTTTCCCGAATAAAAAAAAAGCGATACGAAAAATTCTTCCACTACAGTTTTGTTGCCCATTATCACATTTATAAAACTACCGACAGAAAGCTAAAACCCCAGCAAAGCGGGTTATTATAGCTAGTACATAATGAGAATTAGGTGGGCTGAACGAGTGAGAAAGAGCAAGGGTGTGTATCAGCGCCTTAGAACGATGTACTAGAGTGTGTGAGTGAGTTACAATTATGCGAGCTCGTGGGTGTTTGAGGTGAGCTTTATGTTAAAAAGAGCGCCAATTACTTCGCATATTAATATTTTTGCGGAAGTTTTTAAAGATCCTGAGGAAGGTAGATTGAGGCAATTGGTACCACACTTATCAGTATGGTGTTATTGTATCTACTCTCAAAGAAACCTAATTGGAATTGGACTAGCACATTCGCCTATTTTCCGCTGGTTATTACTTCCAGTTTATTTGCTGAGAAAGGAAGGAAATGGAATTCCTCCACGAACGAAGCAGTTTGGAAAACACTCACGCTTTCGATGGTTAAGCATTGCTTGTGAATGTGAAACACTTTTCAGGTAAGTTCAATAGGGAATATAGACGGTATTCCTAGGACTTAGGCGCTGCTCCTCAAGGGCTCGTTTAGTAAGCTTGAGAGCCATACGAGAGGTGTTCGTGTAACTCTAGTGGAAAACGTTACATGAGAGTTGTGTGTTATGGAGAAGATTATTGCCATGTTTACAAGAACCTACATTCCAAGAACAATTTCATATCTACATGTACATCTAAATGACTAATTCACAGTTAAGTGCCTTGCGGAGGGTTCATCGAATCACCTTCAAGCTTTTCTCTTCCCTTCCACTCTTGAAAAGCGCACGGGAAAAAACGAACATATAAATCCTTGCGTGCGAGCTATGTTTCTTTCATTTTATTACAATAATTATTTCTCCCTATGTGGGTGGCTGCCAAAAATATTTTCTCATTCGGAAATGAAAGATGAGGACTGAAATTTCGTGAAAAATCGCACTGAAACGGAAAATGATTGCCATCCCAAATCGGGTATCATATTCGTGACACTCTCTCTCCTATTTCGTGATAATACAAACGAGCTGCCCTTCATTGAACCTTTTTGATGCCCTCCGTAAATCGTATCCAGCAAGCATCCCGTAAAGCACAGCAGTACTCCAAAAGAGGATGGAAAAGCGTAGGGAAGCAGTCTCCTTAGTATACCTGTAGCATCTTCTTTCTGCCAATTAAACGCTGTCTTTGGTTCGCCTTCCCCGTAGTATTATCTATGTGATTGATCCAACTGAAGTTATTTGTAATCGTAATTCTTTGGTATTTAGTTGAATTGACAGCTTTTTGATTTGTGTAATTTATTGTGTAACCGAAATTTAACGGATTCTTTTTATTGCTCATGCACTCATGATGATGAACTCATATTTTACATTATTTAGAGTCTATTAGCATTTTTCGCACTATACAGATGTCTGAATCGTTTTACAGTTCGTTTTGACCTCCTAATGACTTTACGACAAGATAAATGTCAGCTTCATCTGCAAACTATCTAAGATGGCTGCTCAAATTGTCTCCGAATTCGTTTACGTAGATCAGTAACAGTGGAGGGCCTATAGCTCTTCTTCGTGCAATTTCAGATATCGCTTCTGTCTTACTCGACGACTTTCCGTCAATTTTTGAAAGATATAACTGTCATTTGACTGTACAACAGGTTTTATTCCACAATCTAGATTTCCGCCTTAGGGCTTTGACAAGTCTTACAAGTATCACAAATCATTACACTCCAGTAGAACACAAGATATCCCAGAATCAACCGTCAGTCACTGCGAACTCTGACCTTTCTGACTGGAAATGAGAAATCCATTCACACTACTGAGACGAATCTCCATAGGCACGCAATTTGATTTGCAATCATTCGAAAGGAATGGAAAGCTAGAAATATGAAATCAGTTTGAAATCCCTGTGGATAGTACTCATTACTTTGTGTGAATGAAGAGCTAGCAGTGCTCCACAAGACTCATATTTATCAGTAGATCATATCCTCGGCGTAATTCGTAATTTTCTAATCCAATATGTGAACCAAAATTCGACATAAAATCTACGTCATTGATATATTTTATGACGTTCCACCAGTTTTTAATGTATTTTTTCTTAATTTTACGTTTACTGGAACTCGGCAGATAGAAATAATTCGCTGCCTTATTCAGTGGTGCGGAAGACGATTACAGCGAGTACGAATCTGGTTCCCATGATGTTCGCGGTGACAAATGCACCATATGGTGCCGCAGTGATTCATGGGAGTTGGGAGAAGTACGTAGGCCCTGACAACGTATCTTTCTTGGCAATCGATACATCAGGGAACCAAAAGTGTTCTGGCGTGAAACTCAAAATTTTCTTTATTAAATATAAGTTACTGAAGTCCACTTTTGATGTAGAAAATATGGGGAGGAGCCAGAAGTTAACAGCGCTGTAATACCACTATATGAATAAACCAATTAATTCGGCAAAAAAATGTGTATCGTTATATTACCGAAGACGTACGAAGAGCTACGGTGTTTTGCAATGTAAAGTAGAAGGTAGATTTCGGCCGCTCATCAGTCTCGCCAGTTGGCAATAGCTTGGAGCTTGTTCTTACGGGATAGGTGACTTTATCGTGCTTTCGAAATTTATTAACTTTTCGGGATGAATCTTTTCAGACTATTAAACTGTTACTGTTTTACAGTGTTTCCTAAGAAACGCATCGCAATGGCATTCTATTCTTATTTCAAGTAAAGTAACTATCCACATGTCCACTTACGAGTACAATCACAGCCTGATTGCATCTTCCGAAGAATCCAATTCACTACAAGATCTCTTTCGAGGGACGTCTATTTTAGATTCGCCGAAAACAGGTAGCAGAAAATACTATGCACCAATTCATTAAATAATCCAGCGCTACCCTCACCAGTGCAGCCTAGGGTAGGAAGATACGATCAGTCACTATACGTCAACTGTACCACTCTCTAGAGAATCGCGGGACGAACTGAGAAACTTTGTATCGATTTTGTATAGCAAGGAGACTTTGCAGCGAATTATTTCCATAATCTTTCGTGAGTACTGGTGTGACTTGTGCAAGTTTCTAGTCGTTAGGTACGGAGGTTTCATCCAGCGAGCTATTGTTTATGATTAATAAGTACGGAGTTATTGTATCTACTCTGAAAGGAACCTAAATGGTATACCAAACGGACGGGAGAACTTTCCTTTATTGATTTAAGCAGTTTCGCTACACCGAAGATATCTACTTCACGCCGGCCGATGTGGCCGTGCGGTTCTAGGCGCTTCAGTCTGGAACAGCGTGACCGCTACGGTAGCAGGTTCGAATACTGCCTCGGGCATGGATGTGTGTGACGTCCTTAGGTTAGTTACATTTAAGTAGTTCTAAGTTCTATGGGACTGATGACCACAGATGTTAAGTCCCATAGTGCTCAGAGCCATTTGAACCATTTTATCTGCTTCTCAGTAACTCATGTCGGCATCTGTTCTTGGTTAGAACCCCAAAATTTTTATTTCGCCTTCTTTGGGGAAGAAGGTTGGAAAAACATGTTTAATAACTCAGCTTTAGTAGCACTCTCATCGATAACGTTACCACAGCTGTCGTGCCTCGCCGCTTGTGTATTTTATATACGACCAGAATTTCGAGACAGAGTTCCATTGCAGAAACTGTAAAAATCATTCCTCATTAAATTCCACACTATATTTCAAACTTCTGTAAAACTGCTCCAGTCTAGGAGAGTTTGCAATTTTTTTTAAATTTTGACATCCTTTTCTCGTAGTGTCTGCAACAACGTTCTGATCTCCGCGTGAGGTGTCGTATATGTGACTGTAGGTTTTCCCGGCGTAAACTATTGGCGAAGGTTTCTCGGGTCTTCAGCCAGTTTAGTAGCGTTGATATCTCGCGACGTTTCGGGAAGTGTCATACACCCATCTTCTGGCTTCGTCACTTCCCGAAACGTCGCGAGATATCAATGCTACCGCCCGACTGGAGATCCGAGTAACCTTCATCAACGTTCGGAACTGTTTGGCATTCCAAGGGGGATCAGTACCATCTCACCTTAGTTTTCTTGCAATATACAATGATCAGCCAGAACATAATGACCACCGACCTACTATCGATGTAAACCCGTCCGGGCGATGGCTGCGTCACCTGGCGGGGAATACTACTAGTCAGAAACGCGCGAGGTGCATGTAGTATCAGTGAGCGTGCTGTCCGTGTGTAGAACGGCGAACGCGCTCGATCTACTCGAGTTTGACCGAGGGTAGCTTGTGATGGCCCAGAGGGAAAAACTCCGGGTGCTCGAGGAGCGCTGTGGTGACCGTCTTCAACACGTGGCGAAGCGAAGGTGAAATCCCGTCCAGTCGTAGTTGAATCGGGCGGCCTCCTCTCATTACAGATGTCCAGCTTCGTAGGTTGGGCAGACTGGTAAAACAGGACAGGTGACGGGTTGTGGCAGGCAGAACTAATATCAAACTTCAATGCTGGGCAGAGAACAAGTGTGGCTGAACATTCAGTGCACCGAACACTCCTAACGATAAACCTCCGCAGCTGACGACCCAAGCATGTGTCAATGTTACCACGACATTGCCAATTACGACTGGAATGGGCACGTGACTAACGGCATTGGACGATGGTGCTGTGGCAGATCGTTGCATGGTGTGATGAATCCCGATACCTTCTTCATCATGCCGATGATATCTGCACTGCGGGACGGAAACAAGCTGGCGGCGGCTCCATGGCGTACAAGGCACCATGGCCGCAAATAATTATCGTACACTGGCTACAGGCCACGTACACTCCTTCATGACAACCATGTCTCCAGACGGGAGTAGCCTTTTTCGCCAAGATAATGCGCCTTGTCGCAAGGTCAGAAGTGTGTTGAAATTAAGTTTCCTTTAATTTACGCCTATGGTCACAATCTTCTTGTATAACAGCCACTATGGCTGCAGTACATTAGGACTTTGTTTTTATGAAACAGATCTGATGATGGTAATCTGTTAAATAAAAAGATTGTGACCATAGACGTAAATTAAGGGAAACTTATTACATATATGGGTCACCGTGTTTTTTCGCGACGATGTCTCAGTTTGTGTGTTGAAATTGTTCAAGGGACGCAGTGGCGATTTCCAATTGACGTGCTGGCTCCCAGTCTGCCACAACTGAGCCCGATGGAACACATTTGGGATGTCGCTGAACGTGGTGTCACAGCTCATAACCCGCTTCCCCGGAATTTACGAATATAGGTGACTAGAGCATGCACATATTGTGCCAGTTTCCTCCAGCGATCTACCATGGCCTCATTGCTTTCATGCCACGGGTACATCACCGCTGCTACCCGTTCCAAAGGAGGATATACCGGCTATTAGGTAGGTAATGATAATGTGCTGACTGATCATTGTATCACTTAATTGCTGTTAAATTGAACTAAAGCCACTTCTGGCCTACACTTACATAGCTGATTTGTAAGGAGTGAAGATTTCCTCTTAAGAAGGCTTCAAGCGAATTTCTATCTGCTTTTTGAAATAGGTATGTTTTTATTACGTTTTTCGTGGGTATAATGTTACATTATACAGTCTCGCTGCAACGAACTTGTAGTCAGTAATATCTGTTTCAGTCTTATTGCTTCCAGTCTGCTCAGGCTCACTTGTTTCTAAAGTGTGAAGCATGTTTTCGCAACCATTTACACTTCGTTGGAATCCTGAACAAGTTGTTCAAAATAATTTTCGGAGCAACCTTTTGTACGATTTCGGACCACCTTTTATGGCAACCACCGACTCTGTATATTTTAGTTCCTCTCACGTACGTCTCGTGAAATGACAAAATAGTCACAGAATTTATACCTCTTATGGAGGCCTACCTGGAGCTGTTCCTTGCACACTCTATATACGAATGGAACAGGAAGCCGGAAAAGGTTATGTTGCCACAAGGAACCTCTGTCATACAGCACAAGATGTCTTCAGAGTACAGGTGCTGACGTTTATAGTTGTTTGTAGTAAGTGTGCAAAAGATTCATTTATTTTGGCATCATAGCCAAGTGCACTACGTTCCTAATTCTCTTTCTGTACATGTCCCACATACGAGATTGCTACTAAATGGACTGTAAAAACATCCGTCTGGAAAAATATTCATTAATCGCAACAGGGTTGTGTAATTTCACTAAAACTGCGAAAACAAGAATGATCACGCTCTCTGATAAACCATCAGGTCCAGAAAAGAACTACCGAGATTCAGTCGAGCAGCTTTTTAAACTTGCTTCTCATTTTTTCAGCATGTCGATAACATTTCGTTTTGTGGAAATCCGAAAATCCGTCTACAAAAAATTATGTTTTTTTAATAAGTTCATAGGAAGTGCAAGAAATTCATTACTTCCATCTTAACTGAAATTAACGGTGGATCGAAAAAAAGAAAGAAATTATATAAGCATGGCAGATTCTAGAATAATATTCTTTAAAGATTATGTAGAAATACATATTTTTAATACAGCGAACAGGAATGTTCCTCTGAGACTATTCAGTTTCTGGATGAAACGTTAAAATAAGACTGACTTCACAAACTGGTATTTACAAAGATATATGTTTACAAATTTCATAACATTTATGTGGCTTCGTTAAATTACGTTATTTGGATTATGTCAGTGTCTAAACATACTTCTACACCATACGTGTTGCGTTGTAAATGGAATCCGTACTAACATGAAATTTGGTTGTGTAGTTTTATTTTTGACAGTTATTACTGAAAGTATATAATTATATATAATGAGCGATGTTTTCACAGAGACTTACGAAAAGAATAGTGTGCCTATAAAATATTGGTGTCGCGTTTTAACTTCGGAGGAAAACCGGTAGAGCAATTCGTTTTCCTGGACCACCTGAAAAAGTGCAGTGTATCCGCTATTGGATCTGTTGTTGTTGATAACGACGAACTTCTAAATTAAGATCTGATGATATATATTTGGATTAAACCTCGCGGTAATATTGCTAAGTTAACCGTTATGGGTGATGTTACTGTGTATACAACTTTTTAAATAAAGTTACGCGTTACGTCCCCTCCTTAGAGCGTTGGCTATTATAATGTTCCCAACGATATCCATGAAAAATAGTCAAGCAACCTAGGTAACTTTGTAATTGCAGTTGTATTATGTTAATTCTTTTCCGTTTTGGCTATAAAATAATTCATGTTGCCAAGTCAAAGCAAAGTTGCATGGCCAAAGAATCTTGCTACCAACCCAAGCGTCTAGAAGAGCAAAGAACTCCGGGTAGCATTCTGTTTAATCAGAGGAAGAGCTGCACTTCATATTTTTTCTTTCGTATTTTTGTGCTTTTTGTCGACTTGTTCTTGCACCGTAAGCAAGTATGTGTCGTTGTACCGATAATAGGTTTAACTAGAACTTATTGTAATATCTAAGTCTGTAGCATTTATTTTTTAATACTTCACCGCTTTGATCCCCATGTTGATAGAGGTAATTTTTTACGTACTTGCATTTTCCCAGAGATCGTTAAGAAAAGATTGAGGGCGGGTTGTACGGTAATATAGCGACCGGACTCACTACGTGTTCTTTCGTTATTTGTCGATCATCGCTAGGCGTAAACTTACGAGATCGATTTACCGACCATTTCTTTCAGTTTCTACGTATGAATTTTGTTAGATTGTCCGGTCACTTACCATTTAACAATGACGTCGTCAATGACGTCGTCAATGACTTCATTGGCATGACGGTGAACAGAAGTTATAGCTGATGTATAATTACCAGGAATTTCATCAGTATTTTTATTTAAAAATTTAGGTCAGATTCATCGTCGTTGGGGTTTCTCTTTCACGTCGTAATGTTGCGGTTACAAAAAAGGTTCTAGGATAGCCTCTCCTTACCGTGACTTACAGACAAAACTTTTATTTAAAACTTTTCACGTTATAAATAAGAGAGAAAGAGAGAGAGACGGAGAGACAGAGAGAGAGAGAGAGAGATTGAGAGAGAGAGAGAGAGAGAGAGCGAAGCATTTGGCTGTAGAGTGTCGATAGTAGACAGTGCAAACCTCGTAACTCAATCTGTGTGTAACCAGTAACTCCGTTATCGAAGAGATTTGAAACTGCATGAATTTCTCTAAGCTGGAAATTATTAGTCGTTCACTACATAGTTACACAGATAGCAATATTATCTATGGCGCTTTATACATTTTTTAAAGAAACCCTTCTTGCTTCTGTAAAATTTAACGAAATGGAGTTAGGAGGCTTTCGTTGTCTACCATCGGTATGCTTTGCTGAACAATCCGCCGTAGCCGCGAGCCCCTAGTAGGTAGGCTGCCCTCGTGACCATGTCAGGTCACGCGCTGTAAGTCTTTTGCAAGCGCGCATACGGGACAGGAGAAGCAAACGGCAAGTTGTTGTTGGGATGTTTAAGGGGGACTAAACAAAACGGCAAGTCGTCCAAGTCCATAACCTTGAGCTATATCACCCGCTTTGCGCATTGCTACACAAGCCTCCACGCAGTCGTGCGTGAGTCAGCCACTGAGATGTCTCCGCCGTCGTATTCATCGTGTTTATTGGAGACATCCCACCATTTGTCGTTATATGACGCTGAGAATGATCTTACTATTGCTACAACTACCGCTACGTGGCAAAAGTTGTTCGCTGGAACATCAGTTCTATGTCGTATTAAGTCTGCTTTAACATCTGTAGATGTTCACGATAGACAAAATTGAGTAAATCTGGCAGAATAATACCTAGCTTTGGAAAACTTCCCTCCTCGAGATGTCATCACTTACAACACTGTACTGTTTGGTGTCCCACCCTAAAGCGGGGATCCACAGTAACACATGGATGCTGCACCTCGCTTCTTCTACAACCGTCGCCTCCAGCCGCAGCAGCCGGAATAATGGTGTCACGTGGACAGTGGACAGTGGCCGCTCAGATGGGCAGTAATCACCACACCCGTGCTGCACGAAGTGCTCAATATCTCGTCACGTCGCTACGCCTACAACGTCCCTGTTTTGTTCTGGACTGTCTGCTTTTCGCTTTCGGGATACACTCCTGGAAATGGAAAAAAGAACACATTGACACCGGTGTGTCAGACCCACCAAACTTGCTCCGGACACTGCGAGAGGGCTGTACAAGCAATGATCACATGCACGGCACAGCGGACACACCAGGAATCGCGGTGTTGGCCGTCGAATGGCGCTAGCTGCGCAGCATTTGTGCACCGCCGCCGTCAGTGTCAGCCAGTTTGCCGTGGCATACGGAGCTCCATCGCAGTCTTTAACACTGGTAGCATGCCGCGACAGCGTGGACGTGAACCGCATGTGCAGTTGACGGACTTTGAGCGAGGGCGTATAGTGGGCATGCGGGAGGCCGGGTGGACGTACCGCCGAATAGCTCAACACGTGGGGCGTGAGGTCTCCACAGTACATCGATGTTGTCGCCAGTGGTCGGCGGAAGGTGCACGTGCCCGTCGACCTGGGACCGGACCGTAGCGACGCACGGATGCACGCCAAGACCGTAGGATCCTACGCAGTGCCGTAGGGGACCGCACCGCCACTTCCCAGCAAATTAGGGACACTGTTGCTCCTGGGGTATCGGCGAGGACCATTCGCAACCGTCTCCATGAAGCTGGGCTACGGTCCCGCACACCATTAGGCCGTCTTCCGCTCACGCCCCAACATCGTGCAGCCCACCTCCAGTGGTGTCGCGACAGGCGTGAATGGAGGGACGAATGGAGACGTGTCGTCTTCAGCGATGAGAGTCGCTTCTGCCTTGGTGCCAATGATGGTCGTATGCGTATTTGGCGCCGTGCAGGTGAGCGCCACAATCAGGACTGCATATAACCGAGGCACACAGGGCCAACACCCGGCATCATGGTGTGGGGAGCGATCTCCTACACTGGCCGTACACCACTGGTGATCGTCGAGGGGACACTGAATAGTGCACGGTACATCCAAACCGTCATCGAACCCATCGTTCTACCATTCCTAGACCGGCAAGGGAACTTGCTGTTCCAACAGGACAATGCACGTCTGCATGTATCTCGTGCCACCCAACGTGCTCTAGAAGGTGTAAGTCAACTACCCTGGCCAGCAAGATCTCCAGATCTGTCCCCCATTGAGCATGTTTGAGACTGGATGAAGCGTCGTCTCACGCGGTCTGCACGTCCTGCACGAACGCTGGTCCAACTGAGGCGCCAGGTGGAAATGGCATGGCAAGCCGTTCCACAGGACTACATCCAGCATCTCTACGATCGTCTCCATGGGAGAATAGCAGCCTGCATTGCTGCGAAAGGTGGATATACACTGTACTAGTGCCGACATTGTGCATGCTCTGTTGCCTGTGTCTATGTGCCTGTGGTTCTGTCAGTGTGATCATGTGATGTATCTGACCCCAGGAATGTGTCAATAAAGTTTCCCCTTCCTGGGACAATGAATTCACGGTGTTCTTATTTCAATTTCCAGGAGTGTATATTAGTGCACAGTTTACATCGACTCTTCCTCTGTTCGCAGATTACGCTTTTGTATCGGTTGTTGTTGTGGTGGTCTGCAGTCCTGAGACTGATTTGATGCAGCTCTCCATGCTACCCTATCCTGTGCAAGCTTCTTCATCTCCCAGTACTTACTGCAATATACATCCTTCCGAATCACCTTAGTATATTCATCTCTTGGTCTCCCTCTAGGATTTTTACCCTCCACGCTGCCCTCCAATGCTAAATTTGTGATCCCTTGATGACTCAGAACATGTCCCACCAAGCGGTCCCTTCTTCATGTCAAAATGCGCCACAAACTCCTCTCCTCCCCAATTCTATCCAATACCTCCTCATTAGTTATGTGATCTACCCATCTAATCTTCATCATTCTTCTGTAGCACCACATTTCGAAAGCTTCTATTCTCTTCTTGTCCAAACTATTTATCGTCCATGTTTCACTTCCATACACGGCTACATACCATACAAATAGTTTCAGAAACGACTTCCTGACACTTGAATCTATACTCGATGTTAACAAATTTCTCTTCTTCAGAAACACTTTCCTTGCCATTGCCAATCTACATTTTATATCTTCTCTACTTCGACCATCATCAGTTATTTTGCTCCCCAAATAGCAAAACTCCTTTACTACTTTAAGTGTCTCATTTCCTAATCTAATTCCCTCAGCATCACCCGACTTAATTCGACTACATTCCATTATCCTCGTTTCGCTTTTGTTGATGTTCATCTTATATCCTCCTTTCAAGACACTGCCCATTCCTTTCAACTGCTCTTCCAAGTCCTTTGCTGTCTCTGACAGAATTACAGTTACAGAATTGTATCGGTAGTGGACGGAAAAAGCTAGATATTTTTGCCGCCTATATTATTTTTGGGAAAATAAACACAAAATAAGAAGGAAGAGAGATGTCTGGGGCATATTTCAAATTATGTAGTTCTTGCATGTTCCACTTCACTTAACCGTTGTCGTACCCTAGCTTGCCCGTGTTTCTTTTCCTCTCTTTACTTGTCAATTTTACTAACTACATGGATGGTAACTACCGGTATTCAATTTACAGAAATAAGTCAGTGCAATTAATTCAATACTCCTAATAAACGGTCGAGTCACGCCAATGTGACCACCGCCTATGTTCTACGTCAACTGGCATAAAGGCACTCACGCATGACAGAGGGTAAGCCTAGCGATGGAGGGTACATAAAGCGCGTTCTGGGAGAAGCGGAAAGCACTGCAGGCATTGTCGTATTGTGGAAACAGAGTGATTTTTCTGACATCGAAAAGGGCATGAACATTGGCTTTCAGTCCAAGGGTAGAGCATTTCCTAAACGGATTGAGACGCCCAGCTTAACCTGCAGGACAGGACAGGTAGTTTAAATTGTGGAAAGTGGCCAAAATAAGGGGCTGTCAGTTACACTCGAACATACAACTTTATTATTTTATCAAACATTACAAGAGCCCACCGAAAAAAATTTTTAGTCACGCAGCTGTAATCTTTGGGACTTAATTACCGGCTGAAAGACACTTTAATGTAAAAACAGCTGAAGGCCAATAACTTAAAAAGCTAGTATAATCATTAATTTAAAACGCAAGCCTTATCTTACAACAGTTCTTTATTTAGGTTGAATGCCCCAAGAATCTGAGATTTTCAGAGGGAACAAGTTAAATTCAAATCGCCTGAAGGCCTAACACTTAAAAATCCATAACATTGATTAAAAAAAAAAATACCAAAGGCCTTACGTGAAACAGTTCTTTAATTTAAGCTGAAGTCCTTAAGAGCAAAACAACTCAAACTCAAAATCGGCTAAAGGCCCAACACTTAAAATTCAGCAACATTAAATTTTCTTAAATGCCAAAGGCCTTAGATCAGGCTCATCCAAGAATTGCGCCTGGGGGCTCGCCCGCGCCCCGCGGGCGCAATGCAGTGTAGTTCGGCGCCCCGTACACGACTGTGTGTCCCTAGTGTCGGCATAAGAGTGAAAGAGAGAGAGAGAGAGAGAGCTGCGGAGCGAGTGAGACCGCACAGCACTGCTCTTTCGCTGGACTGTCCCGCGATCAGATCAAACGTAAATAAAATATTCTATTTTAGAAATAATTTTATGTAAGGGATATAGAGTCTGATTCTTACTGTTAGTAGTTACAAACAAATATTTTTCGTTATACTTCGTACTACAGCTTTTTCTACCCCTTCTCAGAGTTTATAAATCGGACCCTTACTTTGCTGTTTCGTACGTAATAATTTTAACTGACCAAGTTTGAAAACTTATTAAAAATAGAATCAAGGTTATAAAGCTCTTTAATTCTTACAGTCAACATTGTTAAAGAAGACAATTAACATTTTACACGTTTTTCTTTTTCGAGGAAACGATTTTGTCTAGGTTTGGTACGATATTCCGTGAGACTGCTAACCTCAAAGAATTAGTCAGATTTTTATCGCCATGTAATGAACGGTTCTCAGTTTTAGCAAGCTTTAAACGAGAGAAAAAGCGCTCACAAATATTCGTGAAACCAAACATTGAGAGAATTTTGGCCACGTGCTTATGCAAAAGAGGATATTTCTCTCGTGGAAGACAGCTGTAAAAGTCATCCAAAGTTTTACACGTAAGAAAGCGGTCCTTCAGGTGGATATCGCGCTGCAGGTCAATCAGCTCTAGTTGAAGCACTTGTGAGGCGTCCTCTGCCCGAAGGGAAAACGGGCGAACAAATATATCTAAGGCCGGCTGAAGCTCACTTATCGCCAAAAATCTGTTTTCAAACTGTTCTTGTAATTCGCAAATGATTTGAACATAATCTGAAAAATCCACATCTTCTTTAACACTGTCTAGTGCAGGAAAGTGTCCACAATTCTTCTCGCGCAACTGTTTTTCCCACGAAATAAGTAATGTTCAAAGTATTTAAATGACCAGTAAGGTCACTCAAAAAAGCCAAATTCGCCACCCACTTAGGATCACAAAGTAATTTTTCTGGACGTCCTTTCATTTCCAAAAACGTATTTATGTCACCCCTCAAGGAGAAAAACCAATGAAGCACCTGTCCTCTGTTCAGCCATCTTACTTCGGTGTGGTAGGGGATGTCCGGGTATTCCGCTTCGATATCAGTCAGAAATTCATTAAATTGGCGATGTGTGAGTCCATGGCGCGGCGGTCTGTCGTCCTTACGAAGCGCACGTACAGGGGTATGGCAGGCGCGCCGGGCGGTTGGGCGGTCCGCACGGCCAGCTGAGCGACACGGCTCGGCCACTGCGACAACACACGCATTCGCCCGGGGCGCTGGCCGCGGGCGCTAGCGCCCCAGGGGCACAGTTTGGACGAGCCTGCCTTAGGTGAAACAGTTCTTTGAACTAGGCTGAAGGTCTTAAGAGCAAAACAACTCAAACTCAAAATCGGCTGAAGGCCCAACACTTAAAATTCAATAACATTAAAACCTTTAAAATACCAAAGGTCTTAAGTAAAACAGTTCTTTAAATTAGGCTGTAGACCTAAAGAATCTCGCGCCTTAAGTGCAAAACAACCTTAATTTAAAAAATCGGCTAGAAGCCATACAAGTACAAACAACAAGAACAAATAAAAAAAGGCAGTACACCCAAGGGCGGTCAGATGTTCGAGGGTCGGCCTGGAACTGAAATACTAATGCTCGATTAGGTGAGACAGGCAGTCGGGCCAACCATTCATCCGACGACATCCCAACCGACCGACAGTCAACGGACCCACCGACAAGATAACTTACACTTTACGTGACCAGAGCACAACAGGGAGTACAACCGAACAACTTAGAAGATATTGGTGCCCAAAACCAATCGTACATGGAGCTGTCAATTCCGCTGGTGCACTTCAATTCAAAGAACCAAATACAGTGAAACTCCACCGGAGGAGGGCTAGAATTTTCCAACTTGAAAACAACGTTGTTGCTCACGGAATATCGCAACAGCCGACAACGAACTCCAAACGACACAATGTGAATAGTCTTGAGTTACTGGTAGATTAAATCAAAACTCAGCTATCGTGTCCAGGGTCGGTGAGCCATGGACCTCGCAGCAATGGGAACAGCCCCACACACTGACACCATGTAGAGACTGCCAGCGGCCCCGGCGAAACCACGTCCCGTGGAGCATTCTTAGCTTTTCCACGCCAACCGACCGACTGCAGGCCCGGAAACGGTGAAAGGACCAAATATACGTCAGACGATGAGACGACCAACCGAACGACCAACCAACGGTCGTCCCGCTCCAATCTCCCTCCGTCGGACAGTTCATGTGTGACGCCAGCGGTCGGCGAGCACTGGCTGTCGGCGCCTCACCGGCGCTCCGTCCCCGACTTCACTGCTGCTGCGTCCCGACTGCACTGCTGGTCAGTCACCATCTGACTTCCAGACACACGACGACGCGGAAATACTATCGGTCGCTCCAGAGATGGTACGACAGTGCACTTATCGATACGCACTGCTGCTGCCTCTCATGGGCAAGTAAGGCAGGAAGTTAGTGACGCCAGTAAATTGAATAAGAAAACGAGGCGGCAAAACCGTAATAGAAAATGACAAACAATAAAGGGGTTAACGCGAGCCGTGCACGGCTCATGGCTAAATTCGGAAACCTTCGCATTCCACCGGGGTTAAAGTATAACATGCATGCCATAGAGGGCTATCCGAAACCAGCGCCGAAGAAACTATGGCGCACCATAGTCTATAGATCACAGGGGTAAAGGACGGCTGCGGATATGTGTACAGGCGAACATACATGAAGCTGTTGAACAACTGACTGTGGGATACCAACAATATCTCCTCAACGACTGTCCAGCTATATGAGTTGCACATGAGCTTCCGGAGCAGGTGCCTGCTTAACACATCCATGACGACTGCTGTTCATTGGCGATGGAGGCTGGGATTTACACGCCTTTACCGTAACTGCAGGCCCACTGAGAGAGGTGGCCTTTCAGATGAATGACGTTTTGCACTTCATCAGGCAGATGACAAAACCTTAGAAATAGTCAGGAGGGTACAAACCGGAGGAGGAAGCTTTACAGTCTGGGGATTGTTTTCGTGGCATTCCCTGGGTGCTATCGTTATTCTGGAAGGAACAATGCATCAACACAAGTATGCATCGATCTTTGCGGACCATGTCCGTCCCTAAAAGCAGAAATTTCTCCTCGGCATTATGGCATCTACCAGCACGACAATGCGTATCAGGCAGCTTACAGTGTACATGCGTAGTTAAAAGAGCACCAGGATGAGTTTACCGAGATCCCATGGCCACCGAACTCCCCAGATTTCAACGTAATCGACTATCTGTCAAGCTACCTAGATCTCCCATTCGCCCCAAGGATCTTCAACCGAGAAGCCTAACACAGTTGGCCACGGCATTGGAGTCGATATGATTCCACATCCCTGTCTATACCTTCCAGAACCTCATTCATTACCTTCTTGCATGCCTCGCATCGTTCCTCGCTGCAAAAGATCGTTATTCACGCTTCTGGGATGTGGTTACATTGATGTGACTCGAAAGTGTGCTTGTCACTGAAAGTGTGTGTATAGAAAATAGCCGCTCACGTTAGCGTCGAAAACATTTCCCCATCCTTAAGCGTGTGATAAAATGAGTTAAATCAAACGTATCAATTTCATAAGCATAAAAGATTAAATTAATTCTGTTAGTCTAGAATGTCTGTGTTCCAGTTTAAGAACGTATTTCTGTAAACCATGAATTAAAGTAATCATATATCTTCATATTTGACGGAACTATTAATTACATATAATTTATGATCATGTACAGGCCCAAGTAAGATGGATGACGGTGTGCAGTAACTAGTTTCTGGAGAGCTCAGTGGCTAATAAAGACGACTGGCTCGAGATAGGTTCAGGATTTTAGTACGATGGTTTCATTAATACTGCGCGAAGAATCGTACTTCACATGCTGTCGTACCTGCTGTAAACGGAAGGCCTGTGACACCAGCAGCAACACATTCCACGTACTTGGTAAGGCTGATGAGCTGCCCGTTAAGGAGCTACTTCTTATGAGCCTGTTCTGCTTATGAGTGCTTCTGGTAACTGGTTAATTGTTGTGTCAACTGTTGCATACCACTCTGTTCCATTGCCAGTTGTCATGCTGATGTGAAGATATTTTTTCCCGTATGAGTAGAACTGGTACAGCCATCAACGAACACTCAACAAAATCGTTCTGGAAACAATACCCTCGACTGTAGCTAAGCAATTGCTCCGCGATATCTCTCTTCCATGAGTGCTAGTCCCTCAGGATATGCATGCATTTCTGTGAAGGCTGGAAGGTGAAAGAGGTATTGACAGAAGCAAAGCTGTGTGAACAGGTAGTGGTCCGAGGCTGAACAGCTCAGTCAGAAGAGCAAATTTCTGCGAAAGACGTACGTTCAGGTTTCAGGTACCGGTCCGGCACACGGGTTTGACCTCCTTGGAAGTTTCGGAACAGTGCACACTCAGTTCCAGAGTGAAAATTGGTGATGGGAACAGACATATACTTGAACCAACAAACATTAACAGCTTACTCAACGTCATTAAAAATAAATATAACAGCCTGTTATCTCTAAAGTCTTTCAGACATAGCATCATTGTTGTACAGGTCGGCATGTTCAGCAATTGTTTCAGTAGTTGTCCCTTAATATCATATCTGTTTGGATAATCGAAGATGTGGTTAGCATCCACTTATTTACCTTCATCAAACAGTAGGGTCGTCACCAGTTAGTACGATACAGAGGTAGCCTCACCAGTAGTGTGTGAAAGTGAGACGTTCTTCGATCATATACACCATATATGTTTCTCGTACAGATTAATTTTAGCAAAATCTTTGCCTTTGTATTTCAATCACTTTTGCCATTACAGTTCTCTCTGTATCAGCACACAGTAACAACCTTCTTCCTAGCTATGAGCTGTAGTATGACGTCCGTCTCTTGTAGAGGTGCCTTAGTAATTCAAACGCTGATCTGGACTTATTTATAGTGGATAAAGGTTTGGTCATCCACATGCATCTCGGCATATGGAAGTTTCTTTGTCATCGTACAAGATATTAGTCACCTCTTAAAATACCACAGTGGAGTGACGTAGATGGCAAAGAACGGATGCTACACGCTGATGTAACATTCCACAGCCGACCTAATTTATGGGAGTAACAAGGGTGTATTTTGTGCCACATGAATTTTTGGAATCACCTCAGTAAGTTTGATCAAAGTGGAGTCAGAGAAGGACAGTAAACATACACTGTTCTCGGCCGCGCCTATGACCACACCACAAATAAAGGTGCGTGATGTGTTGCTGTATCAACTTGAATTGTCCAACTTGTGTTCAAGGAAGATGGACCATATGCAAAGGTTTAACGAGGCATGGAGACAGTGGTCATTAAAATGTCCTCTTCAATGACAATCAGATTCAGACTGTGAGTTTG
Organism: Schistocerca americana; assembly: GCF_021461395.2. Classification (NCBI taxonomy): domain Eukaryota; kingdom Metazoa; phylum Arthropoda; class Insecta; order Orthoptera; family Acrididae; genus Schistocerca; species Schistocerca americana. The sequence continues at coordinate 261,297,024 of NC_060124.1, read as the reverse complement.
CCAGGCGGGGTGGCCGAGCGGTTCTAGGCGCTACAGTCTGGAACCGGCGACCGCTACGGTCGCAGGTTAGAACCCTGCCTCTGGCATGGATGTGTGTGATGTCCCTCGGTATGTTAGGTTTAAGTATTTCTAAGTTCTAGGGGACTGATGACCTCAGAAGTTAAGTCCCATAGTGCTCAGAGCCATTTGAACCATTTGAACTGTGAGTTGGCTTCGATCTCCACTCACTAAATGAATTCCGAAGCGGTTTAAGAATGCTCGTTGTAACTGATCAGATTGGTGTTAGGTGCAGCGCAACTAAAGATGTTGACCGATTGAGTTTTTCAAAATACAAATTGCATATCGCGTTTTGATAACCTCTCTGTACTGTGCGATTAGTGAAAATTCTCTGACTTCTTGGAACGACTGTAGGTTAAGGTTGTGTGATAAGCGAGAAAGATATTGAAAATTAGTAACAAACTCACACCAACGACGGATCTGTGCCAAAGCGCTGGGCGAGTTTATTCATTTGTTGGGAAGGGGAGGCCGACATTATTTACCGGATTTCGGCCGCACAGCGACGACAGAATCGAGGTGTCCTCCCTGCGTTCTTTCCCAAATGATTTTACAGAAACTATTCGGTAAAGAAATCCACTTTTGCCTTTGTGGTGTCACCGCCAGACACCGCACTTGCTAGGTGGTAGCTTTAAATCGGCCGCGGTCCATTAGTACATGTCGGACCCGCGTGTCGCCACTGTCAGTGATCGCAGACCGAGCGCCACCACACGGCAGGTCTCGAGAGACTTACTAGCACTCGCCCCAGTTGTACGGACGACTTAGCTAGCGATGCAACACTGACGAAGCCTCGTTTATTTGCATAGAAGATAGTTAGAATAGCCTTCAGCTAAGTCAGTGGCTACGACCTAGCAAGGCGCCATAGCAATTGATAGTTATCGTATGAAGCATGTCTCATCAAGAACGATGTATACAAATGATGGATTAAAGTTAAGTATTCCAGCAGCTACGTACTTTTCTTTATAGCATTCATTACGTATCCTGTTTCAGACCTAACGCCCGCCTGCGTGAGTTAGCGCGTGCATCTTGGCCTCGTCTTTCAATTAGTGTGCGTAGTGTTGGCAAGTCTGCCGACCTACAGCCTTACTGGTATCTTTATACGTCAACTTCATGATGACATGCCCATCATTTCGATAATGTTCATAGTTATTGTGATATTTGCATTTAAGTAAGACACTATCCGAAATTCGAATCAGTCTGCAGTGGAAAATAGAGGGCTATATGATTTTGTGTTTGGTGCATATTGCACTACTGCCCATTAAGCTTTCTACACCAAGAAGAAATGCAGATGATAAACGGCTATTCATTGGACAAATATATTATTGTAGAACTGACAGGTGATTACATTTTCACGCAATTTGGGTGCATAGATCCTGAGAAATCAGTACCCAGAACAACCACCTCTAGCCGTAATAACGGCCTTGATACGCCTGGGCATTGAGTCAAACAGAGCTTGGATGGCGTGTACAGGTACAGCTGCCCATGCACCTTCAACACGATACCACAGTTCATCAGGAGTAGTGACTGGCGTATTGTGACGAGCCAGTTCCTCGGCCACCATTGACCAGACGTTTTCAATTGGTGAGAGATCTGAATAATGTGCTGGCCAGGGCAGCAGTCGAACATTTTCCGTATCCAGAAAGCCCCGTACAGGACCTGCAACATGCGGTCGTGCATTACCCTGCTCAAATGTAGGGTTTCGCAGGGATCGAACGAAGGGTAGAGCCACGGGTCATAACACATCTGAAATGTAACGTCCGCTGTTCAAAGTGCCGTCAATGCGAACAAGAGGTGACCGAGACGTGTAATCAATGGCCATTCGTGCACGCAGGTTCGTCGTTGAGTACACCATCGCAGCCGCTCCTGACTGTGATTCAGTGTCAAGGGTAACCGCAGCCATGGTCTCCGAGCTGATAGCCCACGCTGCTGCAAACGTCGTGGAACTGTTCGTGCAGATGATTGTTGTCTTGCAAACGTCTTCATCTGTTGACTCAGGGATCGAGACGTGGCTGCACGATCCGTTACAGCCATGCGGATAAGATGCCTGTCATCTGGACTGCTAGTGATACGAGGCCGTTGGGATCCAGCACGGTGTTCCGTATTACCATCCTGAACCCACCGATTCCATATTCTGCTAACAGTCATTGGATCTCGACCAACGCGAGCAGCAATGTCGCGATACGATAAACCGCAATCGCGATAGGCTACAATCGGACATTTATCAATGTCGGAAACGTGACGGTATGCATTTCTCCTCCTTACACGAGGCAACACAACAACGTTTCACCAGGCAACGCCAGTGAAATGCTGTTTGTGTATGAGATATCGGTTGGAAACTTTCCTCATGTCAGCACGTCGTAGGTGTCGCCACCGGCGCCAACCTTGTGTGAATGCTCTGAAAAGCTAATCATTTGCATATCACATCATCTTCTTCCTGTCGGTTAAATTTCGTGTCTGTAGCACGCCATCTTCGTGGTGTAGCAATTTTAATGGCCAGTAGTGTATATAACATGGTGCCGTGTACGAAATCTAGCTAACGTATTGAATTTTTCGTTAGACTTGGGAGGAGATCTCTATCTGTTACCAATCTCGAGAAAATTGATCTGTTGTAGCACACTCATTTGCGACCGCGATCTCCAGCGGTAAAGGAAGACCGAAATATCCACAACAGTCATCATATTTCATAAACGATTTGAGATACCGAAACGAGATTTTGGTAAATGATGGAATGCAGAGAGAAGAGTATTTTGCCATATAGTTATCTACTGTGTTACTGCACTAACTAAACTTTTTCGATGAAAGAATGTTATATTTAAGGGCAATCTGTAGCTGGTGAAATGAGAAGTGCTTTGGGTTTTGGAACAACGTAAGTGAAGACGTTGCACTTTTATTTTTGTACCAAAGAAGTTGTTTTGCGTAAGCTGTTCACCTTATTTTTCATCAGTTTTTCACTTAATAAACTTGTAAACCACTGTTTCAGAATTCTCTCGCAACTGAGCCTGCACAACATGTTAGTGAGGTGACTTTATGTAAACTCCATTGTGTTTTGTCAAAAGGAGCAAATCTTAACATGCCAAGAAGAGAAATATAAGTTCTAGTCAAAATTCTTCGCTCATGGTGCTTCTCTGGTAGTTACAAATGGTTGAGAAGCCACACGATAATAAAACGCTGCTCTTGTTGCAGTTGAGGTACAAAAAAAGCAGAGGTGACAGTAGATCTTTTTGCGTGATCAACATGCAAGTGTGGTCGTGGAGGGTCTCCATTTAATATCTGCAAAAGAATGTGAGCTTAGGCTTCAGTTTGGAACGGCATTCCCCTCCAGCACTCAGCACTTCCCCTGTAACATATACCCGCCCGCAACCTCCATCACTCTTCCCACGCGTCCCTGCCGACTGCGCATCTATTGGCCATGTTAGTCTGTATACACTCTAATTGCTGTTGGCAGTGAATGCAAGTCCACATCAACCAGTTTCCGAGCAAACATGGCTGTGTTACTACCCAAAGCATAGTTCACACACAGGGATACCAACAGAGAGGCACACTAGCAAGTAACGCCTACGTCAGGACATCAATAGGAAACATGGGACGATGCCATTTGGGTCGCCGGAGGTTGTAGGCGGAGTTTGGTTTCCAGAAGACTGGCTCTCTCTGCCTTCATTCCCCTACCAGAAAACATGCATCCTTTCGTCTCTCCGCCATAACTAATCAGAATGGCACCTGCACGTCGCTGGATGCCTGAACAGCTTCTCAAGGTGCATCCGATATCAATTAGAGCATGTTCTCCATTTACCACAGGCTTGGTGTGCCCTGTCATTCAGCACTGTGTATGTGATAGCAGAAAGTAGGACGACGCTTTAAGCGTGTTTACTATTTGACAGACTGTACAAGACTGATCCTTCCTCGTCTTCACTCGACCACATTATGCGTTCCAGCAACGTTAACGGATGTTATGCTTTTAATACCTAATGGGAGGATATGAGGGTCACTCCAAAAGAAATGAACACTTTTTTTGTAAAAATACTGTTTTCATTCTCCATGTGTGAAAGATTGTTTTCAGACTTAGTTCAACCTATTCCCGTGAGTGGCGCCGTCACAGCATGTCTTCAAGATGGCTGCTACAGTTGACGTTCGTCAGCAGCAACGTGCTGTCATAGAATTCCTGTGTTCTGAAAACGAGACAGTGGGAAACATCCACAAGAGGTTGAAAAAGGTGTGTGGAGACGCAGCTGTCGATCGCAGTACAGTTAGCCGGTGGGCAAGCACGTTACGTGATGAAAGCGGGCACGCCAATATTGATGATTGTCCTCGCAGCGGCAGGCCTCGTACTGTACACACTCCAGACAATGTGCAGAGAGTTAAAGAATTGGTGATTGCTGACAGACGCATCACAGTGAACGAATTGTCACGCTACGTTGGGATAGGGGAAGGAAGTGTTTGCAGAATACTGAAAGTGTTGGCGTTAAAAAGGTTTGTGCCAGGTGTTTTCCCAGGATGTTCACAGTGGCCCACAACGAAACAAGAAAAACGGTATGCAGCGAACTCTTGGAACAGTACGAGAATGTTGGCAATAAATTTCTTGGGTGAAATGGGACATGATGAAACGTGGCTCCATCATTTTTCACGAGAGACGAAGAGGCAATCAATGGCGTGGCATCATGCAAATTCACCCAAGAAAAAAAAAATTTAAAACCACACCTTCTGCTGGAAAAGTTATGGCTACGGTGTTTTTCGATTCCGAAGGACTCTTGCTTGTGGACATCATGCCAAGTGAAACCACTATAAATTCTGATGCATATGTGACGACACTGAAGAAACTTAGCCGGCCGTTGGTGGCCGAGCGGTTCTAGGCGCTTCAGTCTGGAACCACGCGACCGCTACGGTTGCAGGTTCGAATCCTGCCTCGGGCATGGATGTGTGTGATGTCCTTAGGTTAGTTACGTTTAAGTAGTTCTAAGTTGTAGGGGACTGATGACTTGAGATGTTAAGTCCCATAGTGCTCAGAGCCATTTGAACCATTTGAAGAAACTTAAAGCTCGACTGAGTCGTGTTCGACCACATCGGCAAAAGCAGGATGTTTTGCTCTTGCACGACTATGCACGGCCACATGTCAGTCAGAAAACCATGGAAGCGATCACTAAACTCGGATGGACAACACTGAAACAGCCGCCTTACAGTCTTGATCTGGCTCTGTGCGACTATCATCTTTTTGGGAAACTGAAAGACCCTCTCCGTTGAACAAGTTTCGAAGATGATGACTTCCTTGTGCACGCTGCCGAACAGTGGCTCCAACAGGTTGCTCCAGAATTTTGCCGTGCGGGTATACAGGCGCTGATTCCAAGATGGCGTAAGGCAGTTGAGAGGGATGGAAATTATGTGGAGAAATGAAAATATTGTTCCTAAAGGATGTATCTGCACGCTGTACAACTTTCAAACATATAGGATAAAAGATGGATAAAAAAAAATAGTGTGCATTTCTTTTGGAGTGATCCTCGTACATTTGTCTCTACTATTTTCTTGCGCATGCAGACGACAATTTATTTTTTGATACGTTTTATCACCGATACCATAATTTTCTCAACATTTATCGGTCAGTCGAAAGATGCCTTGAATTAGGCGAAACGTGGTTCACTGACGAATAAATAAAAGTAATTTCAACGTCCCAGCCAAGACTGTATTCTTCTCCTCATTGTTCTCCATTTAGCAAATCATCCAGTTCTTATTTAAAGCTACCCTGCTAATGTCCACTCCTAAGTCCTGGTCCTACCATCATTCACAGAGCTACGAAACCTGTATGTAATCAGTAAGGACCTAGGAGTATCTACCATTGGTGCACCACTTCGAGTTCGCAGTTAATTCAGACATTTCTCAATTACGCTGTAGAGGCGATGTATCTTTGAGAATCTTGTTTAAGTTTCAAATATCTCCCTATGAACCAAAAGTAACCTCTTTTTCCGCGTTCTCAGGCAAAATGAGGTATTAGCTGTTGATAAGTAAAGTTTGACGCATCGCTCCCGATAAGCATTCTTTGAACCCAGCGCTCTGGTCCGCCATCAGAGCACCCCGTCACGCAACCGAAGAACGCTTTTCAGGCGCCTGCAGCTCCGCCCTATTTGCATCCTCTCGAGCGGCGCCTGTTAGGGGCGCGCGCAATATTCAGAGACCTGCAAGGCTGAGGCGTCTCTGGACGCTGCCTCCCAGAAGTCAGCGGAGTACCTGACTAGCATAATATAAAACGAGAGCCACCAGCGAAGGAGAGGGAATTCATTAGCACTCTTCGTTGAATGTGGTGTTGTGAATCGTCTCTGCAAGTAGTTTCTTTTATTGAAGTGGTGACGTTTGTAAAGGTAGGGTGACGAAAAAACAACACAGGCAAGTGATGGCAGTCCATACAATGACCCTGAACAGAAAATTAGTCTCGGACAAAAGGGAGCATGATAATACAGTGTAACATCATCGCTACCTCTGGTAACGAGCTCAGTTCAGCAAAGAAGAGAGTCCACAATTTTCTTCTGTTATGGCGTAGCCAGCTGATGCATCTCATTGACGAGGTGTCAGATTGCAGGAATGCTGATAGATACGTTTCACCTGCTGTACTAAGTAGCACCGCGCCTGGAGTTCCGCCTCCCCCCCCCCTTCCCTCCTCACCTCTCACAGTCCGCAGCCCTCCCCACCACTGTTCCCAACACCCCAACCGGAGGCACGGTTGGCACCGCCGTAAGGTAGGTATTAAAGTATCATATTTCTTCGACGGAGGGATGTGATAAAATATTCGTCAAATTTATTTGACAAAGATGTTTGATGTGGCGCCAGAAAGGGACATTACACTGTGGTCATATTTTTCGTCAAAGTTCAATATGGTGGACAATAACAGCACTTTATTCTGCTCTGCAACTGCTTGTACCACAGTTTCATTGTGTGTGCATTTGGAAGAGGAACGGCGGAAAAAAGGAAATATACTTGGGTGAAGCCGTCAGTTTCAGGTCGAGATGATAAAGCAAAAACTTGTTACGAGAGCTGCAAATGGAGGACTTCCAAGTCTTATATAAATAACGTACGAATGGAGGATAGTGCATTTCAGTACTTGCTCAGTAAAGTAGCTTCTCATATTTCAAAACAGAACTTGAGAAATGCCGTATGTGCGGAAGACAGGCTCACTGTAACACTGAGATTTCTAGATACAGGAGAGAAGGACTCTAGTTTACAATACCACAGTGCACATTAACCAGGGTAACTCTAGAAACGCCTGAAGCGATCCATAAAGCACTGGACGAGAAATATCTGAAACTAAATATATGTTGAGTACACAATTTGGGGAATAAGATCTATTTTTATTTTTTGAATAATTTAATTGGGAGAATTAGTCTACCAACTGCTACAAAATTTATAAGATATACGAAACAGATGATGCAGTTTCTAACTAGTGGCATCCAACGTTCAAAATCAGACAAAATAGAATGTAAAGATAAGATTTTCGTTTTAAATTTTAGAGTGTGACCACCTCCTATACTTCTTGTTGCTAAACAGCTGCCTGGATGTATCCATATGTAGACTTTCATGGTTGTAGCTGTGATTGTGGGTATGAAGTCGCCTGCATCATATTCCATCTGCACATCATCACACGATTAATGTGCCCCTTGGTCACTACCCTCTCCAGTCGAAACAAGGTTATTAAAAAGAGTCAAAGGAACACACCAACTAAACTTTGAACCCATATTTACAAATACACTAGAGAGACAAATAGCTGTACCGATGCAAGCGCTCCAAGCAGTTACTTTTCGCATCGCAGTGAACAAAAGACGAACGACTTTTATTATCAAATCTACAGCAAGGTTCTAGATTTGATCCCATTTCTTTGACGAAAGGAGAGATTTGACACTACACTCCTTCACTCGTCTATTGTTCGGTTTCTGTGTTACTTCTCTCAATTAATAAGTGCGGTCTTATGGTGCCAGTGTGAGTGCTGTCATCATTTAAAAAATGGATTGCTAATTTTCATTGACTTTATTGCAAAGATTATGAAGGAATCTGACGGAAAAACGTGATCTAGAGGTGCTATTAGTATCATCATTAATTTGCCTATCAGATTTGCACTAGGTAGTGGCACATTAACATGTAATGCATCCACACAGCAAATAAATTAAAGAGACACATGCCCGCCCTGCGGTAAAAAAATACAGCTGCCTCCTGTATACAAAGAAGGGTGAAAGAACGGACCCGCAGAATTAGACCAATATCCTTGACACCTGTTTACTGCATAATTCATGAACAAAAACTCAGTTCGAATGTAACAAATATCCTTGAGAAGGAAAATTTTATATCTACGAATAAGTAGGGTTTTAGAAAGAATTAATCTTCTGAAACTAAGCTTGTCCTTATCTCACATTATTATTGCAAACTATGAGTGAAGGGCAACATGCAGACCCCATATCTGCAAGGTTACAGAAAGCATTTGACACGGTGCCCCAAAGCTAACCGTTGACGAAGGTGCGAGTATAAGGAATAGATTCGCAGATATCTGAGTTGCTTGAAGACTTAGTGATAGACAGCGGTTGTTCGTCGGAGTCAACGTAATCGTCTGGAGTGCCCCAGGGAAGTGTGATAGGACCGCTATTATTTTCTATATACACACAGCAAAAAAAGTTTTGCAACACCTCGGTTCCGAGAGTTCCGGGATCTGTACAGAAAATTGGAATCGGGACCAACATAAACATCATTTCCACTCTTTTTATTGCTCATGAAAACCACACATTGCATGTTGTACCACCATACAGCGAGACCTTCAGAGGTGGTAATCCAGATTGCTGTATACATCGGTACCTCTAATACCCAGTAGCCCGTTCTCTTGCATTCATGCATGCCTGTATTCGTCGTGGCATACTATCCACAAGTTCATCGAGGCACTGTTGGCCCAGATTGTCCCACTCCTCAACGGCGATTCGGCTTACATTCCTCGGAGCGGTTGGTGGGGCACGTCGTCCATAAACAGCCATTTTCAATTTATCCCAGGTACCCTCGATAGGGTTCATGTCTGGAGAACATGCTGGCCACTTTAGTCGAGCGATGTCGTTATCCTGAAGGAAGTCATTCACAAGATGTGCACGATGGGGGCGCGAATTATCGTCAATGAAGACGAATGCCTCGCCTACATGCTGCCGATATGGCTGCACTATCGGTCGGAGGATGGCTTTCGCGTATCGTACAGCCGTTATGGCGCCTTTTATGACCACCAGCGGCGTACGGCGGCCCCACATAATGCCACCCCTAAACAGAAGGGAACCTCCACATTGCTAAACTCGATGGATACCGTGTCTAAGGCGTTCAGCCTGACCGGGTTGCCTCCAAACACGTCTCTGATGACTGTCTGGTTGAAGGCGTATGCGACACTGACCGGTGAAGAGGACGCGATGCTAATTCTGAGCGGTCCATTCGGCACCTTGATGGGCCAATCTGTACCGCGCTGCATGGTGGCGAAGTTGCATAGATCGACCTCGCCATGGACGTCAGGAACGAAGTTGCGCGTCACGCAGCCTAGTGCGCACAAAATGAGTAGTAACACGACGTCCTGTGGCTGCACGAAGAGCACTATTCAACATGTTGGCGTTGCTGTCAGGGTTCCTCCGAGCCATAATCCGTAGGTAGCGGTCATCCACTGCAGTAGTAGTCCTTGGGCAGCCTGAGAGAGGCATTTCATCGACAGTTACTGTCTCTCTGTATCTCCTCCATATTTGAACAACATAGCTTTGGTTCACTCCGAGACGCCTGGACACTTACTTCCCTTGTTGAGAGACCTTCTTGGCACAAAGTAACAATGCGGACGCGATCGAACCACGGTATTTACGGTCTAGGCATGGTTTGAACTACAGACAACAAGAGCCGTGTACCTCCTTCCTGGTTGAATGACTGGAACTGATCGGCTGTCGGACCCCCTCTGTCTAATAGGTGCTGCTCATGCGTGGTTGTTTACACCTTTGGGCAGGTTTAGTGACATCTCTTAACAAAGGGACTGTGTCTGTGATACAATATCCACATTCAACGTTTATCTTCAGGAGTTCTGAGAATCGGGCTGATGTGTGTATGTTAATGATATGGCGGACAGGGCGAAGAGAAATCTTCGGCTATTTGCCGATGTTGCTGTGGTGTACGGGAAGGTGTCATTTTTGAGTGACTATAGGACGACACAAGATGACGTAGGTGGCATTTCTAGTTGGTGTGACACCAGCTAGCTCTAAATGTAGAGATATGTAAGTAGGAAAAAGAAACCAATAATGTTCGATAAAGGATTAGTAGTGTGAAATGTGTAATGGTAGTGACACACCAAAATCACAATAGTAATCCGTTGTAGTTGCTACATATTTTATTACAATCAAAAGCATTATAAAATATCAATCACAGTCATACAGGAGACTGCCTTACAAGGCCAGATCACTTGGACAAATAACAAATAAATTCCGTTAACCGGAACAATACCCATAAAATTTGAAATTTGAATATGACTAGGTAAACATCCTCAGGTAAAGCTTTACTTAAATATTACAAACGTCCATACAATTCCCATCAAAACCGTCATTACTTCTAATCAACTGAGGAACAGATTAAGGGTAAGAACACAGATCTTTTAAGGTTTGGCTAGCCAACTTTCCTAAACAAAACTATATACAAACGACTAAAACAATTAAGGGGGTGGTTTAATTTTCAGCAAACCAATCTTCAGATTTACTTACTCAGTTGATTAATCAACAATAATCTTAGAATGGTTACAACTAGAACATGACCATATGACAATACCCCTAAAATGAGGTTGCTTCAGTATTGCGTGTGAATTAGTGATAGACGCGAGCAGACCAAGGATTCAAATCAATACGAGAGATCCACGAGACAGGAAATGACATCAAAATGTACGCAACTTTGCACTGCAATTGAACTTCGGATGCTATAATTCTCCACCGGAAAGATGGAATCACGCTACAGTGACAACATAATCCAAGATGTAAAGGAGAGGACGGGGTCTGAAATATCTCTCTGCCCCCGTGGAGCTCTGCTCCCAGTACGCTCGCGTCGACCACTGCCAATTATCTATAACACAACACATATCATCGGCAGACAATATTCTGAGACATAAACTACACTATCTTATCTAGAGAACGGGTTATCAATACAAGTAAATAGAAACAAATTAGCCTCTGTGAGTTACCTGGCCACTGCCAGCACTTAAACTTTGATTAATAAGTTCGCTAAAAGTCATGCCCCAAAGTTAAGATGACAAGTATTATCTCGGCGCACATTTACACGCCAAACTACCAAATGAACTAGAAGGCAGAATAGAGGACTTTTCTCGGCGTGTCATGAAACGCCAGAGCCTGACTTACTCACTACTCGTTGCACTTCTAGCTACGCCTTTAACCACGCTTCATGTCGGTTGGTTGGGCGTAGTCACACTTCCTCAACTGCCGTCAAGATAGTTAGTACGACACCGAGGTAAGTGATAAACAATTAAAATAATTCCAAAGGATTTTTAGTACACTGGCATATTCAATGAAGCCGCACGCAACCCACCGAAGCAACTCGGCGACTACAATTCAATCGCCTGGAGTAGCTTATAACAGACTCGAAGGAGCTTGTCCTTCCGACCTCTAGGAAAACCAAATCACCATGGGCGGTGGATCTGCACTCACGACTCAACACGCCGTAGCCGCTGGCCCCGCTCCTTCGTTGTCCGACTCGTCCTCTTGCCCTCCTGCCTACGTACACAATCCCACGTGACTCTCGCTCACTGCCGATCCCGACAGATCTCGCAGCAGAGCGCACGCGCTGCCGTTAAAATCCGCGCCGCCAAAGATGAGCAGAAGAAAAATAAGCATCGAAGTCGACTCAAAAGATCAAAATGACCATCGATGGAAACTGGCTCCAGAAACGCACCAGCTCATGGTGTGATGCTTCACATTGTCACTTTCTTTAAATTCCTTGGCGTAACGTTGGAGTGCGATAAATAGGACAAGCATATAAGAATTGTAGTAGGAAGGCCAATTGTCGACTTCGGTTTATTGGGAGAATTTTGGCTAAATGTTGTTCGTCTGTAAGGGACACCGTTATGGGACATTAGTGCGACCTGTTCCTGAGTGCTAATGAAGTGTTTGGGACCCGCACCAGGTCGTATAAAAGGAAGACATCGAAGCAGTTCATAGGCGGGCTGCTAGATTTGTTACCGGTAAGTTCGAAAAGCAGCAAGTTTTACGGAGATTGTTCGGTATCTCAAATGGAAATACCTGGAAGGAAGGTGAGCCGTGCGCGGCTCGTGTTCATGCCGTTTATTGCTCGGCATCTTGGCATTGCGGTTATGACATCTCGTTTCTTATTCGATTTACTGGCGTCACTACGTTCCTGGCTTGCCTGCCCGTGAGTGGCAGCAGCAGCGCTTATCGATACGAGTACTGTGGTACTATCTTTGGAGCGACCGCAAGTATTTCTGGGTCGCGTTGCGTGGAGTGGGCAGTTGTGAAAGGGACATCAGGTCGGTTGGGGGGCGTAGCATCGAGCAGGTCCGTGCAGTGCAAGGGCATGCCGGGGCCGCTCGCGGTGTGCTGCCACTGCCGGATCGAGGAGGGGTAGCTGCGAGAGTGACGACTCCGTTGCACGCCGAACCCTGGACGTTTAAGTTGAGTGGAGAGTTAACTGCTAATGCAACCTCGACTATTCTGAGATCTCGCTTTGGTCGGCGGGTTGTTGCTCCTAGGGCCGCTGAGCCAGACGGCAATGAGTGAAGTGTTTCGAGGCAGTGAAATATTGCAGCCGTCCTTCTCTATTTGTTATTCATCATTGAATTTAGTATTATTCTTGGTAGTGAAATGTCGCAAGCGGTATTTTCTGCCTTGTGGCCGGTAACGCCCCAATTACCTGCCCCGGAGGTTAGCGTACTCTTCTGGCAGTGTACCTTTCCTCGTCGTGTCGATGCTGTCGGCCACGGCGTGTAGTGCGACAGCCCCTTGTATTGTACTGTGCTTATTTCTTGGAAGGTCTACCTTGGTTCTAGTGTTTCCTTAGGCCTTGGGTGTTTTCTGAAGACGTAGTGCTGTCTGTCTCTTCACCCTTGCCTAAAAATATTCCATCGATGTACCGGTGATCGGACGTTAGGTGGATTGGTTAGTCGGTCGATCGGCGCTTATGCTGCCCCTAGTCTGAGTTGCCATCCTGTCACGTGAGTACAACTCTCCGCTGCCTGTCAGACCTTACCTTGTGTTTGAGTTACCTTTCCAGGCCGACCCTTGGAACACTTGCTGAGAACCGCTTGTCCTGATTCCCTAGAGTGTGATGTTTGTTTTAAGGATATTTGTAATTTCCTAATTATTGTTTGTGGCCTTCAACCGAGTAATAATTTCACATCTTTTATAATGAGGCCTTCGGCCGTGTTACAGTTTGTTTTAAAACGATGTATTTATCTTAATATGTGCTATTTGGAATTGTTCTTCTGACTTCTAATACAGCTGTTTGTTATTTGAAGTTGTGTGTGGCCTGCAGCCAACAATAATTTCACTTCTCTCCTGACAAGGCCTTCACCCATTTTACAGTAAGTTTTTAAGCAAACTTGTTTTAAAAGCAAAGTATTTATTTTCAAGGTGCTATTTGGAATTGCTCAGGCCTTCAGCCGTTTGTTGTTTGAGGTTATTGTTGGTGGCCTTCGGCCCTAAAAATGTGAAATTTTTTTGTGATAAGGCTTTCAGCCGCGTACAGTCAATTGTGTTTTGTTTAAGAGATTGTTTTAAAACTTTAATTTCTTAGGTAAAATTTACGTATTTTTGTGTAACCGAGAGTAACTGATTACGGCCACAATCCACAATCGTAAACTTATCCTGCCCCATCCCGAGAATCTAGCTCTCAGAAGTTCTTTTCGCGGAAAACTATTGAGAGTATTTAGAGAACTGGCATCTGAAGCTGACTGACTTCTGCTTCAGCCAACCTACATATCGGATAAGAACCACGAAGACGAGAGAAATTAGGGACTATACGGAAGAATATTGACAGTCTTTTGGACTGGAACGGGAAAGGTAATGACTAGCAGCGGTACGCGGTGTCCTCCAGCAGGCACCGCGCAGTGGAGTATGTAGGAAGACTGTGTAGAAAAGGATTGTCAGATCACGATGCACATTTAGTCAGTTCACACAGCGTCACGTACAGTTCAGAAGCCCTCAAAGAAAACAGTGAAGTTGCTTAGTGAGAAAACTACTGAAGACTTCAAAAAGAGCTTGGAATTCTCCTGCTCCTTTTTGAATTTCATCTGCGCACGTAACTGTTATAACCCCAGTGTTAATTTCCTGTAAATGTTCCTCTTCGTATGCAAAAGTTTGACCAATGAATGATCAATAAAGCGAACTGACTTCTATGTGTGACATATTCGGAAATAAGAACTTTCATTGCGCAACGATAAATATAGGGGATCTTGAAAACATCTTCAAGTGACGTAAAATTGCTACCATTATGTGACAACCTGTCAAAATAATCTGCAAGCATATTGTATCCTCCCATATAGAGAAAATTCTTGCAATGGAAATATAGAATCTACGTTGTGTAGTCTAACACCCACCAACGAAAAGGATTATTCACAATAATCACACTCAGCACTTTCACGATCAGCACTATGTCGAATTGCTCCACAGCTCATTCCTGCCTTATACTTGCTGTAACATGCAAACTTAAGTGAATAACGATTTAACTCAAGGCAGATAGTATTTTGTGCAATATTCTCGTATCAACAACGACTTTGGATAGATAATAAGTGAGCGCATTAGAGCTGACCATGGAAACGGAACGAAAAATAACTGTAGAGAATTTAAAATAACTTTTATTATTAGAGAAACGAGCACGAAAATTCAGTAATGAATTTAATATGTCGTCAGATTAATGTATCATCCATGGGACTACATGGAATATAATACCACTAGTCGTCAAAAACAGAACAAAAGGATCTCCAAATAATGTTTCATCAATGCAGCACTATTAAATGAGTGAGACTGCAATGTGAAACAAGACCTACATTCATGAATGAGTTAATGAAACACCGATACTGATCCTAGAACAAAGTCTCTCTCTCGCAACAACAGGTTTAACATAGATAACAAAGAAAGCACATCTGTAGAGTTGAAAATGTTCCAATTGAATATTACGCCAAAGCGCGTTAGCAGCCATCTTTCTCACAATAAATTCTGGTAGCGAGAGGCGTAGAAATGGCGATCAAAGCGTGAAAACCGCGGGCAGAGTCCTCGTGATGTGACTACCTCCGCGGTCACGTGAGCAACCTAACTCAAATCTCAACCGCCCTGATAGCGGACTGGTCAATAGGATACGGCCTCCAGAGTACCGCATACAGATATACATTTGCTATGCAGCTAAAATGGTACTTCCCTAGCAGACGAAAATAGTGCATACAGAGTCTTTGCTCCTCGACAGCGACTCTTGGCACGCTTAAAGATAAATGATAGGAAGGAAGTTTCCTAAACACGGCTTTCAAGCTCATAAATGTTGACCGGAGGGAAGTTTACAATGAGTATGAGACTCCTGTTGGTGTTGTAGGCTAACATTTATGCTTTGACCACCTTCTGAATACTCACGATTAAAATTTACTAGTGATATTGTTGTTGTTAGCACTGTTCTTAAGTACCCGTTGTAGTACAAGCATGATGAGAAGATGGTCTAAGTCAATCGAAGCAGTTATCATGTAATTGTTAATGCATTATACTGCACTCAAGATCATTAAATACCATACATACACTGAAAAGCTAAAGAAACTGGTACACATGCCTAATGTCGTGTAGGGCCGCCCCGAGCACGCAGAAGTGCCGCAACATGAGGTGGCATAAGCTCGACAAATATCTGAAGAAGTGCTGGAGGGAATTGACACCATGAATCCTGCAGGGCTGTCCATGAATCCCTAAGAGCACTTTCCAAGGAGCCCAGAAATGGTCAATAACGTTCACGTATGGGGAACTTGGTGGCCAGCGGAAGTGTTTAAACTCAGAAGAGTGTTCCTGTACGTGTGGGGTGTCGCATCATCCTGCTGGTCTTGCCCAAGTACGCCAGAATGAGCAATGGATATTGTAATGTAATTTAATTTATATTTGCTTTGATAGCTTTTAATAAAGTGACGTAAAACAAAAGAGAAAGAACTCTAATAATGCTAGGAACAGAGAAATGTAATTTAATTTAGTCCGACGCGGATCAACAAACAGCCAACTGGCTTAGTACTCAGGGTGGTTACGGGATTATAAATAATTAATTGTCTCTCTCTTGATTTACCACAGATATTCCTCAATATATGAATCAAAAATATAGTTAAAACTCATGTGCTTATAGCACCAGATAATATTTCGTGGGCCAGTTCAATGTGCAGTAATAAAAAGTCCATAACTCTAGATAGTTGTTTCGTCTCGAATACCAATATAAG
The DNA here is from genome assembly GCF_021461395.2 of Schistocerca americana. Classification (NCBI taxonomy): domain Eukaryota; kingdom Metazoa; phylum Arthropoda; class Insecta; order Orthoptera; family Acrididae; genus Schistocerca; species Schistocerca americana. The sequence continues at coordinate 261,280,538 of NC_060124.1, read as the reverse complement.
ATAACAAGCATAATCTTTTGCAGATGAAATCTTATATTAGAACTAGAATCCTGTGACCAGGCGTTTCTGCCTGGGATGTTATCTCGCAACCTTGAAAAAATCTGAAAGTGAAATATATTAAATTATTTGTAGCGTCCGCATAGCTCGTGGAATCTCAAAGGAAGTTTAGTGTCCTAAAGGCGGCACGTCTCCAAGATGAGCTGAAAGAAAATTATTAATTATTTTCTAGTATGGCGCCTAACAATGGTCAATGTTCCGTTAAGGCCACGTCTACTCAGGACAAGCAAAGTTTAGGTTTACAAATAATTATGTACCGTGCGTAAGTTAGAAGTCATGAACAAATATACTTTAGTTTCGTTTACAACTTACATAGACTGTTACGCAAGATGAACCTCAGACAATCATTCTTTCCTCTTCGAAACCAAGAACATAAGAAGACAAATAAAAATGTTCAGACACAGAATCTCGAATTTCCATCGAATATATTGAAACACAATGAATTTGTTTATTCTTTGGCAGCTATTCAAATGGTTTCAAATGGCTCTAAGCACTGTGTGACTTAACATCTGACGTCATCAGTACCCTAGACTTAGAACTACTTAAACCTAACTAGCCTAAGGACATCACACACATCCATGTCAGAGGCAGGATTCGAACCTGCGACCGTAACAGCAGCGCAGTTCCGGACTGAAGCACCTAGAACCGATCGACCACAGCGGCCGGTGCCAGCCATTCATACAATAATTATCACTACATGGCATTTACAAACTTAAAATTCATGACCACCTCAGGAGATACAGTACAATATGAATGGATGTCGGTGATCAGACAGGATTCTTACGCACGTATCACCTGTCAGAGATGTGTCATGGGTCACACATCACTCCAATTGCACGCGCCCCACACCATTACAGAGCCGCCGCCACCTTGAAAAGTCCCCTGCTAACATGCAGGGTCCATGGATTCATGAGATTGTCTCCATACCCGTGCACAGCCATCCGCTCAATACAATTTAAAACAAGAAACGTTTGTCAAGGCTACATGTTTCCAGTCATCAACAGTCCAATGTCGGTCTTGACGGGCCCAGGCGAGACGTAAGGCTTCGTGTCGTGCGGTCATCAAGGGTGCACGAGTGGGCCTTCGGCTGCGAATGCCCATGTCGATGATGTTCCGTTGAATGGTTCGCAGGCACTTGTTGATGGCTCTGCATTGAAATCTGCGGGAGGGCTTTACTTCTGTCACGATGAACGATTCTCTTCAGTCGTCGTTGGTACCGTTCTTGCAGGATCTCTTTTCGGCCGCAGCGGTGTCCGAGATTTGATGTTTTACCGGATTCATGATACTCAAGGCACACTCATGAAATGGTCGTAGGGGAAATCGTCACTTCAGCATATCTCGGAGGTGCTGTGTCCCATCGCTCGTGCGCCGAGTCTGCGGAAATTGGCCACTATGCCACGTTCAAACTCACTTAAATCTTGATTACCTGCCATTGCAGCTGCTGTAACCGATCTAACAACTGCGTCAGACACTTGTCTTACATAGGCGTCACCGACCGCAGCTCCGTATTCTGCGTACTTACATATGTCTGAATTTGAATACGCATGCCTATACCAGTTTATTTGGCGCTTCAGGGTATGCTCTCAAGCAAATTCAAGTCTCAATTTCTTCTTCTCCCTGCTGATGTATAGTTTTCTCCTAGCTCCATAATCTGCACTACTTAAAATATAGCGAACAGCCCTTGGTGTGAATTCCTCCCGAACTGATCATTAACATGCGCAGACGATGCAGAAGGTGTCAGTTTAGGTTCTTTCTCGACCATCCTTATTAACGTATTGCGTTGTCTTTGTGTTAACTTCTGCGGTCGGCCTCTTCTTTCAATATTAATGAGAAAAGCGATTTTATGGACAGCGTAGTGGCCCGGCCTCTTCCAATACTAATAATCATGTCTAAAAATGACTTTCATTTTCATATTTGAAGAGAACTATTCTGATTTCTTCTGGAGTTGTTTCCTACCTTCATTGACCAATTTTGCTTTTGAACGGCATTCACTGAATACTAGAACGAATATCCAGGAGGTGCATGCAGCTTGTCACTGAAGGCTTTCCTTGCTGCAAGCGGCCCGTTAATCGTTTCCATGTTTACATTTCTATCAGTGTGTGAATACCTATTTTGTCGATGTGTGAAGCCTGCTGGTACAGAATTTTTATTTATTTTTTGCAGAAGCCCAATTTAGTTAATTCCATTTGAATTGTATTAGAAAGGAAACCTCATACCGCTAGTTTACCAAATAACATCTCTGGTTGAGCTTTAGTTTTAATACTTTTTTCCATGACTGTGTGTAACTGTTGCCGCTGTCAATCATTATATATTAACACACAAGTGTGGCAATATGAATACTGAATGACGAACGTCCTGAAGGCGTCAACAATTTACACAGTTCCTTCATTAAACCCGACATAAAGTTGGTCCCTTTGTCAGTAATTATTGTCTCCGGTACACCAAACTTCAAAATCAAGTTGTTTACTAATGCTTGCGCGACCATTGCTGCCAGTTGACTTGGCATAGCCGCCATCTCCACATACCTTGAAAAATGGTCTATTATTGAAACTTCCTGACAGATTAAATCTGTGTGTCGGACCGAGACTCGAACTCAAGACTTTCGCTGTCAAAGGTCCCGAGCTACCCAAGCACGACTCACGCCCCGTCCTCACAGCTTTACTTCTGCCAGTATCTCGTCTCCTACCTTCCAAACTTTACAGAAGCCCGCGAAAGGGAAAGGTCCCGAGTTCGAGTCTCGGTCCGGCACACAGTTTTAAGCTGCCAGGAAGTTCCATATCAGCGCACACTCCGCTGCAGAGTGAAAATCTCATTCTGGTCTATTATTGTCAGGACGAATCTGTTCCCCATGTCTGTGCACATGGTATACAGTTCTTGACATACTGATACACATCTCCTTTCCTTCCTCTCCACTCTCCTGTTCGTTGCTCTACACCCTCCATGACCGGATAACACGTGATCATGTGCTTCCTTTAAAACCTCATCCCTCAACTTCACTGGAACTATTACCCTTGGCCATAACTTCGTTTCCCTGCACAAAAGACCATCCTACTACTTTTGGCTTTAGTATGTACATGCCCATATTTTTCTTCAATTTAATGAAAACTGTTCAGCTCAGTAGATTGTGACGAGGAGTAATGCTTGGTGATTGATACACACAGAACAAAATAATGTTTTTATATTGAAGCTGACTCCTCAGTGATCTCACACTAGATACCAATAAAGATATTTTTGCGATCCTAACCCAGGACTTGAAGCCATTCTTTGTAACATAGCAGATCGCTTGTCTCCTTGTTGACAGCGTCAGGTAACACCAGAAGACCTCTGACAGTACACTGTGTAGCCGATGTGGCTGTGAATATGCGGAAATCGATCACTATGCTACACACAAATAATAGCAAAGGTCACTCGAAAGTCTAAGCTATTTAAAAACAATATAAGGAAGATGGCCAATTATAACGAACACCTTTCAAGCTATCTGGCGGAAACTACGAATGGGAAAACAGAGATTCAATTATGAAAGTGAGAGAGCTGGTAGTAGTTTTACAATATTGGTTTGATACCCTCCGAAAGATGACAGCATTGTTCTATCGTCATGGAGAAACTTATTAACTACTGCATAGGGTTGCCTTTTGCTAACAATACTTAGCATTCTTCAAACTGTACGATTTAGCTAGGGATCGAGAAGAGTAAAGTCTGAAATACTTAATATGAATGAAATCTGGGAGTAAATGTTTTCGCTCAGATTGAAACATAACTCTTCCTTAATTTCCAGGAAAATTACAGAGTGGACATGAAACAAACTCAGTTCTCTCTAACACACAAAAGCTTTCTGTTTTCCCAGTCGGAATCAACGGGAGACCCGGCTAGAGGAATGGGGGCTTTGCTTATGCAGGTGTCCTTCATTTCCGGCCTCTCTCCTACAATCGAGAGCTCGCCTGTAATTTATGTCTTCCATTAGCCGTTATGGCCACTCTCCGCTTAGTTCTTCTCTGCCCCTCAATTTTCGTTGGAGGAAAAAATGTAGAAACGTCATCCAGGGTTTAGAAGGGAGCATCTCATCTGGTAGCTGAAATTTCCTTCCCAGGGACGCCATAATTTATGTAAACTAATGCTGCCGCGATGAAACTTCGTTTTTGTCATTTATCTTAAAATTGATTTCTTCTCTAGATCCTCACAAATCAGAAACCGTCTCCTTTGCTGTTAATAAATCCAGCAACGAAAACAACTCCTTCTATACTAAATTTATACGGTCTCGTGAAACTAACGTACGTGGTTTGTAAAATCTGCATTTATGGATGTGTTTACTATTTATCACAAATTCTTCTGCTTTACATCTTACAGCTTTTAAGTGACATCGAATGTATTACACTGCCTGCATAGCACCCATAAGAAATGGTAGGCTGTGAATATAACTTCGTATATGTATACACCATCGATGGGTATGTAAATGATTAAAGACATAAATCTGTGCCACTGACAGGACGACCACAAGGATGCATCAGTGTTGTTCGTGTTTAGTGCTACCTGATCTGGTAAGATGTTTTAGGGGAGTGTACACTGGTTAGCCGGAATATTATGACCACCGCCTAATGGCCGGTATGTCCACGTTTGACACAGATAGTAGTGGCAAAGGGTCGTTTCATGAAAGCAATGAGGCTTAGTAGGTCGCTGAAGGGAGCTGACACCACATTGCGAAAACAGGCGCACTTGATATTTGCCGATTACAGACCAGTCTACCACGAATAGGAAGCAATGGTTTGAGTAAATCGAAGGAAAGAATCATTTGAGTAAATTGCACCTACCTTTGGCGTAGAATCTGAATACACTATGAAAATTGGGGATTTCGAATTGAAAATACGAAGTTGACCCTCCCATGCAGGAGGAGTATTTAGGAGTTGGCCAGTTGTAGAACTGACAGATGTTTGCTTTACTACTATTAAATGTTCACCTAGAACATTTTTCTCGTACGATGCGTCATTTTCCAGATAATTAGTTGTCTTAAAATAAACAACTTGTATGTTGTTGTTGTGGTCTTCAGTCCTGAGACTGGTTTGATGAGCCGGTCGCGGTGGCCGTGCGGTTCTAGGCGCTTCAGTCCGGAACCGCGGGACTGCTACGGTCGCAGGTTCGAATCTTGCCTCGGGCATGAATGTGTGTGATGTCCTTAGGTTAATTAGGTTTAAGTAGTTCTAAGTTCTAGGGGACTGATGACCTAAGATGTTAAGTCCCGTAGTGGTCAGATCCATTTGAACCATTTTGAACTGGTTTGTTGGAGCTCTCCATGCCTCTCTACCCTGCGCAAGCTTCTTCATCTCCTAGTATCTACTGCAACCTACATCCTTCTATATCTGCTTAGTGTATTCATCTCTTGGTCTCCCTCTACGATTTTTACCCTCCACGCTGCCCTCCAATACTAAATTGGTGATCCCTCGATGTCTCAGAAAATGTCCTACCAACCGATCCCTTCTTCTAGTCAAGTTTTGCCACAAACTCCTCTTCTCCCCAATTCTATTCAATACCTCCTCATTAGTTACGTGATCCACCCATCTAATCTTCAGCATTCTTCTGTAGCACCACATTTCGAAACCTTCTATTCTCTTCTTGTCCAAACTGTTTATCGTCCATGTTTCACTTCCACAGTCCATACAAATACTTTCAGAAACGACTTCCTGACATTTAAATCTCTACTCGATGTTAACAAATTTCTCTTCTTCAGAAACGCTTTCCTTGCCATTGCCAGTCTACATTTTATATCCTCTCTACTTCGACCATCATCAGTTATTTTCCTCCCCAAATAGTAAAACTCCTTTACTACTTTAAGTGTCTCATTTACTAATCTAATTCCCTCAGCATCACTCGATTTAATTCGACTACATTCCATTTTCCTCGTTTTGCTTTTATTGATGTTCATCTTATACCCTCCTTTCAAGACACTGTCCATTCCGTTCAACTGCTCTTCCAAGTCCTTTGCTGTCTCTGACAGAATTACAGTGTCGTCGGCGAACTTCAAACTTTTTATTTCTTCCCCATGGATTTTAATACCTACTCCGAACTTTTCTTTGTTTCCTTTACTGCTTGCTCGCTATACAGATTCAATAGTATCGGGGATAGGCTACAACCCTGTCTCACTCCCTTCTCAGCCACTGCTTCCATTTCATGCCCCTCGACTCTCATAACTGCCATTTGGTGTCTGTACAAATTGCAAGTAGCCTTGCGCTCCCTGTATTTTACCCCTGCCACCTTTAGAATTTGAGAGTATTCCAGTCGACATTGCCAAAAGCTTTCTCTAAGTCTACAAATGCTAGAAACGCAGGATTGCCTTTCCTTAATTTTCTTCTAAGATAAGTCACAGGGTCAGTATTGCCTCACGTGTTCCAATTTTTCTGCGGAATCCAAACTGATCTTCCCCGAGGTCGGCTTCTACCAGTTTTTCCATTCGTCTGTAAAGAATTCGCGTTAGTATTTTGCAGCTGTGACTTATTAAACTGATAGCTCGGTTATTTTCACAAGTCAACACCTGATATCTTTGCGATTGGAATTATTATATTCTTCTTAAAGTCTGAGGGTATTTCGCCTGTCTCATACATCTTGCTCACCAGATGGTAGAGTTTTGTCAGGACTGGCTCTTCCAAGGCTGTCAGCAGTTCTAATGGAATGTTGTCTACTCCCGGGGGCTTGTTTCGACTCAGGTCTTTAAGTGCTCTGTCAAACTCTTCACGCAGTATCATATCTCCCATATCATCTTCATCTACATCCTCTTCCATTTCCATAGCATTGTCCTCAAGTACATCGCCCTTGTATACACCCTCTATATACTCCTTCCACCTCTCTGCTTTCCCTTCTTTGCTTAGAACTGAGTTTCCATCGGAGCTCTTGATATTCATACAAGTGGTTCTCTTTTCTCCAAAGGTCTCTTTAATTTTCTTGTAGGCTGTATCTATCTTACCCCTATTGAGATAAGCCTCTACATCCTTACATTTGTCCTCTAGCCATCCCTGCTTATCCATTTTGCATTTCTGTCGATCTCATTTTTGAGACACCTTGTTTATAGTTTGATAAAAGGGTGGTTGAATGTATTGCTCGTTGCTGGGTGACGTAGCGAAGCGGCTGAAACAGGTAGGGAGAACTCGGTAGCGAGCAGCCCAGATAGTGGGATAGCGGTAGAGTGGAGAGCGCCCCATCTGGAATTACCTAAAGGCGTCCACAGACGTTACTGCACGTTTCTCAAGCAAGCTTGCGCAAGCTCTCTCTCCCAAGCGTGCTTGAGCCTAAGTGAGATAACTGTACCCAACCATCAGGACTAAACGATCATGTAGTCTAACTTCGATTATGCATACTTGTAGAAGCGCTCAAGCGTGTGTATGCTTGAGCGTGTTTACCAAGAATTCGGAGGCTTGTGCAAGCATTTGTGAATGGTTTGATTTGATTTAATTTTTATTAGATCCTATTAAATGTAACATCGAGAAAGAAAGAAGAAAAACGTAATGTGTGAGACAGCCGCTTTAGCGCGTCTACCGCGAATAGTTAATACGGGAATAGCATTTACGTTTCTTTAACGAGTCTTTACTCTACATTTCACGTTTTCACTTTTTTCCCCTTAGCGCATGCCAAAAGACTGCCAAAACCACTGCATCGTTGTCTGAGCTTATAATTCTCTGGTAGACAAACTGATACTCGAACAAGCATGCTTGTGCAGTAGGGAAGAGCAAAAACTTTGTGGATGCTTCCTCAATCACCGTTGCGCAAGCGTACTTATGAAGCATACAGTTACCTGTTTGGCCGTCTTAAATGGTTAAGTATCCGGTCTCCATGCTCGCAAGCCACATCAGCACGCCGAGAGAATGTCAGCACTCGTATCCACTTACTTGAAATCTTCAACAAAAGACAGTAGAATTAGGTACAGACTAGCTAAAGCAATGTTGAATGTACGAGGGTGAGTCAAAGAAAAACCTTAAATATTTTTTTAAATATTATTTACTGTGGAGAAGTGGTACAAAGCTGTATCACTTTTCCACATAATCTCCCGAACGTTCAATGCAAATCCTCCAGCGATTGCAATGTGCATAAATTCCTCTAGAAAAAAAATTCTTTTGGTAGTCCGCGCAACCACTCACGCACCGCGTGGCGTACCCCTTCATCAGAACGGTACTTCTTTCCTCCCATTGCGTCTTGGTCCAAACATATGGAAATCACTTGGGGCAAGGTCTGGTGAATATGGTTGATGAGGAAGACACTCAAAATGCAGATCTGTGATTGTTGCAACTGTTGTACGAGCAGTGTTGGGCCTTGTCATGTTGCAAAATGACACCTGCTGACAGCAATCAAATCTGACAGCAATCAACGTCGCTTTGATTTGATTGCAGGCCGCAGATTGAAAGGTGGCTACACTGAACCACAGCGCCAGAGAGTGCGCCAAAGAGTATTATTCAGCCGCCTCCACTGGCAGTTCTTGTCGAGAAGTCGTGGTGGAGAGTGCTTGTTGAGATGTAGCAGTGGTGAGTGTTGTTGAGATGTGGAAGTGGAGAGTTCTTATCGAGAAGTCGTGGTGGAGAGTGCTTGTTGAGATGTAGCAGTGGTGAGTCGTTGTTGAGAAGTTCCCATGGAGAGTGCTTGTTCAGATGTTGTCATATTGTTTTGATGGGCTAGACACCAGATGTTGTTGGATTGGGGATGCTGTAATGATCTGAGTGTGCTTTTCGTCAATATATATGAAGGTAAAAAAAATCCTTTTTTTTAATTTTATTATTTCAATGTCTTAAACAATAATGCCTCTTAGTCACAGGTTCAGTCAACAAAGCATCTGGCTCGTGTTCTTGTGTTAGACCGTATTTCTGGTTTCGATGTGCAATTATAGTATTTCTGGTTTTTTTTTAATTACTTCAGTATAAATGGTGTTTAAAATATCTGGTCTTATTGCGGAAGAACCGTGCCAGATGTGTACGTTGAATCACACTTCCACACACAGAACAGCTACACTTGTGTTTTGTTGTTTTCTAGGTTTTATAGTTGCTGGGGACTTAATTAATTAATTGTGTTAACGGAAATTTCGTTTCATTCTTTGTTGTTGTTCTATGCAGTCAGATCGCGTACTATTACTAGTCAGGGCCAACCGGTTACGAGACTTCGTAGCCGGACATTCAGCTACTGAAAATTAAAAGTATTTGCATTCTTTAAATAATTAAGCCCCCATGCAAGATGATTTTTTAGGAGATCTGTGTATGATGCACTGGTGGCAGGCCTATAATGCTCCAAAATGACGCCTTTTTCGTTCCAAAAGAGAGTCAGCATAACCTTCCCTGCTGATGGTTCTGTTCGAAACTTCTTTGATTTTGATGCTGAGGAATGGCGCCATTCCTTGCTCGCTCTCTTCGTTTCCCTGTTGGTGGAAGAGAACCCAGGTTTCGTCCCCAGTAACGATTCTTTCAATAAAGGCATCACCTTTTCGTTCAAAGCGCCGAAGAAGTTCTTCACAAGCATCAACACATCGTTTTCTCATTTCAGGAGTCAGCTGCCGTGGCACCCATCTTGCAGACACTCTGTGAAACTGGAGCGCATCATGCACAATGTGGTGTGCTGACCCATGACTAATCTGTAAACATGATGCAATGTCATTCAGTGTCACTCGGCGGTTTTCCTTCACTATGGCTTCGACTGCTGCAATGTTCTGTGGAGTCACAACTCGTTGTGCCTGACCTGGACGAGTAGCATCTTCCACTGAAGTCACACCATTTGCGAACTTCCTACTCCATTCGTAGACTTGCTGCTGTGACAAACAGGCATCACCGTACTGAACCTTCATTCGTCTTCCAAACGCAAAAACCGAATAACAGGACGCTGTTCTTCCCCGGTGCATGCCGCAAGTAGGGTGTCCATTTTTATACTGATATGCGACGGTATGTGTGCCGTCTGCACTATGCTGAAACCTACAGGCCATTGTGCACGCTGTTTGTAGCACGCTTACCAACTTACAGGATAACGGCGCGAAATTTCGATTTGTTATTACAAATTTAAGGTTTTTATTTAACTTGCCCTCGGATCATTTAACTCGTAATCTACAAAAGGATACAATTTGCACCACCTATGTAGGACCAGTTTTACAGGGTGACAAATATTGAAGTATACGAAACAAAATCGTCTTTACTTCTGAGGGGTTGCGTTAGGACGTTCAAAACAGTACGGCTGGCCATGATCGTTGTAGGGTTTGGTTTAGTGATGAAGTACACTTCCATTTGGGTGGGTTCGTCAATAAGCAAAATTGGTGCATTCGGGGAACTGAGAATGCGCATTTCGCAATCGAGAAGTCTCTTCACCCTCAACGGGAGTCTGAGTGGAGTACAATGTCCCGTCACAGAATAATCGGTGTGATAGTCCTTGATAGCATTGTGAGAACCTAACGGTACATGAAAATTTTGGAAAATGATCTCATCCCCATTATCTGAAGTGACCCTGGTTTCGACAAGATGTGGCTTAGACAACGCGGAGCTCGACCTCATCGAAGCAGGGGATAACTTTCGGGACCACATTCTGGCTCTGGGGTACCCAGCAGCCACTGGCGTGACCTCGATTGGCCGCCATATTCTCCGGATCTGAACACATGCGATTACTTTCTGTAGGGCTATATTAAAGAGAAGTGCACAGCATTAACCTCAAAACCAACGCTGAGTTGAAAACTGTCATGAAGTATGTCATCAACAGCATCGATGTTCCCACACTTAAGCGGGTCATGCAGAATTCGCCATTCGTCTGCGCCACATCATCGCCAGTTATGGCAAGCAAATTGAACGTGTCATAACCTAAATCCGAATATCTGCAGTGACGTTCAAATGTTGAATAATGTATGTGCACGTCGTAGTCTGTAACTAATTTACGTTTCTTTTTCATATAGCTCAATAATTGGCACCCTGTATGAGTCTTATTATTACACAAAGCAAAATAAGTTTTGCATCGCCTCGGTTCCGAGAGTTCCAGAACCTGTACAGACAATTGTAATAGAGATCAACATAAACATCATTTCCAACCTTTTTATTGCTCATGAAACTCACACACTGCATGTTGTACCACCATATTTCGAGACCGTCAGAGTTGGTGGTCCCGAGTGCTGTACACACCTGTAATACCCAGGCCGGCCGGGCTGGCCGAGTGGTTCTAGGCGCTTCAGTCTGGAACCGCGCTACCGCTATGGTCACAGGTTCGAATCCTGCCTCGGGCATGGATGTGTGTGATGTCCTTAGGTTAGTTAGGTTTAAGTAGTTCTAAGTTCTAGGGGATTGATGACCTCAGCTGTTAAGTCCCACAGTGCTCAGAGCCATTTGAAATCTAATACTCAGCAGCACGTCCTCTGGCATTGATGCTTGCATGCATTCGTCGTGGCTTACTATCCACAAGTTCGTCAAGGCACTGTTGGGCCAGACTGTATCACTCCTCAACGACGATTCGGCGTAGATCCCCCAGAGTGGTTGGTAGGTCACGTCGTCCATAAACAGCCCTTTTCCTTCCATTCCAGGCATGTTCGATAGCGTTCATGTCTGGAGAACATGCTGGCCACTCTAGTCGAGCGATGTCGTTATCCTGAAGGAAGTCATTCGCAAGATTGCATGATGGGGGAGCGAATTGTCGTCCATGAATGCCTCGACAATATGCTGCCGATTAGGTTGCACTACCGGTCGGAGGATAGTATTCACGTGTTGTACAACCGTTACGGCACCTTTCATGACAGCCAGCAGCGTACGGCGGCCCACATAATGCCACCGCAAAACAGCAGGAAACCTCCATCTCGCTGCACTCGATGGACAGTTTGTCTAAGGCGTTCAACCTGAGCGGGTTGCCTCCAAACACGATTGTCTGGCTGAAGGCATACGCGACGTTCATCGGTGAAGAGAATGTGATGCCAATCCTGAGCGTCCAATCGGCATGTCGTTGAGCCCATCTGTACTGCGCTGCATGGTGTCGTGGATGCGAAGATGGACCTCACCATGGACGTCTGGAGTGAAGTTGCGCATCGTGCAGCCTATTGCGCACAGTCTGAGTCGTAACACGACGTCCTGTGGCTGCACGAAAAGCATTATTCAACATGGAGGCGTTGCTGTCAGGGTTCCTCCGAACCATAATACGTCGGTTGCGGTCATCCACAGCAGAAGTAGTCCTTTGGCGGACTGAGCGAGGCATGCCATCGACAGTTCCTGTCTCTCTGTATCCGCTCCACGTCCGAACAACATCGCTTTGATTCACTCTGAGACGCCTGGACCCTTCCATTGTTGAGAGCCCTTTCTGGCACAAAGTAGCAATGTGGACGCTATCGGACCGCGGTAGTGACCGTCTAGGCGTGGTTGAACTACAGACAACACGAACCGTGTACCACCTCCTTGGTGGAATGACTGGAACTGATCGGCTACCGGGCACCATCCGTCTAATAGGTGCTGCACATGCATCGTTGTTTACATCTTTGAGCGGGTTTAGTGACATCTCTGAACAAAGGGACTGTGTTTGCGATACAATAGCCACTGTCAACGTCTGTCTTCAGGGTTTCTGGGAACCGGTGTGATGCAAAACTTTTTTTGATGTGTGCATTTACAGCAAATTTTTTTAAAATAAAGTATTCACAGTAACACAATAATATGCAAAAGAGAATGAACTTAGGTACAGGATGTGCCTATTTGATAAGCTATTAAAAAATAGAGGGATTTCTTATAAATAAGGTACTGTGTTGCTGTCAAGGGATGCAAGACCAGAAATTTACCACAGCTACACTAAAAGTTTAGCCTGTGAATGAACTGGTAATACTATTGAATTTTATTATTTATTGCATTAATGAGAAAATTTAATAATTTAAAGTTTTTAGGAGCAGTAGTGTACTAGAGGAGTACCAGAAGCTTATGGAGAAGAAAGCCGTATTTTTGGTTAGGTTCAGGTAGTTTCGATTTACGGCGTAAAATACTATCTAAAACATAATTGTGACTATAAATAAAATTAATCTGTGCATTAATGGAATGTGGAAGAGTCATCAGATGTATATTGTGTTTCATATAAAATAATTTTCAACTTTGTAAGTAATTACTGTGGTGGTGAAGAAGTTACGAGCTGATGAGATTACAGTAGTAGTCATGTGACGCTGTTGAAGACGAAGAGAGTAAAATATGTTTAGTGGTCTTACGTTATCTATCGTTCGAGTGGGTAAGAATTTGCGCGGCTTGCGACTTACTTACAAAAAGGAGTGTGCTTTAAGTGGGACTTCGATATTTCGGTGGAACAGTTTGCGATCCTGGAAATGCGTCCCACAGTCTGCTAGTATGAATAGTAGTATTGGAGTTTGTGTTGAGAGTCAATTATATATCAAACTCCAGAGAACTGGTTAGCTTAACGAATCAGTGCAGTGAAAAACGCCGCTGGCACAAAGCAAGCGTTGCCTGTGAACACTCTTCTTGCCGATGACATTTTCTAGCCATATATAAAAGCAATTTAGTATAAAACTTAATTGAAACACAAGTCTTAAATGTTTGTCAGAACCACGTTACTGTCAAATCAGTGACTAACTTTTTATGAAATTCCAATCTTAGTTCAACATTGTGCAATAGCTCACCTGAACACTTTTAAATTTTTAAACTAGGAAATCATTTTTCGCACATTTTTTATTCTCTGGTAATCTTGGTTAGTGCTAATTAGACCATCTGCCCTGACGCTCCGTTATGTTTCAGTATATGGACCAGTATCCTATCACCGATAACATGACTTACGTCAGTTACAGTCTGGGTGGGCATGTAAAGTAATTTGGCACTAATTTGGCAATATACTCAAGCACTGTTTTTGCAATACTAAAGGGAACAGTACTTTGCCTGCAGGCCACGACCGCTGTAGCCGATCGGTTCTAGGCGCTTCAGTCCGGAACAGCGCTGCTTCTATTGTCGCAGGTTCGAATCCTGCCTCGGGCTTGGATGTGTGTGATGTCCTTAGGTTAGTTAGGTTTAAGTAGTTCTAATTCTAAGGGATTGATGACCTCAGATTTTGAGTCCCATAGTGCTCAGAGCCATTTGAACCATTTTTTGAAGCAGGTCACTATGCGAAGCGCTGCGCCTACATCGGCGAGTATTATGTAGATAAAAATTATTGTATTCCATTTTGGCAGAGTAGTACAGCGACCAGTCTCCAATTATTTCAGAATAAAACAGTCCTGGTTGCGATATTATTTAATGCCAACGACGCGTTTCAGCGCTCTGGGGCATCGTCAGATTGTATAAAAGTAGCTGGATATGAAACCCATCCCTCATATACCCTTATGAAATGGGAAAAGGAAGCTACAGTAACTGGTATGTAATCTATCAGCCATAAAAACACATAGAATGCAGGATGGATGTCGGACACACCAGATGACACAGCCATAGTAGTAAAAACCAAAAATAATCCTCCATACACAGTAACTGAGGAAGTCAATAACGCTTTGGTCCACCTCTGGCCTTTATGCAAGCAGCTATTCGGCTTGACACTAATCGACATAGTTGTTGGGTGTCCTCCTGTAGGACATCGCGCCAAATTCTGTCCAATTGGCGTGGGCTGGTTGGAGGACAATGCCACGATGTTCCAACCTTCTCAGATGGGGAGAGATCCAGTGATCTTGCCGGCCAAAGTATGGTTTGGCAACCATGAACTCAAGCAGTGGAAACTTCCTCCCTCAGTGGGCGGTCGTTTTCTTGCTGCAGTGTGAGCCCAGAATGGTTTGCCATGAAAAGCAACAAAACGGGGCGTAGAATATCATTGACGTACCTCTGTGCTGTAAGGGTGCCGTAGATGACAACGAAATCTGTCATGCTATGAAATGAAATGGCAGGGCAGACCATCAGCCCGGGTTATCGAGCTGTATGGTGCGAGACAGTCAGGTTGGTTTCCCAAAATTGTCTGGGGAGTCCCCAGACACGTCTTCGCTGGTCATCGCAGCGGGACCCGTCACTGGAGACAAAGGTACTCCAGTCAATGAGATTCCAGGCTGAATGTGCCCGACACCACAGCAAAGGGGCTTTTCGGTGTACGGAGATCAATGGTAGTCGGCGCAAGAGACACCAGGAGCTCAGACCCGTTTCTGTGAGCCGCCTAGCCCTTGTGGTCACCGAATCACCAGCTGCACTTCGGATCGATGATAATTATGAATCCGGGCCTCTGTGTGCCTCGCGTTCTATCGTGTCTCTAGCTCGACGGCTTCGTTCTAGAAGATGTGTTCCACCATGGTTCAACCATTCCTGGCACCATCGTCGAATAGTGGCATCGCTTTTTTAAAATGGCGAAACATTCACCGGATAACCCAACCGGCTACTTTGAGCCTAATTACACGTCCTTTCTCAAATGCGGACATTTTTCACAGGTCTGTCTGTGAGGCATAGTTGCTGGGTACACAATATGAAATTCTGAAAGACTTTATGGCCTGGTAACGACATGTTATCTGTTAACTATCCTTGGCAGATGCGCAGTGGAATTGTAGTGATCTGGAATATACAGCCGGCCGCGGTGGCCGTGCGGTTCTAGGCGCTCCAGTCCGGAGCCGCGCTGCTGCTACGGTCGCAGGTTCGAATCCTGCCTCGGGCATGGGTGTGTGTGATGTCCTTAGGTTAGTTAGGTTTAAGTAGTTCTAAGTTCTAGGGGACTAATGACCACAGCGTGGCAGAATGGCGATGTACTTCCAACATGATGGATATCCGGCACATAGCTCGCGTGTGGTTGAAGCGGTATTGAACAGCATATTTCATGACAGGTGGATTGGTCGTCGAAGCACCATACAACGGCACGCACGTTCACCGGATCTGACGTCCCCGGATTTCTTTCTGTGGAGAAAGTTGAAGGATATTTGCTATGGCGATCCACTGACAACGCCTGACAACATGTGTCAGCTCATTGTCAATGCATGTGCGACCATTACGGAAAGCGAACTACTCGCTGTTGAGAGGAATGTCGTTACACGTATTGTCAAATGCATTGATGTTGACGGACATCATTTTGAGCACTTATTGCATTAATGTCGTATTTACAGGTAAACACGCTGTAACAGCATGCGTTCTCAGAAATGATAAGTTCACAAAGGTACATGTATCACATTGAAGCAACCGAAACAAAATGTTCAAACGTACTTTTTTTTTTTTTTTTTTTCTTTATTGTAATTTGGACACCCCATACAAGGTGGGCTGGCAGCGGAACAGTGTACTCCGCTCTTCAGCCATAAGCAGTACAAGAAAAAAGAAAGGGAGACAGACAAGTAACAGAATGGCGGTTAAAAAACAGGAGAGACAATAGTTAAAAAACATGAAGCCGTTCACACTTGACGAAACAAACAAGAAAAACCGTCGGCACTGGGCACAAACACTGACGAGGTAGATGACACACGTGAACGAAGGAGCGTGGACGGCGAAAAACACTGAGGCACAGACACGACGGCACAGACACTAAACCGAGGGCGATGATCTCCGGCGCGCGAAAGTTCACGATGCGTGTGCGAGTCCGGGGACCTGCCAAGAGAGGAGGAGGAGGAGGAGGAGGAGGAGGAGGAGGGGGAGAGGGAAAGCGAGAGGGGAGAGCAGGGACGCCACGGGCAGGGGAAAGAGGGGGGAGAGAGGAAGGGGGAGGGGAAGCCCAGAAGAAGAGGGGTGGAGGGAGGGGATGGGGGAAAAGGAGAGAGAAGGGAAGGGAAGAGAAAGGAGGGAGGGTGCCGCAGGGAAAGGACACCAGGAGGGAGGGGGGGCAGGGTCAAAGTTGATAGGAGGGGTAGATGGAGGGGACGAGGACATCATCAGGGAGAGGGAGCTGGCGGAAACCACCTTGGGAGAGGGTAAGGAGGGTGGAGAGATGGAGACCGGGTGGGACATGGGAGTACAGGCACGGCAGCGGGCGGGGGTGGGAGAGGATCGGGGAGACGAGCGGGTGAGGAGGATCGAGTTTACGGGAGGTGTAGAGGATTCGTATCCTTTCGAGGAAGAGGAGGAGGTGGGGGAAGGGGATAAGGTCATACAGGATCCGCGTGGGGGAAGGGAGACGGATGCGATAGGCAAGGCGGAGAGCATGGCGTTCAAGGATTTGGAGGGATTTATAAAAGGAAGGGGGGGCGGAGATCCAGGCTGGATGGGCGTAACAGAGGATAGGGCGGATGAGGGACGTATAGGTGTGGAGGATGGTGGAGGGGTCCAAACCCCACGTTCGGCCGGAAAGGAGCTTGAGGAGACGGAGTCGGGAACGTGCCTTGGCTTGGATTGTCTGGAGATGGGGAGTCCAGGAGAGGCGACGGTCGAGGGTGACGCCAAGGTACTTAAGGGTGGGGGTGAGAGCGATGGGACGGCCATAAACGGTGAGATAGAAATCAAGGAGGCGGAAGGAGGGAGTAGTTTTGCCTACAATGATCGCCTGGGTTTTGGAAGGATTGACCTTGAGCAACCACTGGTTGCACCAAGCGGTGAACCGGTCAAGATGGGATTGGAGAAGGCGTTGGGAGCGTCGCAGGGTGGGGGCAAGGGCAAGGAAGGCGGTGTCATCGGCAAACTGCAGAAGGTGGACAGGGGGTGACGGCGGCGGCATGTCCGCCGTGTACAACAAGTACAGAAGGGGGGATAGGACGGAGCCTTGGGGCACACCGGCGGAGGGGAAAAAGGTGTAGGAATCGGTGTTATGGATGGTGACATGGGAAGGACGGCGGGAGAGAAAGGAACCGATCAGACGAACGTAGTTAATGGGAAGGGCGAAGGTTTGGAGCTTGAAGAGGAGACCGGAATGCCATACGCGGTCATATGCGCGTTCGAGGTCAAGAGAGAGGAAGATGGCGGAGCGACGGGAATTGAGCTGTTCGGAAAGGAGATGAGTGAGGTGAAGGAGAAGATCGTCGGAAGAGAAGGACGGCCGAAAGCCACACTGGGTAACGGGGAGGAGGCGGTGCTGGCGGAGATGCTGGTGGATGCGGCGGGTGAGGATAGATTCCAGGACCTTGCTGAAGACCGAGGTAAGGCTGATGGGACGGTAGGAGGAGACGGCGGACGGCGGTTTGCCAGGTTTGAGGAACATGAGGATACGGGAGGTTTTCCACAGGTCGGGGTAGTAACCGGTGGACAGGACTACATTGTAGAGCCTGGCCAGGGTGGAGAGAAAAGAGACAGGAGCTTCACGAAGGTGACGGTAGGTAACACGATCGTGACCAGGAGCGGTGTTGCGTTTGGTGCGGAGTGTATTGATGAGATCCTGTGTGGTGATGGGGGCATTAAGGTCCGTGTGTGGAATGTTGTCCAAGTACTGGAAACCAGGAGCGAGGGGAGGGACAGAGGTGTCAGTTCGATCGCGGATATCTGGGAAGAGGGAGTAATCGAACTGGGGATCATCAGGGATGGAAAACACATCGGACAGGTAGGAGGCAAAGTGATTGGCCTTACTAAGGGCGTCAGGGAAGGGGTGATCATCGTGGAGAAGAGGATAGTAGGGGGAGGGTTTAGTTCCGGTAAGGCGACGGAAGGCGGTCCAGAACTTGGACGAGTTTATAGGGAGGGTAGCATTTAAACGGGTGCATGTCTGTCGCCAGTCCCGGCGTTTCTTGGCCGCGAGCAAATTTCGAATGTGTCGCTGTAGTTGCCGGTGGCGTCGTAGGGTGTCCGGGTCACGCGTGCGGAGGAAGGCACGGTAGAGACGACGGGATTCACGGAGGAGGAGGACGGCCTGTGGTGGTAAGGTAGGACGGTGGGGGTGGATGGCAACAGTAGGGACGTGGGCCTCCACGGCCTCAGACAAGGTCTGCTGGAGAAAGGAGGCGGCATGGGTGACATCATCGGGACGGTGGTAGGCGAGAGGGTGGCTATCGACCTGAGTGGAGAGGGTATCCCGGTAGGCATTCCAGTTGGCACGGGAATAGTCATGGATGTACTTATGGGGAGGGTCATGACGAGGGTCGGGGCGGGGGCGACGGCCGTCTGACACGGTGAGGAGGACAGGGAGATGGTCGCTACTAATAGGCTCCAGGACATCCACCGTAATGCGACCAAGGAGGTTGGGGGAGGAGAGGATAACATCGGGAGTGGAGTGGGATTCGGGACGGGTGTGCTGGGGGAGGGGGATGAGGTCGCCTTGAAGGGAGGAGAGGAACCGATGCCACCGCCGTAACTGGGCAGCGGAGCGACTATGGATGTTGAGGTCGGCGGCGATCACATAGGAGGAGAAGGTACGGTCGATGTGGGAGAGGAAGTCGAAAGGAAGAGGGGCGTTGGGGCGGACATAGATGGTGGCACAGGTAATGGTAAGGCCGGGGAAGAAGAGACTAAGGATCAGGTGTTCGGTGGGGTCGGGAAGGAGAGGCTGGAGCCGAACGGGGATCTGGCGGTGGTGGCCAATGGCAACTCCGCCACGCGCAACTGGGAGGGGATTATCGGAGCGGTGGAGGAGATAGGGGGAGGTGTGGATGGAGTGGTGGGGTTGGAGGAAGGTTTCATTAAGGAGGAAGGCATCCACACGGTGGGTAGCAAGGGTGTGCAGGAAGAGGTTCTTGTTGGCGGGAAGGGAGCGGATATTGTTGAAAAGGATACGATGCTGTCGCGCCATGATAAGGACTTAGACGAGGGTGTCAAGGCGGGAGAAGGTGAAATGGGCCTGGTTATTGGAAAAGGTGGCGTACATTTTAAGGTGGAATATGGAATGGGCGGCGAGGGAGATCTGTTGTAAGGTGTGGGGGCGCTGAAAGGGATGGACGTTTTGGAGGACAATGGTGAGGAACCTGATGATGTCCTCAGCAGTGGGGGGGGGGGGGGGACGAAGGGAATTGCCAGGAGGGGTGGGGGCGTCCAGGGGACGGACAGGGACGGTGAGTTCAGGAGTGGTAGGAGGAGGTCGGGCTTTACACTTTTGGGAGTAGGTGGGGTGGGGGAGGCTGCAGGTATTACAGGAGGGAGGGGATTGGAGGTTGGGGCACTGCCGGAGGAAGTGCGCTTGCCGACAATGCGGGCAGGTGGGGGCTTCGCGGCACTCGGCTGTTGGATGTGCATTGTAGCGCAGACATCTCTGGCACCGCAGGGATTGAGGGGGGGAACGGGAGGGGTCGACCTTGAACCGCTGATTGAAGAGGAGGGCACCCTCCTTCAGGAGACGGTCAATGGAGGGGGCGTCCTCAGAGAAAACCCGCATAAGGCGGGTGGGGCCAGTCGCGTTGAAAATGCGGCGGACTGCCCGCACCTCCAGGGTGGGATGGGCCTTCAGCTCCGCCAGCACCTCCTCCTCCGTGATCGACGGGCTAAGCCGAGTGATCACAGTGGTAAGGGTCGGCGGGCGACGCGGGGGTTGGGGTTGGCGGGTAGGAGATGGGGAGGGAGCAGGGGTGAGGGTGGCGGGAGGACCAAAACGGGTGATGGGGAGGCGGGAGAGGATGTCAGTATGGAGGGTTGGGCTGGGGGAGGAGATAAGAACAGAATCCCGTCTGGGAGTAAGGAGAGAGATGGGGGCGCCAGGGAAATGTTGGCGGAGGAGGAGGGAGAGATTCCGGGCCTCGAGGAAGGAAGGATCGGGATGGGACAGGAGATATTTGTAGAGACCGGGTGGGGAGGAGGAGGAGGAGGGAGCGGGGCCTGGTGGGGAGACGTCCATGGCATTTTGGGGTGGGGATGGGGGGCGGGGTGGAGCCTTTTTAGGAGCAGAGGAAGTGGAGGCGCCACTAGGGCGTTTGACAGCGGCAGATGGGCGGGTGGTGACATGAGGGACGGGAACGATGGGGAGGTGGCGGGAAGGGACAGGTCCCGGCACGGACGCAGCAGTCGGCGCCGGAGAGAGTGACTGTGACGGTGCAGGCGAATGTGGCAGTGATGGTGATGGTGACGATGACGGTGGTGGCGGTGAAGGCGATGGCGATGGCGACGGGGAGAGCTGGGCGTGGGCAGTGGCCCGACGGGCCACCACCCTAGCCGGAGCTGCAGTGACAGGCTGGGGGAGTGGGGGGAAAGGATCAGAACGAGAGGAAGAGGCGGGAGAGGGTGCGACAAAGAGCGAGGGCGAAGGGATAGAGAGGAGGGGAGGGATGGAAGGAGGGGGGTGGGACTGGGCACACCAAGTGATAGTGGTGGAGGCGGCGGAAGGGGACGTATACACGATGGCGGTGGTGGTAGTAGTGACGGTGGTGGTGGGGGCGGACATGACGACAAGAAGAAGAAAGAAAAACACAGCACTAAAAGGACAGGACACACACTGGGAGACGACGGACGGCGACGGCGACGGCGACGGCGACGGCGAGAGGCAGGGACGCTGCTGCCGCGGACTGGGCCGGGGCGGCGGCGGCGGCGGCGGCGGTGGCGGCGGCTGCTACTGCTGCTGCTGCTGGCTGGACTGCTGCTGGCTGGACTACTGCTGCCACCGGAGGGCTGGCTGGCTGGCTGGCTGGCTGGCTGGCTGCGGGACCACTGCTGCAGGCCAGGACCGGGAACTGCTGCTGGCTGGCTGGCTGGCTGGCTGGCTGGCTGGCACCAGGCTGTTAAGGAACCGGTGATCACCACAAGACTACCGTTTCAAACGTACCTACGTTCTGTATTTTAATTTAAAAAACCTACCTGTTACTAACTGTTCGTCTAAAATTGTGAGCCATATGTTTGTGACTATTACAGCGCCATCTACCACAAAGCGAAAAAAGTGGTCCAACTAAAACATTCATATTTCTTTACATACTACACGAATATTTAATAAAAAATGAGGGTTCCTATTTTTTTAAAAAAGCAGTTGATATTCGTTTGACCTAAAGCAGCGCCATCTAGCGGGCCAACCATAGCGCCAGTTGGTTTTCCCCCTTCAAGCTAGACAAGTTTCGCTCTCTGTAGTTTTTTCGTTTGACGCTTATTTCGTGAGATATTTGGCCCGGTCACGATCATTGGAACACCCTGTATATAACACACACTTGGGCTTGGGTTCTCAATTTTGTTTTTTCTACTCAGTTACCGTAAATGTGAAATTTACAGACCGACACACCCAACACTCGATGCAAGAAAACACAAACCTGTTTACAGATAAGCCGGCCGGAGTGGCTGTGCGGTTATAGGCGCTACAGTCTGGAACCGCGTGACCGCTACGGCCGCAGGTTCGAATCCTGCATCGGGCATGGATGTGTGTGATGCCCTTAGGTTAGTTAGGTTTAAGTAGTTTAAGTTCTAGGGGACTGATGACCACAGTAGTTAAGTCCCATAGTGCTCAGAGCCATTTTAACCATTTTTTGTTTACAGATAGCGAGGAAATAGACACCCCCGGGCGCGGTTCGTTTCTTCGTTTTTTCCCTGACAGGTTACTGTTACGGCTACAAGAAAAAACGGCAAGAGTCAAGAGGCCAGAATTCGTGCATGACTGTCGATTGGAGAAGCTGTTGGTTCTCCTATACTGCACTCCCAAAATGTGCTTATTATTTACAACAAAACGGTTATAATGTCCGGTGCGGTAAGACCGTGAAGCTCTGAAACGCTCGTCACGGATTTACGAGACGAGGCAGAGCAGGTGTTTGAGCAGGCGCGTGACGCACGAGGCTCGCCTTGCGCCGTGTCGCAGCCACGGCCATCGCTCTTCTGGTGACGCACTGCCGCTCGTACGTCACTGCGAAACGCTGCTCTGAAATATGGCGGCCGTCTAGCTCCGCTAATCGAACTATTACCGAGCCACCGACAGCCAACCACACGTGTTGACCTCGCCGACATTCTCTGCAGGTCTCCTGTGTCGTGGGTGCCAGATGGACTGTTGGGCACGGGTTTTACTTTAGGTTGAGTAAACGAAAGCCTGCTATCAGAATGGGGAAACAGCGTAAACAGTCAAGAAGTTGTGAAATAATTCTACTCTCGCTGTAGAACAATAGCAGAAGCATACCTCCAGTTTTTTATGTTAATGGATTGTTCCGTCTCTTCTTAACAGAACAACTCCACATTTTAGGGTGATAAATAAATAAACTGCGTTTGTTCCTCTAAAATTATTTTATCGCCATCTGGTTTGGGGGTCATTAGGCTATTATCACGTAACAAGTAACTAGTGTCCACAAGAAAGTCTGGACGTGTTACTTCTCTTCCAATGTTATTTGCAAACATTGTAAGTTCTTTGGTGATATTACTCAGTAAATGTCTTAAGATGACCTTGTAAGCAGAAAACCGGTTAACAATAAAAGTAGTATTGCAGAACAAAAGCAAACTAGAGCTTTTCATTTATCATAGTGTTGTTCTACCAAGAACAGACGGAAGATTCTGTTAAGATGACAAAGAAATGTGTTACCATAAACCATTTTACTGTAACATATTGTATGACTCAACAAAGTAAACCACAAGCACAGCCACAGTGAGAACTTCATCAGGTGATTTGGTGCAGCCACGATTCAGTTTATAATCATATCACCTCTCTACACAACGTCAAATTCTAATGTCTGTTCCAGACTGCACTTTACCAGTAGATTCGTTTGACTCGTTGTTCTCCAACTACCTGAAGAGCTAAAATTAAAAGACGACGAATTAGAACTTCAATCTTCAATCAGAAAGCTGTAAAGAATTATTCGAACTCATTTCACTATGTCCATTGTATCTTCATCCTCTTATTGGTGCAATCATCTTGAGGTATACACTAATGAGCTGAAACATTATGAGCACTGCCCACCGTATGTAAGCAGAGTAGGTACGGACGAGTACTACCCTAGCGAAAATGTGGGCTGCAAATGAGGAAATCCATTGAGAAAGCGACCCGACAAAGGGCAGAGTATTATTAAGCAGAGGTTGGTTCAAATGGCTCTGAGCACTAAGGGACTTAACATCTGAGGTCATCAGTCCCCTGGAAGTTAGAACGACTTAAACCTAACTAACCTAAGGACATCACACACATCCATGCACGAGGCAGGATTCGAACCTGCGACCGTAGCGGTCTCGCGGTTCCAAACTGAAGCTCCTAGAACCGCTCGGCCACACCGGCCGGATTAAGCAGAGGCAGTGAACGAGTATCTCGGAAATGGTGAAGCTGGTCGAATGTTCAAGTGCCACGGTCGTGAGCATTTCCGGAAAGAGGTAGAATCACAGTAATATTACCACTAGGCGCGAAATGATTGGACATCCACGGCTCTTCACAGAATTTGGGGTTTGGAGGCTTGTCTGCTCTCTAAAGTAGGACAGATGGTGATTTACGGCATCTCTGCCGAATCAGCGCCATGCTATTGTATACAGTAGTGTTTTGAGCACAGCTTTCATCGTACATTCTTGAACATGGAGCTCCGCAGCAGACCACTACATGCTCACTGTTGCCCCAACGACGTCGTCATTACGACTGCAGTGGGCACAGGCCCATCGACAAACAACCGTTGATCAATGGAAACGTGCCAGATCTTAGTGCGAATCACATTTTTGCTACACTAAGTCAATGCCTCAGCTCCATAAACGCCGCCATCGAGGTGAATGGTCGCTCGAAACGTGCAGTGCTCCACGCATGCTGGCTGATGTGAGTAGTATTATCAAATGGAAGACAACCTCCTGCGCTTGCATGGGACCTGTGGCAGTAAGCGAAGACGCGCTGACAGCTGCGAAACAGCTGCATCCCTTCAAGCTTGACGTCTTCCACAATGGCGATGTTATCTTTCAGCAGTGTGACAATCCATGTCTTGGAGCCAGAACTAGAGATGGGTTGTTCGCTAATTAATGCGACCAAAGGAACAGATCACAAAGATGAACGGAACGAGTGAGGAATAAATTCTAAGGAAGAGTCTTTCCTAGTTCACTTCAGTCATGGCTTTCTACTTCTAGTTCCCAGGAATGGGAAATGGTCAGTCTCGTTCCCGCAATGGCACGTCAGCCGGTCTCGTTCCACCCTCGGTCACATTCTCGTCTGTCTCGGTCTCGGTCGCGGCTTTCTACCTCTAGTTCCCGGGAATGGGAAACAGTCTCTCGGCCGGTCTTATTCCAGCCTCTATCCCGTTCTCATCTGTCTCGGTCTCGGTCGCGGCGTTCTACCTCTAGTTCCCGGGAACAGGAGACGGTCAGTCTCGTTCGGTCGGCCGGTCTCGTTGCAGCCTCGGCCCCGTTCTCATCTGTCTCGCTCTCAATCGCGGGTTTCAACCTCTAGTTCCCGGGAACGGGAAACGGTCAATTACGTTCCGTCGGCCAGTCTCGTTTCAGCCTCAGTCCCGTTCTCGTCTGTCTCGGTCTCGGTCACAGCTTTCTACCTCTAGTTCCCAGGAATGGGAAACGGTCAGTTTCGTTCCCGCAACGGCGCATCAGCCAGTCTCGTTCCAGCCTCGGTCCCGTTTTCGTCTGTCTCGGTCGCAGCTTTCTACCTCTAGTTCCTGGGAACGGGAAACGGTCAGTCTCGTTCCGTCGGCCGCTCTCGTTCGAGCATCGGTCCCGTTCTCGTTTGTCTCGGTCTCGGTCCCAGCTTTATACTTCTAGTTCCTGCGAACGGGAAACGGTCAATCTCATTTCCGCAACGGCATGTCGACCGCTCTCATTCCAGCCTCGATCCCATTCTCGTCTGTCTCGCTCACGGCTTTCTACCTCCAGTTCCCAGGAATGGTAACGGTCAGTCTCGTTCTGTCGGCATGTCTCGTTCCAGCCTCTGTCCCGTTCTCATCTGTCTCGGTCGCCACTTTCTACCTCTAGTTCCCGGGAACGGGAAACAGTCTGTCTCGTTCTGACGACCGGTCTCGTTCCAGCCTCTGTCCCGTTCTCGTCTGTCTCAGTCTTGGTCATGGCTTTCTACCTCTAGTTCCCAGGAATGGGAAACGGTCAGTCTCATTCCTGCAACAGCACATCGGCCAGTCTCGTTCCATCCTCAGTCCGATTATTGTCTGTCTCGATCTCGGTCGTGGCTTTTTACCTCTAGTTCCCAGGAACGGGAAACAGTCTGTCTCGTTCTGTCGGTCGGTCTTGTTCCAGCCTCGGTCCTGTTCTCCTCTGTCTCGGTCTCGGTCGCGGCTTTGTACCTCTAGTTCCCGGGAACGGCAAACGGTTTTTCTCATCCTGTTGACCGGTCTCGTTTTAGCCACAGTCTCGTTCCCGTCTGTCTCGGTCTCAGTCGCAGCTTTCTACCTCTAGTTCCTGGGAACAGGAAACGGTCAGTCTCGTTCCATTGGCCGCTCTCGCTCCAGCCTCGGTCCCGTTCTCGTCTGTCTCCGTCTCGGTCGCGGCTTTGTACCTCTAGTTCCTGCGAACGGGAAACGTTCAATCTCATTCCTGCAACCGCATGTCGGCCGCTATCATTCCAGCCTCGGTCCCATTCTCGTCTGTCTTGGTCTCGGTCACGGCTTTCTACCTCTTGTTCCTGGGAACAGGAAACGGTCATTCTCGTTCCGTCGGCTGGTCTCCTTCCAACCTTGGTGCCATTCTCGTCTGTCTCGGTCTTGGTCATGGCTTTCTACCTCTAGTTCCCGGGAATGGCAAATGGTCTGTCTCATCCCGTTGGCTGGTCTCGTTTTAGCCATGGTCTCGTTCCTGTCTGTCTCGGTCTCGGTCACAGCTTTCTACCTCCAGTTCCTGGGAATGGGAAATGGTCAGTCTCGTTCCATCGGCCGCTCTCGCTCCAGCCTCGGTCCCATTCTCGTCTGTCTCGGTCTCGGTCACAGCTTTCTACCTCCAGTTCCTGGGAACGGGAAATGGTCAGTCTCGTTCCATCGGCCGCTCTCATTCCAGCCTCAGTCCCATTCTCGTCTGTCTCGGTCTCGCTCACTGCTTTCTACCTCTAGTTCCCGGGAACAGGAAACGGTCAGTCTCGTTCTGTCAGCTGGTCTCCTTCCATCCTTGGTGCCATTCATTCTCGTCTGTCTCGTTCTTGGTCATGGCTTTCTACCTCTAGTTCCCGGGAACGGAAACAGTCTGTCTCGTTCTGTCGACCGGTCTCGTTCCAGCCTCTGACCCGTTCTTGTCTGTCTTTGTCTCGGTGGTGGCTTTCACCTCTAGTTCCCGGGAACAGGAAACAGTCAGCCGGCCTCGTACCAGGCTCAGTCCCATTCTCGTCTTTATCGGTCTCCGTCGCGGCTTTCTACCTCTAGTTCCCGGGAACAGGAAAGGGTCAGTCTCATTCTGTCAGCTGGTCTCGTTGCAGCCTCGATCCCGTTCTGTTCTGTCTTGGTCTCGGTCGTGGCTTTCTGCCTCTAGTTCCTGGGAATGGGAAATGGTCTGTCTCGTTCTGTCGGCCGGTCTCGTTCCAGCCTCGGTCCCATTCTCGTCTGTCTCGGGTTTGGTCACAGCTTTCTACTCATAGTTCCTGGGAACGGGAAATGGTCCGTCTCGTTTCATCGGCCGGTCTCGTTTCAGCCTTGGTCCTGTTCCAGTCTGTCTCGGTGTCGGTCTCGCTCGGCCGGACTCGTCCATCTTCGCATGGCCACTCATCGCAGTCCCACTGCCGTCTGCTCATAGTTCAGTATCGAGTCGTTGTTGCTTGTTTCATTCACCTCTAAATATCTGGTTCTTTTCGTATTCTATTAAGCGTCCACGACCGGTAATTAAAATGTATTTTATAATAACGTAAATTATATAAAAATTACGTGGTATGTAATACATACATCTATTCAGGTAAAAAAACGGCGTGTCAGCTTACTTCACTATTTCGATAAACAGCAGAACAAATACTAGTAAAAAGCCAATTCTTTTTTTTTTTTTTTTGTAATTACACATGCAAAGGATGTTGGCACAGCATACAGGAGTGGCCATTTTCTGTCTTTTTCTTTATCCAAGTAAAAGGGCATGTTCATTATTATGGAAGGCAGACCGACTTACACCCAAATGAAGCCCCCACTCCATAATCGAGTGTCTGGGGTCACATTTTGTGAAGAGAATACGATAACTTCTACAATATTATTTCAATCGTGGAGCGTGGCGCACGTAAAATCGATCCCTAGTACTAGACTGCTGATTGTCGCTCACCAATCATCATCTATTGTTTCGAAGTTGTTTCCATTAACTTATTTGTTATTTCTTCACTGCTCGTAGCGTTCAACAAATCGTCCATAACTGGCGACCAGTCTGTACTCGGGGCCGGTTTTTCGTTCGTCACCTTAATATTATTTCACTGCCATCAGCCACATAACGCTACAGTTGGCTAAACGAGAGGTTTTGCAGACTCACGGAAATTACAAGTGTGTGAGAATTCTGTTGTGAATAAAAGCTCTGTACTGGATGGGGGTGGGAGGGAGGCAAGTGCCCCCTCTTAGTGCCTTCCATCTTCAGTCAATTATGCTACTAATTTTCAGTTTTTCTTAAGAATCATATACCACGCACAAATGAACGTTGAACTAGTAAAATGAACGGTTCCCAAACAAGAGCGATAGCCAGTGAACTAGTTCTCAAGGATGAAAGAGTTTGCCTATCTCTATCCAGAACCATGCAAAAGTGGTTTGAGGAGCATTATAGTGAAATGACTGATCGAATCTGAATGACGCAAATACTATGGAACCTATCTGGGTCGCTACTGGGCGCAATCACCACGTACGCATTCAGCGGCCCATTATTTACGTGAATTACATGACCTCTGCGCAGACATCTAATGTCACATATCTCCATAAACCTACCAACAAACTGTCACATCCCTGATACGCAGAAGCAGTGTTGCATTTCGCTCCAAAGACTGTCAAACAAGTTATTAAGCAGGTGTTCACAATGTTTTGGCTCATCAGTGTACATTGTTGGTACAACAGATTGTTAGGATTAATTTTATTCTGCGCACTACTTTTCATAATAAAAAGTACAGATACTTATTTTCACTATTTATCACTTTTATTGCACATTTACAAGATATCTATTTGAAGCCAACAGTGCAACACGAATACTGGCTTCCATCTGTCATATCCTGACAACAACAAATTAGTGTCTCCAGACTGCCAAAAACGACAAAGATAAAACATGTCTGGAAGATAATTTTCTTTTTACATGAACCAATGAGCTGCTTCTAAATTGTCTTTCTGATGTTAGTCTGAAAGTTTTTAATTAACAATTTCAATCTCAGTAAGTTTTAAAATTAATAAATAAATTCAACTTATGAAAAATAATTTAGGTTTCAGAAATTTTTTAAAAATTATTAATCCAAATATATTTTTGACAAAACGTACTTCTTGTATATAAGGGCACAAACCGTAAGAAATGTGAGATTAAGACTTGAAATTCATTGGAGCATACTGTAAATTTATGAAATGTATCGAGTTGCTCGTAGCGTTGTGAAAGTGAATCAATGATGTGAACAAAAGAGACGGATTGCTGTTAAATGAATCTATTGACAACGAAACGGAGAAAACTTGTGTAAAGGGTGTAGAATGTGCATGAAAAATGCTAAAGTTGAGCAAATGGATATTGTGTAAATCACGACAAAAGATACACGAATGTATTGGGTTTCAAGTACCAAGAAGCAAAGTGCACACAATGAATTTTCCGTTGAAGATGTGGGTAAATCAGTTATTCTAAAGCCGTGTATGTGATATTGATAACAACACAAAAAAATCCGCCCGCATCTCGTGGTCGTGCGGTAGCGTTCTCGCTTCCCACGCCCGGGTTCCCGGGTTCGATTCCCGGCGGGGTCAGGGATTTTCTCTGCCTCGTGATGGCTGGGTGTTGTGTGCTGTCCTTAGGTTAGTTAGGTTTAAGTAGTTCTAAGTTCTAGGGGACTTATAACCACAGCAGTTGAGTCCCATAGTGCTCAGAGCCATTTGAACCAAAAAAATCCATTTTGCAGAATCTTCAAAAATTTCGTTGGGCGGAACTGGATGAAGAGGCCAGCAAGAAGACAAATACACTTTGGCTAAGGGATTTGGGTTTAAAAGGTGTTTTGTGTAACATGACAAAGAGAGATTATACAATGGCGTGCTGAAAAGTGATGCCTCCGAATGTTTTATGTGGAAACTCTTAAAGCATTTTAAATAAAACACATGGTATTAAAATTTTATAGTTCTTTTTTTTATGTCTACATGTTTACTTCTCAACATAGTCACCCTGGCGACAAACACATTTCTCCCAGTGGTAGACAACTTTGTTGATCCTGCCACTGACTGATGTTTCATCCTGTTGACCGAGCCAACACTTCACCTACTCTTGCACTGCTTCACCACTATCAAAATGAAGTCTTCGAAGAAGTTCTTTAAGATATAATTGCGTTAGCTTCCGCGGCCAGAGTCAGTCGGCATAAAAGTTTTCGAGTTTGGTACCGCATCATAATGTATAAAACCAACGTTTTGGCCACGGTTACAGCGGCCTTCTTCTGGGTCTACTGGTCAAATTGTGGCAACCGTGGCCGAAACATTGGATTTTCTCCAGCAGCAGTAGTTTTATACATTATGATGTGGTACCATACCCAGAAAACTTTTATGTCGAAGTTCTTTACATTTTTCAACAGATGAAGATCCGATGGGGCCAAGTCGGGAGGATAGAATCATCAATGATAGTGAACACAAGGCATCAGATTGTTGTAGATGCAGAGCTCATGTGTGGCCTGGTATTGTCGTAATGAAGGTGAGGGTGCTCCTCGTGTGGAGGTACTTTCCGATATCCAAACTCGATTACAACATGCTGTTTCTCACTCTGTTACACACTCCTATGTTACACGCTACAGTTCAGAACCCTCTAGAGGTAGAAGCCATCAAATACATAGATACGAAGAGTAAAGATGTAGAATATTAGTAACGTTTGTTTTATTTAATACACTTTAAGATTTTTCTCGTGAAAAATTCGGTGGAATTACGTTTCAGCATGCCCTGTTAAATTTAAAATAGGTACACTACATTACATGTTAGATAAATAATGACGCATCAAAATTAAAGAGGCTGGTGGTTTATTCAGACACCTTACAACATTAGTGAATGTTGTTATATTGATAGGAAGTGGGGAGTGATGTCAAACGAAAGTGCAGATCAGTGTTAAAATTTTGTGCTATGCAGGACATTGCCATGTAGACGTGTAGAGATTTGCTGCACGCCACTTGTAAGAATACCGCAGTATTACTACTGATACTATGTCCCAATGTCTTTCCTCAGCAGTAAGCTCGACAGTGCTGCCACCATGGCAAAGACTCCGCCTTGCTGAGAAACAAGTGTAATATATACCCTGCTTTGTTTTCTTACAGTCCTTGATGTTGTGGTTTCGTTTCTATTGTACACTTTCTCCTATAGCCGTTTCCACTCTTACTTCATTGAAACTTAATTTTTATACGGTTTTTGTAGACCTGCTAAAATTTCTGGTTATTGTTCTTTGTACTGGTATTCATAAGTTGCTACCAAACTAACCTATGTCGTTTGATCTCTTTCTCGTTTTACAATGTCTGCACTTTCCTAGCACAGGGTGGCAAAATAATGAGTGAGCTCATACTGACAAATTCTTAATAGCTCGATGTTATAATTACTCCAATAACGTCGCAGACTCTCTCTCTCTAGACATGAAGCTACATTTCGATTCCTCTCCCCCTTGTAGGTGCCTCAATTTATTTGGGAGGAAGATCAGTTTACATGCATAGAACTTTAAGGGTCTTATCACTGTTCCTTGGGGTACAATCCATACATATTCCTCTTTATTAGCAGTTCACCCCCCACAATGGTTTCTTCATAAATTATGAATACGCAAAATAATTCTATTCTTAGTGGGAAATAGGTACAGTGTTGAGTCAAAATATTATGACCACCTACTTAAAACGTTGATATTAGAACGTAGGCTTCCGCAGCCAGTGTCATAGTGATTAAAATTCTTCTGGGTATTATGCCATGTCATTGCTAAAAACTAACAACAATAATAAACTAAAACCGACATTTCGGCCGAATTGCAACAGCCTTCCTCAGGGCAGGACTGGTTTTGCATGGGAATAGGTGCTTCTACGTACGATTACAACAACATAATAAATCGGCGACAGCGGAACACCACCATGACTGTGGAGGACCTATCAGGTTCCAGGAAGCCCGAGTACTGGCGAAAGAATCGTGGATGCGAGAACGCAAAATACGGGAGGTGATCGAAATTATTAAGCAGCCTGACAACATCAACAGAGAAGATGGCTACAAACTCCCGGCGTCCTGGCTGCCCGCCATCCCAGTCCAACTGGCATCGAGCGGGCGCGAGGCAGAAGATACACAGGTCACGGACGTATCTGTACAAACAGCTGTGGAGCAACTGTCAGTCCACTTACAAGTGCACCAGGAGGATAACTTGCAGACCAGAAGCCGAACGCTGACTGGCAGACAGCTACCAATCGTTGATGACATGGACATCCATGAATACCCTCTTTCATTCTATCTTCCCTTACGGCATGACTAGCCAATCATATTAGAGGGCCAATTAAAAGTTTTATAACAGTGACATCAGACATCAATAGTCTGTAATATATAGAAGCACCTATCCCCACTCGCAATTTATTATTTTCCATAAGAATGATCTAATAATCCAGAACATACAAAAACTACCTACCATCCCTTTTACCTAATAATAATATAATATAATAGTAACTATAATAAGAAATCACTCATCTTACATATATTTCCCATAGGTGAATGTAATAAATATATAATAAATTAAATATATATAATTATTTACTTTCTGCTTTCGCAGCCATAAGATTATTATGAGTTGTTGTTTGTTAATGTTTTTTGAGATAACACTTTTTTACAGTTTTACCACATTTACAAATTACTTTAATTTTCTTACATTCTATACATACATAACATTGTCCACCTGTTCAATACTTATCTTTATAAAATGTGTGAATACTTTTTTTAATCATACATTCACTACACTGTCTTAACTGTGGCTTAGTGTTGTCCATTTAAATAAAATAAAATTAATTAGAAAAATATTTTCTTTTTAAATTTCACATTGCGAATTCTATATCATGAAATTCATCATTTCTATTTTTAAGTTTCTTCATTCCTTTATATTTCAGCTTCATTTGTCCATCTTCAAAGAACAGTATATCCCAGTTAGCAATTAATTTAGCATATCTATCTGGTAAAAATATTTTAAACTCATTATTAAGCTCCAAACAAATTTTTTCCTCGTATCTAGTTTTCAAATATTCACATCCAGTAACATCATAACATCTCTAACTCAATAATTTTTTTGATCTCTGTCGAGATATTTAAGTTGTTAAGATTCTTGATTAGAGTCTCCATTTGTATAGAAAAAATTTTAATAGATTTATGTATAATTTTTTTTACATTTTCAATAATTAGTTATGTCCATATGGTAATGCATCTATTTTCTTTTCCAATACATATCTTTTATTATCATGAGGACTTAGTTCTTTTTTATTTACTTGAATTGTATATGTTTCATGTTTTTCACTTTTAATTTAATTAAATGTTCTATACTGTTTCTATTGTTAAACAAACAATCTTTATAATCTTCTAAACTTATTTTGTTTTTAACAACACATTTCTTAACTCCTTTAGATTTTTTATATTTTGTTGCCAACTTTATAAGCATACATTTTTGCTCTTAAACCACAAAATTCTTCCATTACTTTTCTGTTACATTCATTCTTCATTTTACCAACAATTTACTTGTTTACTTGTGGAATACAATATATATTTTCTGTTTGATAATCACTTGTATCAAAGTAAACAATCATTGATTTCATATCTTCACAGAAATTATCAGTTTTAGTATTATAAATGTAACTATCTTATCTTGATAACATAATTCTATATCTTCTCCATATTTAGGTTTCATAACTCTATAGTGAAAATCGTACATCAATTCTTTAGATAAATCAAGTATACTTAATCCAACATAAATAGGTCTATTAAACGTTATTTCAGTTTTATTCTTATGAATAGCAGCTAGATTTTCAGTAAATATAGTTCTATGTTTAAAGTTTGGCTTAGCTACAAGTTTATCACATACTTTACTATCTGAAACTAATTTAAAACCTTGTCTATTTCTTATATTTTCCATTGTTTTACCAAATACAGAATTATTCATTAATTTATAGCAATCCTTTTCAATATAATTTGTGGCTTTTGTTCTTAACTGTGTGTTTGGATCTATATACTTCTTTAACCTATTACATTGTTTAAATTTTAACATTTTACGTATTTATGTAAGTTTCACTCTTAAAGATAAATATTGTTTAAGATTTCTATAATGTACTACATAATTATCTTTTTAATCTAAGGTAGTTATTTATTTACATTCATTTGTATCTGGAACAAGTTTTGATTCAGGAGCTAGCAGTAAATCTTTTTGTAAATCATTAAATTCTTTTGGATATTTTAGATCTACTTCAAATATATATCAATCTTGACTATTGTTTGACATTTCACTTATTTTTCTAGAATTAAAATTATTTGGTTCATCCCATTTTAATCCTCCATATAGTAAATATTGGTTCATAATATTACCATATAAATAATTTGCATCTAGATACATTATATAAATTTCTCTATTATTATAATCTTTTAAATATTTATTATTTACTTTTACATATCTTTTACAACATTGTGAAATTCCACCTGTTATTCCTTTTTCAACCATTAGAAGCATATCATAGTCATATAATAATTCAAATTTTTGGTTAGTAATTTTTATCATTTCATCCCAAGATAAACCTGGTGCTGTAAAATACCAAATGGATCTAAATTGTATGTGTTTATACATGTGTTTATAAAATGTTCAAAAACATCACTTAACAATAATACATCAGTTTTAAGATATAAATCCTGATATTCAACAAGATTTTTAATATTGAATTTTTCCCAAACTAATTTTGCATATTCATAATCTTAATCACTTATGTCGCACTCATTTAATTCACTAATAAATTTATCTTTTGTTTCTTCAATTTTTTCCAAGAATCCAAGTAATCATATGGATAAACACCTTTTCTAATTACTAAGATAAACAATTCGGGAGAAACATACTTTTTAATATTTTAAATTAATTTTTCTTTAAATTTGATGAAAGTTTATCAAGTGAAGAAGCCATATCTCTAAACGTATCACCAAATCTCATTTTTAATTTTTTTATGTTTACCAAAACTAATCCAATTATTTTCATTGTTTGGTATTAGTTCTATTTCTTTATCATTGTAAATAAGTTCTTTTACAAAAAGATGAGAATGATAATGAGATAAATTAAGTAAATAAATAGGTACAAAATCAGGTTGTATTAGTTTATAGTACAATTATTACATAATGGAGCAATATATTTTCCAGTTAAATGATCATGATGATGTACTATTATATCCTTTTTTGTATAAGGACATTTACATAGAGTACAAATTGTTGATTTATGAAACATTTTATATTCATCAAGTGTAAGTAGTTTCATTTCTTCAGTTTCAGAATAAATTCTTCCAAATTCTGCAACTTCATGTTTTATACCTTCTATACATTTTTATGACAATTTGATCCTCTTATAAACAACAGGATCTTTATAATTTCCATATATATATTTAATATAATAACAAAATCCCCTTGGTTAATTTTTTTGATATTTCATTGAATATGGTGTTTCGGGATTTGGTTCACAACTGTCCATCTTTAAAAGTAAACTTTCAGAATAGGCATAAATAAGAAATTGAACTTTTTGTGTAAACTGATAATTTTTAAAACATACAGATTCTCCTTCAATTGGCATTGCAACTTTTAATGGTTTATTGGTTAAGCAGTTTGTTGTATGATTATCTAACTTTTCTTTTCTATTAAAATGTCATAAACATAAATCACAAATAAAGTATACTGTTTCGTGTTTGGTAATTTGACTTGATACAAGTCTAGATGAATTTTTTATACAACAAAAATGTGAATTATTATCTTTCTTGAAATAAAGTGGATTTACATGTTTTTCCTTTTTACATTTTGTAATTTTCAATGGATACACGTGATAATTTTCATCTTCATCATCAAATGAATAAACATTAATAAACACATTAATTATATTTTCTATTTTTGGAATATGATCAACTAGTACAGGAAATTTTCAAGTTTTTTATGAAGATAAAGACCAACATTTTTTTATTTTGTTATTCTATCACAATAATGAACAACAGGAGACAAAACTGATTTTACAGCCCACAGAAAAAACTTTTAATCATTATTTTTTGCATGAAAGCATGCTTACTTATTTTTGATTTTATCTTGTAACTCAATATAATATGATCCTCTTTGTGGAACATATTTGTTAATTGCTAATTGTAAGCCAATTATTCTATTTAATGACCATCCAGATATCTATGCTTGAAAATTAGATATCTTTTCTAAAATATGTCTTTTACCATAATCTTTAATTGTGTTTCTATCCATTGGTTTTACAAATATTTTAGTAGAAAATAGAAATATTCCCTATAATGGTTTATCCTCTTTAGTTAGAAAAACATCATATATATCATAAAGTGGGAACTTTTTCTAAAGATTTTCACTACGTTCATTTGTGTTATCTTGTTCAGGCACGTAAATATTAACAAAATTTTTATAATTTTTACTTACATCAGTTATGTAATTATTATTAACTTCAGCATCATTATTTATATTATTTTAAACAATATTTACGTTATTTTCACTTGTATTATTTCTAACAGTATTCTGATGATTACTGATACTAATTGAATGATTGTTAATAATAAATGTAATTAAATCAGATTTATGTAAACTTGAATATCCTTGTAAATTACTTATTCTACAAAATTCACAGAAGTGTTACAACAGGAAATTGTTGTAGTTGAGCAGCAATGTTACTTTCCATTTTGCACTTCTATTTACTACAAAAAAAATTTATTAGATTTGTAAATAATGTTTATTTAATAAAATTATAATTATTTAATAGATAGATAGCGATTATTATTTAGTAAATTATTAATTAAAAATAGAATTAGTTTATTATTTAGTTTAACAACCAATTAATTTTAAACAATTAATTTAATAATCAGTTAGTTAGGCCTTTTAATTATTACAAGATTATTATTAGATTTGTAAAAGTTATTTTTATTAATAAAATGATAATTATTTAATGGATGGATAATATTATATAATCATGAAGGATTATTATTTAAAGTTAAAGCTCTCTTATTCTTAATACATTCTAAGGTACATTTCCTACATTTATTATTATGTTTATCTTTATGTGACAAATTTAAATAAAAACCATTTAAATCTTTAATTTCTTGACAAATTTAACTTTTCTTTTTTCTTCAGTTATAACTTCTTCATTATTCATTGTAGATTCATTTTCCATTTTTGAATGTTCTTCACTTGGATTTCGTTTTAAATGTTCTTTAAAATAATATTTAGCAACACTTTTTCCACATACACAAGTAATTCGATTTCTATTGTATTTTTCTACATGATATTTATTTAAACATGACCTACATATAGTTCGATAACCATCTTTTGTATACTTTTGTGAAGTGAAATTATCAATTGATTTCTCTGTATTCCAATATTTACAAAGTTTAGTCTTTGGGGAACAATCTTGTTGAACTTGGATGTGCTCTATTTCTATAGAAAAAAAATTATTAGAAATGTAAAAAAGTAATTTTTTTAAATTTTAAATTATTCATATAAATTATTTTAAAACTAATCATCACCAATAATCATCATCATCACCATAATAAGCTGCTTCATCTTGAGCATCCATCAAAGCATAAATATTAAATTTTTCATATTTTTCTGGTACTTTATTTTTAACAATAGCTCTACAAAGAGGTCAATATTCTGTTTCCTTTAACCATTCATCAATACATTATTTATGAAAAATATGATTGCAGCTTGTTTTAACATATTGATTATTATTTTTATCACTTAAAGTAATAGGACAATCAATATCTTTTTCACATACTTCAATAAGTACATAATTTTTTTTAGTTTAGTTTGCATTTCGTGTAGGTTCTCCATTTATAAGAAATAATTTTTATTAGATTTATAAAAAAAGTTATATTCTCAAATTTTTGTACTGTATCTTTCAATATATTTATTACTTTAGGAATTAATTCAGATGTTTTATGACAATCAATACCAATAAAGATAAATCAGTTGTACCAGATCTAACTACTTTTTTTGTAAATTCGCTGTATTCATAGAAAATATCATCTTTGAAAAAATACAAAAACCAGTTGTGTATCTAAAAGCAAAATTCATATTTGGTGGTAATCCTGGAAATTTTCTAGTTATAGTTCCCGTGATTTATTTGTAAAAGTACATTCATGTATTTCTACATAGAAATATTCATTGAAGAATAAAAATCTCTTCCTGAATAAGTGTTTACTATACTATTCAATAAAAAACTTTTATGTAATCCTATAGTAGTTATTGTGGTTCATGGTGTGGGTTCCTATAGTCATGTCCCAGTTCATGAACCACGGGCAGCGTATGAGTGGCCAAGTAAGTGGTCCCGACAGTCGGGATACTAGTTACTTTGAAATAAGGCAGGGCATCTTTGATATATTCTCAGTCGTGGTCACCTTCATGCTCATACGGCAAAGACTACCAAATCCACCAGTTACTCCCTCAACCCTTAGGAATAATACCCTATGGGACTCAGGGCAAGTAAGGCCAGCAACCTGCTTCCCTGGTACTTTAAATATGATGCTAGCAACAATCAGAGCAAAATGTCTCGGACCTTTGGAGGTGACAGAGTCCCACCTCTAACTGACAAACCAGGGACTCCTAAGATACGACTTGGCAAACAAATGGTAATGAGATTGGGAGCTATTAATATCAATGGGGGCTACTCTGGGAAGAAGTTAGAGCTAGCAGAGGCTGCAAGTAAGATGGGGCTGGATGTTTTAGCTGTTAGTGACACTCGGGTAAAGGGTGAGAAAGAAGAGGAAGTGGGAGAATACAAGGTCTACCTGTCAGGAGTCAAAGCAGGAATAGCACAATGGGGTGTAGGGCTTTAACTCAGGAAAGAAATGGAACCCAGCGTAGTTGCAGTAAGGTATGTAAACGAATGACTGAAGTGGATAGATTTGACAGTGTCTAGCAAGAAAATTAGGATTGTGTCAGTATATTCATATTGTGAAGGGACAGATCAAGATAAGATGAATAGTTTTTATGAGGCACTCAGTGATGTAGTTGTTAGAGTGAAGGACAAGGACAGTGTTCTGCTCATGGGTGATTTTAACGCCAGGATTGGAAATCGAACAGAAGGGTATGAAAAGGTTATGGGTAAATTTGGAGAGGATATGGAGGCCAACAGGAACGGGAAACAACTCTTGGATTTCTGTGCCAGTATAGGCTTAGTAATCACAAACTCCTTTTTTAAACATAAGAACATTCACTGGTATACTTGGGAAGGCAGGGGAACCAGATCTGTCATTGACTATGTAATAACAGATCAGGAATTCAGGAAGGCTGTGAGGGACACATGTGTATTCAGGGGATTCTTTGATGACACTGATCATTATTTAATCTGCAGTGAAATTGGGATTGTGAGGCCGAAAGTGCAAGAGGTCAGGTCCATATAGAGGAGGATAAGAGTGGAGAAACTTCAGGATAAGGAAATCAGGCACAAGTACATAACAGCGATCTCAGAAAGGTACCAGTTAGTTGAATGTAGTCAATTACAGTCATTGGAAAAGGAATGGACAAGGTACAGGGACACAATACTAGAAGTGGCTAAAGAATGTCTTGGAACAGTAGTGTGTAAAAGTAGGGTGAAGCAAACAGCTTGGTGGAATGACACAGTCAAGGCAGCCTGTAAAACGAAAAAGAAGGCGTATCAAAAATGGCTACATACTAGAACTCATGTAGACAGTGAAAGTTGTGTTGAAGAAAGAAACAAAGCCAAGCAGATAATTGCAGCATCCAAGAAGAAATCTTGGGAAGACTTTGGAAACAGGTTGGAGACTATGGGTCAAGCTACTGGAAAACCATTCTGGAGTGTAATCAGCAGTCTTCGAAAGGGAGGTAACAAGGAAATGACAAGTACAGTATTTTGGACAGGTCAGGAAAACTGCTGGTGAATCCTGTGGATGCCTTGGGCAGATGAAGGGAATATTTTGAAGAGTTGCTCAATGTAGGTGATAATATGATCAGTAATGTTTCTGATTT
Source organism: Schistocerca americana (assembly GCF_021461395.2). NCBI lineage: Eukaryota > Metazoa > Arthropoda > Insecta > Orthoptera > Acrididae > Schistocerca > Schistocerca americana. Next base: position 261,240,559 of record NC_060124.1, on the reverse strand, counting down.
CGAGGTAGACTGGGATAGGAATGATGATGGAAACAGGATCGCATTTGAGGAAGTGAAGAAAATGGTCAATAGGTTGCAGTGCAATAAAGCAGCTGGGGTGGTTGAAATTAAGTCGGAACTCATCAAATACAGTGGAATGTCAGGTCTTAAACGGCTACACACGATAATTGAAATGGCGTGGGAGTTGGGACAGGTTCCATCATACTGGACAAAAGCAGTAATCACACCAATCTTTAAACATGGAAACAGAAAATATTGTAACAACTACAGAGGTATCTCTTTAATCAGCGTTGTGGGTAAAATCTTCTCAGGTATTGTTGAAAGGAAAGTGCGAGTATTAGTTGAGGACCAATTGGATGAAAATTAGTGTGGGTTTAGGCTTCGTAGAGGTTTTCAGGACCAGAACTTTAGCTTACGGCAAATAATGGAGAAGTGTTATGAGTGGAACAGGGAATTGTATCTATACTTTATAGTTCTAGAAAAGGCATATGACCGGGTTCCTAGGAGGAAGTTATTGTCTGTTCTACGAGATTATGGAATAGGAGGCAAACTCTTGCAAGCAATTAAAGGTCTTTACATGGATAGTCAGGCAGCAGTTAGAGTTGACGGTAAATTGAGTTCATGGTTCAGAGTAGTTATAGGGGTAAGACAAGGCTGCAACCTGCCTCCACTGTTGTTCATATTATTTGTGGATGATATGTTGAAAACAATAGACTGGCTGGGTGAGATTAAGATATGTGAACCCAAAATAATCAGTCTTGCATATGCGGATGACTTAGTTGTGATGGCAGATTCGATTGGAAGTTTGCAAAGTAATATTTCAGAGCTAGATCAGATGTGTAAGGACTGTGGTATGAAGATTAGCATCTCCAAAACGAAAGTAATGTCAGTGGGAAAGAAATATAAACGGATTGAGTGCCAAATAGGAGGAACCAAGTTAAAACAGGTGGACGGTTTCAAGTACTTAGGATGCATATTCTCACAGGATGGCAACATAATGAAAGAACTGGAAGCGAGATGTAGCGAAGTTAATGCAGTGAGCGCTCAGCTAAGATTTACTCACTTCTGCAAGAAGGAAGTCAGTACCAAGACTAAGTTATCTGTGCACTGTTCAATCTTTCGACCAATTTTGTTGCATGGGAGCGAAAGCTGGGTGGATTCAGGTTACCTTATCAACAAGGTTGAGGTTACGGATATGAAAGTAGCTAGGATGATTGCAGGCACTAGTAGATGGGAACAAAGGCAGGAGGGTGTCCACAATGAGGAAATCAAAGAAAAACTGGGAATGATCTCTATAGATGTAGCAGTCAGGGCGAACAGGCTTAGATGGTGGGGTCATGTTACACGCATGGGAGAAGCAAGGTTACCCAAGAGACTCATCGGTTCAACAGTAGAGGGTAGGAGGAGTCGGGGCAGACCAAGGAGAAGGTTCCTGGATTCGGTTAAGAATGATTTTGAAGTAATAGGTTTAACATCAGAAGAGGCACCAATGTTAGCACTGAATAGGGGATTGTGGACGAATTTTATAAGGGGGCTATGCTCCAGACTGAACGCTGAAAGGCATGATCAGTCTTAAATGATGATGATGATGATGATGATGATGATAGTAGTTATTGACTTTGGATATCCTGAAATTAGTTGTAATGTATGTAAATCTACCATATAAAACATATTGTCAACAAATATTATAACTTCACCACTTTGTCTTTGATATATGCCATCTACTTTTTGTAAATCTTGTGGTAAAAATGTTAACCAATTAGTTATTAATTTAGGTTCATTCTCTTTAATGGAAACCTTATTATGAAAAATATACAAAATTCCATTTGCAAATAGTAGATGATCAAATTTGTTAAATTCACATAATGATTCAATTGGTTCAATTGATGTAGGTGATACAGTAGTAGTTGCTGTTTCTGTTCCTCTATTAGTTTGTGTTCCATACAAACTTTGGATAGCATCAACGTCATCTTGAGATAATTCTCAATGTGAACCATTCTAGTATGGATACATTATTGATTCAAATACATCTGAATGTTGTAAACCTAATGCATGCCCAATTTCATGTACTAATACTTCAAATAGATTTGTCTGATATGTTGGTGCGTTTTTATCAGTTTCCAAGTACCAGTTTTCATCTTTATCCATATGTATTTCTTATGGATCATTATTCCTATTTGGAAAAAAAGGAAGACCTAACAAATTTCCTTTTCCATCTAACTCCTTTGGACAATGTTGACCATTAAATTCATATAAATGTGTTCGTCTTATACCTGTAATTAAAATATCAGGATCATTGATATTATGAATAAATTGAATACCATTATATTTCTGCCATAATTTAAAAGCTGCATTTGTCAATTCCAATACTCTTTTATTTGCTCCTTTATAATACAAATTTATATTCTTTTTATTCCATTTATACATGCTTGTTTTATAACTATCAAATGAATCTCTTACACCACATCTTGGTTTGTTCATAAGACGTAATGTTTCTTCATTTAATTCACCAATAACCTCAAGGTTGTGTGTTAGTTGAAATAACATTAATGATTCTCTTAATAATTCATCACTAACTTGCGTTATTTCAGTTTTTGGTGAAATATCTAAGTAACAAAAATCAATTAAATATTTAGCTACCGTATTCTTTTGCAGTTCTAAGCCTGGTGCTGCTGCTATTATTTTCACAAACAGCAATAACAGAAATATCTTCATTTAAATTGAATTAAAAAAATATAATACATAATGTTTTCATGATTTACAATTTAATTTTATCATAAATACAAACTACACATTTCATCTAATGTTTATCTTTTTGCAAAACTAATAAAAAATATTTCTCTTAAATGGAATCGATTGTAGACATCATCAACAACAAGGTTACCTACAACAATAAAAGCGTTTTCATGATTATTGATGAAGCAAATAATCCATGGTTTAAAGCCAAAGATCTTGCTATACTTTTGGAATATAGTCAAACACATAAAGCTTTCAAGCATATTGATGAAGATGATAAATAATTATTAGCACATTTGAACCCTTCCAATTTAGATGTATTAGAAGGCAATGAAGTACTACTATTTTTATCTATGAAGGTGGCCTCTATTCTTTAATTTTAAAACAAATAAAGATAAGCTAAACAATTTAAAAGATGAGTTACTCATGAAATTTTACCATCAATTAGAAAACATGGTGAATATAAGATAAGAAAAGAGATGATAGATGCTTATAAATATCAAATAGAAACTTTACATGAAATACGTAAATTGGATAAGACATCAATAACAGTTATTAAATATTTATATCCCTTATTTATTTTATAAATACCTTTCAAATTACCTGAATCCATTTCAACTAAATCAGCTTGCCATAAATCATCTATATCCAAAGAAACAACATTTCTTCTTTCAAAATTCTTTCTCATTAGTTTATATAATTCATTACTTACTTCTTTACGAATATTATTATTCAGACCTTCACCATTTGCAAAAACTTTTTTAACATATTTGCTCTTTTTAGATTTACAAACTGTACAAAGACCTTCAATTCTTTGTGGATTATGTGTATCAGTAAACTTTTTACACTTTAGACATTGAATATTCATCGAACTATCAGTTTAATAAGTCACAGCTGCAAAATACTAACGCGATTTCTTTACAGACAAATGGAAAAGCTGGTAGAAGCCGACCTCGGCGAGGATCAGTTTGGATTCCGAAGAAATGTTGGAACACGTGAGGCAATAATGACCCTATGACTTATCTTAGAAAATAGATTAAGGACAGGCAAACCTACATTTCTAGCATTTGTAGACTAAGAGAAAGCTTTTGACAATGTTGACTAGAATACTCTCTTTCAAATTCTGAAGGTGGCAGGGGTAAAATACAGGGAGCAAAAGGCTGTTTACAATTTGTACAGAAACCAAATGGCAATTATAAGAGTTGAGGGGCATAAAAGGGAAGCAGTGGTTGGGAAGGGAGTAAGACAGGGTTGTAGCCTGTCCCCAACGTTATTCAATCTGTATATTGAGCAAGCAGTAAAGGAAACAAAACAAAAAATTCGGAGTAGGTATTAAAGTCCTTGGAGAAGAAATAAAAACGTTGAAGTTCGCTGATGACATTGTAATTCTTGTCAGAGACAGCAAAGGACTTGGAAGAGCAGCTAAATGGAATGGACAGTGTCTTGAAAGGTGGATATAAGATGAACATCAACAAAAGCAAAACGAGGATAATGGAATGTAGTCGAATTAAGTCAGGTGATGCTGAGGGAATTGGATTAGGAAATGAGACACTTAAAGTAGTAAAGGAGTTTTGCTATTTGGGGAGCAAAATAACTGAGGATGGTCGAAGTAGAGAGGATATACAATGTGGACTGGCAATGGCAAGGAAAGCGTTTCTGAAGAAGAGAAATTTGTTAACATCAAGTAGAGTTTTAAGTGTCAGGAAGTCGTTTCTGAAAGTATTTGTATGGAGTGTAGCCATGTATGGAAGTGAAACATGGACGATAAATAGTTTGGACAAAAAGAGAACAGAAGCTTTCGAAATGTGGTGCTACAGAAGAATGCTGAAGATTAGATGGGTAGACCACATAACTAGTGAGGAGGTATTGAATAGAATTGGGGAGAAGAGGAGTTGTAGCACAACTTGACAAGAAGATGGGACCGGTTGGTAGGGCATGTTCTGAGGCATCAAGTGATCACAAATTTAGCATTGGAGGGCAGCGTGGAGGGCAAAAATCGTAGAGGGAGACCAAGAGATGAATACACTAAGCAGATTCAGAAGGATGTAGGTTGCAGTAAGTACTGGGAGATGAAGAAGCTTGCACAGGATAGAGTAGCATGGAGAGCTGCATCAAACCAGTCTCAGGACTGAAGACAACAACAACAACAACAACAACATGATAATCATGTGAAGTATCATTTTCCATTTATATAGATAAAAATTTATTAAAGTTAAAGTCAATCTAATTTTTCCAATACTCCTAGATCATTACCTACTTTTTTTATCCAAGCTTTTTTAAATTTCGGATTCTAATGATTTAACATAACTTTCTACTGAATAAATTTTATCTAAAGCATTAACAAGATTTCTTTTCATATCGTTTATTTCTTTATTATTATGCGCCATAATACCATCACTAATACTATTTCTTTCCTTTAAGTCTAAAAGAAACTTGTTATATTTTTCTTTATTAACATAGTTATTAAATTGCGTTAAAATACTTGTGTATTCTGATTTTGTAACAAAATTTAGTAGTTCATTAACGAAATAATGTTTGTTAACTACATTTACTTTAGCAAGTCTTCTACCTTTAAAAACAATATATCCTTCAGTTACTTTAAAAATAACATTAAGTTCTTTATGAAATTGTTTAATTGCATTAGTTAACTTTGGATCTATTGATGATTGTAGTAGTTTAATACTATTTTCGATATTTTCAATATTTTCTAAACTTATTGTAGTTGTATTTACCACTTGTTCATTTTGTTTAATTAGATGCATCTTATTTCCAAAAATGTCCATTTATTAAATCTAAAATATCGTTAAAATTTTAATTTTCACATAACAATTTTGAAACGAATTAACATAAATGACTACATATTTCTTCATCAAAATTTTGTATACTTTCTGTATTGTAATATAATTCGCTTTTTCCTAAATAGTTAACTAATTGTTTTGGTATATTACTGCCAAATGAATCAAAAACAACTTTTTTATCTTTATTTTTGTAATAACAAATCCAATGTGTACCAGGATTATCAGATATCTAAATTTACTATACCACATTCAATTTTAAATGGCTTATTTGGTAATTCATCAATCATGTATAGACCACGAAAGTGTTTAATTTATAATTGTTTCGTAAGTTCTTCTATATCAAAATTACTTAATGCATTAGAATATTTATCAATTTCTTTTCAGAAAGTTTTCTTTCTTTCTTTATTTCATTACCTACTTTCTTTTCCTTTTCTAAGTTATGTCTTTTTTGTTCTTCTAATTCTTTATCAGCTTTCTTCTTGTTTATAACTGCACTTGCAAATGCTGCAGATCCACCAGCTAAAGAACCAATTGTTGCTAAATAAGGTAATGTGGCTAATAATAATGGTAAAAATCCACACTCGTGTTGTGTAATCCTTTACATCTTTCTTTTTTGTTACATATTCAATAATTTCTTTAACAACATTAATAGCTAATGTTACAAGCAAATTTCCACCAACTTTCTTTTCTTTCTTTCTTTTTTGAACGTCTTTTAACAATGGCTCATTTGCAATTAATTGTGCATTATTTAACTTTAATTTAATTGACTTTGGTTTAGTTTTGCCACTAGGTAGCAAAGTATAATCAATTCATTTATATAGTCAAAAATTTTATAAAGATTTTTATATTTATAATCCCCAATCATTTTTATCAAGCCACAGGCTTAAGCCTGCTTCAGCTGGCACAACATTAATTCCCACGCCTAATTTCCGTTTTCCATACATTATTCCTCTAACTGCTGTTGCTGCTACTTTTTCACCAAATGAAGTATCATTTGCATACATTCTTTGTTTTGCAGCTAATTGAAGTTCTTTATCATCTATATGTCTTTTTTCCAAAATCTTATTATCTCTATACGCAATATCATGTTTTTTACAAGCTTTATCTAATGGATTTATACCTTTATCACCTGTAGCTAATCTTTCTTCTAATTTTGTACCTGGACCACAATAATTATAACCTGGAAGATGCTTTTCAAATGGTAATTTGTTAATCAAAGTGTTAACTAATCTTTTTCCATATTTTTCACTTTTCCAAGCTGTATGTGGAAGATTATTCAAAATCTAATTAAATATGGAATTCTTTTTGGATTTTCAGTTATAAAATCACGAAATTTATTTGTTAACATTTGTGCAATACTAACTCTTTCATTATGATAATTTTTATTTCCACCTGGTTCTTCACCATGAATTACTGCTAATCTATCAATTAATTGTCTAACATCATTCATCCAAACATATTCAATTGATTTACCTGTATATTTTTTAATTAACCTTTACCCTTTTTCTCAGGTGAACTAAAATCTGAAGAATCTATAGTTGATTTTCTTATTAAGTTTGGAAAATAATCAATATTTGATTTTATCAAATATTTATATTTATTACCTATACTTGATCTTATTTTATTTGCATTATTATCAGAATACATGCACCTGAATTATATAATATATCTGCATAATTTGATAAATCTAGACCATCGAATTTTTCATTCATATCCTCTATAGTTATTTGCTTTTCAGTTAAAAGTCTCATTAATCCATCTGTCCCTTCATATGTTCTTTCACCAACTTTTAATTTAACTCCACTGAATTCAACTGGTAAATTACCAACATATTTAAACATGCCAACAGGTTTTAAACCAAAAACATTATCTTCACTATGATTATTGTACTTTAACATTCGTTCACTGACATATTTCTTTTAGTTCCATTTAACTTTTTATTTTCATTTTGATGACTACTTGATTCTTTTTCTTATTGGTATTTATTTAATACATCTTGAATTCCTGATTCACTTAATGTGTAATCATATTTTCCAAGAATATCAACAGACCAATCATTTAATGTTTTAATTGGCGATAAATTTCCAAAATATTATATATGATGATGATATGGAATCATTTGTTTTCAACTTCTCTATTTTCCTCAATTACTTTGAGAGCATTATCCCCTAATCCTTCGATTCCTTGTTTAACTTGTTCAATTGCATCAATAACAGGTTGATCTTTTTTATATTTTCATATTCTGTATTGGTTGCTTTTTTCAAAGCTTAAATTGTTCTTTTAAATCATCAGCTTTCTTTTTATTTTGTTTGGCTTGTTTAACAACTTTTTCATCGTACTTTGCAAACATTTATTAAGGAAGAAATAACATTAGTTATGTTTAATGTTTATGTTAAAAGTTTATGTTTAACGTTTATGTTTAATTTTTCTGTTTAACGTTTATGTTTATGTTTACACTTATGTTTATGTTAAGGCTTTTGTTTTTGTTTAATGTTTATGTTGTTAAGAAATGTTGTATTTTGTTTCTAAACTTACCTTCATTTAGTTTTCTCGACATATCTATTGTGAAAAATCCAAGCTCATCATTCTAATGTTTACTAAACTTTTCTCTAAAATTATCAAAATTAAAACTCCACCAACAAATTCATGATATGTATGATTTAAATTTGTATCAACTGGTCTATAGATATATAAAAAATTATGATTGTCTCTAACTAACTGTTTAGGTACTTTGGAATAAGTTTGAGCTAAATAAAAGCAATCTATACCTTTGTGTCTGCCTCTAGTAAAATATTCTCTTACAATATCCTGATTTTCCAAATGAAATCATCGAATACCGCAACTGAATTATCTTCACATTCATCTAAAGGAATAATTTCGTTATTTTCAATAAAACTAACAATATTTTCATTAATTTTATCTTAAATTTTCACATTGTTTTATACATTCTTGATACTTGTCTGATATAAGCTTTTTGAATAAACATATAAATGGTTAATTTTATTCCAGTTTAACCATCCTGGAGCTAAAATACAATTATCAATCATTAATGTTGTTTTTCCACAACCACTTGGTCCAACTGTCGCACATCTAATAGAATTTGGTAAAAGTTTACCATGTTCGTTTTTTAACTTTGGCTGTGGCCTATTTCAACTTATGATAAATCTTCAATATTTAGAAAAAGATCAACTGTTCCAATATGTGATTGTTATACTAATGTTTTACTAGTTGGTTTTTATTCAACTTTCTTAACACCAAATATTAGAACAAAAAATAATAAACTTCACTGTGATGGAGAAACGATAGAAATTCCTATAGGTCAATATAGTTTTAAAAATTTAGAAAAATTTATTCATTTGTAAAAACCTAATATACATATTAAAGCAGATAAAATTTTAAACAGAATTGTTATTGAAAGTGATGTAAAATTGTATATGGATATAGAAGATAGTATTGGAAGTTTACTTGGTTCTAATAATCGAGTTGTTTTACCTAATGAAAAATCTGTAGGTAAAGATATTCCTAAAACAATTCCTTTTGAATTAATAAATATAAATTTTAATCTTGCTGATGGAATGTATGTAAAACATGATGATCATTTTCATAAAGAAACTAATATTATTGCTTCATTTAAACATAATGCAGAATTTGGTTGACCAATAACTTATGAACCAAAATATCCTGTAAATGTTCCTATTTTTAATACAATTCAAGATATAGAAGTTACTATAACTGATAAAAATGATAATTTAACTGACTTTAATGATGCTACTGTAACAGTTGTTTTAGAAATATCTTAGTTGCAGACTCAAGTCTGCTTTGCTGACGTTAATAAATTTTTTCCTTAAAAAATGAGTAACTCCTAAAATAATCTTAGACTGTGTCATGAATAAAATTGAAAGTTATCAATTCTATTCATTCCCTGTGAATGGGGAAACTAAAAATAATTTAAATGTTCCTAACAAAGATACAGTAATTGAAATAAATATTGGTGATGGTTGGCATCATCCAAATCAAGCACAATTGAACAAGAATTTTAGTATTATTGGAAATGATGGCACAGATTATCCAACTTATGATGGAAAATCAAACAAAAAATTAATTGATAATTATGTAGCAAAACTGTTTGATTTTATAACGATAAAGGAAGGAAATAATATTTTATCTAGAATTGAACGTCCTTTTATGTCTTCATCTGTTTTGCTTCATCTGTTACTGACAAAATAAGTTTAGAAGGACATATAATAAATACAGGAAAAATAAATAGTAAAAGGAATGAAGTTCTCTATGCACTATCGTTACTTGGTGGATTTTTTAAAGATTATAAGGAAATTATGTGGGAAGGAGATTTAACTGTAATTTTTACACATAGTTCATCTTCTGGAGACACTATTTTACACTGGCCTGATAAAAATGATACTGGAATTGAAATAAAAGATACACTTCCTGAAGAAGGAAAATTAGTTATAGAATCTATGGAAAGTCACGTACCTGTTGTTAAATATGAACCAAATTATGAACTTAAACAACCTGAAATTATTATTAAAAATTCGAAATTTCCTATTACTTTTTATGAACTTCAAACACAAGAAGTTGCCAGATTATCTGGTAAAAACAGTTTTGAACTAGATATTACAAATTACTATAGCTCTACAGAATTTGATATTCCGTAATTCGTATTTGTTACATTTCAAACATATCATAAAAATAATTAATTAGTTGATTCGTCATTATTTGAACATGTCAAACTACTGAATATTTATTTAAAAATGGTAGAAATTAAGTTTTTCCTCAAGGAATGTGGAATATTAATCCGCCAAATAATTTTTTGAAAGCATATGATCCATTTCTTGATTTTAAAAGATATAAGATATTGACATTAGTCCATTTAGTTTTATAAATAATTATCCAATTTATGTAATCAATATGACATGCAGAAAGAATGTTGTAGCTACACCAAAAACTACTACGAACCTTTCTGCAACCTTTAATGATAAAATTCCAAATGATACACTTGCTTATGTAATTATGTATGGTAAAAAGAATCTTACAAATGATACACAACATAGATTACTTACTGAAAATTTTTAATTATTAACATTTGCTTCTATATAAATGAATGAGAAACTTAAAAAATTTATAAAAGTGTTAACTTCTTGCTTATAAATATTTCTGAAACATTTTAATAAAGGAAGAAGAAATGAAAACTGAAAATTTTAGTATCTTACTTATTAAGTGATTTCCGATTTATTTTATTATACTTTTTCTACATAGCTCTTTTTATGTATATTATGTAAGCACTTTGAATTTTTAAAATCGCTTAATATTTGACTGAGAAATTAACAAAAAGTATTTTGCCCCTTGCCCCTGTGAGTTGTGCAAACAGACTTACTTCCATGTATTACAGGTATCAAACTTTTAGGGGAAAAGTGCCTAACCAGAAATGGAATCAGAATTCCAATATCTCTAAAAATAAAAAAGTTATAGTAAAATCGAATTTTCATAGTCTTGAGATTAAACAGAAAATCGTAAGTCCAAAAGTGCTGAGTGATGGTAGATACATTTTGCATGTATGAAACTGAACCTCATTTTATATGTATCTAACTGTACTTAGAGAGGCATCTGCAAACATTAGTCTGAACTAACTGGATTCTAACTTCTGTCAATAGATGGCACTGAAGTAACTTTCATTTACTTTAATGTGGGAACATACTTTACTTTAGATGTAATTTTCTCTATTTTTGTTTTTCATTTTGTCGTTTAAAATCGCATTCATCAATTGTTCACACTTGTTCTCCAATTTTAAAATGGAATAATGTTAACAAAATAATGAATATGAGCCTGAAATAGATTGAAAAAGAAGTTGATTTTTAAAAGATACTTTGTTAGTAGAACAACTATATATACATTCTTCAAGCTCCTTTACTTCAGCCAAACTTCACTCAAATGTTGACCAAAGTGAATGGCCATAGCTGAGTCAATAAAGCGTTTTGTGCGAAGAGTGCTATCCAGTTGGCTAAAATATCCATCACTCTCGCCTATGTACTTAATATCAGCCCAAATAAAAGAAGCAGTTCTGTTAATTCAGAACTTAGTCTTCATGAAGCACTGTGTACATAGGGACAGAGAAGTCCAAAACACAGAAAATGTGTGTAAGACATTGTGAGAGATGTTTTGCAGTTTTTGAAAATCAAACCAAAGAGTGTAGTGTATGTATGATTAAAAAAAGTATTGACGAATTTTTGTAAAGATATAAATATCGAACAGGTGGAATTAAAGTAATTTGTAAATGTGGTAAAACTGTAAATACGTGTTCTCAAAAAACATTTACAAACAACAACTCATAATAATCTTATTGCTGCTAAAGCAGAAAGTAAATAATTTTATATATTTAATTTATTATATATTTATTACATTCACCTATGGGAAATATATGTAAGATAAGTGATTTCTTATTATAGTTATTATTATATTATTATTAGGTAAAAGGGATAGTAGATAGTTTTTGTAGGTTCTGGATTATTTGATCAATCTTACGGAAAATAAAAAATTGCGAGTGTTAATGAGTAATTTTTTATTTTTTATAAGATTGGTCTAGTGATCCAGAACCTACAAAAACTATCTACTCATAACCAGTCATGCCCTGAGGAAAGCCTTTGCAATTCGGTCAAAACGTCAGTTTTAGTTTATTTTTGTTGTTAGGTTCTAGCAATGATGCGGCATAATATCCAGAAAAATTTTAATCACTAATTACAACGTGTTGTCCACTTCTGGATCCCAATTCAGCAATGATTCTACGCACCTTGGGTGGTACAGTACTTGATAAGTTTCCAGAGATTTGTGGCCCAGACGCCTATGCACAGGTCATACACTTCCAGCAATTTACGAGGGGTTGGTTGGTGGGGGCGGAGCTGGCGTTCGATAGAGTCCCAGTTGGGTTTCATTGGATTCAGATAAGCCAAGACATCAATATGAGTTCACAGTCATGCACCTCAAACTACTGCAGCCTGATTGTGGCCACATAACATGGACAGTTATCCTGCTGGAAGATACCATTGCTTTTGAGGAAGATCTGGTACCGCGCGCCTCGGAATTTGAATCCCCACCAGATGTCATGGACGTCGAAGACCCCTAGAGGTCTCTGCACTATCGCCCCATAAGCTGTGGCAGTGCGCACCTCCCAGCCCGCATTTAGTGTGAGGGCGCCACAATGGAACACATGGTTCCAGCGGCCAATAGCGGCGCCCCGGCCAGCGAATCTAATAGTTGCGTGAGTCTCGACATATCGCCTCGACAACAGACAGCGTGTTTATCGTCCTTTATTTTCATTCCTAGTGGACGTCTTGAATTCGTTTGGTTGTCTCTGTCAGTCCATTGCTTCTTGCGTTTTGTCATCGTAAGGTCTCTCTCCATCGTCCGTCCTTGTTTTGTGTCTGTCCTTTCTGTTCGTTTGTTTGTTCATGGGCCACTCTTCATTTGGTCCCGCAGCACTTTCTCCGCTACCCCACGACCGCTCCGGTCGCGGTTACAACAGGTTTCAACAGATGACATCAAAACATAATGGGTCATGGGTAGTCCACAGGTGTCATGGCGCCTTCAACTACTACCGCAGGTTCCATGGCAGTGCAGATGAATGTACCCCATGGCATGATACTGATCCCACAGGTGTGCAGCCATGGCGTGCTGCGTGTTTCGAGCAGCCGTTTTCCTGGATAACAGCGTACCTGGGCACGACCTTCAACCTGGCTTAACAACAAACGGCATTCATCCCCTCAGGCGACACGATTCCATTGATCGCTATCCATTCTCCAAAATACCGTGTCCACTGTAATCATAAATGACGATGTGCTGCAGAACACCATGTTCGACACTGTGCGCTGAACGGGATGCTCCAAAACACTCGTTCCTGCGCCAGTACTGTACTCGTACTCAGTGGTCAGACCTGCCACAGATGGCCGCCTATCCTGCTTTAGAGAGCGGGCAAGCCTCCGATCCCCACGCTGTGTATTGGGGTACGGCACTACAACTTCCAGGTGCCTCCTCATGGTTTCAGCATTCTTCAACCGCTTTTCGTATACACTCACAACAGTAGCACGCGAACAGACGACCAGCTTCGCCGTTTCCGAGATGCTAGCCGGCCGTTGTGGCCGAGCGGTTCTAGGCGCTTCAGTCTAGGGGACTGATGACCTCAGATGTTAAGTCCCATAGTGCTCATAGCCATTTGAACTTATGCTGAGGCTGCAGACCGTGGAGCGGCGTTGGTGGTTACATTTACTCCATTCTTCATCTACATATCTTATGGAATACCACTGACATGGCCAGCCGGTGTTTCCGAGCGGTTCTAGGCGCTTCAGTCCGGAACCGCGCGACCGCTACGGTCGCAGGTTCGAATCCTGCCTCGGGCATGGATGTGTGTGATGTCCTTAGGTTAGGTTTAAGTAGTTCTAAGTTATAGGGGACTGATGACCTCAGATGTTAAGTCCCATAGTGCTCAGAGCCATTAGAACCGAGATGCTCGCTCCCAGGCACTGGGCCACAATAGTCTGGCTTGTGTCAAAGTCACTTGAGTCGGCAGATCAGATTTCCGCATTTGCGCCGCTTATCGCCGCTAGAATGGTCCATCATTCGTCTCTGTTCCATCCATATACTTCTCTTATCGTGTCTCATATCCTCAGCGCCACCAGGCAGCATACAACCTCATGATAGGCAGTCGTCAGAGGGTTTTGGCGCATTAGTGTAAAGTGCAGGCAATAATAGCAGAAGGTGGAGACCGTATTTACTGTAGTGGCGAATGGGGTGTTTAATAGAGGTAGAGGAATCAAAGATTAGCTGAAGGTAATTTGTTATTGTGAAGAAGATAAGTCTGGTTTGATGCATGTATGTATGTATGTATGTATGAGAGTGAGTCAAATGAAAACCTTAAATATTTTTTTCAATATTATTTATTGTGCAGATGTGGTACAAAGCTATATCAGTTTTCAACATAATCTCAATGCAAATCCCCCAGCGCATATAAAGTGCATAAATTCCTTTAGAAAAAAATTCTTTTGGTAGTCCGAGCAATCACTTATGCACCCCGTGCCGTACCTCTTGATCAGAATGGAACTTCTTTCCTACCATTGCGTCTTTGAGCGGTCCAAACACATGGAAATCACTTGGTGATGAGGAATGGCGCCAGTCCTTGCTCGCTCTTTTCGCTTGCGGTTGGTGGAAGTGAACCCAGGTTTCGTCCCCATTAACGATTCTTGCAAGTAAGCCATCACCTTCTCGTTCAAAGCGCCGAAGAAGTTCTTCACAAGCATCAACACGTCATTCTGTCATTTCAGGAGTCAGTTGCCGTGGCACTGACCTTGCAGACACTGTGTGAAACTGGAGCACATCATGCACAATCTGGCGTGCTAACCCAAGACTAATCTGTAAACAAGCTGCAATGTCATTCAGTGTGACTCGGCGGTTTTCCTTCACTACGGCTTCAGATGCTGCATTGTTCTGTGGTGTCACAACTCGTTGTGGGTGACCTGGACGAGGAGCATCTTCCATTGAAGTCACACCATTTGCGAATTTCCTACTCCATTCATAGACTTGCTGCTGTGACAAACATGCACCACCATACTGAAGCTTCATTCGTCGATGAACTTCAGTAGGTTTCACACCTTCACTACGCAAAAACTGAATAACAGAACGCTGTTCTTCCCCGGTGCATGCCGCAAGTAGGGTGTCCATTTTTATACTGATACTGCGACGGTGTGTGTGCATCTGCACTGTGCTGCTACCTACAGGCCATTCTGCACGCTGTTTGTAGCACGCTTACCAACTTACAGGATAACGGCGCGAAATTTCGATTTGTTATTACAAATTTAAGGTATTTATTTGACTCATCCTCGTATGAAACAAGGGTAGTATTAAGAAGGCAAGAATGAAAAGGAGTCCTTTGAAGTTGCATGGACTGATGGTGGACGAGGAAGAGGTACTGTGCTTTCCTGAAAAGTCGAATCGCACGAACACTTGCGGAAGCGGTGTGGCGCGGTGTGGACGCTTCTCACTATTATCCACGGAACTCTGCCCCCCTTCAGCCGGAAAATCGTTGTCGCCTTGATTTACTGGCAACGGGAGCTCCGCTGTGGAAAGACCTGGGCGCACGTTCCTCTCTAGTGCTACGGGCGGCCCTGTTTAAATCGCATGTAAGGAGCTCACACCGTCCACAGGAGTCGGCTGCCTGTATGAACTATCTCCAAGTCTATTCGCTCTGTTCCTCGGAAGGCGCCAGGGCGTCGACATTACGCCGCCTAGCGTCTCTTTCACGTGTTCATATTCTGTGGCAGCACACAGTATCACCAATGGCCGTTTCTTCGTGTAAATCCTCCAAAATGCCCTCAAATAATTTAGACAACTATACTGTACATCGCCCTGCCACATAAACATCACATGATTCAGATAATGAAAAGTAATAAATAATATATTTTCCATACAATTTCTGAATGTTGTCTTACATATTCATAAATGAATCAGTTTAGTAAGAAAGAGACTAGCCTAAATTCCTCGTCAGTTTTACATCCAAAGAGAAGCTCACAGATTTCTTCCGAACATTAGAGGAAACTAATAAAACTAAATATGGCAACGAAAGCAGACATATACACTTGAACGACAACACAAATATTAAAGTACTGGTTATACAGTATGGTCAGAAACAGTCGCAAAAGCTTCTGAGGGTGTTGCAGGCCAGGTTACGCTGAGAGATAACTGTTAAGAAAAGAATTCCATTCGATGAGCCGTTTTCGAGTTAAGCACTGATGTTAGCCAACCCTGTGCTGCAAAAATTCAAAGGGAATGAAGTATTGTATTAAACGTACCGCTGATGAAGAGGACGTTGAGCACGGAAATCTAACTCATATTCAACAATGATAGTTTGATTTTACAATTTCCAAACAATTACTGACAACCATTGCATCCATCATAAATTATTTAGGGATATACGAGCAGAGCTAAGTGGAGCTACCACGTAAAACTAACCATAGTAAAGACAGATGCAACACTGAGATTCGTTGGAAGAATGCTCAAAAACTGCAGTCCTCCCACGAATTATAAAATCCTTGTTGGAAACATACTTTGTACAGGGTGGGCATACTTTGTACAGGGTGGACCATTCTAGCGGCGATAAGCGGCGCAAATGCGGAAATCTGATCAGCCAGAACATTATGACCACCGGTGTATTATCGACATAAACCCGTCCAGGTGATAGCAGCATCTGTCAGGCCGCATGCACAGTGGATGTAATATCAGTGAGCGTGCTGTGCGGGGACGGCGCGTGATCTGTACGAGTTTCGCCGAGAGCAGCGGCTCGGGGGCTCAATTCGAACATGTCGGAAACGACACGACCTGTCGGGTGTTCGAAGAGTGCTGTGGTGAGGGTCTTCAACAGGTGTTAAAACCAAGGTGAAATCACGTTCAGACGTCATAGTGTTGGGCAACTACTCCTAATTGCAGATGTCCGATTTCGTAGTCTGGGTAGATTGGTAAAACAAGACAGGTGGGGAACTGTGGCGGAACTAACATTAGACTTTAATACTGGGAAGAATATAAGTCTTTCTGAACACACAGTGCATCGATCACTACAAGCGATTGGCCTCCGCAGCTGACAGCCCATGCATGTTCGATTGTTAATACCACGACTTCAGCTTCTCCAACTGAAATGGGCACATGACCATCGGCATTGGACGTTGTCGCAGTGGCAGAGCGTTGCATGGTCTGATGAATCTCGATATCTTCTTCCTCATGCCGATGGGTGGGAACAGCTCCTTGACACCTGTACTGAGGGACTGAGACAAGCTGGCGGCGGCACCATTATGCTCTGGGGAATATTTACATGGGCATCAATGGGTCCAGTGGAGCTCGTGGAAGGCGCCATGACGGCCAAGAATTATCGTACACTGGTTGAAGACCACGTACACGCCTTCATAACGATAATGTTTCCTGACGACAGCGGCGTTTTTCGTCAAGATAATGCGTCATGTCACAAGGCCACGAGCGGTTCGAGGAACGCAGTAGCGAATTCCAATTGATATGCTGGCCGCCCAACTCGCCACACCTCAACCCGATCGAACGCATCTGGGATGTGAGTAAAGTGGTGTCAGAGCTCACTGTGTCCCTCCCCGTAATTTACGGGAATTAGGTGACCTGTGTGTGCAGATGTGGTGCAGCTCCCTGAGCGACCTACCAAGGCGTCATTGCTTCCAGGCCAAGACGCGTCGCCGCTGCTATCCGTGCAAAAGGTGGACATACCGGCTATGACGTAGGGTATCATAATGTTCTGGCTGATCAGTGTAAAACTGTGTTGGAAAATATGTAAGGCACTGTTAAAATAGGCTACCAAACGTACACCACATGTCTTCGGTGTGGATGATGTAAGCCGAGTTGCCTATCTTACTGTGCGCGACGTACTAACCAGTTTAGTTTAATTATGCCCACGCTCTGTTACACCTCTCACTGGATCCCCTACTAGATAAAGTTGATAAAGGAAGTAAAGAAAATCCCAAGAAGAGCAGCGTGTTTCGTCTTGGAATCATTTGGTAAGCCCAAAGACGCCACGGAGATGTGCATCAAATACCACTGGCAATCACTACGAGAGAGGCGTCGTACATCATGGTGCTGCTTACCGTTAAACAGTTGAAAATGTACGTTCCTAGAAACGATGACCAACAGCTTGCGAAAACACCACGAACGTATTGTCACAGAAGTTCTAACCTTTGTGGTGGCTTACCAATAGTCCTCCTTCCTGTGCACCATTCGCAATTGGGACTGGAAAGGCTGGAGATAGCTTTGGTATTCCAAGCGCCCTTCGCCACACTTAACCCGACTTATAAAGTGTAGATGTAGAAGCAGATAAAGCGGTAGATGTAGAGGTAGATGCAGATGTAAATGTTCATAAAATTACGTGTTGTCTTTTCAAAGGAACCACACTTCGCATCATCTGAAGTAATTATGGGAGACTACGGAAATTTGAAATCTCGAATGCGGTCAAACGTCGCTTCGATTTGCTCATATTCCATTATGGCAAGTTAGTATAACGGGTCCTCATTAACGAATATCAGAAATTTATCTGTCCTTCTTGAGTCTCCAATAACGAAACAGTGTCCGAATAGAATATAAAGAAAAATTTGTATAAGACCACAATATGAACTAAAGTGTGACGGTAAAAGGGCCTATGTAGGCCTCAGTTACTCCAAAATTAAACACGTACTGTAAATCACTGAGCTGGGTTGTACCTTCCATGACAACGAGAGGCTAGCTATTTATCGACCTTTGAAGCTAACTAACAAATGTACATCACACTTTAGAAGCTAGATCAAGTGAGGTTTTTCTTAATTGCAAAATCCCTTATATCTTACCATCTTCTTCTTAGACAATAAGTTATTATCAGCTTAAACTTTATTTCACGAATCTTTTCTGCAGTCACTTCCATACAAATACGTTGCACCGTTTCTCAGCTCTCTGTAATCCAAGAAGTGTCTTCTTATTCCTATACAAAGAGGTTTGTACAAGCTGATATTTTCTTTAAAAGTAACCACGGTAAATAATCTTAACCTGGGCGAAACTGCACGAAACCTGTCAGTGTAAAATAATAAAGACACGAAAATTAGTACATTTTTTGCAAATAAGAATCACAAATAACTTCCTGCCGACAAGAATGTCCACTTTCTCACAACGTCCAGGAGCTGTAAGTGTCTGAAATTAAAAAATAAAAATAAAAGCGCCAACTGCTGTTTATAAGCATTATACTACATCTTTACCAACATTTTCAGTCTCTGTCTTTATAAATTAACTACTATTACCTTTAAATAACTCAGGGAACAAGCAGATCTTGGAAATGTGATCATGATAGACGTCCAATAAGTCATGGGCGACGTTAACAAAATTGTAATGAGTTTCAGCTACCATTTATTTTAAATTATTGATTTCCAGATTATTTCTAATATAACAGACTTCTGAGAGATCACTTTCAAAACTGGGAACCTGACCTGAATATAAATTTGATTGAAATCTGTAATGGACATAACAATTTGTAGTATATTACATCAAAAGGGCAGAATTTCCACAATTCAGAGTGGAGTTTTGCAAGGTAACTATTTCCCCTCCTGATTTCAAAGATAATCTTGATCATCTACATGTGCTGTGCAAGGAATACTGACCAATCCATATCGTGTAAATAACCCGGAGGACTGGGTTGTTTGCATCGACTAGCACGCAGAAAGATACGTATCGCAGATTAAAATTGTTTCCGAACCGGTGGAAAATTTTCCTACTAGGGATGTTGGACTCACTCAGCGCGTGCATGCTGAAACAGAAAGTTGAATGGAGACTGCGTAGAAGTCAATATGTTATTGAATAACGTATTCCAAACTGGATTGGAGTGAACGTGCATCAGTATTTACTGCAAGATATAATCGTTTGCTATCAGATATGTTTTTTCTCTGTACAAATTATCTAAAAAATTACAAATTCACAACGATAACTCGAAATAGCTGTACCGGGGATAAGAAGCACACACGATAAGATAAAGAAGGATGTCATAGTAACTGTTATGGAATGGTAATGGATGATGATGATGTTTGGTTTGTGGGACGCTCAACTGCGCGGTCATCAGGGCCTCTTACAAAGTCCCAATTTTTTCACAGTCCAATTTGTTACACAGTCCAATCTAGCCACTGTCACGAATGATGATGAGCACAACGCAAACACCCAGTCCCCAGGCAGAGAAAATCCCAAACACAGAATGGGAATAGAAATGGACGTGTATGAACACAACAGGGCTGACATAAGGTGGACTAACAAAATCCTATGATGGGTTACTTGTGACGACGGGTACTACAACGAATTTTAAGAAAGGTTGGAAGATATATTTGCTCAGCAAGGGTGACAGGATACAAATTACAGCATCAAATATTTGGTGATGAGGACGAAAATGTGGAGAACAAATGGAAAAAATTCAAAGGCATTGTTCAAGGTACCCTGGACAAGTATGTGCCGAGTAAGGTTTTAAGGGATGGGGAAAGATCCACCATGGTTTAATAGCCGTATTTGAAAAGCGCTACGTAAACAATGAGATTCAAGAGAAGTATAAACCTAGCTGACAAACAAAAGCTGAACGAAGCGAAAACGACCGTAAGGAGAGCAATGAGAGGAAGGGTTCAATGATTTTGAAAGTAAGACTTTGTCAACAGACTTGAGCAAAAACCCTAAGAGATATTGGTCGCACGTAAAATCAGTAAGTGGGTCAAAATCATCATTTCATTCTTTCAGCGACCACACCGGCAACGAAACGGAAGATGAATACAACTACAACGTTGCTTTTTCTACCATTAATAATCTGAAAAAAAACTCCATTCATAATTTAAAATCGACTCACGCCCCTTTAGAAAGTTCTGGCGTCTATAAGATTTTCTGCGGCACCTGCTCTTCTTACTACACAGAACAAACAGGACGTGCCTTTTCAACCAGATATAAAGAACACCTTTTAAGAAACAATGGTATTAGCACCCAAGATTCGTCTTTTGCCGCCCATCTCCTGGTTACAGATCACGTGCCTGAAGCTATTTACGATATCAACATTTTGCACACCGAGAAGAAAGGGCATAGATTAGATATTCTTGAAGAATTAGAGATTTTTAAACATCTTCCACGAAATGATATCCTCATTCTCAATAAGCAACTGCAGTTGCATAATAAAAATTTCTTCAACGGTATAAAGCCGTTATTTGATATTTAATTTCAGGTCTCCTCCCGCAGTTACCGATTTTTTTTTTTGTTTCATATAAGTCAACTCATAATTTTTCACTTATTAAATGATGTATTGGCTGTATTTCATGTTATATCGTTTTCTACAGCCTGTGTCACTCAGCCCTTTTTGTATTTTCTATAATGATGTTTTTATAATTCAAACTGTTCATCTAAGCTCTGATGTAGACAAAATGTTACTTTATCTGTCGCTGTTAAACAAACTATTACCTTTTACATCATGTACTGCATTCATGCATGTACTGAATAAAGTTCATCATAATATTCGTCCGTCTACATTTGAATGTTAAGTAGCCAAGTTGTACTTGTGGCTACCAGGTGGCACTCTCGGTGCAAAGTTCGCCTGCCCGCAGTTGTTAACGCAGGCACCTCAGTCTGAAGCACCCATTCTCCATAACGATCGCACCCTTCCTGACAACCTCAGTAAGGCCAACCACTTCGCTTCCCACCTTTCTGAGGTCTTCTCCATCCCCGATGATCCCCACTTTGATTATTATCTTTTCCCCACAGTCATGGAACGTGCCGATACCTCGGTCGCTCCACTTGCTCCTAGTCTCCAGTACTTGGGGCAGTTGCCCCCCTCCGATGTAAACACTCCCATCACAGCACAAGACATTACACTTATCCTCCGGTCCAAACGCAACACGGCCCCTGGTCATGACTGTGTCACCTACCGTCACCTTCGCGAAAGCCCCTATTCCTTCCTGACTGTCCTCGCCCATCTCTATAATGTCGTCCTCTCTACTGGCTTCTACCCTGACCTATGGAAGACCTCCCGCATCCTCTTATTCCTCAAACCCAACAAACCCCCATCTGCCGCCTCTTCCTATCGTCCCATCTGCCTCACCTCCGTCTTCAGTAAGGTCTTTGAATCCATCCTCTCACAACGTATCCATCAGCACCTTGCTCAACACCACCTCCTCCCCCTTACTCAGTGTGGCTTCTGACCCTCCTTCTCTGCTGACGACCAACTCCTCAACCTTGTTCACCTTCTGTCCCTCCAGCTCAACTCCCGTCGCTCTGCCATTTTTGTTTCCCTTGACCTCCAAAATGCCTATGACCGTGTATGGCATCCCGGTCTCCTCTTTAAACTCCAAACCTACGCCCTGCCTATCAATTTTGTCCGTCTGGTCGCTTCCTTCCTCTCGCACCGTCCTTCCTATGTCACCCTCCACAACACCAATTCTTGTATCTTTTATCCCACAGCTGGCGTCCCCCAGGGTTCTGTCCTCTCACCTCTCCTTTATCTCTTGTATACAGTTGATATGCCCAAGCCACCCCCACCAGTCCACCTTCTCCAATATGCTGATGACACCGCCTTCCTGGCTCTCTATCCTACCCTTCAACGGTCTCAACGTACCCTCCAAACCCACCTTAACCAGTTCACCACTTGGTGTAACCAGTGGTTCCTCCGTCTCAACCCCTCCAAAACCCAGGCAATCATCATAGGCCGCACCACTCGCTCCTTTCGCCTCCATGATTTCTACCTCACCCTTTATGGTCGTCCTATCCAACTCACCCCCACCCTGAAATACCTTGGCCTCACCCTTGACCGACACCTCACCTGGACCCCTCATCTCCTGACCATCCAGCAGAAAGCCCATTCCCGCCTCCACCTGCCGAAACTCCTGTCTGGCCGGACATGGGGATTGCATCCTTCTACCATCCTCCACACCTACAAATCCCTCATCAGTCCTACCCTCTGTAATGCCAGCGTCGCCTGGAACTCCGCCCCCACCCGCTTTTACAAGGCCCTCCAAATCCTTGAACGCCATGCGCTCCGCCTTGCCTTCCATATCCGCCTTCCTTCCCCCACATGGCTCCTGTATGAACTGATCCCTTTCCCCCACCTCCTCCTGTTCCTCCAACATCTCCGCATCCTTTACATTGTTCGCAGGCTTGATCCCCCCCACCCTCTCCCGCCC
Source organism: Schistocerca americana (assembly GCF_021461395.2). NCBI lineage: Eukaryota > Metazoa > Arthropoda > Insecta > Orthoptera > Acrididae > Schistocerca > Schistocerca americana. The sequence continues at coordinate 261,217,308 of NC_060124.1, read as the reverse complement.
GTTGCCGCGCCTCTATCGCTGTATCCCTCCCTCTCTCCACCTCCACACCCGCCATCTCCTTCATCAGGGCAATTTCCAACGCCTCCCCCTCCCCGATGACGAACTTCGCCGTGACATCTACCCTTCCTTCCAACTATAACCTGGCCTTGTTCACCCCCCCTCCCCAGGCCCCCCTTTTCCTCTTTCCTCCTTCCCCCAGAGCGGATTTTCCTCCGTACCCCCCTCCCCTGAGACCCTGCACCCCATACTTGCCTCTCTCCTTCCCACATCCCTCCCTACCTGGCCCTCTTCCACGCGCCCCCCGCTCCCCTCCCCCATCTCTTCCCCTCCCTCCCTTCTTCTGGTCTCCCTCATCTCCTAGCCCCTAGCAGATCCTCTGTATTGATCATCATCAGTGTGCCACATCAGTGTTGTGTTTAGTGCTGTTTCTCGTGTGCGTCTAGAGGTGTGATTTTAATTGTGAACTGCCTTGAGGTTCGCCGTCAGTGTTACGTTATGTGCTATGCCATCCGTCGCTACCTTTATGCTCCTGTCGTACTGTGCCTTGTGTTCTTTTAACCGTCGCAGTGTGTGGCTTTTTGTGTGTGCTACTTTTAAACAGTTTTTTATCTCCATTTTACAGTCACCCCGTTTTTTGTCTATTGCCTTCCATGATGTTCCCCCTTTTATATATCTATGTTCACCTTATTCTCTCCTTTGCTGTTTTTAAATGTCTTCTATTGTTTTGTTCTATGTCTTTCGGCTGAAGAGCAGCGCCTATGCTGCTGCCAGCCCGCCCCGATGGGGAATTGAAATACAATAAAGAAAAAAAAAAGTCTGAAGCACGAAATATGTGAGCAGCCCGTAGTAGCTCGCGGTCCACACATTTTACTTTAAATTGTGTTTCGCTTTATATTTATTTTATACATGACGTGTAAGTACTGTTTCTTTTTGTACTGTTAATCAGTTTTCAGTTTTCAAACTGTATTTCTATGCTTTTACATAAACAAAATGTTACCATATCTGCTGTTGTCATATTTTTGTGTACATAGTCAGTGCGTACACAACTTTCCCACCCAGAGCGCACCCTTCTGACTAGAGCGCGCCCCGCTAAGCACAACAGCGAAGGCGCAGCGCTCAGCCGTCTCCGCACTACGAGATGGCGCTGCCATAGAGACGCACCAAATTCTGCTTCCGCCAATCCGTGTATTAATATGTAATGCAGCCAATGCGATTTCTGCTAATGTAGAACCTTTTCTCCTCGCGGACCACACTCGCGCAGTGATACATGAACGCACGAGGTATTATAATGAGTGTACAGACCTCTGATTAGTCAGTCTGCATTAGTCTTTACCAGTCTGTACGAGTTCTGCATTTGTCTGCACCAGTCAGTACCAGTCTATACTCAACTTTCAGTCTGTGTGTAATAAGATTACCTTATTCCTGTACATAGCCATGAAGATAAATGTACAGACACTTCTGTCAAATATCAGAGATATATGTGAGAATAATATTAACGTACCAATACCAAAGGAACTTCAGATTGTCAATTGTAAATAGCATCCAGAACCAAGTAAAGTAATTTTTATGCTTGTTATTATTTTAATTTTAATAAATGTGTGTGAAAATAAATCAAGTTCTGTTTAAAGTTGGTCACCATCAATCTGCTACTCTAAGCGTACAAGTGACATTTATATCGTCTGACCTAATGGCAGAAGATAAACACGCCACGATAAGACCACGAGACATATTGCTGACACTCGCCTTCTTCTTTAGAGTGACAAGTCAAATAATCTGATGGTGTGTGTACTGAAGGTCTTACAGTACGCACACCACACATATAAAACTTTGCCTGTAAGTTCAAATACTAAATACTTTTCATTTTAACATTCAACTGTCTCTATTTTAATTGTTAAGTAACCTATTTACATTTACGGCTACAAGATTGCACTCTTGGTGTCATGTTCACCTGTCCGTACTTGTTAACGCGGGATCCTCAGCCCGTTGCTACCTGTGACTTTACAGCTACAAGCAGCCCATAGTGGTTCGCCTTCACGAAATCTTTTAAAATAATTGTGACTTAAGCCCCTCTGGGCTGTTATTTATTTTATACGGAACTTGTAAGTACTGTCTCTGTCTTGCATTGTTAGTCAGTACTTACACATTTATATAAAAATTTTTCTTTTACCATAAATTTTTAATTATGTTATGGGCCGCTTTAAACATTTAAATTCTGATGAAGGCAGTCTTAGAAGTGTTGAAACCTGGTTAAAAGACTAAAAATTGCGACAGAGGACTCATTCGTTTCAACTTTAACACAGGAAAGGCCGAAATACTGAATTCGGTCTTCCGAAGTTGTTTCGCCGCGGAAGATCGTACATTGTCCCTCCTTTCAATCGTCGTGCGGACATCGAAATGGCAGATATTGAGATAACCGATCGCGGAATTGAAAAGCAGCTACAATCGCTTAGTAGTGGAAAGCCTTCAGGACCAGATGAGATACCTATAAGATTCTATAAAGATTATGCCAAAGAACTTGCTCACCTTCTAGCAGTAATGTATCGTAGATCGCATGAGCAACGGAAAGTACCTAACGACTGGGAAAAAGCGCAGATCATTCCCGTTTTTAAGAAGGGCCGTAACTCAGACCCACACAATACTAGACCTATATCGTTGACGTCAATCTGTTGTAGAATTATGGAACATTTTATATACTCAAGAATTAGGACGTTCTTGGAAAATGAACAGCTCCTCTATAAAATCAACGTGGATTCCGCAAACAGAGATCCTGAGAAAATCAGCTCACTCTGTTCCTCCATGAGATCCACAGCGCAGTGGACAACGGCGCTCAGGTTGATGCCGTGTTCTTTTATTTCATTAAGGCTCTTGATACCGTCCCGCATTGCCGTTTAATGGAAAGAATACGGGCTTACGGAGTATCGGAGCAGACCGGCTATTGGATTCAAGACTTTCTCGAAGGTAGAACGCAACATGTCGCTGTTAACAGAATTAAATCGACAGATGTGATCCGAAGTACAACAAGAAAGTGTGATGAAAATGTTGTTGTTTACAGCACATGAAGAACACATCGGATGCTCCTAAGAAAGTGTGTTAAAAACGTTGCTGTTTTTAGCACATGAAGATCGCGTTGCTGTTTACAGCACGTGAAGAACGCATCGGATGCTCCTAAGAAAGTGTGATAAGAACGTTGGTGTTTACAGCACATGAAGAACGCATCGGATGCTCCTCAAGTCCATTCGCAGATGAAGCAGTTGCTTTTATCAAAGCAGCAACGCCAGTAGATAGTAAGAATTCGCAGAGAACTGAGACTGGGGCAGTTGACCCCGAGCATAAATAAATGTGACATACTGCGCATACACAGGAAAAGAAATCCACTACTGTACAGCTGCACTATTGATGACAAACAGCTGGACACAGCGTCTGCCGTAAAATACCCAGGTGTAACTATGCAGAGCGACTTTAAGTGGAATGACCATATAAAACAGATAGTGGGAAAAGCAGACACCAGACTCAGATTCATCGGAAAACTCTTAAGAAAATGTAACTCATCCCCGAGAGAAGTGGCTTATAAGGCGTTTGTTCGCCAGATTCTTGATTATTGTTCATCTGTCTGGAATCCCTACCAGGTAGGACAGATGGAGCACATAGAGAAGATCCAACGAAGAGCGGCGCGTTTCGTCACGGGATCGTTTAGCTGGCGAGAGAGCGTTATGGAGACGCTAAACAAACTGCACTGGCAGACGTTACAAGAGAGGCTTTGTGCATCACGGTGAGATTTACCAATGACCCCCCCCCCCCTCCACATACTCCTCGCTTATTGACCACGAGAAGAAAATCAGAGCCAATGCAGAGGCTTACCGACAGTCATTCTTCCCATGTACTATTCGCGAGTGGAACAGGGTTGGAGGGATCACATAGTTGTACCGAAAGTACCCTGCGCCACACACCATTAGGTGGCTTGAAGAGTATGATGTAGACATACAACTGTGCGAGTGGATGGCGGCATAGCGGAAAGTAGACAGCGACGTGGAGAAAAGGAGAAACATAGTGGTCGTTTTCCAGAACATCGCTCGTCCAGTTTCTAATTGTATTTTTGGTTATGAGGTAGAGTCTAAACATTAATCTACCTCAAGTATTCTGCCATGTTACTTGGTTGCAATATATTTATTCAAATGACCGGTTTCGGTTCCTCTAGCACCATCTTCAGATCTGAAAATTTCGGTTACAGGGGTATCCCGTCCATGCACAGCAATCTTCGCATGCTGCGTCACATTCAATATTTTCAGATCTGAAGATGGTCCTAGAGGAACCGAAACCCGTCATTTGAACAAATATCTTGCAGTCAAGATGGATTATAAGTAACATTGAATAAAAAAAAGTGATTGCGGTATCCCTGCAGACATTATGTCTGTATTTGCAAAAAATGTCAAGTTATTCTGTTTGTACTTCTGTGATAAATAAAATACTACAACCTTTGTTCTAAGTGAGCTGAACTTCGTCTTCTTGTAGAAAGATATTGAATCATTTTGTATACTTCTCATGAACCGCTGTAGAAAATTTATTACCAGGCAAAGAGAGAAATTCTCTAAGCACGCCCGAATTTACCTAAATGACAGCATTCCAGGACTTTCGATTGGAAGAGGAGGAGTGGAAGATGAACTTCATCGCCGGTGGTCTCCCAGGCCTCCAAACATCACGCCTTGAGGCTTCTGTCTGTCGGGTTTTGTCCTCCCCTATGCCTGACAGTGTTTAAAGTCTGCGACATCGCACTGTTGAAGCTGTGAATTCGATAAAGAGAGACCACCTGCGTCGTGTGTGGCAGGAAATGAGCCATCGTTTTGATATTAGGGGTGTAACACATGGTGCTCACATTGAAAGCACAAAAATTTGAACTTTTATCTTTCCAGGAACTGTGGAACTGCGTTTCTATCTTTTGTAGTCTGGAAGAAATATATCTTTGAAATCTCTTGCATCTTTTTGAATAGACCTGTATTTTTTTATTGACGGAAATCTTGCACTATAGAAGTCGCTACAAACAACCACTGTCATTTATGCGCATTAAGTGTAAGTTTTCTCTTTGCTAGAGGAGTGACTGATTTCAGGTTGCCGCCCGCGGTGGCCGAGCGGTTCTAGGCGCTTCAGTCCGGAACCACGCGACTGCTACGGTCGCAGGTTCGAATCCTGCCTCGGGCATGGGTGTGTGTGATGTCCTTGGGTTGGTTAGGTTTAAGTAGTTCTAAGTTGTAGGGGACTGATGACCTCAGATATTAAGCCCCATAGTGCTCAGAGCCATTTGCACCATTTTTTGATTTCAAGTTGGGCTAGTGTGTCCACGAGTGTTAAAATTCTTATCACTTACGATTAACCGTGTAAGTGTGAAGGTACAAACCGAGGAGTAGTATTGCTCAAAGAATGCTATCAGTAAGTGATGGTCCAGAGTTCAAGAAAAATTAGTTTGGGTATCAACAGCAGTGCCTAAAGATTAAACTTACTCTGGACTGTACCTTAGTGGAGCCACAACTTAACTCAGTGGTTGTTGCTGTTGTTGTGGTCTTCAGTCCTGAGACTGGTTTCATGCAGCTCTCCATGCTACCCTATCCTGTGCAAGCTTCTTCATCTCCCAGTACCTACTGCAACCTACATCCTTCTGAATCTGCTTAGTGTATTGATCTCTTGGTCTCCCTCTACGATTTTTACCCTCCACGCTGCACTCCAATGCTAAATTTGTGATCCCTTGATGCCTCAAAACATGTCCTACCAACCGATCCCTTCTTCTAGTCAAGTTGTGCCACAAACTTCTCTTCTCCCCAATCCTTTTCAATACCTCCTCATTAGTTACGTGATCTACCCACCTTATCTTCAGCATTCTTCTGTAGCACCACATTTCGAAAGCTTCTATTCTCTTCTTGTCGAAACTGGTTATCGTCCACGTTTCACTTCCATACATGGCTACACTCCATTCAAATACTTTCAGAAACGACTTCCTGAAACTTAAATCTATACTCGAAGTTAACAAATTTCTCTTCTTCAGAAACGATTTCCTTGCCATTGCCAGTCTACATTTTATATCCTCTCTACTTCGACCATCATCAGTTATTTTACTCCGTAAATAGCAAAACTCCTTTACTACTTTAAGTTTTTCATTTCCTAATCTAATACCCTCAGCATCACCCGATTTAATTTGACTACATTCCATTATCCTCGTTTTGCTTTTGTTGATGTTCATCTTATATCCTCCTTTCAAGACACTGTCCATTCCGTTCAACTGCTCTTCCAAAACCTTTGCTGTCTCTGACAGAATTACAATGTCATCGGCGAACCTCAAAGTTTTTACTTCTTCTCCATGAATTTTAATACCTACTCCGAATTTTTCTTTTGTTTCCTTTACTGCTTGCACAATATACAGATTGAATAACATCGGGGAGAGGCTACAACCCTGTCTCACTCCTTTCCCAACCACTGCTTCCCTTTCGTGCCCCTCGACTCTTATAACTGCCATCTGGTTTCTGTACAAATTGTAAATAGCCTTTCGCTCCTTGTATTTTACCCCTGCCACCTTCAGAATTTGAAAGAGAGTATTCCAGTTAACGTTGTCAAAAGCTTTCTGTAAGTCTACAAATGCTAGAAACGTAGGTTTGCCTTTTCTTAATCTTTCTTCTAAGATAAGTCGTCTGGTTAGTATTGCCTCACGTGTTCCAACATTTCTACGGAATCCAAACTGATCTGCCCCGAGGTCCGCTTCTACCAGTTTTTCCATTCGTCTGTAAAGAATTCGCGTTAGTATTTTGCAGCTGTGACTTATTAAACTGATAGTTCGGTAATTTTCACATCTGTCAACACCTGCTTTCTTTGGGATTGGAATTATTATATTCTTCTTGAAGTCTGTGGGTATTTCGCCTGTCTCATACATCTTGCTCACCAGATGGTAGAGTTTTGTCATGACTGGCTCTCCCAAGGCCATCAGTAGTTCTAATGGAATGTTGTCTACTCCCGGGGCCTTGTTTCGACTCAGGTCTTTCAGTGCTCTGTCAAACTCTTCACGCAGTATCTTATCTCCCATTTCTTCTTCATCTAGATCCTCTTCCATTTCCATAATATTGTCCTCAAATACATCGCCCTTGTATAAACCCTATATATACTTCTTCCACCTTTCTGCCTTCCCTTCTTTGCTTAGAACTGGGCTGCCATCTGAGCTCTTGATATTCATACAAGTGGTTCTCTTCTCTCCAAGGGTCTCTTTAATTTTCCTGTGGGCAGTATCTATCGTACCCCTAGTGAGACAAGCATCCACATCCTTACATTTGTCCTCTAGCCATCCCTGCTTAGCCATTTTTCACTTCCTGTTGATCTCATTTTTGAGACGTTTGTATTCCTTTTTGCCTGCTTCATTTACTGCATTTTTATATTTTCTGCTTTCGTCAATTAAATTCAATATTTCTTCTGTTACCCAAGGATTTCTACTAGCCCTCGTCTTTTTACCCACTTGATCCTCTGCTGCCTTCACTACTTCATCCCTCAAAGCTACCCATTCTTCTTCTACTCTATTCCTTTCCCCATTCCTGTCAATTGTTCCCTTATGCTCTCCCTGAAACTCTCTACAACCTCTGATTCTTTCAGTTTATCCAGGTCCCATATCCTTAAATTCCCGCCTTTTTGCAGTTTCTTCAGTTTCAATCTGCAGTTCATAACCAATAGATTGTGGTCAGAATCCACATCTGCCCCTGGAAATGTCTTACAATTTAAAACCTGGTTCCTAAATCTCTGTCTTACCATTATGTAATCTATCTGATACCTTTTAGTATCTCCAGGATTCTTCCAGGTATACAACCTTCTTTCATGATTCTTGAACCAAGTATTAGCTATGATTAAGTTATGCTCTGTGCAAAATTCTACAAGGCGGCTTCCTTTTTCATTTCTTCCCCCCAATCCATATTCACCTACTATGTTTCCTTCTCTCCCTTTTCCTACTGACGAATTCCAGTCACCCATGACTATTAAATTTTCGTCTCCCTTCACTACCTGAATAATTTCTTTTATCTCGTCATACATTTCATCAGTTTCTTCATCATCTGCAGAGCTACTTGGCATATAAACTTGTACTACAGTAGTAGGCATGGGCTTTGTGTCTATCTTGGCCTCAATAATGCGTTCACTATGCTGATTGTAGTAGCTTACCCGCACTCCTATTTTTTTATTCATTATTAAACCTACTCCTGCATTACCACTATTTGATTTTGTATTTATAACCCTGTAATCACCTGACCAAAAGTCTTGTTCCTCCTGCCACCGAACTTCACTAATTCCCACTATATCTAACTTTAACCTATCCATTTCCCTTTTTAAATTTTCTAACCTACTCAGTGGTACTGTACGACAATTCTGGTACTTTGACATACCTGAACCGTACTTGTGCTTTAGACGTCTTGAAACCATTTGTGAACTAAAAGTAACTATCCCGCGTTGCGTGGGCATTAAGGGCTGTGCGTGCACAATATTGTTTTCAACTTCTTAACTCAATAGTACTGGGTGACTTTGTAGCTGCCTGTTGTTTTTGAAGGAGAGTAAACTTAAGCTTAGTGTCTCCACATTACGAATTGTATTATTGTAAATTTAAGTAAAGAAATTATTTGACTGCATTACTAGAGTATGGTAAAGACTTGATCTTGCCTTTCACAACATCTGGAAAATTTTGTCAGTTTTTTAATCGTATATATGAACTTATGGTTAATTGCGCACCTAGTTTAATTGGAAACCAATAACTTACCGATCCACACCTTGCTCCCTAACGCATCAGTTATTGAAATTGAGTTATTTCTCTTAAAGCATTTATGAAACACGTGAAATTCAGTGTTATTTACATGTTTTCCGAACTCATTATAACACTAGCTGGTATTTTCTTTGGTATTCTGTGAATAATTATGTCCCTAACGTATAATTACTGTTAATTATAATGTTTACGCACTTAGAGCGTGAGCTATAATGTGTACGGTTAATGTGTATGCATGATCACATGACTTTTCTCTGTGACTCTCCCACTAATGCGCTGTATGTACAGAGCTGACGTTTCAGTCGTAATTGACGATGTAATTACCGTGCTTTAGATGCATACAGCGACTGGAATATTGGTCGTACCTTTTCGCTGAAACTGGCAATCAAATCCTTCTCACTAACTCTCCAGACTGTGTATATATTACTCGCACCACATGTGTATATTTTGTTATTTTTTTCCCTTAGGCTACGGCAAACGTGCGTGTTCTCGACGAATCGACTGTCACTCGTTTGATGCGGTGCTTTCTTTCACTCTTCTCAGCCGATTTATGACTGCAAGCCCGACCTAGACATTCATGTGACTGAAGCTAAAAGAGTAATACATGAAACCACCAACCACAAGAGTAGAAGAATATTAGCAGCAAGTATGAGAGGACAGCAGACACTCTCTGTGATATATGTAAGAATCTGTAAACCATGATAATCAGATAGCGAATATTATAATTACAAAAAGGACTTTTCTTTTGCATTGATAGCCCTTGCACGCAGGGATCGTTTCGTATTCAGGAGTTGGATACCGACAGATCGTAAGTATATGAAAACTGTCATGATTACAGTCGCGAGATGCTGATAAAATTCTTTATCTAGCAACCATCATCAGGTTCCTAAAAGCATTTACAGCATCATACTAGGCGAATATAAAGTCACTGACGTCAGAAATAAAACTGTGACTCGTAATATAAATTACACCGTAAATATACACTGAAGAGCCAAAGAAACTGATAAACGTGCCTAATATCGTGTAGGGTCCCCGCGACCACGCAGAAGTGCTGCAACACGACGTGACATGGACTCAACTAATGTTTCAAGTAGTGCTGGAGGAAACGGCAGCATAAATTCTGGAGGGCTGTCCATAAATCTGTAAGAGTACTAGAGGGAGGAAATCTCTTCTGAATAGCACATAGTGAGGTATGCCATATATGCTCAATAATGTTCATGTCTGAGGAGAATGTTCCTGGTAGCCACTCTGTAGAAATTCTGGACGTGTGGGGTGTGACATTGTCCTGCTGGAATTGCCGAAGTCCGTCGGAATGCACAGTGGACATGAATGAAAGCAGTTGATCAGACAGGATGCCTGTCAGTCATACCTAGACGTATCAAGGGTCCCTCATCACTCCAAGTACCCACCCTTACAGAGCCTCCACCAGCTTGAACAGTGCCCTGCTGACATGCAGGGTCCATGGATTCATGAGGTTGTCTTCATACCCATACACGTCTATCCGCTAGTTAAAATTTGAAACGAGACTCGTCCAACTGAGCAATATGTTTGCAGTCATCAAAAATCCAATGTCGATGTTGACGAGTCGAGGAGAGGCATAAAGCTTTGTGTCGTGCAGTCATCAAGGATACACGAGTTGGCCTTCGCCTCCGAAAGCCCATATCGATGATGTTCCGTTGAATGGTTCGCACGCTGTCACTTGTTGATGGCCCATCACTGAAATATACAGCAATTTGCAGAAGGGTTGCACTTCTGCCACGTTGAACGATTCTCTTCTGTCGTCGTTGGTCCCGTTCTCGCAGGATGGTCGTACAGGAAAGTTCCCACTTCATCGCTACCTTGGAGACACTGTACCCCATCGCTCGTATGCCTACCATAACACCACGTTCGAACTCACTTAAATCTTGATTAGCTGTCATTGTAGCAGCAGTAACAGGTCTAAGAACTGCGCGAGACACTTGTTGTCTTATATAGAAGATGCCGACCACAGCGCCGTATTCTGCCTGTTTCATCTCTGTTTTTGAATACGCATACCTATACCAGATCTTTGGCGCTTTAGTGTATAAACCATGCTAGGGAGCAAACTCTTTCATGTTACATCAGCAATCAGCTTTAACGCTATGAACAGATGCATGCCACATAAAGATGCAACAAGAAAGAGTGCGCTGTCTAACTCAGTTTATATATTGACGACATAATTTATATTACGATGTGGCAACAGTGACAATTTCATTACTTTATTATCCAGCGTCAATGACTTTAAATTCACCTAATAGAATGCTGTAAATGATTTTGAAAACCTGATGGGGGTGGTCGATCGCAACTGATTGTTAACGAAGAATTTAATCAGCAGTTCATACACCGAAGGGAAGTGAATTAGGGGAAAATTACTGTTACTTGCACTTTACCACAACCAGTACCTCTTTCGAAAGATCGCCGGATTGGAAGCCCCATACGACGTGTTTGAGGCTGATTAGGCTTTTACAATGAGTGAAGGCTTAATTCCGGACCATGTGGCCGACCGGTTATAGGCGCTTCATTCCGGAACCGCGCTGCTGCTACGGTCGCAAGTTCGTATCCTGCCTCGGGCATCGATGTGTGTCATGTCCTTAGGTTACTTAGGTTTAAGTAGTTGTAAGTCTAGGGGACTGATTACCTCAGATGTAAGTCCCATCGTGCTTAGAGCCATTTGAACCATTTTGAAGATTTAATGTGATTATGTCTTTAGACCACAGCTAAAGATCTTTTTGTTTATTACGGGACATGATCACATATACAGGGTGAGTCACCTAACGTTACCGCTGGATATATTTCGTAAACCACATCAAATACTGACGAACCGATTCCACAGAGCGAACGTGAGGAGAAGGGTTAGTTTAATTGTTTAATACAAACCACGCAAAAATGCACGGAAGTATGTTTTTTAACACAAACCTACGTTTTTTTAAATGGAACCACGTTAGTTTTGTTAGCACATATGAACATATAAACAAATACGTAATCAGGGCCGTTTGTTGCACTGTAAAATGTTAATTACATCCGGAGATATTGTAACCTAAAGTTGACGCTTTAAACCTCTGATGTTCTGTTGCGTGTTGTAACAAACACGGGCCACGGCGTTTCATAGGACGTGGAGGACGCATAAATTGGCCAGCCCGCTCTCCTGATCCTACACCTCTGGACTTCTTTCTGTGGGGTACGTTAAGGAGAATGTGTACCGTGATGTGCCTACAACCCCAGAGGATATGAAACAACGTATTGTGGCAGCCTGCAGCGACATTACACCAGATGTACTGCGGCGTGTACGACATTCATTACGCCAGAGATTGCAATTGTGTGCAGCAAATGATGACCACCACATTGAACATCTATTGGCCTGACATGTCGGGACACACTCTATTCCACTCCGTAATTGAAAACGGAAACCACGTGTGTGCGTGTACCTCACCCCTCATGGTAATGTACATGTGCGTCAGTGAAAAAGACCAATAAAAAGGTGTTAGCATGTGGACGCAATGTGCTGTTCCAGTCTCTTCTGTACCTAAGGTCCATCACCGTTCCCTTTGCATCCCTACGTAATTCGGTGCTCTCCGATACACACGATCGAACAGCGGAGGAGTGGACTCAAGCGTCAACTTTAGGTTACAATATCTCCGGATGTAATTAACATTTTACAATGCAACAAACGGCACTGATTACGTATTTGTTTATATGTTCAGATGTGCTAACAAAACTAACGGGGTTCCATTTAAAAAAACGTAGGTTTGTGTTAAAAAACATACTTCCGTGCATTTTTTTATGGTTTGTATTAACCAATTACACTAGTCCCTCTCCTCACGTACGGTCTGTGGAATCGATTCGTCAGTATTTGATGTGGTTTACGAAATATATCCAGCGGTAATGTTAGGTGACTCACCCTGTATATGACCTATTACGAGCTCGGCATTGTGTAACGTATAATGTGCGTTTGGCATTTTATCTAGTAAATGGAGAATTTTCCTTTGTGCAGCCGGAGTTAATGTGGATTTAAGGATACTGCTATTCAAGAACGTTGCGCACTCGCAATTTTCTGAGACAGTAAGACGATTAGAATTAAGATGAAATTTTGCCATGCAGAGGAGACAAAAGGAACTCATAGCAGCAAAAGTATCAGAAATCGTTGTGTTGATCACTTCTGTTCTCCTCGAGGATCTGTGCCATGACAATATCATTACGTACGCATCTTCGAATGAAGACTTATCTTTGTAGTCTAAAAATTGTCAAGCTGACTTTTTGTTCGTTCGTATTTGTGAAATAAGTGTACTTTGTTCATGTATAGTAATAAATTCTTTAATAGCAGATCTTACCAATATATTATGTCTGTTGTTCATCCAGTCCATTCCACTTTTCTCGCATTTTTACATGCTTCATCTCGTGTTTGTCTAGACATAAGTGTTTCTGCACCTCCATGATGACCACTTCACGAGATAGTCCATATGTAAGTAACGACAGTGACACGGCGCCGCTAAAAATGCGCTAATTTGTGACCTGGTGTCGACTGAATCGTAGCGCGAAATAAACGGAGCACGAATCCTCACCGGTGCGGTCATCTGCGTGCGCCGTGCAACAAGCAGTGCTCTCTGGAGTAGAAGTGACTACACAAACGTGCATGGAAAAAGCTCCTGTGTGGCGGTAGTCGTATAAAAGAATTAACGAGCCACGAAGACACCCTACTAAAATTTGCTCCCAAACGATTTACGGATCTAGTCTGACATTTCTAAACCTATTAAAAATTTTAAAAATCGTACCGCATTCGTCTCGTCATAGTGTGAAATAAACTACAGAGGAACTATAATATAGAAATCTGTCTGAACATAAAATACATTCGATTAAAATGTGACGTGCTGAAATTTGTATGCCACAAACACCATAAACTGGAAGATTCTCCTGCAGAACAGAAAGTCGTACGTTGTCAGAATCTATCTATCTATCTATCTATCTAACGTCCACTGTGGACTCCATCTCTCTTCAACGGCATGTCATTGCTGGGTAGGTGATATTATCAATAGCAGTTTTCAGTTTGTCAACTCCAAGAACTCAATATTCCCGTACATCCACAGTAAGGATATGGCTGGATCTTGCTTCACTTCTCACATTTCTCGTCAGCACTTAATATACCCTTCCTTCGTAGTTTAATTACTGCTGTTGTTGTTGTTGTTGTTGTTGTGGTCTTCAGTCCTGAGATTGGTTTGCTGCAGCTCTCCATGCTACTCTATCCTGTGCAAGCTTCTTCATCTCCCAGTACCTACTGCAACCTACATCCATCTGAATCTGCTTGGTGTATTCATCTCTTGGTCTCTCTCTACGATTTGTACCCTCTAAGCTGCCATCAAATACCAAATTGGTGATCCCTTGATGCCTCAGGACATGTCCTACCAACCGATCCCTTCTTCTAATCAAGTTGTGCCACAAACTTCTCTTCTCCCCAATCCTATTCAACACCTCCTCATTAGTTATGTGATATACCCATCAAATCTTCAGCATTCTTCTGTAGCACCACATTTCGAAAGCTTCTATTCTCTTCCTGTCCATACTATTTATCGCCCCCGTTTCACTTCCATACATAGCTACACTCCATACAAATACTTTCAGAAACGACTTCCTGACACTTAAATCTATACTCGATGTTAACAAATTTCTCTTCTTCAGAAACGCTATCCTTCCCATTGCCAGTCTACATTTTATATCCTCTCTACTTCGACCATCATCAGTTATTTTGCTCCCCAAATAGCAAAACACCTTTACTACTTTAAGTTTCTCATTTCCTAATCTAATACCCTCAGCATCACCAGACTTAATTCGACTACATTCCATTATCCTCGTTTTGCTTTTGTTGATGTTCATCTTATATCCTCCTTTCAAGACACTATCCATTCCGTTCAACTGCTCTTCCAAATCCTTTGCTGTCTCTGACAGAATTACAATGTCATCGGCGAACCTCAAAGTTTTTACTTCTTCTCCATGGATTTTAATACCTACTTCGAATTTTTCTTTTGTTTCCTTTACCGCTTGCTCAATATACAGATTGAATAACATTGGGGAGAGGCTACAATCCTGTCTCACTCCCTTCCCAAACACTGCTTCCCTTTCATGCCCCTCAACTCTTTTAACTGCCATTTGGTTTCTATACAAATTGTAAATAGCCTATCGCTCCCAGTATTTTACCCCTGCCACCTTCAGAATTTGAAAGAGTGTATTCCAGTCAACATTGTCAAAAGCTTTCTCTAAGTCTACAAATGCTAGAAACGTAGGTTTGCCTTTCCTTAGTCTCGCTACTAAGATAAGTCGTAGGGTCAGTATTGCCTCACGTGTTCCAATATTTCCACGGAATCCAAACTGATCTTCCGCTAGGTCATCTTCCACCAGTTTCTCCATTCGTCTGTAAAGAATTCGCGTTAGTAATTTGCAGCTGTGACTTATTAAACTGATAGTTCGGTAATTTTCACACCTGTCAACACCTGCTTTCTTTGGGATTGGAATTATTATATTCTTCTTGAAGTCTGAGGGTATTTCGCCTGTCTCATACATTTTACTCAACAGGCCGTCAGTAGTTCTAATGGAATTTTCATCTACATCCTCCTCCATTTCCTTAATATTGTCCTCAAGTACATCGCCCTTGTATAGACCCTCTATAGATTCCTTCCACCTTTCTGCTTTCCCTTCTTTGCTTAGAACTGGGTTTCCATCTGAGCTCTTAATATTCATACTAGTGGTTCTCTTTTCTCCAAAGGTCTCTTTTATTTTCCTGTAGGCAATATCTATCTTACCCCTAGTGAGATAAGCCCCTACATCCTTACATATATCCTCTAGCCATGCCTGCTTAGCCATTTTGCACTTCCTGTCGATCTCATTTTTGAGACGTTTGTATTCCTTTTTGTCCGCTTCATTTACTGCATTTTTATATATTCTCCTTTCATCAGTTAAATTCAATATTTCTTCTGTTACCCAAGGATTTCTACTAGCCCTCGTCTTTTTACCTACTTGATGCTCTGCTGCCTCCACTACTTCATCCCTCAAAGCTACCCATTCTTCTTCTACTGTATTTCTTTCCCCCATTCCTGCCATTTGTTCCCTTACGCTCTCCCTGAAACTCTGTACAACCTCTGGTTTAGTCAGTTTATCCAGGTCCCATCTCCTTAAATTCCCACCTTTTTGCAGTTTCTTCAGTTTTAATCTACAGTTCATAACCAATAGATTGTGGTCAGAGTCCACATCTGCCCCTGTAAATGTCTTACAATTTAAAACCTGGTTCCTAAATCTCTGGCTTACCTTTTATGATTCTTGAACCAAGTGTTAGCTATGAATAATTTGTGCTCTGTGCAAAATTCTACCAGGCGGTTTCCTCTTTCTTTTCTTAGCCCCAATCCATATTCCCCTACTACGTTTCCTTCTCTCCCTTTTCCTGCTACCGAATTCCAGTCACCCATGACTATTAAATTTTCGTCTCCCTTCACTATCTGAATAATTTCTTTTATTTCGTCATACATTTCTTCAATTTCTTCGTCATCTGCAGAGCTAGTTGGCATATAAACTTGTACTACTGTAGTAGGCGTGGGCTTCGTGTCTATCTTAGCCACAATAATGCGTTCACTATGCTGTTTGTAGTAGCTTACCCGCATTCCTATTTTTTTATTCATTATTAAACCTACCGAACTTCACTAATTCCCACTATATCTAATTTTAACCTATCTATTTCCCTTTTTAAATTTTCTAACCTACCTGCCCGATGAAGGGATCTGACATTTCACGCTCCGAACCGTAGAACGCGTTTTCTTTCTCCTGATAACGACGTTCTCCTGAGAAGGGAACCTCCCCATCGCACCCCCCTCCGATTTAGTTATAAATTGGCACAGTGGATAGGCCTTGAAAAACTGAACACAGAGTAATCGAGAAAACAGGAAGAAGTTGTGTGGAACTATGAAAATAATAAACAAAATATACAAACTGAGTAGTCTATGCATAAGATAGGCAACATCAAGGAAAATATGAGCTCCGGAGCGCCGTGGTCCCGTGGTTATCGTGCGCAGCTCCGGAACGAGAGGTGTTTGGTTCAAATCTTCCCTCGAGTGAAAAATTTAATATTTTATTTTCAGACAATTATCAAAGTTCAGGCACTCACACATAAGCAACTTCGCTCTCCAAAATTCCAGGACATGTTTGGATTTGCTTTGACATATGCAGGATTTGACGGTCTACACACAAAAAAATTTGAAAACGTTAAAAACCTATGTTTTGACAGAGCACAGGGAAAACTGTGCGATTGTGAAACCATTGCATTCATTTGTTGCAGTTTATGTGACAAACTCTTATGTTTTCATCACTTTTTTGGGAGTGATTATCACATCCACAAGAAAACCTAAATCGGGCAAGGTAGAAGAATCTTTTTAACCATTCGCCAAGTGTACAAGATAGGTGGGTCGGTAACATATTCCTGTCATGTGACGCACACGCCATGACCAGTGTCGTATAGAATATATCAGACGTGTTTTCCTGTGGAGGAATTGGTTGACCTACGACCTTGCGACCAAATGCTTTCGGTTCCCATTGCAGAGGCACGTCGTTTCGTTTACTAATCGCACGGTTTTGCGCTGCGGTTGCAAAACACAAACACTAATCTTATTACAGTGTACAGAGACGTTAATGAACGAACGGACACATCATAACTTTGCGAAAATAAAGCTTTTCACTCGAGCGAAGACTTGAACCATGGCCCTGTCGTTCCGCAGCTGCTCACGCTAACCACGGGACCACGACGCTCCTGAGCTCACACTCTCCTTGATGTTGCCTATCTTGCCCATACACTACTCAGTTCGTATATTTTGCTTATTGTTTTCATAGTTCCACACGACTTCTTCCTGTTTTCTCGATAGATCTGTGTTCAGTTTTTCAAGGCCTATCCACTGTGCCAACTTATAACTAAATCTGAGGGGGGTGCGATGGGGAGGTTCCCTTGTGAGTAGTCCCCGCCCGGAGATCCGAATGGGGGACTATTTTACCTCCGGAATATTTTACCCAAGAGGACGCCATCATCATTAACCTTACAGTAAAGCTGCATGCCCTCGGGAAAAATTACGGCTGTAGTTTCCCCTTGCTTTCAACCGTTCACAGTACCAGCACAGCGAGGCTGTTTTGGTTAGTGTTACAAGGCCAGATCAGTCAATCATCCAGACTGTTGCCCCTGCAACTACTGAAAAGGCTGCTGCCCCTCTTCAGGAACCAAGCGTTTGTCTGGCCTCTCAACAGATACCCCTCCGTTGTGGTTGCACCTACGGTACGGCTATCTGTATCGCTGAGGCACGCAAGCCTCCCCACCAGCGGCAAGGTCCATGGTTCATGTGAGGGTTTAATTAGTGAGTCCTGGATATTCTGAACACATTAGTCAGCTAGATTATGCTTGATATACATTGAAGGTCACTCACGGAGTCATAGCAGAAGAGAAATGTCTGAACCCGACTACTTCCCATCTCCTTCAGTGCCCCCAAGATAATTCGATGTTACATGCAGTAAATTCTTTTGATAAATTAACCTACAGAACACGTTCAACAACATTCACTGTATCGTGAAGAGACTCCCCCTATTACGACACATTAGTAAATACACTGCCAGAAAAAGAAATGCATCCCACCAGAGAACGTGGTCTAATGTCAGTGTAACTTCTCCATGTTCACACCGTCGACAGGTATGTGAATCACTAGCGTTGCAGTTCACTGTGACAGGTAGAACGGCCACCAGATTGCAACAGTGTTGTTCGCGTTTAGTGCTGCTGCTAGGTCTGGTATGGCGCATAATGGCTGTGAACAGAATCACATGTTGAGTGATCACTGTGGTGGACACGGTGATGTCGTGTACTCGTTTGCGACAGCGTTATCAGAACCTAACATCATTTGAAAGGGACCCCATTGTGATCTCTATTTGGCCAGCTGGTCGAACCGTGAAATATCGAGATTTGTGCGGCATCCGAATATGACAGTGGCCCGATGCTGTGCTGCGTGAGAACGTGAGGGCAAGAAGTACCCCCGACATTGAGGTTCCGGTCGACCACATCTGATAACGGAGAATCGCTTTACTGTGCCCAAAGGACATCGTAACCGCTCCACACCTGCGCTTTCCATTGGACTCCCTACAACACTCTATGTAATCGCGCACTATTGGTAGGATAATAGGAGCAGGCGGACCAGGTAATTACCGTCCCAGTCGTAAGCCGCCTTCAACACAACAAGAAACGGCTGCGTTTGGAGTGGTTCCATGATATTTCTGCCTTCTCCTGGCGTATACTTTAAAAAAAGGACTTAATATTGTGAATATTCTAATAAAAGAGAAGACATCGTAGCTTTCTGAGTAGTACCACTGACGTAACAAGACGCGTTCTTCCTATGTTTCACATTAAGAAATCTGTAATAAGTGTAATAACTGTCAATTTACTAATTTGTGTTTAGAATACAAAATGTTATTTGTTACTATTAAAACCATCTTTTATTTATAGGAGAACTGTGTCCTTAAATGCAGTTATTAAAAGTTTTATTAGTTACGATCGTACTCTACTGTTGTCCGCCATAACCGTCGGTACAACTGTTTTTGGTAATTACGGCTCTTGTAGTCTAGATATTGTTGAGTTAAATTATCCAGTTTTATAAAAATATTAAAGGATCTCAATGTTTATTTCAATTATCTGATGCAAATTTTGCAGTACTGGGGCACAAATATAAGTACGTTATATTTCACACAGCCGTCATGCTTCATACAATTAAAATTAACAAACCAGCTAATTATGCATACATAGGAACCCAAAAGTTTCAACTCCTGAGACGAAAGGATATCATGTTCAATTGTTGTTTTTGCTTTGGTGTTCAATAACGGATCTTCATCATAACGTAACTTCAATATAAGGAAATAATTATAATCTATTATTTAGCACACCGAAGTGTTGGGTGTAATAAGTCCATATTAAAATTCTTACAGTGCAAAAGATTGTAAGAAGCTCTTGATAAAAAATATTTACCATTAATTGTTTCAAAGACGATTTCGTACAACACGTTACAATTACGGTCTGCATACAGATCATTCATTCCACCAATACACGCAGACAATATGTATATATACATATCAAAAAAAGTTTTGCATCACCCCGGTTCCCAGAACTCCTGAAGGTGAACGTTGACTGCCGATATTGTATCACAGACAACGTCCCTTTGACTGTTCAGAGATGTCACTAAACCCGCCCAAAGATGTAAAAAACCACGCATGAGCAGCGCCTATTAGACGGAGGGGCTCCGACAGCCGATCAGTGCCAGTCATTCCACCAGGAAGGAGGTACATGCCTAGTACTGTCTATAGCTCAACCATGTCTAGATGGTCAATACCGCGGTTCGATCACGTCCGCATTGTTACACTGTGCCAGGAAGGGCTCTCAACAAGGGAAGTGTCCAGGCGTCTCGGAGTGAACCAAACCTTTGTTGTTCGGATATGGAGGAGATACTGAGAGACACGAACTGTCGATGACATGCCTCGCTCAGGCCACCTAAGGGCTACTACTGCAGTGGATGACCCTACCTACGGATTATGACTCGTAGGAACCCTAACAGCAACGCCACCATGTTGAGTAATGCATTTGATGCAGCCACAGGACGTCATTTTACGACTCAATCTGTGCGGAATAGGCCGCATGATGCGCAAATTCACTCCCGACGTCCATGGCGAGGTCCATCTTTGCAACCACGACAGCATGCAGCGCAGTACAGATGGGCCCAACAACAGGACAAATGGACCGCTCAGAATTGGCATCACGTTCTCTTTACCGATGAGTGTCGCATATGTTTTCAACCAGACAATCGTCGGAGACGTGTATGGAGGCAACCCGCTCAGGCTGAACGTCTTAGACACACTGTCCAGCGAGTGCAGCATGGTGGAGATTCCCTGCTGTTTTGGGGCGGCAGTATGTGGGGCCGACGTACGACGCTGGTGGTCATCGAAGACGATGTAACGCTGTACGATACGTGAATGCCATCCTCCGTCCGATAGTGCAACCATATCAGCAGCATATTGGCGAAGCATTCGTCTTCATGGACACAATTCACGCCCCCATCGTGTATATCTTGTGAATGACTTCCTTCAGGATAACGACAGTGCTCGACTAGAGTGGCCAGCATGTTCTCCAGACATGAACCCTATCGGACATGCCTGGGATAGATTGAAAAAGGCTGTTTATGGGCGACGTGACCCACCAACCACTCTGAGGGATCTACGCCGAATCGCCGTTGAGGAGTGGGACAATCTGGACCAACAGTGCCTTGATGAACTTGCGTACTGTATTCCACGACGAATACAGGCATGCATCAATGCAAGAGGACGTGATACTGGGTATTAGAGGTAGCGGTGTGTAGAGCAATCTGGACCACCACCTCTGAAGGTCTCGCTGTATGGTGGTACAACATGCAATGTGTGGTTTTCATGCTTACTTTACTTTACATGTGGCAAGGGCCTTATCGACCATACGCCTGCTCTATGAGCCTCTTCAATTTCTGTCTGTCCAATGCGCTGTTTGTCCAGTTGCTGTTGCTGTTCATCCTCATTGTATCCTCCCGAATGTTATCCCGCCATCTGATTCTGGGTCTCCCTCTTCTTCTCGTTCCTTCTATTGTTCTGCTGAATGCCATTCTAGGTAGTCTATCCTCTGTCATTCTTGCTATATGGCCTGCCCAATTCAACCTTCTCCTCTTGAGCACTTCAACGATGTTACGGTGTTTGTACAGCCCTCTTAATTCTTCATTTCTTCTTATTCTCCATTCCATGTTATTTTCGTCGTATACAGCTCCAAAAATTTTCCTTAGTATTTTTCTTTCGAATATTAACAGTTTTTCTTCATCTTTCTTTCTAAATATTAATGTTTCACATCCATATAACATCACAGGTATAATGGTCGATTTATATAAGCGGATTTTGAAGTAACTCCTGAGTGATCTTTTTCTTAGAATTTTGATGAAACTAAAAAGTGTCTTGTTTGCTATTGATAAAAGGGCATCTATTTCTATATCTGTTCTGTTGTTATCACTAAAAATACTTCCTAGGTACTTGAAGTGGTCAACAGTCTTGAAATTGAATCCATCTACAGTCAGAGGTGCATCTTTTCTGGTTTTCTTACTTATGGGCAGGTATTCTGTCTTTTCTTCATTGACATGTAATCCTGTTTTCTCAGCAATTTTGTAGTAATTTTGCGTCATTCTGATTAATTCTCTTTTGGAACTACTTATTAGTGCTGCATCATCTGCATAGGCAAGTCTTGTAATGTTCACATCCTGTAGCTGGATCCCTTGTGGACTGGGTTTAGAAAAATCTCTATCAATCTTCTCTAGGACAAGGTTAAATAAAATAGGTGAAATGGCATCCCTTTCTCTCAGTCCAGTGTACACCTTAAAATCTTCAGTTTCTCCTAACGGTGTCTTTATGTGACATAAAGTTTCATCGATACATATTTTAACTAATCTGATTAATTTTGACGATATTTTAAATTCCTTCATTATATTTAGGAGTGTCCGTTGGTGTACGCTATCATAGAACTTTTTAAAATCTACGAATAATATGTGGACATCTACATTGAATTCCCACGCCTTCTCAGTTACTTGTCTTAGGGTGAATAAGTGGTTTTCATGAGTAATAAAAATTTCGAAAATGATATTTTATGTTGATCTCTACTCCAATTTTCTGTATAGGTTCCGGAACTCTCAGAACTGAGGTGATGAAAAACTTTTTGGATGCGTGTATATCTGGGCAGGCACATTTTTCTTCACGCATGGCATAAAGGTGTCGGGAGGCACCGGATATGATTTTAGGTCACGGCTAGTAGTAACAGTGGTAACTCTTAAGGCTCAATGTTACGTTACGTATATCCTGCGTACTCTCCGAGAAAGTCTACATTCACATGTCTGCGTCATAGTGAGGAATTCCGGAAGTTAACATGGCCCGCAGATCTGTCCTCGACTGAATATGTGTCTATCCCAATTGCCTGGATGTCAAGGACCATCTACAACAGTTTCGGACCTGCTTGCCTCAGGAGAGGATATAACGGTCTCATGACATCCTTTCCAATCGAATCGGTGGATGCATCCGGGCTAGCATCCAGACTGCAACGTATTACCTGAAAGCGGACTCGTATTTCCAGTTGTCTGTAAATTTGACTCGATTTTGTGATCACTGAAATAACATCACTGAAATTTAATTTCGTTTCCTCTTCTGGGCGCTTGACATTTTTCCTTAATCACTGTAAATGAAATATAAAATTCTGTTTAAAATAAACCAATTACAACTAAGCCTCATTAAATTTAGAGTTTGGATCTCTTCACTAACTGGAGTAGCAGCCACATAGAAACGTGGGTTGTAATCTGCCACTAGGACCTGCTTTATTTGTCAGTCTGGAATCACAGCAAATAGGATTGCTAAAGGACTTAGGAAAAATCCACAGAAGACCAGCGCGTTTCATGACAGGCTCATTTAGTAAGGACGAAAGCGTACAGAGATGTTCAGCCAGCTGCTGCGACAAACCTTGCGTTCTGCGTCACAGTGAAATTCACTGTTAATATTTCGAGACCGTACGTCCCTAGAAGAGTCTGTCAATGGATTGCTTCCTCCTACGTAGATCTCGTGATGAAGCAGTGAAGGCGAAGTTCGAGCCTTCACGGAGGCTCACCAACAATCATTCCTCCACACAGGACCATTCACATTCATGGCTGGAACAAGAAAAGCGGGAAGTACACAAAGTACCCCCCCACCAAACACATCAAAAGATGGTTTTTGTAGTATAGATGTCCCAAATTGGCTCGTTGCTCGCTAACGATTTGTTGGAATTGGTTCCATGGCAGTACGAGCAACGGATGGGTAGCCTACTGATGCTGGAACGGCATGACAAACTTAACATGAAAATGAGGGAACACATAGCATACGAAATGAAAGTATTCTGTGCCCTTGAAAGCAAAATAAGGCAGACAGTGGAATTAACGGGGCAGCCCAACTAGTACAGAAAAAAGACTACATTCCTCGTAAACTGAGGTCTGAGGACGTGTCCCGAACAAAGAAAAATGATTACTGTGCACGCTAACGTCAACAATGAGATACTTAGGAGAGAGGCCTGTCGCAGCTGATGATTGGCTGATCGAAAAGTTTTCTGTGTATCATAGAGAGCCTGACGTAGAGAAACCCTGGTAAGATTATGCCTGACAATAAATATGCTCCAAAAGAGCCACCATAAGAAAAGGTCTCTGGACTTCAAACTACTGTATAGCGGTTTTCCGTCGAACATAATCTATTAGTTCTTCAAGTCGTAAAAAATTGTCGTTAAAAGACTCTTGAAAACAGGAGTGTTACACTTGTTTCTTCTTTCTTCCAGATTAAATGCGCCACTGTACACCGTATTTATCAGAGACAGAGCCACACGGGATAGCCGCGCAGTCTGAGGCGTCTTGTCAGGGTCCGCGCGGCTTCCCCCGTCGGAGGTTCGAGTCCTCCCTCGGCCATGAGTGTGTGTGTCGTCCTTAGCGTAAGTTAGTTTAAGATAGGTTAAGTAGTGCGTAAGCTTAGGCAACGATGACCTCAGCAGTTTGATCCCATAAGACCTTACCACAAATTTCCAAATTTCAGAGACAGACCACCCAGGTTCCTGGAATAGATACCACTTGTTATTTGTTAACGGATGTGGCTCCAGCATGATGGATCCACACCTCACGTTGGACTGAGGACACGTGAACACCTGGATCAGACATTCCCTGAAAAGTGGATGGGCAAAAGAGGCCCTGTTTCGTAGCCAACATCTTCGTCTGGCCTCGCCCCAATTAATTTCTTCCTGTGGGACCATGCGAGAAGTTTTATGTACAAGAGGGATGTCGAGACTGAGGATGATTTCCAGAAATCAATTCTCGCTGGCTGCGACACTGCTCAAACGACTCTGTGGCTATTACGATGGGTGCGACAGAAGTTCGTGCTACGTTGCTGTAGGATGCTATTTTGAGTAACATCTGTAAATGTCGCAGCTTGTAACACGTGTGCAAGTAAATGGAGTTCATTATTACTGCACCGTAGGCTTAGGATTTTCGATGTTCCTGACATCAGGTTACTATTCTATCAACAGGGAAACTTATCGGAGGGTACTGGGGAGTATTCAGCGGAAATTCAGTACACTATGTTCGGGGCTCCGAATCTGGCGCCCTAATTCAAGTGCTGAGCGAAGCTAAGGCGGAACTTGAGCACATTTTTGCTTATAAGACCTACTTTTCGACTCGATCGTTTCAGGTCTAAAATCCCTAATCTCAAGATTACCTTTACCCTTCTCTGCAATCCCTGCAAGTTTATAACATCGGCATGTTCTCACTCTTTATAATATATTAAAGCTATTTACAAAATATTGCTCATTCTTCAACTACAGTATTTTACAGCGAGTAAAATTCTATATATTTTTTAACTAGTTACGTAACGCTTGGACGGTTAAGCTGTATTTCGTCAGTTGTGTACCGCACTGCATTTTGAAACGGAAGGTCTTTTTTTCTGCGGAACACATGATACCGGTAAATTAAATTAATTTCATTAATTTCTCAGCAAATTTTCCTATCTCGAATTTGGGCATTTGAGTAGATGCCAAAATCATCCATTTCATAATATTTTTGTCTTGTAACTAGTTTTTTAAAAAAAAAATTCTCCCTAATTTGATTTATCTTACTGATTATTGGTGTGTAGCAGAGTAGTAACGTAACACATAAACTATTAATTATTGGCAAGTCTTCCTCGACTGAAACACTTTTAGATTTAAATGGAATACTTGTTCCTAGATACATGACCAGGTTTTAACTTGGAACACTTTTTCACAATTGTAAAGAATATTACTTTTCCGGAGTAAATTTTGTCATAACAGAAAAAGATTGCAGCACACATAAAGTGAATGCTATCATTTCAAAATGGAGTAAGAAAATATATTATAGTCCTATTACACGGCTGGCTAGAGACGAAAGTCTGGAAAGTACGAAGGTACAGCACCCTCTCTTATATAGTACGTCTGAAATACAGTACCTGTGGAATACGAGTTAAAAGTACGTGCAGATGGTGCTCCTGTAAAATGAGACCGTAAACTTGCATTTTTTTATAGATCGAATCAACACCACAATATGTCTATGGAGGTTCTCCATGTCGGCAGCAAGCAAGCTTTTCCTCCAATTAACAATTTCCTTGATTATTTTTGGGTACTACACCAGTGTTTCCTCTTTGAAAGTGGAGTGTGGAACACACTTGATACTCTGGGTAGCTAGTCGCAATCTGCTAGAAGTAGAATTCTGGAGAGCAGCTCATGTAGATAATTCCATAAGAAGCCCAGTAAGTAAGAAATCCGCGCTCCATCTTAGAGAAGCCAGATGCTAGCATGTAAAGACAGCATATTACTAGCAGTAACGAATTTCTGAGACAAGTTGGAGCCCCCCCTCCCTGTTCTACACCGGAGCTGTTGGTCTGTGGGTCCCTTCAACAGCGTTTCTGAAGCGTCTCTTGTATGCAATTTCCTGTAACTACTGTTTGCAAGGTGAATATTACATTAGGCAACAACGTTCATGGGTTGATTCATAACAGGAAAAGCACATATCAACACACACTGATGAGCTAAACCTGTAGCCTGAAAGGCTACAGAAGAGCAGCGAGAACGAATAAGTTTTCTAGAAGATAGAGTACAAAGGATACTCCAAAGGAAGAGCGTTGGTTTGAGCGTTGACTGGAAATGGTACGTGGACTCATGAGGAACCACGTGGGCTAATATGAAAAGGCATGGCAGTGCGTCAGTTTGGCCATATACGGTCACACACGAAGCCCTGCAGGGCGTGTCCATAAATGCCAAAATGGAAGGGGCAGTGTGGCCTGCTGGACAGCATGAAGTTGGAGGAGGCACAGACCGTGAGAGAGTTCCATACAGACAGTGGTCCAGGTGAGACGTCTTTGCAGGTCTGGGCTGGGGCTTGGACTTATTTTCTCTGGCTATGCATGCGCTCATACTTATGCCATGCACCTCCCTCCATGGAATTTTGCAGTCAGCTGTAAAATACTTCCATTCAAGTCATTGTCCGAATTTTGCTCAGATGAGCAATTAAACATTGTAGTTATTCAAGTCTCGTCTTTGCTCGATTATTTCCCGTCAGATTTCCATAACTTCCAGTTATCCATATCCACGTTAACAGACTGGTCGGATCTTCTTCAGTCTCCAATGTCATTGAGCGTCTACATCGCTCGCTGGACGCTACACGTAGATGTCAGGATGCACATGTTCACGTGCTCCACAGCTTTTATGTTGGCTTCGAGTACATGTTCCGTGGTGGCCAAGGATACTGGCCTGACCAGCATCTCTGGCAGATTATGCGCAGCCGTTCGTCTGGATGGTGGCGTTCTTGGACAGCATCCTTGACCTGGTGTCAGAAGAATGTGGTTCATCTGGTCAGGGGTTGCCATTGAGTCACAGGCCATGCTAGATGATACCCTGCACGCAACAATCGTAACTGACGATGCCACTGCGTTAACAATGTAACACGTAGCGGTTGTCTGATGCTGCAGCACTGTACCCTGTCGTCAGATCTGCCACAGATCACAGCGTGTATTGCTGAGGAGACCTTCATCTTCTACAATGAGTCGTGCGGTTCCAAAATCTTGTCGTGTACACCTGATTTCACCATTTCACCATACGTAACTCCACCTCCTTAGTTGAGTGGTCAGCGCGTCTGACTGCCTTGCAGCGGGCCTGGGTTCGATTTCTAGGTGGGTCGGGAATTTTCTCCCCTCGGGGAATGGATATTGTGTTGACGACATTATCATTTCATCATCATCGACACGTAGACTTACAACTCGGGGGCCGACCTTCCCTGGTGCGGTCCCCCGACCATCAATACCATACCAGCAGTTCATTTCACTTCATTCCGTCATTCGTAAATTATTGTCTGTAGATTCTCACGATCAGCATCGCCCTTTCGACATGGTCGTTCCCACGCGCTGGGCCATAACAGTCTGCCCTAAGTCAAACGTGTTTGTGGCAGTGCATTTCCCTACTTGCAACCATATCGTCTCTGTAATGATTCGTCTCTACTCCACTTTTATACTCTGTTTACCGCTTCACCGGCTGCAACACCAGCAGGCGACATTCAATCTAGCAGCAGACCACGGTCATAACCTTTTGACTCATATAATCATGCAAAAAAGCAGGTCGTTGTGCTCTATTACTGTAGATACTGCTTTCAGGTGATTTCTTTCATGTTACAAAAGACCTTCAGAATGACCGATATGGCACGCAATGCGTGGGTCAAATGTCGCATCATGGTTTGCTTCTCTCTTTCAATGCTCCGTGCTGTAGGCGAAGAAGATCACTAGCAATAGGGTCAGGCTTTTCAAGGATCTGCAAGTCAGCAACTGATCATTCATAACACTTTGCTGACTCTCCCACAAAAATATAGTGGGGATTAAGTTCAGTGATCGGGACAATGAGGCACATGGCCCTCCTCATCTTAACTCTTTCCAGGGGCAAATACTGTTGAGCCATCGACGAACAATAACACAGAAGTAAACTAGTGCTCCATCATGCGTCAACCACAATACCTGTCGTGTTGCTAAAGGCACATGCTCGACTTAAAGAAGCAGAGTGTCCCGCAGAAATCCGTTAAGACGAACATTAGAAGATCGATTTTTCGCATCATTTGAATTAAATTTTTCTCGATTCTTTGTAAGTTAATGTATATCCCTGGAAAGGGATAAGATGAGGAGGGCTATATGCCTCAGTGTCCCGATCACTGAACTTAAGCCCCCACTTTCTTTTTGTGGGAGGGTCAGCAAAGTGTTGTGAATGATCAGTTGCTGACTTGCAGATCCTTGAACAGCCTGACCATGTTGCTAGTGATCATTTTCGTCTACAGCACGGAGCATCTGAAAGAGAGGGGCAAGCCATGATGCGACATGTGAACGCACGCACTGCGTGCCATATCGGTCATTCTGAAGGTCTTTTGTAACATGAAAAAAAAATCACCTGAAAGCAGTATCTATAGTAATACAGCACTACGAACTGCTTTTTGCATAAGTATATGAGTCAAAAGGTTGTGACTGCGGTCTGCTGCTAGATTGAATGTCGCCTGGTGGTATCGCAGCCAGGTGATGCAGTAAACATAGTATAAAAGAGGAGTAGAGACGAATCATTAGTGAAGATATGGGTCGAAAGTAGGGAAATGCACTGCCACAAACACGTTTGACGTAGGGCAGACTGTTGCGGCCCAGGGCCTGGAAATGAGCATCTCGAAAGGACTATGTTGATCGTGAGCATCTACTGACAATAATTTACGAATGGTCCAAGTAATTGGTCGCCAATAATCCC
This sequence comes from Schistocerca americana, assembly GCF_021461395.2. Lineage (NCBI taxonomy): Eukaryota > Metazoa > Arthropoda > Insecta > Orthoptera > Acrididae > Schistocerca > Schistocerca americana. The sequence continues at coordinate 261,188,140 of NC_060124.1, read as the reverse complement.
TGATACTAAACATTCCCTGATGTGACGATCGAAACATTCCCCGAAGTCGACGATTTTGTTGGGTTACAATGCCATCTCTACAAAGATCGCTTCATCAGTAAAGTCTACTGATGACACAAATCCCATAACGACAGTGGTCGGTAGCTGTAATCAGCAATAATACCCTTCTCGTTGAAGAAAATCGACTACGTACAATCCCTGCACCACTTGCAAGTTACAGCGAAGTACCGGGTCTCATGCGAAATACTAGACACGGTTTCTTGGTTCATACTGCGCCGCTAACGTGCCTGGAGTTCGTAAGGTCTCAAAATGGAGTAGAATTTGTCGTTCGAGAATTGTTGTGCGAATATCTCGTGGCCGTCTAGGCTGTGTACCTCTCCGAAAGGACACTTGCTCACACAAACGTCGAAAAATGGGTACAATGGTTTTCTGAATTGGCTGGTGCGGTCTATTGTTAACTAAGGCCCGAACAAACGGAATAAGTTCTCACATATGTTGGTCTCGAACATATACTTTGTTAGATTGGCAACAAATAGGTAAACATAACAAAGAAGATGAAACACGTAATGGAGCCGCAACATTTACGTTGTGAAAAACAGTGTACGACGAAATATTTGTATCGAGTGGCAAAAGAACGGTAGTCCACCACAAAAAAGAGTGAGAAACATGATGAACAGTGAGTGGAAAGCGAGAACACAAAGATGTGATTATGTGGCAATGATAAAAGTGGTAGTGCGACCTCCAGACCAGATGTGAAGAAATACAGATCAGCAAATCGTAATAAATTACTTTTTTTAGAAAAAAATTGCGGTGTGAACGTTTAATAATCTAAAACTAACAAAACTGTATCGTTGTAGATGCCACTGGTGATGCCTTAGACAGGAGAAGGCGAATCTCGTGTGGGATAAATAAAGCAACTGGCAGCAGGAAAAGGCAGTTTTATTTACAAAACAAGTATTCTCACATATGTGAGTGGCCCGAAGACTTCTGGTAGTAGAAACCAATAATTTGCCCTGAATGTTGAATGTATCTCCAGAGCGCCCCAGGGTCGTGTGCTAGGACCGTTCTCGTTCTCTGTACGTAAATCATCAGATGGATAGAGTGAGACACAATCTAATGATGCCGTAGAGTGCGGGAAGTGTCGTCTTTGTGGGACTGCTCGATATAGAGTAACTTACAAAGAATCGAGAAAACTAATTCAAATGATTCGAAAAAACAATCCTCTAATGTTTGAATACAGTGTTGATGGTGTGCTGTCTGACACGGCCACGAAGATTAAATGTCTAGGCGTAATGTTGCAAAGCGTTATCAAATGGAAAGAGTGCGTAAGATCGGTAGTAGGGATGGTAGAAGGTAGACTACGGTTTAGTTGCAGAAATTTGGGAACGTTAGCTCCCTTCTAAAGGAGTGTACATAACAGTAGTTGAATCCATTCTTGAGTAGTGATCAAGTGTTAGGGATCCTCACAACGCCGGACGGAAGATATCAAAGAAATCCAAATGAGTGATGCTAGATTTGTTACTAGCAGGTTCAATCAACATGCAGGTATTACGGAGAAGTTTCGTAAAATCAAATGAGAATCCCTGGAGGGAATGCGACGTTCTTTTTCCGAAACACTATTGAGAAAATTTTGTGACCCAGCATTGGCGGCTGACTGCTGAGCGATTCTACTGCCGCCTATGTAAATTTCGTTTAAGTACCATAAAGAAAAGATAAACTATATCTGCATCGACATGATTACTCTGCTATTCACAATACAGTGCCTGGCCGAGGGTTCAATGAACCATCTTCAAGCTGTCTCTCTACCGTTCCACTCTCGAAAGGCGCGAGGGAAAAACGAGCTCTTAAATGTTTCTATGCGAGGCCTGGTTTCTCTTTTTTTTTATCGTGATGATCATTTCTCCCTATGTAGGTGGGTGCCAACAATCGGAGGAGAAAATTGGTGATGGAAATTTCATGAGAATATCCCGTCGCAACGCAAAACGCCTTTGTTTTTATGATTGCCGCACCACGTATCATGTCTGTGGCGCTATCTCCCCTATTTCGCGATAATACAAAACGAGCTGCCCTTTGTACTTTTTAGATGTCATCCGTCAGTCCCATCTGATGCGGATCCCACACTGTATTGCAATACTCCAGAATAGGGCGGACAAGCGCGGTGTATGCAGTCTGTCTAGTAGACCTGTTGCACCTTCTAAGTATTCTGCCAATGAATCGCAGTCTTTGGTTAACTCTACCCACAACATTATCTATGCGATCGTTCCAATTTAGGTTATTTGTAATTGTAATCCCTAAGTATGTAGTTGGATTTACTGCCTTCAGATTTGTGTGACTTATCGCGTAATCGAAATTTAGTGGATTTCTGTTAGTACTCATGTGAATAACTTCACACTTTTCTTTAGTCAGGATCAATTGCCACTTTTCGCACCATACAGATATCTTATCTAAATCATTTTGCAATTCATTTTGGTCATCTGATTGCTTTGCAAGACGGTAAATGACAGCATCATCTGCAAACAACCTAAGACGGCTACGAAGATTGTCTCCTATATCGTTAATACAGATAAGGAACAACACATGGCCTATAACTCTTTCTTGGGGAACGCCGGATATTACTTCTGTTTTACTCGATGACTTTCCGTCTATTACTACGACCTGTGACTTTTCTGACAGTAAATCACGAATCCACTCGCACAACTGAGACGATATTCCATAGGCACGTATTTTGATTAGAAGACGCTTGTGAGATACGGTTTCGAAAGCGTTCTGGAAATCTAAAAATATGGAACAAATTTGGCATCCCCTGTCGATAGCACTCATTACTTCATGAGTATAAAGAGCTAGTTGTGTTTCGCAAGAACCATATTTTCTGAATCCGTGCGGAGTATGTGTCAATAAATCGTTTTCTTCGAGGTACTGCATGAAGTTCGAATATAGTATATGTTCCAAAACCCTACTGCGACGTCAGTGATATGGACCTGTAAGTCAGCGGATTACTCCTACTTCACTTCTTGAGAATTGATGTGACTTGAGCAGTTTTCCAGTCTTTAGGTACGGATCTTTCTGTGAGCGAGCGGTTGTATATAATTGCTAAATATGTGGCTATTGTATCAGTTTACTCTGAGAGGAACCTGACTGGTATACAGTCTGGACCAGAAGCCTTGCCTTTATTAAATAATTTAAGCTGCTTTGCGACACCAAGGATATCTACTTCTCTGTTTCTCATCTTGGCAGTTGTTCTTGATTGGAATTCAAGAATATTTACTTCGCCTTCTTTGATGAAGGAGTTTCGGAAAACAGTGTTTAATAATTTTTGCTTTTGTGGCACTGTCATCAGTGACTTCACCTTATTATTGCGCAGTGAAGGTATTTATTGCATCTTGCCACTGGTGTGCTTTATATATGACCAGAATGTCTTTGGGTTTTCTGCCATATTTCGAGACAGAGTTTCGTTATGGAAACTTTTTAAAAGCATCTCGCATTGAAGTACGCGCTATATTTCTAACTTCTGTAAAACTCTCCCAGTCTTGGGAATTTTGCGTTGTCTTACATTTGGCATGCTTTTTTCGCTGCTTCTGCAACAGCGATCTGACCCGTTTTGTGTACCATGGGGGATCACTACCATCACTTATTAATTTATGTGGAATACATATCTCAATTGCTGTCGATACTATCTCTTTGAAATCATTCTACAACTTTCCTACGCTTACATGACCAGATCGGAAGGAGTGAAGGCTGTCTCTTAAAACGGCGTTAAGAGCATTTTTATCAGCTTTTTTTTTAAATAGATATACTTTGCGTTTCTTTTTGATGGCTGCAGGTGGTACGGTATTCAGCCTAGCAGCAATTGCCTTGTGGTCGCTAATCGCATTATTCGTCACAATACTCGCTATTTGTCCAGGATTATTTGTTGCCAAGAGGTCAAGTATGCTTTTCCAACCATTTACGCTGCTACTGGGCTCATAAACTAATTGTTCAAAATAATTTTCTGAGAAAGCATGTAGTACAATTTCGGATGACGTTTTATGCCTGCCGCCGGCTTTAAACGCATAATTTTTCCAGCTTATCGAGGGTAGATTGAAGTCACCACCGACTGCGCGACTGGGCTCATAAACTAACTGTTCAAAATAATTATCTGAGAAAGCATGCAGTAAAATTTCGGATGACGTTTTACGCCGGCCGCCGGCTTTAAAGGTATAATTTTTCCAGTATATCATGGTAGATTGAAGTCACCGCCGACTATAGCTATATGAGTGGGGTACCTATAAGACTCAAGTTTTCTTTGAACTCTTCAGCAACTATATCTTCTGAGTCGGGGGGTCGGTAAAACGATCCAATTAATAGTTTAGTCCGATTGTCAAGTATAGCCTCTAGCCATACTATTTCGCAGGAACTATCTACTTCAGTCTCACTACAAGGGAAACTACTTTTGACATTAATAATTACTCCACCACCAACTGTATTTAATCTATCCTTTCTGAGCCGGCCGAAGTGGCCGTGCGGTTAAAGGCGCTGCAGCCTGGAACCGCAAGACCGCTACGGTCGCAGGTTCGAATCCTGCCTCGGGCATGGATGTTTGTGATGTCCTTAGGTTAGTTAGGTTTAACTAGTTCTAAGTTCTAGGGGACTAATGACCTCAGCAGTTGAGTCCCATAGTGCTCAGAGCCATTTGAACCATTTTTCTATCCTTTCTGAACATTGTTAGAGTGTTTGAAAATAATTCGGGTTGACATACTTCCGGCTTTAGCCAGCTTTCTGTACCTATAACTATTTGAGCTTCAGTGCTTTCTATTAGAGCTTGGAGCTCTGGTTCTTTCCCAACACAGCTACGACAACATAAAACTACAATACCGATCATTTCTGCAACTAACTTACTGTGTTTTAACTGTCCCCTTTTAGACGGACGCACTTTCTGTGGTTCCCCTGAGACCCTCTAACCTAAAAAAGCTCCCAGTCCCTTCCACACAGCCCCCGCTACCCGTGTAACCGCTTCCTGTGTGTAGTGGACACCTGCTCTATTAAGCGAAACCCGGAAACCCACCACCCGATGGTGCAAGTCAAGGAATCTACAGCCTACACGGTCGCAGAACCGCTTGAGCCTGTGATTCAGACTCTCCATTCGGCTCTGCACCAAAGGACCACAGTCGGTTCTATCGACGACTTTGCAGATGGTAAGCTCAACCTTAATCTCGCAAGCAAGACTGGCAGTCTTCACCATTTCCGCTAGCCCCCCGAAACCAGAGAGAATCTTCTCTGATCCAAAGCGACACACATCTCTGGTACCGACATGAGCCACCACCTGCAGTTGGCTGTATCCTGTACTCTTCATGGCATCCAGAATCACCCTTTCCACATCCGAAATCACTCCCTCCCAGTATGCACACGGAGTACACACTGCCTTCCTTCCTCTCCTTGGCAGACATGTTCCTAAGGGGCCCCATTACACGCCTGACGTTGGAGCTCCCAACTACCAGCAAACCCAGCCTCTGGCGACTGCATCCGGCTCAGAGACATCGTCAGCCATAGATAACGCCCGAAACCTGTTTGTCAAACGAACCAGGGAGGCCCTACGATCGGCCCCACGGTAAGTTTTTCGCTGCCTGCCAGACTTTGGAATGATCTACCAGTGGACCACCGGTGAGGGGTCAACCCCAGTGCAGGCAGTACCCATGGAGGTCACAGCAGTGGGCCGATCGGAGGATATGTGGGACGTGCTCGACGTCCCTCGCATTCCCGCGCCCAATCCCCCACAGTGACGCCCCTTGGCAGCAGTGTGACGGAAGCCAACCCAGGATGGAGCTGTGAGTGAAGGGTCGGCAGCTCAGCTCGAATCTGTACACAACAATCACAGTTCCTATCCATTACTGCAGTCCTTCCTGTTTGAAGCTCATAAAAATGTGTAACAAACGAACGGTGTACTCGGCTTATTAGCAGTACTCTCTCACTAACGGTCTAAATAACACTCAGCTAAACTAACCAAAACGAACAAAAGCCTATACGATACGAGGGTCGATAACAACCGTGGTAGTGTACGCTAATTTGTTATCAAAATAAAAGCTTGTGCCTAGTAAGCACTCGGACACGCAAGAAATTACAAAAAATAATCTAGTAACTACACAGGTATCTGTAAATAAGTCGCTCCTGTTGGAAGCTCGTAAAAATATATAACAAACGAACGGCGTACTCCCCTTATTAGCAGCAGGAACACGAGGTAGTCTGTCTCTGGCTGTCTATCCAACACGAAGTAGTTTTTCCCTTGCTACACTTACGAGTGGAACAAGGAGGGGAATAACTAGTAGTGGCAGAAGGTATCCTCCGCCAGGCACCATATGGTGGATTGAGAAGTATGTATGTTTGCGCCAGCAATAAATAACAAATCATGGTACTTCGACTTAGTTGAATCACACAACCTTAAACAGAAAGTATAATATTGTTCATCAATGACAGCTAGGTTAGCCAAATACGCTTTATTTGACCAACAAATTACAAGAAATATCGTATAGCAGCATTACTGCTTTACTGCAGTCGTGTCGTCCACTTACGGACATATGTTGATAAGAAATGTTTGTTCCTGAAATTTTCTCCTTACTTGCTCCGTGTAGTTGACAAAGAAAAAAAACAATAGATATAGTAAATTATGATTTGCCGTGGGTCTTCGGTCTCTGAGACGCTAATACTGCGCCGTTGGAGAGCTGAGTACCCTTTGAGCCTCTATCAGCGTACGTCTCTTCTCGTGTCACTTCCTTGTAGAGGTTTAGTTCATAACAACTGTTCCGTCCCTTAGCACCTAAATGTCGGCGTCGGAGGAGGTGGTACAATGGGAGGGAAACTGAAAGTTGGGCAGTTAATGAACGCATGAACAGGTCACATTAAAATGTTTCACTTCAAGAAAACACCATTTAAAGGTTACAGTAGGTCTCATACACCGATGAAACAAAATCTTATCACCAAGAAGGACTTGTGCTACATAAACAAAAGTTGATAGACGTCTTTCTACATCTGAAAGATTATGTCTATTCTAGTTTCGCGACAATCGCGTAAGAGTGGCGCCAGTTGCGACGCTATGAGGATGTAAATCAGGTTTGCTTTAAATACGCACTGTAACGGTCGTGAGCGTTAGTTACTTTTGAAATTGGAAGTGCTGGGCTGATTTTACTCAAAAGTGCCTGAAAGGCGACAAAGACGCCGTTACCAACACCTCAATCAGTTTGAACGCAATCGCGTAATAGGGCTACGAGAAGCTGGATGTTCCGTCTGCGATACTGTAGAACGACTTGGTAGAAATATAGAAACTGTACATGATTGCTGGCTGCAGTGGTCAAGAGAACGTACGATCGCAAGAATATTGGGCTCCCAACGGCCACGTGGCGCTACCGAGAAGAAAGGCCGTCATGGTCGGCGTATGGCTGTGACGAATCGTACTCCACCTGCAACAGTAATCTGAGCCACAGTTCACTCTACAGTGGCACAGCGAACTATAGCAAAACTGTTGCGTCAAGGATAGCACCGAGGCAGATCCCTGTAGTGTGCATTCCACTGACCCCAAACCACTGCCATTTGTGGTGTCAGGCGAGAGCTCAATGGAGGGCAGGGTGGGGGCCTGCTGTCTTTTCTGGTGAAAGCTGGTTCTGCCTCAGTGTAGCGATGGCCGAGTATTGGTTAGAAGGAGGCCAGTTGAGGAAGTGTTCCAACCTGCCTACAAGACTGACAAACAGGCTTACCCCTGGGGTGCGACTTCGTATAACAGCAGGTGCCCTCTCGTGGTTATTCCATGCACCCTGACCGCAAATTTATAAATCAGTCTGATGATTCGACCTATCGTGCTGCCATTCATGAACCACTTTCCAGGGGGCGTTTTCCAACGGGATAACGCCCGCCCACATACCGCTGTTGGTTTTTAACCCAATATGGTTTCCAGAATGTCGACATGTTGCCTCGGCCTCCTCGATCACCAGATCTGTCTCCAGTTGAGCACATATGACACATCATCGGACGATAACTCGAGTGTTATCGACAAGCCGGCCGAAGTGGCCGTGCGGTTAAAGGCGCTGCAGTCTGGAACCGCAAGACCGCTACGGTCGCAGGTTCGAATCCTGCCTCGGGCATGGATGTTTGTGATGTCCTTAGGTTAGTTAGGTTTAACTAGTTCTAAGTTCTAGGGGACTAATAACCTCAGCAGTTGAGTCCCATAGTGCTCAGAGCCATTTTTTTTGTTATCGACAAACAGCATAAACCGTCCCTGTATTGACCGATAAAACACAGAAGGCATGGAACTCCATATTACAAACTGACATCCGGCACCTGTGCAACACAATGCATGCACGTCTGCATGTTTGCATGCAAAATTCTTGTGGTTACATCGTTTATTAATGCACCAGAATTTCACATTTGGAATGCCTTATCTCACGCTTACTTCAACCAGTGATCTTGCTACGTAAATCAATTAAATATGTTGTTGTTGTTGTTATTGTGATCTTCAGTCCTGAGACTGGTTTGATGCAGCTCTCCATGCACCCCTATCCTGTGCAAGCTTCTTCATCTCCCATTACTTACTGCAACCTACATCCTTCTGAATCTGCTTAGTGTATTCATCTCTTGGTCTCCCTCTACGATTTTTACCCTCTACGCTGCCCTCCAATGCTAAATTTGTGATCCCTTGATGCCTCAGAACATGTCCTACCAAGCGGTCCCTTTTTCTTGTCAAGTTGTGATACAAACTCCTCTTCTCACCAATTCTATTCAATATCTCCTCATTAGTTATGTGATCTACCCATCTAATCTTCAGCATTCTTCTGTAGCACCACATTTCGAAAGCTTCTACTCTCTTCTTGTCCAAACTATTTATCGTCCATGTTTCACTTTCATACATGACTACACTCTATACTAATACTTTCAGAAACGACTTCCTGACACTTAAATTTAACTCGATGTTAACAAATTTCTCTTCTTCAGAAACCCTTTCCTTTGCATTGCCAGTCTACATTTTATATCTTGTCTACTTCTACCATCATCAGTTATTTTGCTCCCCAAATAGCAAACCTCTTTTACTACTTTAAGTTTCTCATTTCCTAATCTAATTCCCTCAGCATCACCCAGCTTAATTCGATTACATTCCATTATCCTCGTTTTACTTTTGGTGATGTTCACCTTATACCCTCTTTTCAAGACACTGTCCATTCCGTTTAACTGCTCTTTCAATTCTGTCTCTGACGGAATTACAATGTCTTCGGCGAATCTCAAAGTTTTTATTTCTTCTCCATGGATTTTAATACCTACTCCGAATTTTTCTTTTGTTTCCTTTACTGCTTGCTCAATACACAGATTAATAACATTGGGGAGAGGCTACAACCCTGTCTCACTCCCATCCCAACCACTGCTTCCCTTTCATGCCCCTCGACTCTTATAACTGCCATCTGGTTTCTGTACAAACTGTAAATAGCCTTTCGCTCCCTGTATTTTACCCCTGCCACCTTCAGAATTTGAAACAGAGTATTCCAGTCGACATTGTCAAAAGCTCTCTCTAAGTCTACAAATGCTAGAAACGTAGGTTTGCCTTTCCTTAATCTTTCTTCTAAGATAAGTCTTAAGGTCAGTATTTCCTCACGTGTTCCAATATTTCTACGGAATCCAAACTGATCTTCCCCGTGGTCGGCCTACCAGTTTTTCCATTCGTCTGTAAAGAATTCGTGTTAGCATTTTGCATCTGTGATTTATTAAATTGCAGTTCGGTAATTTTCACATCTGTCAACACCTGTTTTCTTTGGGATTGGAATTATTATATTCTTCTTGAAGGCTCTCCCAAGGCCATCAGTAGTTCTAATGGAATGATGTCTACTCCAGGGGCCTTGTTTCGACTCAGGTCTTTCACTGCTCTGTCAAACTCTTCACGCAGTATCGTATCTCCCATTTCATGTTCATCTACATTCTCATTCATGTCCATAATATTTTCCTCAAGTACATCGCCCTTGTATAGACCCTCTATATACTCCTTCCACCTTTCTGCTTTCCCTTCTTTGCTTAGAACTGGGTTTCCATCTGAGCTCTTGATATTTATACAAGTGGTTCTCTTTTCTCCAAAGGTCTGTTTAATTTTCCTGTAGACAGTATTTATCTTACCCCTATTGAGATAAGCCTCTACTTCCTTACATTTGTCCTGTAGCCATCCCTGCTTAGCCATTTTGCACTTCCTGTCGATCTCATTTTTGAAACGTTTTTATTCCTTTTCGCCCGTTTCATTTGCTGCATTATTATATTTTCTCCTTTCGTCAATTAATTTCAATATTTCTTCTGTTACCCAAGGATTTCTGCTAGCCCTCGTCTTTTTACCTACTTGATCCTCTGCTGCCTTCACCATTTCATGCCTCAGAGCTACCCATTCTTCTTCTACTGTATTTCTTTCTCCCATTCCTAGACCGCGCGGCTACCCCGCGCAGCATGGTTCAGTTGTTGAATTAAACGATACACATGTGGACAGAGTGTTGGTAAAAAAAAAGAAAAAAAGCGTCACTTCGATTTTCGTCGTGGATCCCATGTGCTAGTAAATGTTCTTATAGCTGTTCGACATAATTTGACCATGCTTCGAAAGACCTATCGAAAGCCGGGAGTGCTGGTGGAACCACGAGCAAAGTGTTCAATTTATCAGAGATGAAATCAACTCTATGAGTTACATCTTGCAACGCTGGGGAGTGAGGGCGATGCTCTGACTGTGAGCGCTGCCTGATTCTGCTGTAGAGTTTCCGTCAAGGAGTGAAAAAATCCCTCTAAGGTAGCCATTTCGACCGAAAATGGAAGTTTTATCCTCGTCGCCAATAAACGTAGTGTCTTGCAGTCGGCATGAAAGAACTAACGGTCAAGTTTGAACAAAATTTATTTAGCTAAAACGCCTTCTTGGCGTGCACTAATTTCCATACTCAAGAAGAATGAGAAACATAATAATTCTTGTGGTGAAAAAGCCAGATAAAAGTTACAAGAGAATGAAAAGAAATAATAACAACCAAATGCTACGCTACACGATTACAAAGTTGAGTTACACCCTACAATATACAAATTTCTACAGAAGACTAAGGCGAGTGTGTACCGGGTTAGAGCCGGCGTATGTATTGGCCGAAGCTGTCCTAGCTGTAGGTACACTCTGGCGTGCTTGTAACATCCATTTTGCGGAGTAATACACTTAGTAACACTAGGTCCAATTGGTGGATATCTGTCACATGACTTTTCACGAAGTAGTGCCGTGTTATATGTGGAAAATCTTTAGATGTTTAGCCAGCCGGTGTGGCAGAGTGGTTCTAGACCCTTCAGTCTGGAACCACGCGACCGCTACGGTCTGAGGTTCGAATACCGCCTCGGGCATGGATGTGTGTGGTGTCCTTAGGTTAGTAGTTCTAAGTTCTGGGGGACTGATGACCTTAGACGTTAAGTCCCATAGTGCTCAGAGTCATTTGAACCATTTTTTGAAATACGCGCTGTAACGATCGTGGGCGTTAGCTACTTTTGAAACTGCACGTAGTGAGCTGATTTTACTCAAAAGTGCCTGAAAGGCGACAAAGACGTCGTTACCAGCACCTCAACGAGTTTGAACGCAATCGTGCAATAGGGCTACGAGAAGCTGGATGTTCCGTCTGCGATACTGCAGGACGACTTGGTAGGAATGTAGCCACTGTACATGATTGCTGTCTGCAGTGGTCAAGAGAACGTACGATCACAAGAATGCCGGGCTCCCGACGGCCACGTGGCACTACCGAGAAGAAAGACCGTAATGTTCTGCGTATGGCACTTGTAATGTTATGCGAGCCTCACTACTTTTTTTTAGCCAATTTGTGCCTGATTTTATCCTGAGAATCTCAGCAATGTGTGTAAATACCGTAAATGTAAAAGTGATTCAAAAAGTACTTGAGGTGAAGTGAAGCGCAGCTGGACAGTAACAAACTCTTTAGCGCGCAATCCCCGCAACGATAGTAGTTGTGAATCTTTGAGTATGGACTCTAAAAAGAAGACAATAGTCTGTATCCTGTGGAAAGAGGGCGTATTGTTAAGCCGTCGCTCAGAATGTATTGTTACATTTAATGAAAATTGATATTTTAGTGATAAAACCGAGTAAAGTATAAGAGTTGCCAAACATTTATGTACACAAATTTTCTGGAAGTGAAGAATTGAAATATCTTGTTTTTGGAAAAGGAGGTGAACTTCATTGTCGCCGCTATCTATCAATCGACAGAATTGTAAGTGCACAAAGTTCACTAAAATACAGGAATAGAAATGGATTCTCTATAGTTTTCATTCAATAAGTAACAACCTCTCATAATTTCTTAATTACAGTAATTGGATTATGTTCTTGTACAATAATATGGTGCTGAACTCCACTGACCAATTTTGATGTAGCAGGACGTTTACTTTGAAGGAAGTTTGCGTGACAAGAAATCTCCTTTTCTCGCGAAAAGCAGATTGCTGTTTTATCTTATTTACTTACAACAGTGGTCCCTTAGGTATGAAAAGCTGCGAAAACTTGGGCTCAAAGCTATCCGCAACACGGCCAAGTAACTAAGAGAGTCGTATTTTAAACATTAAAGAACAATAACTTCCTCCAAATTATAATACGTCACCAACTGGTGCAGAAGCTGATCATTCAAGGAAGCAGCAACCAAAATTCAGGTACTAGTTACGACTTGAAGTAAAGTCTGAATCAAAATCAATCTCTCTCTCTACAAACACATATGCAAATATTCATATTATTAAGATAAAAGTCATTTTATACAGTGACGAATCGTACTCCATCTGCAACAGTAACCTGAGCAACAGTTCACGCTGCAGTGACACAACGGACTACAACAAATGTTACATCGAGGATAGCGAGCCAGATCCCTGTAGTGTGCATTCCACTGAACCCAAACGACTGCCATTTGTTGTGTCAAGCGAGAGCTCATTGGAGGGCAGGGTGGGGGCCTGCTGTCTTTTCTGGTGGAAGTTGGTTCTGCCTCAGTGTAGCGATGGCCGAGTCTTGGTTAGAAGGAGGCCAGTTAAGGGCGTGCAATCAACCTGTCTGCGTGCCTGTCAAACGGGCTTACACCTGGAATTACTATTTGGGGTGTGACTTCGTATAACAGCAGGAGCCCTCCCGTGGTTATCCCATGCACCTTGACTGCAAATTTATAGGTCTGATGATTCGACCTATTGTGCTGCCATTCATGAACCACATTCCACGGGTCGTTTTCCAGCAGGATAACGCCCGTCCACATACCGCTGTTGGTTGTAACCCAACATGCTTCAAAGAGAGTCGACATGTTGCCTTGGGCAGGCTCGATCACACATGGACGTCATCGCACGAAAACTCGAGCTTCATCCACTAACAGCATTAACCGTCCCTGTATTGACCGATGAAGTACAGAAGGCATGGAACTCCATCCTACAAACTCACATCCGACACCTGTACAACACAACGCATTTACGCCTGCATGTTTGCTGCAACATTCTTGTGTTTATAGCGGTTATTAATGTAGCAGAATTTCACATTTGCAGCCGCGCGGGATTAGCCGAGCAGTCAAGGCGCTGAGGTCATGGACTGTGCGGCTGGTCCCGGCGGAAGTTCGAATCCTCCCTCGGGCGTGGATGTGTGTGTTTGTCCTTAGGATAATTTAGATTAAGTAGTGTGTAAGCTTAGGGACTGATGACCTTAGCAGTTAAGTCCCATAAGGTTTGACACACATTACATTACATTACTTCACATTTGCAATGCCTTATCTCACGCTTATCTTAGCCAGTTATCTTGCAATGTAAATCACTTAAATATGTTACCTAGACAAATGTAGTCCCGAAATTTCATTACCCTACATTAATTATTTTTTCGTGTTGCGATTTTTCCATCGCCGTATTTTAATAACACAAGTTAAATATTACAGTTATAATAAGGAGTATTGAGGCAATTTACGTTTAGTCCATGTGGTAGCGGTAGTGTTAATGGCAAATCTATGGTGTTAGGAATACGGCTCATAGTAGCTACAGTAGTAGATAGCCCACGCCTAGCAACGATATAATAAATGTAGACAGTAGAAATCTAAAAAGAGTCCACGTATAAGTTAAGAGTAACAATGCAAGAAATAATCCAGAATGGATTTCCATGAGATGCCCGAAAAAATATAACCTTTTCTAACTGCACCTCTTGGAGACACCTTGTCTATGTTCATATATGGTTCAAATGGCTCTGAGCACTATGGGATTTAACATCTGAGGTCATAAGTCCCCTAGAACTTAGAACTACTTAAACGTGACTAACCTAAGGACATCACGCACACCCATGCCAGAGGCAGGATTCGAACCTGCGACCTAGCGGTCACGCGGTTCCAGACTGAAGCGCCTAGTACCGCTCGGCCACACCGGCCGGCTATGTTCATATAGTATAGGAGACAAGGGCCCATTTAAGCGGTTTTCTTTTCCGAATTTTATAAAACTTTTTGGTTAGATTTATCGTGTTTTAAATTTTTTATTCGTATAGAACCGTTATTACAGTACAGCTTGGTACATATACTTTTAACTCAACATTACATTTAAGAGTCAAAAACTTCTTAATGTTGGGTCAAGTCGAGTGCGTAAATGTGCCCATTTATGGGACAAGTTCACACACCCATTGTGCCACGTTTACGCCTATCATAGAAAACAGTAATGATTAGACAAAACATGCTACTAAAATTTTAAAATATGTTTTATTGCCGGTAAACAAAATTATATACTTACTTACACTAATTAACGTGGTGAAATGCAAAATTTTTATTGGCCATAAACACATTTTTTGGCGAACTTCCCCTGTTGGCATAATATGGCCTACATGTGGTTTTGAATGTTAATTAAAGGCCTGTTCACCATCTGACACTAATGAAATCAGAAGCAAGTCTATCCACATTTTTCTTTGTGCTTGCTTTTAGCGATTCCCTGCTCGCATAGAATCCTTTCTGCTTTAGATTTTTTAGTTTCAAATAGCTTTTTTTAGCAATTTCTGCCTTTTATTCTTCTGCGTCCTCATTTTTAGACCGCGTTTCCAGCTATTGTTGTCTTATAGTTTCCTTGACTGGGGTATCAATTAGGGTGGCAATCCAAAGTAGTGCGTAAACGAGTCCCAACCGAACTGTGTAAACGTGCCCCACCGCCAAAATTGAATTAGTTTCTAAACTACAGCAGTCACTTTCAGGCTTACAAATTAGACAAATGTGTCTAATAATTATTCCTGTAAGCGAACATGCATTTACTTGTTCTCAATTTTAAAAACTATGCTCCTCACGACCTTCGTAATTCAGTACCAAAATTTGCTCACATTGGACAAAAACGCAAATATGTTCTTCGCGCTAAGACGGTCATTCAGCTGGTGACGTGAAGTCGGAGAGAGCCCTCCACAGACGACACTTGTTGGTGGCGCTCTAGTAGAAATGGTTCCCCAGGAACGTGCTCTGCGTAAACGTGCCCTGAGGGTAAACGTCTCCCGGTCTCCCCTTCGTGCAGTGTAGTCCGTAGTGCACCCTTGGACATCTAAATAATGAGCTCGTAGTACCAGATCTACGCAATGGGAACTGTGTATCAGTGAAATAATACAGTTATCCGACAGTGAACGTCAACCGCTAGCAATGTATGTGAATTTTCACAAATACGAAAGCAAAGGCCGAAAAGCTACTCCCCATGGTAACTGGCGATTATGATGGCAGCGTCTGACCCTTAACATGGTTTCATATGTACACTTTCTCATAAATTAAATTTCCCTACTATTCTAATTCTACTGTAGAACATATACACTGATCAGTCACAACATTACGACCACCTGCCTAGTAGCCAGTGCGTCCACCTTTGGCTCGGAAAACAACAGCGATGCTTCGTAGCATGGAAGCAATGATGCATTGGTTGGTCGCTGGAGGCAGCTGGCACCACATCTGGACACGCAAGTCACCTAATACACGATAACTCCGGGCAAGGGGGCGATGAACTCTGACACTACTTTCCCTGTACAATAATGCAGCCGCCGCCAGCTTGTCTCCGTCCAGAGGTACAGACGTCAAGGGGCAGGGGACTCTTGTACTCCCATCGGCATGATGAGGAAGGTGTCGGGATTCATCAGACTGTGCAACGCTCTGCCACTGCGCCAACGTCCAGTTCCGATGGCCACGTTCCAATTACAGTCGTATTTGCCGATATCTACATCTACATCCATACTCCGCAAGCCACCTGACGGTGTGTGGCGGAGGGTACTTTGAGTACCTCTATCGGTTCTCCCTTCTATTCCAGTCTCGTACTGTTCGTGGAAAGAAAGATTGTCGGCACGCCTCTGTGTGGGCTCTAACCTCTCTGATTTTATCCTCATGGTCTCTTCGCGAGATATACGTAGGAGGGAGCAATATACTGCTTGACTCCTCGGTGAAGACATGTTCTCGAAACTTCAACAAAAGCCCGTACCGAGCTACTGAGCGTCTCTCCTGCAGTCTCTTCCAGTGGAGTTTATCTATCATCTCCGTAACGCTTTCGCGATTACTAAATGATCCTGTAACGAAGCGCGCTGCCCTCCGTTAAATCTTCTCTATCTCTTCTATCAACCCTATCTGGTACGCATCCCACACCGGTGATCAGTATTCAAGCAGTGGGCGAACAAGCGTACTGTATCCTACTTCCTTTGTTTTCGGATTGCATTTCCTTAGGATTCGTCCAATGAATCTCAGTCTGGCGTCTGCTTTACCGACGATCAACTTTATGTGATCATTCCATATTAAATAACTCCTAATGCCTTCTCCCAGATAATTTATGGAATTAACTGCTTCCAGTTGCTGACCTGCCACATTGTAGCTAAATGATAAAGGATCTTTCTTTCTATGTATTCGTAGCACATTACACTTGTCTACATTGAGATTCAATTGCCATTCCCTGCACCATGCGTCAATTCGTTGCAGATGCTCCTCCATTTCAGTACAATTTTCCATCGTCACAACCTATCGATATACTAAACCATCATCCGCAAAAAGCCGCAGTGAACTTCCGATGTTATCCGTAAGGTCATTTATGTATGTATTGTGAATAGCAACGGTCCTGCGACGCTCCCCTGCGGTACATCTGAAATCACTCTTACTTCGTGCTGCCTACACTGTCACTTGCATGGATCGTCCGTTGTAGAGGAACACCGTTAGGAGTCCAGAATGATATTTTCACTCTGCAGCGGAGTGTGCGCTGATATGAAACTTCCTGGCAGATTAAAACTGTGTGCCAGACCGAAACTCGAACTCGGGACCTTTGCCTTTCGCGGGAAAGTGCTCTACCAAGCACTTGCCTGCAAAAGGCAAAGGTCCCGAGTTCGAGTCACGGTCTGGCACACAGTTTTAATCTGCCAGGAAGTTTCATCGTTAGGAGTGTTTGGTACACTGTGTGTTTAGACACACTTGTACTCTGCCCAGCATTAAAGTCTGATGTTCGTTCCGCCACAGTTTGCCACCCGTCCTATCACCCGTCTTCCCAGTCTACGATGCCTGACATCTGTAATGAGGATTGCCCGCTCAACCCCACGACGTCTGGACGTGGTTTCACCTTGGTTTTGCCTCGTGTTGAAGACACTCACCACAGATTCCACGAACACCCGGAAAGTCCTGCAGTTTCCGAAACGCTCGTGCTGAGCCTTCGGGGCATCACAATTTGCCGGTCAGACTCAGATAGATCGCGCGCCTTCCCGTTTCAACACACGGTCAGCACGCTCACTGATACTACCCGCCCCATGCGTATGTCTGACAAGCTGTCATTCCTCACCAAGTGACGTTGCCATCACCTGGATGGGTTGACGTCAATACTAGACCTGTGCTCATAATGTTCTTGCTGATCAGTGTATTCAGTTCATTTCATACACTACTGGCCATTAGAATTGCTACACCAAGAAGAAATGCAGATGATAAAAGGGTATTCAATGGACAAATATATTATACTAGAAATGACATTTTCACGCAATTTGGGTGCGTAGATCCTGACAAATCAGTACCCAGAACAACCACCTCTGGTCGTAATAACGTCCTTGATACGCCTGGACATTGACTCAGAGCTATGACGGCGTGAGCGGGTACAGCTGCCCATGCAGCTTCAACACGATACCACAGTTCATCAAGAGTAGTGACTGGCGTATTGTGATAAGCCAGTTGCTCGGCCACTATTGACCAGACGTTTTCAGTTGGTGAGAGATCTGGAGAAAGTGCTGGGCAGGGCAGCAGTCGAACATTTTCTGTATCTAGAAAGGCCCGTACAGGACCCGCAATATGCGGTCGTGCATTATCCCGCTGAAATGTAGGGTTTCGAAGGGATCAAATGCAGGGTCGAGCCACGGGTCGTAACACGTCTGAAATGTAACGCCCACTGTTCAAAGTGCCGTCAATGCGAGCAAGAGGTGACCGACAGGTGTAACCAGTGGCACCCTATACCATAACGCCGGGTATACGCCAGTATGGTGATGACGAGTACACGCTTCTAATGTGCGTTCACCGCGATGTCGCCAAACATGGCTGCGACCATCACGATGCTGTAAACAGAACCTGGATTCATCAGAAAAAAACGACGTTTTACCATTCGTGCACCCATGTTCGTCGTTGAGTACACCATCGCAGGCACTCCTGTCTGTGATGCAGCGTCAAGGGTAGCCGCAGCCATGGTCTCCGAGCTGATAGTCCATGCTGCTGCAAACGTCATCGAACTGTTCGTGCAGATGGTTGTTGTCTTCCAAACGTCCCCACCTGTTGACTCTGGGATCGAGACGTGGCTGCACGATCCGTTACATGCGGATAAAATGCCTGTGATATCGACTGCTAGTGATACGAGGCCGTTGGGATCCAGCACGGCGTTCCGTATTACCCTCCTGAACCCACCGAATCCATATTCTGCGAACAGTCATTGGATCTCGATCAACGTGAGCAGCAATGTCGCGATACGATAAACCGCAATCGCAATAGGCTACAATCCGACCTTTATCAAAGTCGGAAACGTGATGATACTTATTTCTCCTCCTTATACGAGGCATCACAACAACGTTTCACCAGGCAACGCCGGTCAACTGCTGTTTGTGTAGGAGAAATCGGTTGGAAACTTTCCTCATGTGAGCACGTTGTAGGTGTCGCCACGGGCGCAAGCCTTGTATGAATTGTCTGAAAAGCTAATCATTTGCATATCACAGCATATTCTTCCTGTCAGTTAAATTTCGCGCCAGTAGCACGTCATCTTCGTGGTGTAGCAATTTTAATGGCCAGTAGTGTATTTACTGTCATTCTTTCAGATGAAGAATGATCCCTCTGAGACTTTTTACCGCATGTTCAGACATATCCACAAAAATTAAAGAAAATTATGCTGTAACGTTTTCTTTCAGCATTAATGAAAATCATAAACCCCATTTCTTGTAAAGTAGTAATCACAACTTGTTTCTTGCAGTACATAAACATCGTGTGAGGAATGTATTGTCCAGTTTCCTTGTGAGCATTTAGATGAATTTTCAGTGAGTGAACACAGCCAAATTTAAAAGTTTCTGGGGCTATAAAAATGTTAGCGTCTCTCTTCATTCCGCCAAATGGCACATTTTCTCAGAGGACGGAAAAAAAACTTTTTCGAAATGCCAAAGCATTACCTGTTGCGAAACCCGAGAATTTTCTCTTGCTTTGCTCCCGAGCAGACTTTTGATCACATTCAAGCGTTAAAAAGGCTTCACTCTGCCCGATGCGCGGAAAAACAACAATTGCCAACAGCGGAGTCTAATCAAAGCTGTTAAAATATGACGAAATAGCAGATCCTGTAAGGGAAATTAGACGCGCCTGCGCCGCGCCTGTAATTTAATCAAAGAAGGCCTTAAAACTGCCCAAGGCCGGCCGCTGACGTCAGCCAAAGGAGGCGGCGCAGTCGCCCGCCGCTGTGCTGTGCTGTGCTGTGCTTTTAATCAGCCGCCAGAAGCCCGCCTAACTCATTCTCATCCCAATGGCGGGCGAGTCCTTCCCACACGCGCTTTCAAAGCGTTAATGGAACTCGCCGGGCTTCCTAAGCCCATATTTCCTCTGAATGTGTGGTCAAGTCTGAGTAAAGAACCAGACGATATAGCGACGCTCTGTGTCGTGCACTCACTTGATAAGAAAGGAGACGTCGCTCTCCTTCAGTGGCTTTCATATATTCAAAAATGTTCTTAACTATAATAGAAAAGAAATCAGTAGCCATGAGATTCTAGCCTGCACTAGGTACGTCAGTCATAGACACTGAAAATCCCGATAAAATGATCGTTGGCATTTTCCGATTAAAAACAAACGAGTGCATTTCTTATTAACTTATTAGGTACAAGTTGGACGCTTATTTATTGTTACACACACCAAAATAAGTTTTGCATCATCCCAGTTCCCAGACCTACTGAAGATAGACGTTGACTGTGGATAATGTATCACAGACATAGTCGGTTTGACTGTTCAGAGATGTCACTAAGCCTGTTTGGTTCAAATGGCTCTGAGCACTATGGGACTTAACTGCTGAGGTCATCAGTCCCCTAGAACTTAGAACTACTTAAACCTAACTAACCCAAGGACATCACACACATCCATGCCCGAGGGAGAATTCGAACCTGCGACCGTAGCTGTCGCGCGGTTGCAGACTGTAGCACCTAGAACCGCTCGGCCACACTAAACCTGTCCCAAGATGTAAACAACCATACATGAGTAGCGCCTGTGAGACGGAGGGGATCCGGCAGCAGATCAGTTCCAGTAATTCCACCAGAAGGAGGTACACGGCTCGTGTTGTCTATAGCTCAACCATGCCTAGACGGTCAGTACCGCGGTTCGATCACGTCCGCATTGTTACTTTGTGCCAGCAAGGGCTCTCAACAAGGGAAGTGTCCAGGGGTCTCGGAGTGAACCTAAGCGAAGTTGTTCGGACATGGAGGAGATACAGACAGAAAGGAACTGTCGATGACATGCCTCGTTCAGGCCGCCCAAGGGCTACTACTGCAGTGGATGACCGTTACTTACGGATTGTGGCTTGGAGGAACCCTGACAGCAACGCCACCATGCTGAATAATGCGCCCACAGGACGTCGTGTTACGACTCAAACTGTGCGCAGTAGGCTGCATGATGCACAACTTCACTCCTGACGTCCGTGGCGAGGTCCATCTTTGCGATCACGACACCATGCAGCGCGTTACAGATGGGTCCAACAACATGCCGAATGGAGCGTTCAGGATTGGCATCACATTCTCTTCAACGATGAGTGTCGCATTGCCTTCAACCAGACAATCGTCGGAGACGTGTTTGGAGGCAACCCGGTCAGGCTGAACGCTTAGACACACTGTCCAGCAAGTGCAGCAAGGTGGAGGTTTTGGGGTGTCATTATGTGGGGCCGCCGTACGCTGGTGTTCATGGAAGGTGCCGTAACGCCTGTACGATACGCGAATGCCATCCTCCGACCGATAGTGCAACCATATCGGCAGCATATTGACGAGTCATTCGTCTTCATGGACGACAATTCGCTCCCCCACAGTGCACGTCTGGTGAATGACTTCCTTCAGGATAACGACATTGCTCGACTAGAATGGCCAGCATGTTCTCCAGACATCAACCCTATCGAACATGCCTGGGATAGATTGAAAAGGGTTGTTGATGGACGGCGTGACCACCAACCTTTCTGACGGATCTACGCCGAATCGCCGTTGAGGAATGGGACAATCTGGACCAACAGTGCCTTTATGAACCTGTGGATAGTATGCCACGACGAATACAGGCATGCATCAATGCTAGAGAACGTCCACTGGGTATCAAAGGTACCGATGTATACAGCAATCAGGACCACTACCTCTGAATGTCTCGCTGTATGGTGGTACAACATGCAATGTGTGGTTTTCATGAGCAATAAAAATGGCGGAAATTATGTTTATTTGATTCTATTCCACTTTTCTGTACAGGTTCCGGAACTCTCGGAACTGAGGTGATCAATCCTTTTTTTGATGTGTGTATTAACAAAGAATATGAATTCCTGAAATGAGCCCAAAATGATTATGAAGATTTAGAGAATAATCCTCTAGAACACAAATTGTACTTCTTAAGAA
Organism: Schistocerca americana; assembly: GCF_021461395.2. Lineage (NCBI taxonomy): Eukaryota > Metazoa > Arthropoda > Insecta > Orthoptera > Acrididae > Schistocerca > Schistocerca americana. The sequence goes on along the minus strand of NC_060124.1, from coordinate 261,166,086 downwards.
TTGCATTATCTGCATATTTCGGATACTCTCATCAACAGATCGCCGCTTAACACTAGTGAAACTAAGTTTAGTGTCTCTTGCAGTAAAACTAATGCTTACTAAACATTTAGAAGTTTCTGCGCTCATTGCTGATGCAACCTCGGCTCACTATGTCGCTAAACCTTGTCTGAGTTGTGTTTGTAATAACCTGATGAAATTACGGTTGTGTAGTCATAACTGTTGGTCCTTTGATTGCTCTGGGAGATGGCGGATCGGAACTACAGCGTATGAAATATTAGGTCACTTTATTACATGAATGATTAAAAAATTTGCTTAGCCATTGCCACAGGAAAAAGCTGAATATTTGGAACTGTGTTTGAACAGTCAAGCATCATCTTATGCATACAACTACACAGTCATCTCTTGAAGTACCACATTTACAGACATAGATCCATTTGAGATTTGGATATCGTATTTCTCCGCTGACACTGCGCTAGCGACTTTCAGTTAAAATGTCTCCCCCATATAAGAATGTAAATAATGGAAATGAAAATGCCATGTGGCTAGGGCCTCCCGTCTGGTAGACCGCTCGCCTGGTGCACGTCTTTGAGTTGACGCCACTTCGGCAACTTGCGTGTCGAAGGGGATGAAAGGATGAGGATAAGGACAACACAACACCCAGTCCCTGAGCGGAAAAAATCTCCGACCCAGCCGGGAATCAAACACGGGCCGTTAGGTATGACATTCCGTCGCGCTGACCACTCAGGTACCAGGGCGGACTGTAAATAATGAATGTATGAGTGAAAGTTGTAGATGCCTGGTTGACGACATATGAAAGTTTGGCTCTGGACGAGAGCCGTTCTCGGACAGCTTGATGGTAAGGTGACCGCTCGTGATAAGCCGGAAATCCGGTTTCTAGTCCCAGACTGGCACAGATTCTCGTTGTCTTTATTTCATTATACAATTGATAGTTATCCATATTCGCAGCTACGAATATATTCCATGACTCTTGGTAGTGTCCCAGCTGGATGACGCTGACTGCTCCATTGGACTTCATGAACTGGTGATGAACGACTCTGTGCTCATCTGCTCTGTATTGACCACTGTGTGATGGTGCTGCGGTTCTGAGATAGAGGGCGTGTCTCCATCAGTGCTTGCCATTCGTCTTTGCCGATTGCAGCGAGACATTGCTAACTTCTGTGGCATCGATGCGCGCTGCCGATTTTGCTGTGGCACTGTAATCTTTGGACTATATCACATTGTTAAGGAGGTGCTTCTGGTGTTGAGTCGAAAATCAAATGGCTCTAAGCAATATGGATGGGACTTAACATCTGAGGTCATCAGTTCCCTAGAATTAGAACTACTTAAGCGTAACTAACCGAGGACATCACACACATCCATGCCCGTGGCAGGATTCGAACGTTCGACTGCAGCAGCAGCTCGGTACCGGACTGAAGTGCCTAGAACCGCTGGGCCACAGCGGCCGGCTGTTGAGTCGAGTTCTTAAATCCATTTTATACACAATATTTCAACGTCTGACCAAGTATTTACCTCATGTGTTATCTGTGAGTTGTGCTGTTACGTGTAGCCGCTAGCTGGACTACAACCAAACTCTGAAACACCGGTGGTGTCGTGGCACTGTTTATAACTGAGTTAGAGTCCTGACACCCACTGTGCCCACATTGATATTCCATGAAAGGCACATTCTCTTTAAGATTCTCAACTCTGGTGGATGCATAACTTGGGAGATCTTAATAAATTCAGAGCCGGCTGCTGTGGTTGAGCGGTTCTAGGTGCTTCAGTCTGGAACCGCGCTGCTGCTACGGTCGCAGGTTCGAATTCTGCCTTAGGCATGAATATGTGTGATGTCCTTAGGTTAGTTAGGTTTAAGTAGTTCCAATTCTAGGGGACTGATGACCTCAGATGTTAAAGGGAGTCGTACCGCCCTATCTTGACAATGTTAAATTGGCTATATAAATGCCCCGTTTTCTCATGAACTGTTGAGTATGTAAATGTGGTGTTTTTATCACATGTTCTCCCATGTTTTGTGACTGTATTACTTTACAATCACCATAAAATAACAGCTGGAAAAAAGTTATGATTTTTTCCCTAACCGTATAATTTTTTGGGTAAATGTTGACAATTTTAATTTCTTGAATTTTAACTACTTCAGTAAATACTACTAAAGTATAGCTACAACATCGTTGTTCTATCTATGTTATGTGGTAAATAATTCACTGGTGTAGATTCAGAAATTTCTTGGAAAAAGGGCTTTTATACTGAATGACATGTTGAGAAAATTGCGTTTAAAGAAAAGAATTTAATATACAGCCAACTGATACATAAAAGATATGTTAGAATCCTCCTCAATGGTAATCCTCATTTGCTCCTTCATCTTCCTCACCCAGTGCTGCCCTCCTTCTCTTGGATCTGACTTCTTTTGACATATTGTTTGTTGCAATCTCTGCCTTCATGATTCGCAGTTGGTCCAAGTCCATCACACTTTTAGTGGTGTTGTAACCTTTATGAATGCCAAGATATTCCAAAACCCGCAGTCTTCCAGAATAGCCATCATTAAAAGTAAGAACAGTATCAAAAACACCAAGTTCGAAGACTGACCTTCTAATAAACACATTTTTTGGTATCCTTGACCATACAGCATTGTTAAATGATTCATTTGCATTTTGTGTTTTGCCCCTGAGACATTTCTTCAACAGCTCTGGTTGGGCAAGATCCTGAAACACAGGTTTCATGGCAAGCATAACGGCATTTGGTATAGTCATTTTGTGCGAGAAAGTGTCTACTTTACCCTCCTCTTTTGCCTTCAAGTATTTACACCATTCAGTGGAACACAGGTTGTGTATTGGTTCAGCATCTGTAGACAGCTTGTGAAAATAAATTGCCCAAACAGCTCTTTTTCATACCATCTAAATTATCTCTGTTGCTTCTAATAGCCATACCACAATATTGTGTAATCTGATCAACTTGTTTATCAGTGAGTCGACGTCTTATACTTAGACCATCAGATAACTTGGTACTTCCCAACTGCTGTTTGAGTCTACGTAGTCTCATGCCCATCCCCTTTTGCATATCTTTTGTTGAAGGCATTTCGGAAGCCTGTGAATTTGGAGGTCGGTAAAAGGATCCAATTAATATTTTATTCCGGTTGCCAACAATGACCTCTACCCATACTAACTCACAGGAAGTACCTACTTCAATTTCGCGACAAGTTATGCTAATTCTGACAGCAACAAACACGCCTCCGCCAACCGTGTTTAGCCTATCCTTTCGGAACATCGCTAGGTTCTTGGCAAAAATTTCGGCTGAGCTTATATCCGGATGTAGCCAGCTTTCAGTGCCTTTGACGGTTTGAGCATCAGTGATTTGTATTAGCGCTTGGAGCTGTGGTACTTTCCCAACACAGTTACGACAATTTGCAACTGTTATACCAATGGTTCCTGAATCTACGTTCTTCCTGTGTCCAGCCTTTACCCTTTGTGTCTGGAGCCCTTCTTGTGTTTCCCCGAGACCCTCTAACCTAAAAAACCGCCCAGTCCATGCCACACAACCCTTGCTACCCGTGTAACCGCCTCCTGCGTATAGTGGACACCTGACCTATTCAGCGGAACCGGAAACCCAACCACCCTTTAGCGCAAGTCGAGGAATCTGTAGCCTACACGGTCACAGAACCGTCTGGGTCTCTGATTCAGACCCTCCACTCGGCTCTATACCAGAGATCCGCAATCGGTCCTGTCGAATATGCTGCAAACTTACGTGAGAAAGTCGCTTTCGCATGAAACAGTAAGATAGCTCGATGAAATTTGGACCACACGTAGAACGACCTGATACAGCATAGTACAGAAGGTAACTGAGAGAACTACACACTGAGGTGAACAGAAACGACAGTTTTATTCAAAAAAAATTCTCACACCGCAGTCACCGCGATTCATGATGCTCCCCTGGACACTACAAAAAGAGGTACCTGGTTCTTAATCGCGTGTGTGACTGCCACCGACGGTAATGCATGCGCTGGCAGGGTGATCCGTTCCTCCACAAACGCGGTTGACACCCACTGGACGATCGATGGTGCACGTGAACGTGCTGGATCACGTGTCCTACACGTGCTCGTTGGAATTTAAGTCCAGGGAACTCACAGACCAGTTCATTCGGCCAGTACCCTCTCGCTCCAAGGACTTCTCCACCTGCGCTGTTCGATGCACGTGCCCATCGTCATCCACAAAATTGAAGTCATGGCTGAACGCACCCCGGAAAAGACGCACGTGTGGATGCAGTACAGTGTCATTGGTGAGTGTACAGTGTTGAAAGAGCTGGAGGTCAGATAAGTCCATGCAGAATTATACGGGTTGTACAAAACGTCTCTCCGCAGTGCCGTATGATTGTTAGCTGCGCGTGACGTATGATTGTTCGCCTGCCTGGGTTACTTCCTTTCAAGTGGACTCTCCCAACATTCCACTGTTTCGTCTATCTGAGCCACCTCCAGTAGTACATCTACATCTACACCAACATGATTACTCTGCAATTCACATTTAAGTGCTTGGCAGAGGGTTCATCGAACTACAATCATACTATCTCCCTACCATTCCACTCCCGAACAGCGCGCGGGAAAAACGAACACCTAAACCTTTCCGTTCGAGCTCTGATTTCTCTTATTTTATTTTGATGATCGTTCCTACCTATGTAGGTTGGGCTCAACAAAATATTTTCGCATTCGGAAGAGAAAGTTGGTGACTGAAATTTCGTAAATAGATCTCGCCGCGACGAAAAACGTCTTTGCTTTAATGACTTCCATCCCAACTCGCGTATCATGTCTGCCACACTCTCTCCCCTATTACGTGATAATACAAAACGAGCTGCCCTTTTTTGCACCATTTCGATGTCCTCCGTCAATCCCACCCGGTAAGGATCCCACACCGCGCAGCAACATTCTAACAGAGGACGAACGAGTGTAGTGTAAGCTGTCTCTTTAGTGGACTTGTTGCATCTTCTAAGTGTCCTGCCAATGTACGCAACCTTTGGCTCGCCTTCCCCACAATATTATCTATGTGGTCTTTCCAAATGAAGTTGTTCGTAATTTTAACACCCAGGTACTTACTTGAAGTGACAGCCTTGAGAATTGTACTATTTATCGAGTAATCGACTTCCAACGGATTTCTTTTGGAAATCATGTGGATCACCTCACACTTTTCGTTATTTAGCGTCAACTGCCACCTGCCACACCATACAGCAATCTTTTCTAAATCGCTTTGCAACTGATACTGGTCTTCGGATGACCTTACTAGACGGTAAATTACAGTATCATCTGCGAACAACCTAAGAGAACTGCTCAGATTGTCACCCAGGTCATTCATATAGATCAGGAACAGCAGAGGTCCCAAGACGCTTCCTTGGGGAACACCTGATATCACTTCAGTTTTACTCGATGATTTGCCGTCTATTACTACGAACTGCGACCTTCCTGACAGGAAATCACGAATCCAGTAGCACAACTGAAACGATACCCCATAGGTCTGCAGCTTGATTAGAAGTCGCTTGTGAGGAACGGTGTCAAAAGCTTTCCAGAAATCTAGAAATACGGAATCAACTTGAGATCCCCTGTCGATAGCGGCCATTACTTCGTGCGAATAAAGAGCTGGCTGCGTTGCACAAGAAAGATGTTTTCTGAAACCATGCTGATTACGTATCAATAGATCGTTCCCTTCGAGGTGATTCATAATGTTTGAATACAGTATATGCTCCAAAACCCTTCTGCAAACCGACGTCAATGATATAGGTCTGCAGTTCGATGGATTACTCCTAATACCCTTCTTAAACACTGGTGCGACCTGTGCAATTATCCAATCAGTAGGTACAGATCTAATGGTGAGCGAGCGGTTGTATATGATTGCTAAGTAGGGAGCTATTGTATCAGCGTAATCTGAAAGGAACCTAATCGGTATACAATCTGGACCTGAAGAGTTGCCCGTATCAAGCGATTTGAGATGTTTCGCAACCCCTAAGGTATCTACTTCTAAGAAACTCATGCTAGCAGCTGTTCGTGTTTCAAATTCTGGAATATTCCATTCGTCTTCCCTGGTGAAGGAATTTCGGAAAACTGCATTCAGTAACTCCGCTTTAGGGGCACAGTCGTCGGTAACAGTACCATCGGCACTGCGCAGCGAAGGTATTGACTGCGTCTTGCCGCTTGTGTACTTTACATACGAGCAGAATTTCTTCGGATTTTCTACCAAATTTCGAGACAATGTTTAGTTGTGGAACCTGTTAAAGGCATCTCGCCTACCGTTGGCGTGTGTCGTTACGTGTTGACGTGAACGTTTAAGTTTAGTTCCTTCGTTCGTTTGTTTCGTTTTTGGCAAGAGCGTGTGTTTTTAGTCGAACAAGTGGTCAAAGCTGGCGGTAAATACGCAGTTTTAGTTCGTCAAACATTTAATTCAGTTTTCCCGGAGACAACATTCCCACTTCGCGATACTAGGCGAGATTTGATTAACAGATTTCGAAGCACGGGTTCAGTGACAGATGCACCGAGAAGTGGTCGTACTAGCGTTTTGTCTGAGGATAAACTACTCGAATTTCCGATAAAATGTTCATGAGCCCGAACAAGTCACTAAGAAAACTCGCCCAGGAAATCTTTGTTAGTGTGGGAACGGCCCACACAGCTGTAAGGAAAAAATTAGAACTTTTCCCATACAAAGTGACAGTCGTGCAAGAACTGAAAAATACTGATCATGGCAAGAGACTGTATTATTGTCAATGGTCCAAAAATTTCGTTCAACAAAATGGAAGGGGTATTCTTAATGAAACGTTTTTCACTGACGAGGTGTCGTCTCATTTATCCGGGTACATGAACTCGCAAAATTCTCGTATGTGGAGTACTGCAAATCCATTATGTAATCATGAGGAACCACTTCATTCTGTGAAAATAGGAGTTTGGATTGCAATTTATAGACGTCGGATTAGAGGTCCCATATTTTTCAACGAAACAATAAAAGCACACCGATACTGCAGTGATATTCTGTACCCATTCATAAGAGAACTTATGTTAAGTGAAATACTGAACGGTTATTTTCGACAAGATGGTGCAACCGCGCATACAGCTCGTGTTTCAATGTCACTGCTTGTTGATGTATTTGGTGATAGCATAATTTTACATGGACTTTGGCCTCCACCGTCGCCTGACCTAACACCACCTGGCTGTTTCTTTTGGGGTGCAGCGAAAGCTACTGTCTATAAAAACCGTCCAAAATCCGTCGATGAAATGAAAACTGCAATATCCAGTTTCACTGCTTCTGTTACAGACGAAATGCTACAGCTTGTGTTTGGAAACATGATAAGACGAATTGAATTGTGTATTTAACAACAGGGGGGACACTTCCAGCATTTAATGTGAAAATTTGTAAGTAAAAATGAATATTCAGTAAACTAATTACTCTATTTCACTGAGTTTCATTTAGGTATATTCACTGCGGCATACGGCACGCGCGGCTAACAATCATACGGCACTGCGGAGAGACTTTTTAATACCCCGTACTTCCCCACACCCGGACCACCAAAACAATCATGTTCGGCAATGCTGGGCGTATCCTCTAATGGCAAACGTGGGAAGTTGTAATACGCCCAGGAACATTGCTTGGAAGTTACGCTGAAGTGATGTATGAAGCACTGACGTTTGTGAATTATACAGGATGTTACAAAAAGGTACGGCCAAACTTTCAGGAAACATGTTATGTGGACATGTGTCTGGAAACGCTTACTTTCCATGT